>NW_028227272.1:15662500-16262500 GCF_978045245.1 Mus caroli
TAGAGCTGCCCACTGGCCTGGTACTTGTCTCTGTTCCATGTGTTCTCATAGTGTCTCCCTTCCTTACTTACTCTCACACCTGATCCCAGCCATCTTGCCTAATTACTGGTCATTCCTTGAACTGGCTGAGTTCTTCTCATCCATTCCTTTGCTTAGCTGTCCCTCTTCCTGGATTGTGTGTCTGGTAGCTGACCTGGAAAGCTGTGTCTTTAGGGCCTGGGAAGTCTATTCCCTGGTCATTCTCCCTTCCCACCCCTTTGCTTCCCTGGTGCCTGCAGTGTGTACTGGTTCACAATCTCACCTCTCTACATAAAAACCTTTAAAGGAACAGATTTTTTTTGTGTGTGTGACACATGGTTGACACTTAAGTTATTGATGAATAAATGAACATGTTACTTTTAAGAATCATGATTTCAAAAAATCATGTTTATGCTGGTGCTACATGACTAAGTCACCAAGCTCCTCTAGGGCCACACGGTGTGTTCTTGCAGTGATACCCCTCTGACTAGAACAGTAGCGGAATGTGGGAGTAGGCTCTGAAGTTTAGGCCACAGGAGGGCATTGGGTGGACGGGGTTTCCTTCACAGGTGGTAGGTGTGGTACTTGCTTGTGTGTTATAACATCTTTGTTCTTAGGCCGGCTCAACATTACCTATCCTATGCTGTTTAAATTGACCAATAAGAATTCAGATCGGATGACACACTGCGGTGTACTGGAGTTTGTTGCTGATGAAGGCATCTGTTACCTCCCCCACTGGGTGAGTTGAGCTGTGAAGGTCTGTCCCTTTTTCATGTGTGTGCATGCCTGAGCGTCCTTTCAAGTAGAAGAGCCTAGTAAGAGGAAGACATCTTCAGCAGTGTGCTGTGCCATGTAAACTCATGCTTAACTGTGTAGACACAGGTCAAGCTGATGTGAAGGGTGGGTGTCATTCCAGACCTGGGTGCCTCATCAAGGGCTCCTCAGAAGGGCTGACAGAGGTACTTAACATTTCAGGGAGGATGCTGAGGTGGCAAGCATTCTGTAGTGTGGTTTGGAGACCGTAGCACCCTTGCTTCCCTTCTCTCTCTCCTTTCAGTCCTAGCCCAGTTGACAAGCTCAGCTTTAGGAAGCCTTCACGGGGAAGCATGTACCCTGGTCTTTGTGCTTTAATGGTGTCAGGTGTCCTGAAAGGCCCCTGGCAGGCTGTGAATGGGGCTGAGGACACAGAAGTACTTTGTCTGCTATTCTTGGAGGCCCCACTGCCACCAGAAAAATGTTAAAGGTTCAGTCCCTACCTGCTTGCTCTATCGCAGTGACCAGCACATTTCAAAGGAATAGCTTTTCCTTTTTACAATTGCATGTGATTCAAGTGCTAAAGAGTGTTTCTTTCTTGTCATTGCCACCCCTTCCAGCTGGGCCCCAAGGTGCTTGATGAGCCATGGCCATGTCTTCCCTAACAGGAGTCCTGCTTGGATCTGCACCTCCTACTTCTAGGCTTTTCTTTGTTGCCTGTCTCCTTGCCCTGACTTGCTGTGGGACTTTTTACTAAAGCTGAGATCTGACATGCTTATCACTTACACTCATCACTTACTGTCCTGTGTCTACCCCTGCATAAGGCAGCATCTTGTTGTAGCAGCAGGCCTGGCCACTGGAGCTGCACTGGATGGTGAAGGGTAGAGCAGTGACTCTTTCAGCACTTCTCTTCCTACAGAGGCCCTATGGCTCACCTATTGAGATGAAATGTGAGGTAGACAACACTGAGCACTGAAAATTCTCCCTTTAAATCCCTGGTGTGCAGTTAATAGCTACAGATTCTTTGACATCTTTAGCCTGAGAAGCTATCTGCATTTCTTTCTCTGAGATGCCACATGGCACTTAAGAAGCCAGTGGGGATGTGAGATTATTTTCCCAGCCTTTTTGGGCTTCTATTTCAGGTGACAAGGGGCATGTACACAGATTATCTCCCTTGGCTGCTCAGTGGGCTTCACCCAGCCTAAGCTGCCAAGTTTCAGGGAGAACCAGGCTGCAGCAAGTGCTGGCCTGCTGCTGGAACCTCGTCTGTTGACCCAAGCTTATTGGAGTGCCATCAGGCCTGGGCCTGCCATGCTGTCTGCATCAAAGTGCCCACGAATGGGCCAGGGAGAGTGTACTTTCAGGTCCTCTTGCTTCCTTGTTGTCCTCAAGTCATTTCAGAAGTCTGTTCCCCAGGGCTTGGTCTGGCCCTTTTTCCTGCTTTGTACTGTCTGTGGTTCTGTCCTGCTTCTGTCTGGGGAAGCCGTAGGCTTCACTCCGGCCTGCAACCGTCTTCGTGTTCTATGTGTTCCAGAGCCTCATGCCACAGTTACCTTCCTCCTAACTGACCACTTTATACTGCTTTGGTCTGTACCAGGCTGGTATTGACCCTTGGGAAACTTGTGCTTAGGGTCACAGATCCCTCACTTGCCAAAACTTTAGCAGCCTATTGTGGCATTTGGAGGAGTGGCTATCTTCCATTTTTGTCATTCCCAGCCTTTTAGCACGGTGTGCTGGATGGAGCCTCAGTAGTCTGTGGCTGCCCCATTCTTCAGATGAGCAACTTCCTACTTGCACCATTGCCCTCGGTCCTTGCTTCTTTGTAATGTTCTCAAAGGGATTTGCATCCCTAAGGACATGCTTGCTTGGGGTAGCCTAGCATAGGAGGGGCTAGCACTGGGCGTCTGTCTAAGTAAGGGTTTAACTGCTGTGAACAGACACTATGACCAAGGCAACTCTTGTAAGGACAGTATTTAATTGGGGCTGGCTTACAGGTTTAGAGGTTCAGTCTATTATCATCAAGGTGGGAGCATGCCAGCATCTAGGGAGGCATGGTACAGGAGAAGCTGAGAGTTCTACATCTTTGTCTGAAGGCTGCCAGCAGAATAATGGCTTCCAGGCAGCCAGGATGATGGTCTTAAAGCCCACACCCACAGTGACACACCTACTCCAACAGAGCCACACCTTCTAATAGTGCCACTCCCTGGGCCAAACATATTCAAACCATCGCAGAACCGGAAAGATAAAAGGGGGTAGAGAGGTGTTAAGGAAGGCCAATAGAAATTCACTCTTCAGTTCTTTCTACTTATGCATTTATGTATTCAACTTATTTTTTAAATTATCAAAAATCCATTCTGAGACCTGTAACCTATCCCACTTTCCTGACCCATAGCTCTCTGCCTCTGACTTAAGACTTCTGGTACTACAGTGGCCTGGTTTCTACATGCTAGATTTTCCCAGCCTTTGTTCATCTCTCTCTGTTCCTCTCCTCAGTCATTATCTGTCTTACTGGTAGTTAATCAGTGCACGTGTATTAGTGTTTTTATGATCCTTAGTAGCAGACATGTCCGGGGCCTTCCATGACTAGCTTTTCTTTGTGTGATCTTTCTATTATAAGTGTGGTCTTGATTGCTTCAAGGCCATGAAAACTGCCTGTGGGGCAGCTTTGGAGCTGGGAGGTAAGCATCCCAGGGTAGCATTGTGTACAGTAGGCTGGAAACTGGTGGCCTGTCAGGTGGCCTTGGCAGACAGGTCACAATGCAGCCTAAGTTGAATCCCTTACTTGGTCAGCTTTCCATGTGCATCCCTCACTTGGTTTTCTTCTCTGGTATAGCTCCATGGCACTATTAATTTGCTTGTTTCAAGTCTTCATCCTGGGCCCTTCTACCCAAGTAAGACTTAGACCCCGTTAGTGTACTAACTGGCAGATGTTCACCATGTAGGCTTGTTGATTTTCAGGAGTTTCATGCTGATTTCTTGTCCTCAGATGATGCAGAATTTGCTGTTGGAGGAAGGGGGCCTGGTTCAGGTGGAAAGTGTCAACCTCCAAGTGGCGACCTACTCTAAGTTCCAGCCTCAGAGCCCAGACTTCCTGGACATCACCAACCCTAAAGCGGTGTATCCTTTGGACATAAGAGTTCCTCTGCAAAGGAGGGCTTCCTGCTTGTCACTGAACATCATGGGGAAACACATCTGTTTCTGATTGAAGTCATGATTGCTAGTACTGTCATTTGGCTAGTATGTCCTCTGGGTCCTGACCAAGCCTTCGCCAGGCACTTGCAGACACTTGTTAGACTCCAGAGCAGAGCCTTCTTTTAGTTTCATGGCTACCTAGCACAAAGACTGAAATACACAGTCTATCCAGTGGGAAGGCATCGTGGCTCATCTATCTCCAGCCCTCTGTGGAGCCCTTGGCTCTGGTTCAGCATGAACTAGGGAATCCGCCCACTTTGTGCTCAGACTTAGGACCCATCCAAAGTAAGACAATAAAGGCTGGCTGAGTACATTTTCTGTTTTTTAGCAAGGGGGAAGGAAAAGGCTTATGTTCTTGTTCTAATGATTTTTTTTCTTTTATGTTCGCCTCTCAGGTTAAGCTGGGTATGTGTATTTATAAATGTGACCTGTGTGAGTGAGGGACATGCTTTGTGTCAAGATGTGCATAGTAAGACTTTGTCTGAAGAAGAACAAAACAAAAATCGTAAACAGCAACATGGACAAGTAGAACATTTTAAAGCAAACATACTGACAGAACCCGCTTTTACTTCTCTTGCCACCTGTCACCTCTCTCCACTCACTGTCAGAAGCAGGCTGTTGTGCCAAGGGTCAAATCCTGGATGCCAGTGAGCCTGCTGCTGTCTGGGTCCTAGACAAAGGGGCATGTTGGATACTTGTCTCCACAGTGTAGGCAGTGGTAGAGGTGTCCTGTCCAACAGGCAGGGGACATCTGTGGGGAGAGCTTCTTAATTTGTCCATCAGAATGAACTACAATGTTTTGCTGTCAGTGTAGGATGGGTCTTGTCTTCATCGTCACCTTCTAGGATCTTTGTGGTTTCCTATATTATAATGTAGATATATTAAATTGCTTCCAGGAGCCTTTTAAAAGATTTTTAAAAGAATCTTATGGGTATGTCTGTGTGGATGTTTGTGCATACAGGTACTCAAGGAGGCCAGAAAAGGCCATTAGATTCCCTAGGGCTTGTGTTATAGGTGGTTGTAAACCATTTAATATGGATGCTGGGAATGAAACATTGATCCTCGAAAGAGTAGTACACTCTTAACCATTGGGCCATCTCTCCAGCCCCTGTTCTATCTTTTAAATTATGTGTATGTGTGTGGATATGTGCTTGTGGTCTAGGTACCTTTGGAGGCCAAAAGAGTCTATCAGATACCCTAGTTACAGGTAATTGTAATCTGTCAGTGTGGGTGCTGGGAACCAATCTTGGGTCTTCTCCAAGAGCGTATTCACTCTTAACAGCCGAGCTATCTCTCCTGGGAGGCTTTTTCTCTTTGTTATCATGGGAAAAAGGGTATCCCTTTGGTTAACTGTTGTTCCTGGGTATAACTGATAAGGTAAAGGCAGTCTCAGTGTACGTAATGGTTAGTTTTTATTTTCAGCTTGACTGTTGGAATCATACAGTAGACATATATAGGCTTGTTTGTGAGTATTTTTTAAAAAGAAGACTCACTTGAGTGTGAGGAGCCCCATCGTGTGATCCGGGTCCCAGGCTGACTAAAGGGAGAAGGTAGGGAAACCAATTGAGAGCTTTCATTCCCTTTTCTCTGCTTTTCGATCCACCCAGGTGTGAATAGACACCCACCACCACAGCCACAAGCCTTTCCTGCCTGCATGCCCTTTCCTTTCATGATAAACTGTTTTAGGGCACACTGAACCCAAGTAAATCCTTCCTAATGTTGCTTTTGGTTGAGTATTTTGTTTCAGGGATGAGAAAAGGAACAAAGACAATGTAGAGCAGAAGCGGGTGGAGTACCATAGCATTTGCCAGGCCTGCCAAAGAAATTCTCGCAGCCAGTCCCACTCATCTGGGGTCAGCTCTTCCATCTGTTCAATGGAAGAGTGTTCCTTCTAGAATCACTAGAAGTAGTAATCCATTGTGTAATTGAAGGCATGCAGCTGTTCTGTTACCTTGACAACTTGTATGCAGATTAGAAAATGCATTGAGAAACTTCGCCTGTCTGACGACTGGAGATGTGATTGCTATCAACTACAATGAGAAGGTAGGTGAGCCTGGCTACCTTACCTGTTAAAGAATGTTCTGCTACTGTGCCTGTTTACCAGAGAGAGGGAAATGACAGAGCTAAGAAATGATTCCATCTAAGTGTTTTAGTCATGCAAAGAATTCATTGGGGTGAATACAGGAGCATGGGTGAGCCAGGATGTGACTTATAGAAGCTGCATCAGTGGAGTTCCTGTACAAGTTATGGGCAGGGGTAGCCTCTTGAGCCTGGTGACTTTCTTCTGGTCTTGGTGGGCACCAGGAGTGCCTGTGGTACACATGTATACCCGCAGGTAAAATGTTCAGAAAAAAATCTTCCTTCCTTCCTTCCTTCCTTCCTTCCTTCCTTCCTTCCTTCCTTCCTTCCTTCTTCCCTCCCTCCCTCCCTCCCTCCCTCCCTCCCTCCCTCCCTCCCTCCCTCCCCCCTCCCTCCCTCCCTCCCTCCCTCTCTCTCTCTCTCTCTCTCTCTCTCTCTTTCTTTCTTTCTTCCCGCCCCCTCTCTTTCTTTCATTTGTATGTTATGTGTTAAAAATGCCTTTGCCGGCTGACGCTGATGGGACATGTTAGTGATCTCACCACCTAGGAGGTGGTTGTGGGTTCAAGATTTCATGAGAGTCCCCACACCCTCCACAAGAGAATGAATCCACAATGAAGAGTCATTGTCCACTCTAGTATTGAATGGGGTGTTCTGAAAGTGGCTTTTATCACCTAATTGCTTCCTGCTGTTTGTTTTTTTTAAATTTTCCCGGGTTCACATTTAAAGCCCTAAGTCACTCAGTATTGATAGTTATATATAATGTCTATATTGGGTCATCTCCCTAGCCTTTGATGGTGGTTAATTTGATTACTATTTGATGGGATTTAGAAACTCAATAGAATCAAGACCCTTCCCAGCATGGCAAGGGGCTTGGCTTAGATAAAAGGACAGGAAACCCTTTGGCGGGGAGAGGAGAGTAGGAGCTTGCTTTGTGGTCCAGACCAACCTTGAACCTACAACCCTGCTGCTGGTCATCAGCTGGCGCTTTACCTTACCAGGGAGCCTCTGCCATTTCATTTTATTATTTGCTTCTGGAATGCTGGGGATTGAACCTATGGCCTTGCAATTACTGTACGAATGCTCTACAGCCAAGCTGTAGGGCTGGTGAGGTGCAGGTAAAGATGCTAGTCCTGTGAGCCTGGTGATCTGAGTTTGATCCTGGAGCCCAAAGGTAGGAGGAGAGATCCAACCTCTGACCTCCATGTGGACACTGTTGCAGATGCATGTTGGTATATAGTGTGTGAAACAACTGAGCTAGCTCTGTATAACCTTAGCCCAACTTCTTTTCTTTTCTCTTTGCTTTTCTTTTTTCTGTCTTTTTCTTCCCCCCTCCCTCCACCCCCCCCATCTCCTACCGCCCCCCTCTCAAATTTAAGCAGTACAATTTATTTATCTTTTTGGGAGGATAGACTTAGCATTGTTGGTGTGAGCGTTCTTACTCTTGTCTCCTAAACACCTAGCTAATTCTTTTCTTAGAATAAACTAGATTGTGATTTTTAGATACTAGAATCTATTTAGAATGTATAATAATATTAGAATATTAGATTTTAGGTGTTGACTAAATTAGATATGAATAGCTAGACCAGAATAGTCTTGCAGTATGGTGCTAATTAGCTTGTGGAATTAGATCAACATGTGGGGACAAGTACCTTTTGATCTGACCTGAAGCAGCACTGTCAGTGCTGGAAGGTTTGATGCTGGTGTGAGGCTTGCCCGTGTTGCCAGCCCTTACTACTTCATTTTCCTGTTCTTTTTGCAGATCTATGAGCTGCGGGTGATGGAGACCAAACCTGACAAGGCTGTATCCATTATTGAATGTGACATGAATGTGAGTGACTTTCCATTATAAGTGAGGTCAGAACCCATGAGTGTGTCACACAAGGGGAAGAGGAGGAAAATGCTGTCAGAATAGGAGGAGGTGGCTATTCACCTAGTATTCCCTCCTAGGGAATACAAGTGGCAGTTGACTGTACTTAAAGTGGTTGGATCCACAGTCACCTCAGGCTGTCAAAGACTGAATGTTACAGTATTAAGAGCTAAGTGGAAACAAATTATTGACAGGACTCATGGTTGTCAAGGAAGAGGAAAGGTTGCACTGTCTCCTGTCTCCTTTCATTTACATTGATAGCTAAGGTTTCAGACTTTAGAAAGGGAAGAGAGATTAATAGTTGCCAGGAACATGTAGGTTGTTGTAGTACTATCAGTACCTTCTCTGGGTAATGGGTACACACACTTCCATGGTGATATGGTTATATTTAACTATAGACAGACAGACACACACACACAGAGAGAGAGAGAGAGAGAGTGAGAGAGAGAGAGAGCGAGAGAGAGAGCTCCCCCAACAATCTCTGTGTGTCTATAATGTGTTCATGCCATTGTAATGATGTTGAGCAGTGTAAAGCACTATTGTTGGGACAACTGGACTCTCAAGCTGTTGTATTGGTTAATTAAGGAGGCAGAAGTTAACCTTTATTTTCAAAACACAGGTGGATTTTGATGCTCCCTTGGGATACAAAGAACCAGAAAGACCAGTGCAGCATGAGGAGTCAATAGTAAGTCATTTCCTTGAGCTCCTTCTGATATTTTTGTACCTGTGCTTCTTTTGTTTGTTTTAATTACATTTAAACATGTTGTGTGCGGGTTGGAGGTGTGGGTGCTGTGCATGGGTATGGAGGTCAGAGGACAACTTTTGGGAGTTGTTTCTCTTTCCACCATTGGATACCAAGGATTGCACTCAGGTGTTCAGGCTTGGGGGCAAGTATTTTTACCTGGTGAGCTGACTTACTGGTCTGTTCATGTATTTTTTGTGTGGACTCTGCAAGGGTTAGCTGGGCCATGGTCCTTGCTCCTAGGAGGAGGCTTGCCTCCTGTGAGGATAGTGTGTTCTGGCTGATGGAGACGGGCAACTGTGGAAACAAGGGGCTCCGAGGAAAGCTGACCACCCATTCCAAGAAGCTCATGTCCTGTTTCTTTTTTTTTCCCGTTAGGAGGGAGAAGCAGACCACAGTGGCTATGCCGGAGAGGTGGGCTTCCGTGTGAGTACCAGGCACTGTGTGTCTCTCTGCATCCTGATGCCAGCAGCTATTCTTAGTGATGATTTATGGGCACTTCTGGAAGATCAGCCAGTGCTCTGAACTCTTGAGCTATCTCGCCAGCCTTCAAACCTTTTAATACGGACTTTTTCTTTGAACCTTGACAACCCTGAAAGGCTTCCAACTTCTGTTGTTTCTTTCAAAACTTATGCCTATCATAGGACTTGGATATGGTCTCTAGGTGTGTGGGGAGTGTCTACTAAAAAGTCAAGTTAGTATAATAAATGCGACACTTCCTTTAGGCTCATCAGTTGTTAGCACATTTGCTTTACCTCTGAAAACACACCCTGCTTTTATTTGCCTACACTATTTGAAGGTAAGTAGCATGTTTGCTAACCAGGCTCCCTGGTGAGAGGCAGAAGTGGCTCATGTGCAGGTGCTGAAAAGTGCTAGGAAGCAGAAGAGGAAGTATGACTAGAGATATGGGGAGGAGGGGCCTGGCAAGTATTTGCAACAGAGGTCAGCTATCACTGCTGCTGCCTGTTTTAGAGTTCTTGGGCTTCCTGCAGTCCCTTGAGGGGCTGCTTGAGGTACCTTGGCTGTCAGCACTGAGAGGATCTAGCAGTGCACCAGCTCCCTCCTCTTCTGGGGTCTCTACACAGAGGTCCATGGTTGCTCACTCTTGGGGTTGAGCATGCACCCTCTTGACTTCCTTTTCTAGGCCTTCTCTGGTTCTGGGAATAGACTAGATGGAAAGAAAAAAGGGGTTGAGCCCAGTCCCTCCCCAATCAAGCCTGGAGACATCAAGAGGTAGGTCTGCTCTAGCTTGTCCCTGATGAGTATTTGCCATTTTCTAAGAAAGGTTTGACACATGGGCTTTGTGTCAAAGCACAGGACGCAGTAGAGCCTCATTCCAGCAGCTACTGAGTAGGCTCAAGTTCTCACTCGCTCTCTGACACTGGTAGAGTACAATGGTATCTGTCCAGGGATTCACAGTGAACTCTCTTTTGGTGGCTACCTGGTAGGAGTGGGGATGTGTTAGTTGTCTACTGTATGTGTGACCAGGAAGAGAACAGGAGATAGGATGCACTGGAGCACTTTCAGAAGGAGTCTAAGGCCAGGCCAGTACCCACAGTTCCTACCCCATGACCAGCGTTTTTACTTTGTGTTCCCTCCTAGCAGGTACATAGAGGGCAAAGCAGTGTATACCAGACAATTATCAAAAAGGCACTGCTGTCTCTTCCTACCTTCCTCTTGATCGTCAGAAGCAAATCTTAGTCCTCCTTGGAACTAACCTTTCTCCTTGTCTGTAATTTTCACAGAGGAATTCCTAATTACGAATTTAAGCTTGGTAAGATAACTTTCATCAGAAATTCACGTCCATTGGTCAAAAAGGTTGAAGAGGTAAGTTAATTTCATTGGTCATAGGATTTACTTACTAGTGATGACTAGTGTGTTTCTACCATTCAAAATATGATGCTTCTGTGATGTTTAGGCCCCTTCTTGTGGCCCTGCTGTTCCTAATGGGCTGATTACTCTGTAGAACCATTGCAGGTCTATTGACCAAGGTCTGGCAATGCAGGGGTCAAGAACAGACTCCAGGTTCTGCCACAAAAAAATAACCTGGAGCCCCGGTGGGTTTCATCTTCTCTTTGCTTACTGTTTGTTTCAGAATGTGAAGTTGAACCCAGGACTTCACTCATGCTTAACTATACCCCTGCTTATCACTGTTCTTTCTAACCTAGAACTAGAGCTTACCATTTCTATACAGTGACTCCTAAGTAAGTGGTAAGGCTGTAAGATAGGAACAGTATGGCTAAGAGTCCTGCAGAGATGAATGCTTTGAACAGGCCCAGCTGACTCTAGTTGGACATGATACCTGGGAATAGGTGCATATGCTCATAGGAAACCAGATTGACCAAAATCAAGACATTGAGAGTTAATATGAACACAGTCATGAAGGTTCAGGCCTCTGCTACAGCCCTGATCCCACTCAACAGTGGTGACTAACATGATCCTGGCTCTTGGAGTCAATGCCAAGTCAGGTGCCAAGTACCTCTGTGTGCTTCTTAAGTAACATCTCATTGCTGAGATATACCTGTGAGCTTCATGCTGTGATTGCATTTGTACAGAGCCAGAGCCCCTGACCACCTCACACATGATATCTATTGCTCTCCATTTAGTAAGTGACCTTCAGCTGAGCGGTGGTGGCTCACGCCTTTAATCCCAGCACTTGGGAGGCAGAGGCAGGCGAATTTCTGAGTTCAAGGCCAGCCTGATCTACAGAGTGGGTTCCAGGACAGCCAGGGCTACACAGAGAAACCCTGTCTCAAAAAGACAAAACAAACAAACAAAAAACAAAAAACAAAACCCTAAAATGCTAGAAAGTGACCTTCACAAAGACATCAGGACAGCAAACTTCTATGACCAACATGTTCCTGTCACCGGGCCTGGGGGGCAGGGGAGCTGCCTTAGAAGCAGAAGGCATTACTTGGGAACTTAGTCCAAGGTGTTAGGCATTAGTTGTAAGTCACTCATCCTGCTGCAGATTGCATTCTGCACAGCAGCTGTGTCTGGAATGCAGCCACCCAAGTGTGACATGTATTTCTCCAATACGTATGTTAGACCCTAGGCTTTCCTGATTCATTTCTTAGAGGCTCACTCTTAGCTGGGCATGGAGCATAACTGTAATCTCAGTGATTGGGAAGTTGAAGCAAGAGGATCCAGGAGCTCAGAGTCAGGCTTTGCTAAATGAGAACTATCTTAAAAAGAAGACAAGAAAGGAAGAAAAGAAGAAAAGGAAGGAAGGGAGGGAGGAAGGAAGGAAGATTCCCTTGAGGGGTCTCAATAGGGCAGAGATCAGCTGTGCTGTGAGACTGTGTAAGCTGGGCTGCTGGATCATTGCCAGACACTCTTGACTACTGAACTTGTTCCGCTCTAGTATTCTGGGTGGCCTGAGACAAAGACCAGGGTGCTCCCAGGCCCAACTGCAATCTCTTGGCATCTTTAATGTCCCTTAGGCTGACACAGTGTTGTAAGTTTTCCAGGCTTGGAGTAGATGTCAGTAGACTTTTAACATCTCCATGAAACCTTCCTACATCCTTTTATCAGATACAGTTCAGCTTTCATCATGCTCATACTCCAGTGTGACTTATAGACGGAAGAATAGGCTGGCAGCCTCAGCAGGATTTGTTTTATCCACAAATATTTAGGTATATGAAATTTAAAACATAGCTTTACTCTATCTTCAAAGCCACTACAGTTTTGGTGAAAGGTAATGGGATAATAAGTTTGGAAGAGGAGGCAAGTTTAGCAAGGACTTGACAGAAGGACAAGCAGAACCTGCTTTTAATTAGCCATAGACAGCTACAGTCTAAGCCTGGCCTGGGAAAAGCCAAGAGGCAGTTTGGTGTAGATCCCGGAGCTCTCAGAAGGCACCTTTGGAAATGAGAGATAAAGACAGAATACCTATTACAATGTGTTTAGAGCCTCAGCACCTTTCCCACACTATATTGGACCTCTGCAATCCCAGGAAAAAGGTCTCATGGAAGGTCCCAAGCCTAGGACCACACTTTATTATCACACTAGATAATAAAGTCTGTTGTAGCCTTTGGTGATTGGCTGCTATTTGACCTCAGACAGTAGCAGCCAGGCTTGCTTATTGCTCTTGAAGATCAGAGCTTACACAAGAAAGAAGGCCTAAATATACTGTTAAACAGCAGGATTTCTAAGGAGTGTTCCCTTCTAGTAAAGATACAGAAAACTCATAGGTCTGAGCTAGAGGTGAAGCTCAGCGCTAGATAGAGTACTTGGTCAGCATGGCCTGATGTCCATTCCTAGCACTAAGGTGCAATGAGATGAAAGAATATATGCAAGTACTGCAGATTATGAAAAGCCAGGCATGGTAGTGTGTATCATAGCCCCTGCACTCGGAGACTGAAGTAGTAGGGTGGCTTGAGCTTAGGAATTCAAGAGCAGTCTGGGCAACATAGAAAGACTTCATTGCAAAAACAAGTGAGTGAATGAATGAATGAATGAATGTGAGAAAGGGGAAAGAATTGTGCAAGTAACCTCTCTAAGTCGAAGGCCGTTAGTTAGCAGATTAGACAGTGTTACTGAGTTCGAACGACGGATAATAATAGGTCTGGGCTGAAGCAGGAAAAAGCTCTAGAGAGGTCAGAGGTCTTACTATAGTTAGAGACATCGTCTTTTAATGAAAGAGTTTTATGGCAGTTTCTGCAACATCCTTTTTCATTAGCTCCTGAGTAACAGCACAAAGACATGAAAACTTATTAACAAGCCATATTACAAACCTAATCTGGGAAGGTTCTGAGACGAGTGCAATCTGGCTAGGCTGTTAATAACCAGATAAATGCCCTATTATTTGCCAGCTGAGTCTTGCTTTGTTTCATGTATGTCCTCAATTTGAGCTTGTTTTGGTCATGTCCTCATGGTCCATCCTGCCTCATGGTCCATCCTGCCTCATGGTCCATCTGCCTCATGGGGACCTCCTTCCTCCCTTGCCTTTTTCCTTCTCCTTGTGGTCTTTACCTGAGATCCCATACTCCATCTCAAGACCCACTTTTCTCTCCTGCCCAGTCACAGGCTCTAGCCTTTTATCCTCCAATCAGAGATTACTGGGGAGCATTCTTTACAGCACATTGGTCAATACAACGTCCATGTCCAGACTGCAACCTGATCTTGGGGCACAGAACTCAGCATCTGAGTACACAGCACACAAGACCAACTCAACAATCTTTGGATGCACACACAGGAACTGGGTAGTAGAACAGTGTCTCAGAATCTGATAAGGGCCTAAAAAGATAGTTCAGTGGTTAAGAGCATGTGTTCTTGCAGAGGACCTGGGTTTATTTCCCAACCCACATGATGGTTTACAACCACTCCTGATTCTAGTTCCAGAGAACCTTCTATAGAGGCACCAGACACATACTCAGTACATATACATAGGCAAAATATACAAATGAGAAAAAAATTTTTTTTAAAGTTCTGAAAGGACATAGAGGAAGGACTAATGATTCTGGGAAGAGAGTCATCATGTTCATTTATACAGCCACTGCTAAGCCCACCAGTTTCCATTAGATAGCTCCAAACCCATGTTCACACAGATATCCTGTTTAAATCCAGTCAGTCTCCAAATAGAACAGACAGAAATAGAAAGGTTTGTAGGGACAAGGGGCTGTAGAGGCAGCTGGGAAGGAGATAAGAGAAGGTGAGGGCTGAGAGCAATCTATGCGCTACATACATATATAAACTTGACAACACATTTGATTTAAGGTTTTCATGGGAAGCCAAGCATGGTAGCACATTGTAACTCTAACACTTGGGAGGCTACTGCAGGATTGTGAGTTTGAAGCCTCTTCAGGCTGCTTAAAATGATTCTTTCAACAAAGCAAGACAAAAATTCTAAGAGGAAAAATTTCCAGCCTAAAATTTTGTACCCAACTCTTTCTGGGCTAAACTTTGTCCACTCAGAATTTCTGTCTGCCCTAATAATTTGACTGTTTGGACATAGGGCCCTCTACAAGGTATAATTAAGCGGAAATGGGGCCCTAATCCAATCTAACCTATTTTCTAATTTTCACAGGAAAGGGAAATGTAACCATGTAGAGGAAAGGCCAGGCACAGGCAGAAAAGGGCCATTTTCAAGCCAGAGAGGTCTGAAGACACCTTGGTCTCAGCTTCTCATCTCCAGAATGCTCATAAATTAATGTGCTATTTTAGCCACTAAGTCTATGGTGACTGACATGGCAGCTCTACCAGGCTGGCTCACTAGCTGAGCTACCATCAGGTTCACCAGGTTCAGAACAAAAGTATTTTCTGACATGTAAGACCTCAAAACAAAGACACCTTTGAGAAGCTTTTCTTGGGACGCTACTTAACTATTACCATTTTGTAATTTATAAAGTACAAGATAGACCTAACATCCAGTCCATCATTTTTGTCAATAAAATGGAAGACTGTCATTTATCCTAACTTAAAAGACATTCTACAGTATACCTCACTGAAGAAAGGAAGTAGAAATAGCTGGAGCCAGTGGCAACTCGCACTGCATCCCAGCACTGATGGAGCTGAGGCAGATGGAAAGTTTAAGGCCAGTCTGGGCTCTAGGTCAAGAAAATGGCAAGTCCTAGCTTGGGATATACGTTCAAACAGACAAAATTGGTCAAGTCTTGTGCTCAGATGGATGGAAGAGAGAGAAGTAGGACAGACCGAAGGCTGTGTGGCAGAGGCCTGCATTCTAGAGCTCACATATGCTCTGCACTTAGGCGCTTGGCACAGAAACATGGAATTACCTCAGGGTACAGCAGGTGTGAAGATGTGTTTTAGAAGCTGCAACTATCTTAGGAAACCAAGAGGTAACGTCTCAGATATTGAGCAGTTAAAAGTGTGTGGGGTAAAACCTACTGTTTTTGTAGTGTTAAAGAAACAAATCTCATGAAAGAATTGATTGTGAGTGTTCCTAACGCTGATCTGAATATACAAAGGTTTTTTTGTTTGTTTGTTTGTTTTTTAAGTGCATCTTTTAAGCTAGCAATTCCCTTCTAGAAATAAAAAAAGACAAAACCAAACCAGAGCTGTGTGCAGACAGTGAGCCACTAACCTCAGCAGTGCCAACCAGGAAGTAAGAGAATTTAGACTAGAAACTCACAGGTTTCAGATTCAGGAGTTAAGTAAACACGTGCAGAAAAGTGAGTGGAAACACTCCTATTTTGGGTTGTTGCAGTTGAGAGTGATTTTTTTCCTTGGAGCATTGTACTCTACTGTTGAATCAGTTGCTGTGGGGCTGGAGCCTTGGCTAAAGCTCTGAGAGTGCTGACATGGTGGCTCAAAATCCTCTGCAACTTCAGTCCTAGGGGCAATCTGGGGCCCCCTTCTGCATATTTTACACAGATGTATGCTGACAAAACACCCATACACGCAAAAATTTAGAAATACAAAGCGATTATTGTGTAAAAGGTTCCCAAGCTATCATGGTTCAATTTAGGATTTTCAGCTTCCTAGTGATATGATAGTGATGGGTGTTAAATAGAAGTTGTGCTTAGAGTTTTGAATTTCGGTGATTTCCTAGGCCAATAGGTAGTGGGGTCCTCTCTGAGTGTTAGATGGCAGCAAGGAGCCACAGGCTCCCTTCCCTCATATGGCCACAGTGGGGAGGCTACCAGAACACTGTCGTGTGGTTTGTAATTGAGTTGGGGTATTTGGAAGGGAGGTGTATGAAATGTCTTTTCACTTAATGATAACTTCAGCTGAAAATGGCTTCTTAAGACATAACTGCCTCCATAAGTTGTGGAGAGCTTGTACAGTAAATCTAAACACAAAGGTGGGGGTAGACTCACACAGCGATCATCTGTGGGGTTCTCAATGCCATAAATGCCAGAGACATTTGATACTTGTTTTATTTATATGTGTTTGCCCTGTGTGTGCAGGTGCCCTGGCAGCCCGGAAGAGGGAGTCAGATCCCTTGGAGTTGGAGGCAATTGTGAGCTGCCCAGCATGGGTGCTGGAAACTGAACTGGGTCCTCTGAAAGAGCAGCCCACACTTTTAACCCCTGAGGCATCTCTCTTCAGCCCCTCTAGGGCACTTCTTATTATGATTAATGAAGTGGGGAAAGTAGATGGATGGCACACAAGTCCATGGAATAAAGTGATTATTGTAAACTTTGAGGAGTTTCAGAAAATAATATCCTATTTTCATACCTAGGATGAAGCTGGAGGCAGATTCGTTGCTTTCTCTGGAGAAGGACAGTCACTGCGTAAGAAGGGAAGAAAGCCCTAAGTCTGAAACTGTTGGCTGACTGGAAAATAAAAGATCCGATTGCACCTGGCTTACAGTTACTGGCTCTGACACGTTCAGAGATGCTCTGTTATTTATGGTTTGTTTAAAGTTACCTGAGAACTATCAAGCTTGTCCTGGATGCAAAGCAGCAGAACTTGGAGGTTGTGTGCTTGATCTGGGGGAGAGAGCCCTCGGGTCCTGTAGGTGGCGGCCTCCTCCACTCCCTAACGTAGCTCCAGGGCCTCAGCAGAGCAGCTCCCCATCCCTGACTCACTCTTCTTCCCCATGTCTGTTCATGGGGCAGTGTCTTTAGCCCATCATGGCTACTCAGGCCAGCACTTCAGTACCAGACAAAGATGGCCTCTGTTTTTATTTACAGTGACTCAGAAGGGATCTCATCCAGATGAATGCACTCTCATTTTGATCTGCTCTCTCTCAGTGAATTCCATGATGAAGCCAGATGTAAAAGGCAGAATGAATACGTGCTTGAGTAATATGCCCCCGTTACACTTATTTTTTATTATTATTTTTATTTATTTTTATTTTTTTTGGTTTTTTGAGACAGAGTTCCCTGGCTGTCCTGGAACTCACTTTGTAGACTAGGCTGGCCTTGAACTCAGAAATCCACCTGCCTCTGCCTCCCGAGTGCTGGGATTAAAGGTGTGCGCCACCACTGCCCGGCCTCCGCTACATTTATTACCCAAGGTTCTGACGGTTTGTCTGTTTTTCAAGTGCTAGGATTGAACCAGAACCTGGTGAATATTAAGCATGCCACACACTCTGCCACTGAGGCTCCCCCATAACCCATTTTCTTACTGTTTTATTGTCCTCAGATCTGCACTTTGTATGATGTAAGGTCTTTTGACATGCTGATCCAGCTATTTAAAATTTGTTCCCTGAGAATAATTCTTATTGAAGAATTAAATAAACTGATTAAAACTTGCCTCTAGTTTGATATGGTATGTTGTAGATTGGTGGTATGGGCCACTAGCCGGAAGTCACAGGAAGGCCCCTTACAGCAGCGCCCTACTTCATCCTGTTGTTAGAAGACTACTTCTGAGACTTGTGGAGGCTGTAGGGATGGATGTCACTCCCTGATGCTTGGAGTGGAGCTGGTCAGGCCTAGCAAGGGCCCCATGGAGGGTGTACTTTCCCTCTATGTTTGTAGTTCCAGAGTGTGTCCATTTGCTCTTGGAAATATCCATAAACATAATTGGCTCCTAACTCTGGCACGCACATCATTACTGGCCAAATGTGGCTCTGGAAGGCATAAATGCTGTGGTAACCTGCCAGACCTGTCCTTTGGGGCTGTCTCCGTTTCCCTAGCTTTAAGACAGCTTTCATTTGTAGGATTCTGTAGCTAACTTCATCAGGCTGGAAAGAGCTCAGTTAAGCACTTGTTCTTGCAGAGGATTCAGGTTTGCTTCCCAGCACTCACAAGGTGGCTTATAGCCTGTAATTATAACTAACTCCAGTTCTAGATGATCTAAGTATATGTGTTGCACATACATAGTTATACACATAAGTGCACTAGTAAAAATATGTGACTGCATGTGTAGATAAGAGTACAGTGCTCAGGCGTCCCTTCTGTCGCCTAGAAGGATCAAACTAGAAGGGATCAAACTCTCGGGTCCTTGGTTCTGTCCACAAGTTTCTCTACAGCTGAGTTATCTCACCTTATGATCTCCAGTTAGGTTTTTTGTTTGTTTGTTTGTTTGCTTTTATTTTTGTTGTTGGGTTTGTTTCCTTTTTGAGACAGGGTCTCACCATATATATATTCCTTTCTGGTCTAGAACTGACTCACTGAGATGTCCCTGCTCTTGTTTCCTGAATGCTGGGATTAAAGGTGTGCAATCCTGACCCTGTCACTTCTAGGAGAACTTCTTTCACCCTTAGTCATCCTGCACTGCCTTCCTCCTCTCCATACACCAAATCAAGCTCACCTACATTCTGTGTATGCTCAGGCTAGATACCTGCAATTTCAGTCCGCCAGGTGGGTTACTCAGAGTTCAGGAGTCTGTACTTCAAAAATTGAACCACATACGGATTTGAAAAATAAAAAACTGGGAGAACTGACCAGAACTACTGGGTTTCCGACTGCTAATTAATACCTTTGTGACTTTGAAGCCAAGCCATCGGCTAGACACCAGGTGGTGCGGCCTCTGACTATCAGCCACTCAGTGCAGACGTCCTGTTTAGTGCCCGTTTGCTTGGAGCTCATTGGTTCATGTCCCTGTCAGTCACACGGGGCCTGGACATGGCGGTCGCAGGCAGCTGGCAGGTGAGTGTGCTTGGCTCCTGGGCTTCAGGGCTGGGTGGGATCAGGCTCTGGGGGCTGCCCGCGCTCTCCGCTGTCTCTCCCCGCAGCCTCCCCGGCCGTGCGAGGTCTACCGCGCCGAGTGGGAGCTCTGCCGCAGCGTCGGGCACGTCCTACACCACTACTACGTCCACGGCAAGCGGCCGGATTGCAGGCAGTGGCTCCGCGACCTGACTAACTGCCTCGAGTGGGAGGAGAACCGCAGCGCCGAGGCCCAGGTATGGGCAGGATGTGGATGTATGCGCAGATCCTTCGGGGCAACCCTCTCGGGTTTCTCTCCTGAGTACCAAACTGCGTTATCACCGAGACTTTAGACTGCCTCAGTTACGGGGCGGGGCGGGGCGGGGAGGGGGTGCAGAAGGAAGGGAAGTATATAGAGAGAGGCTTGGAGAGAGTAACCTTCTAGCGTTAGAGTCATCAGCTTGACAGCGAGCTTGCCTTCACCCAGCCCTTGGGGATTGGACGGAGGAAGAGAAAAGCCAGCGTGTCTGGAGCACGAGGGTGGGCTATTGAGGGCAGAATGAGTCTGAGAGCACCTAAAAATGTTCCAGTACTTGTGAATTGAGTTATCTTTGGCAGGTCAGTCTGGATCTGAGAGTGCTAAGGGTACTGTAGAGGACAGAGACCAGTATGGAGGCTGTTGCTGGACCTTTTCGAGGGAGATGTGAAGAAACCTCAACTTACTCTAGATAGCCATGTAGACATGGTGAAAGTAAAAAACATGGCGGAAAGCAAAAGACTGGAAACTTAACTGTTTGTAACTATATGTCAGCTATCATAAATTAGTGTAAGAAACAAAGATGTTTCTGAATAGAGAAATGGCCAGAGTCATGGAGAAGCAATTCACCGTGAAACTCAGAACACAGAAGCAATTATTTCTTTATTTTTTTTGTTGTGGTTGGGACAGGGTTTTTCTGTATAGCCCTGGCTGTCCTGGAACTCACTGTAGACCAGGCTGGTTTTGAACTCATAGAGTTCTGTCTGCCTCTGACTCCTGAATTCTGGGATTAAAAGCGTGTGCCACAACCACTAGGCTTCTTTACAGTTTTTAAAGTACTTTTATTCTTATTTTATGTGTGTTTTCCCTGCATATTTATCTGTACCATGTGAATCTACTGCCTGAGGATCCTCTGGAACTGGAGTTTCAGATGGCTTTAAGGTGATGTGTGAGTGCTGGGAACCAAATCCCAGTCCTCTGGAAAGCAGCCTCTAACTGCCGAGGGATCTCTCTAGTCCTTACAAGCTTTTTAAAAAAGTCTTTGTGTGTGTGTATGCGTGTGTGTATATATGTGCACACATTGCATGTAGAGAGACCCTCTGTTGACATCGGGCATCTTCCTCAGTCACTTCCCACCTTATATACTGAGGCAGGATCTCTCTGTGAACTTGGATGTCTCCACCTCCTGAGTGCTGGGACTACAGGCATTCACCCACATACTCGGCCCCTATTTGCTTCTTCTTCTTTTTGGTTTTTGGTTTTTTTCGAGACAGGGTTTCTCTGTATAGCCCTGGCTGTCCTGGAACTCACTCTGTAGACCAGGCTGGCCTTGAACTCAGAAATCCGCCTGCCTCTGCCTCCTGAGTGCTGGGATCAAAGGCGTGCACCACCATGCCCCAGGCTAGTCGGGTAACTAGCGCCACACTCTCCAGGTCTGCTGTTGCTGAGGCTTAGCGGGTTTTGCATGGCTGAAGGCAGAGACTGAACATGGTTGTGTATGCTTATAATTGCGGCACTCAGGAGGTGGAGACAACAATCTCAGAATTGAAGGTCATACATAGTGATCTTGATGCCAGCCTGGGCTACTTGATACCCTGTCTAAAAAATGTCCAAAGAACACGAAATAAAACTGCTGAAGTAAGATGACCGGTGTGTGCTAAAACAGAACAGTTGTCGAGGAGTGTTGTATAGAAGCAGCCGACCCTGGAGTACCATGTGCTCCCACGTGTTCCTCTCTTTAGAAGAGTGTTGAGGAAGAGGGTGATATAGGTGCCATGCAGCAGTACTAAGATAAGAGCCCTAGGATCCAGTTGTGAAACAGTAAGTGACCAAGTCTCATTTGTACAGCGATCCCTCTGTGAGAGCGAGCAGGTTCGGGTCCAGGCTGCTCAGAAGCACACCTTGGTATGGGCCTTGAGGCAAAGGCCCCCTACGGACTGGAACCTCCCTCTACCACAGGAGAAGGACAAGTGACAAGCAACTGCAACCCTGCCCTTGACCTAGACTTTGACTGGCTCTTACTTGACCTGGAACACAGAGCAAAGCATTTCCAGCCCTAATTGCCTGCTGCCCCCTGGATCTGGGCGTATCACCACTGCAATACTGTGAAAGACAACCTGTGCGCACATGCAGGAAGCCAAGCACTGAGGCAGGTGTCTGTGAGCACTCAGCTGCATCCTGTCCATGCAATCTCCCCTGAGAACATCGTCACCAGAGGTGGCAGCCGAGAGTTGTGAGGATCCAGGGCACAGTGGCAGCCCCGACTTGTGAGGATCCAGGGCACAGTGGTTAGAATAAGGTTGCTAGACTACCTTACTCTGATTGTGAATGACCTCCTTGGCCATGAGAGGTGGACTGCAGTGTCTTGTTTAGTGACTATCGTGGTATGAAAGTGCCGAGCTCATGCTTGCTCAGCTTCCCTGGAGACACGGTAGAGCATGCTTGTCCTCTGCACCAGCACCTTTTACTGGTTTGCAGACTTAGAAAGAAAGAAAGAAAGAAAGAAAGAAAGAAAGAAAGAAAGAAAGAAAGAAAGCAAGCAAGCAAGCAAGCAAGCGAGCAAGCCGGGCATTGGTGGCCCACGACTTTAATCCCAGCACTCGGGAGGCAGAGGCAGGCGGAGTTGGGGCCAGCCTCGTCTACAGAGTGAGTTCCAGGACAGCCAGGTCTACAAAGAGAAACCCTGTCTCGAAAAAAAAACAAAAAACAAAACAAACAAACAAAAAAAAAAAAACAGAAAGAAAGACAGACAGCATTGCAGGAACCAAGGAGTCTGGAATCGAGACCTCCAAGTCCTGAGGCAGAGACAGAGCTCAGGTCCAAGGAATATGGGGTTTAGGTCTCCTGATTTCTCCCCATTGTTAATGTATTTTTTAAAAAAAGCTGCTTCACATGTTCGATTCCAAAAGCAACCTGAAAATTAAAGCCATGTTACACTTTATACCTGTCTTAATTAGGGTTTCTATTGCTGCACTGAAACACCATGACCAAAAGCAAGCTGGGGAGGAAAGGATTTATTCAGATTCTATTTCCACATTGTATTCCAAAATCAAGATAGAGACTCAAACAAGGCAGAAACCAGAGAAAGGAGGTGATACAGGGGACATGGAGGGTGCTGTTTCCTGGCTTGCTCCTCAGG
The DNA here is from genome assembly GCF_978045245.1 of Mus caroli. Lineage (NCBI taxonomy): Eukaryota > Metazoa > Chordata > Mammalia > Rodentia > Muridae > Mus > Mus caroli. The sequence continues at coordinate 15,685,046 of NW_028227272.1, forward strand.
GATTGCTCAGCCTGCTTTCTTACAGAACTCAGGACCACCAGTCCGGTGATAGTACCACCCATCAAGGGCGGGACCCTCCCCATCAATTACTAATTAAGAAAATGCCCTACAGCTGGAATTTATAGCAGCAGGATCCTCAACTAAGGTTCCCTCCTTTCAGATAACCCAGCTTAGTGGTTGTCAACCTTCCTAAGGCTGTGACCTTTTATACAGTTCCTCATGTTGTTGTAATGCCCAAGCCATAAAATTATTTTCATTGCTACTTCATAACTGTAATTCTGCTACTGTTATGAATCAGAATGTAAATCTCTGATATGCAGGACACCTGATCTACAACCCCTGTGAAAGGGTTGTTCAACCCCTAAAGACGTCGAGACCCACAGGTTAAGAACCATTGCTACCTTGTGTCAAGTGGACATACAGCTATGTAACCAACAATGCTATATACTCAGATTATTATTTTGTTCTCTTGTAGTGTTTTAAATATATACTTAAATATACACGTGTGGCTGCATGCATACACAAAAATATATGCATGAACATAAATCCACACACTTACATGTGTACACATTTGTGAGCATGCACACATGCATATACTACACTCATGAACACACATGCACAGACATGCATGTACACGTGCACACAAACATGCACTCATGCATGTGCACATGAATGAGTATGCACAATACACCCATGTATACAACATACACATGTGTGTACTCACAAATACAGCTGGTTAAGCAGTCACATACATACACATGCATACATGAATGCACACACTCAAACACACTTACAAAAGTGCATACATTCAGAAAATGGCCTAGTCGGCCATCATTGGGAAGAGAGGCCCCTTAGTCTTGCAAACTTTATATGCCTCAGTACAGGGGAACGCCAGGGCCAAGAAGTGGTAATGGGTGGGTTAGGGAGTGAGGTGGGAGGGTATTGGGGACTTTTGGGATAGCATTTGAAATGTAAATGAAGAAAATACCTAATTTTTAAAAAGTGCATACATTTATACAAGCACACTACACAGGCATGCATGTACATACACATAGACACATACATGCACACACAAGAACACTAGGTCTCATAGAGGTTTCTTTATTTTTTTAATTTTTTAGAGATTTATTTCTGAGTACACTGTAGCTGTTTCTAGACACACCAGAAGGGGGCTTTACAGATGGTTGTGAGCCACCATGTGGTTGCTAGGAATTGAACTCAGGACCTTTGGAAGAGCAGTCACTCATGGTGAAAACCCCACACCGTGCTAGGCTGGTAATTCTCCAGGGCTATGTAGTGAGACTGTATAAAGTCTGATCAACACATAGATGAATGCAGATATAACTGAGGAAATCGAAATGCTCTGTGGAGAAATAAGGTGAGTTTCTGGGTCCTGACACTCTTGTAATGTGTTGATGTCCCATCAAGGAAAGAAAGAAAAGAACTTTTAGAGTTGTTTAACCAAGAGCAAGTTCTTGTTTGAATTCTTTATGTTCCCTATGCCTTCTGTCCTCTGTCTGGTGTATGAGCCTGAATCTGTGTCTACATGAAGGCTGTCTTGTGAATCTGTCCCTGTTTTTGTCTGTTGTTTCTATGTGTCTGTCTCTGACAAAGGGTTTTTGCTCTGTTATTGAACCACACAGAAAGCATCAAACAGGGGAGGAATGAAGGATGCTTTACAGAAGTCTTTAACAGAGTTTTACAAGGGATTAAGTGACTGACCCAGTTGACCCACATAACAAACAATATTACAAAAGTAATTGTTTATCCTGAAAGACCCCCGAAGGGAGACCCTCACTCAAGTCTTGGAATAATAGTGGACCCCTAAGAATTCACACGAGACCAAACTTGATGCAAACCACACGAATTTGGGGAAAGCCAGAGTTCTGGGGACGACTTGTATCCCACACAGGGGAAGAGGAGTCGACCCTGAGGGGAAAGGGGTCCCAGTTTTTATAAGCCCTCGGGGTAAAGGAGAAGGAGGGAGTAGAGGATTTCCCTATCTAAACAATATCTATTCTAAAATGATTTCTCAAGAAATGGGTATGGGAGGGGTACAAGGAAAGAGTCTGGTGCAGGTTCAGCATCTCCGGATTGGCCCTGGTTGTGGTTGCTGGGGAGATTTTCCGACTCTTTCCCCAGCAACCAATATCACAAACACCTGGCAATGGGCTTCATCAGTGGGCACACATATGGGTTCAAGGAACGGTCAGAACATTGGCAGACACATGGGTTCTAGGAGCGGCCAGAGCATTGTGCCCCTCTATTTTTCTAAATCAGTGAAGCTAGTTCTGCTAACAGTGAAATCTATTTTGCCAATTTCAGGGCTTCTGTGACCTTTTACATTCTGTCAAAATCTTTCAATCATTTTCTAAAAGTGTCCAACATAATCTGTATGTGCTGTGATCAACATTTATGGTAGATATTAATTTTTTTCATATTTTTATTGGGTATTTATTTCATTTACATTTCCAATGCTATCTCAAAAGTCCCCCACACGCTCCCCCACCCACTCCCACTTGGCCCTGGCGTTCCCCTGTACTGAGGCATATAAAGTTTGCACAACCAATGGGCCTCTCTAGGCCAACAACTCTAGGCCATCTTCTGATTCATATGCAGCTAGAGACACGAGCTCGGGGTTGGGGTATTGGTTAGTTCATATTGTTGTTCCACCTATAGTATTTGGATATTCATTTTATAAGATTGTTTTCAAATTCTACATTTGCTGATTTCAGCAAGGTCACACATGTACTACTGTGAGTCAAGGGCATGGGAGAGTATATAACTTAAAATTTCAGTTGGGCATTAGTTTAGGTTGTAAAAGTAGATTACATAGGACATTCAAGGCAAGTAATGTTGCTTGTTACATTGTTCTCTTAAAAGCAGGTTAAACAAATCGGCCAAGAATACATTAGGATAGCAGTCTTAAGTAACCTCAAGGTATATTAACTCTGGCTGTGAGGTCCAAAAAAGTTCCAGTTTCTTAGGATGTAAGATGAGATCTTCACAATATTGCATTACCACAGTTTCTCCTTTTTAGTTATTAAAGAAGCATGAGCATGGAGCTGGTCACTGATGAGAAGCTAGCCAAGGCATGGTGCACTATGGGGCAGCCTGAATTGGCATCACTTCAGTCCAGGTGGTCCCTTTGAAAACTTGACCAAGGCTTGATAGTACTTTGAGAAAGAGGCAGACAAATAGAATGGCTATTCCTGTAAAACACCACATCTTAAGATTTAATCCTGAAAACCAACTAGAAAAAACGTGTCCAGTGTATATCTTGCCATAACTGGAGCAATTCCATATGGAAGTTCTAATGCTCAATTTCTTCTTTGAACCAACTAAGGGCACTGTCAGGAGCAGATATGTCTCTAGCCAAAATCATTCAATAAGGAATTAAATATCAAGCTGGGCGTGGTGGCGCACACCTTTAATCCCAGCACTCGGGAGGCAAAGGAAGGCAGATTTCTGAGTTCAAGGCCAGCCTGGTCTACAGAGTGAGTTCCAGGACAGCCAGGGCTATACAGAGAAACCCTGTCTCGATAAAACAAAAAACAAAACAAACAAACAAAAAGCCTTTGCTAACTCAATGGGCATTGCTAAACTTCCCCTGCCATCCAGGATAGAGTGGTCAATGGCCACCCCAACCGAAACCCACATGGTTGTTTGGTGTTATCTCTTGCCGCTACTCTCTCCTTCTCCTGCCCCAGCTCCCTGCATCTGTTTAGCTTCTCTGTGGGGACTGGAAGTCTCACCTATTCCATCTATCTCATTGGCCACTAGTATCTTTATTGATAGATCAAGACTCAATTTAGGAACAGAACCTTAGCATCAGACCCATCCCCTACAATCTAATATAACCACGAGTTTACTATATGGCCTTGAACTTGCATTACTTAATCATCCTAAACAGTTTGTTGTTGGTTTTTGTTTTGCTTTGTTTTTTTGTTTGTTTGTTTGTTTTGTTTTTGTTTTTGGCTCTTTTTGAGACAGGGTTTCTCTGTGCAGCCCTGGCTGTCCTGGAACCCACTCTGTAGACCAGACTGGCCTTGAACTCTGAAATCCATCTGCCTCCGCCTCCCAAGTACTGGGATTAAAGGTGTGAGTCACCACTGCCATGCCCTAAACAGTTTGTAATAGCAGTTATTAGAAGGATTGGGTCTAAGCCTTGTATTCTTAAATGAGTTGTATAGGCACAATGCCTAAGAGTAACAATATCAATTTCAGGTTTTGTATCAATATATGCAGATTTATACCAATGAAAACCTTAAATTTGTATCAATATATACATTCTGTACCAATATAAGAAATTATAACTTCAATTTTGCATCAATTATAAAGACCTCTACCAATATAAGATTGTGGTTATATAATGCTTTGCTTAAGAATAAATATAATAGGGCTGGAGAGATGGCTCAGTGGTTAAGAAGGTCCTGAGTTCAAATCCCAGCAACTACATGGTAGCTCACAACCATCCATAAGAAGATCTGATGCCCTCTTCTGGTGCATCTGAAGACAGCTACAGTGTACTTAGATATAATAAAAAATAAATCTTTAAAAAGAAAAAAATATAGTAATCCATCTCTTCTATTTACTTCCTGTTCACAATTATGAACATTTCCAAATTATCCCTTAAAATGACAACCTATCTATAATTTATAAAATAATCATAACTGGACACTCAAACCCAATGGATCAGGGCAATGACTCTCCACAACTTCTTCCTGCTGAATAAGGGCAACAAAAATTCTTTAAAAGGGTGGGGAGGGGTAACAAAATTATAAAGTTTGATTAGATTTAAGAAAGCTATATTTAGCATCTGTTATCCAGTCTCTGTACTTAGAAGGCTCAGGGCTTAACTGAGGTACTGACTGGGTCTGTCTGAAAGGCTTGATGAACTGAGTCCTTTGGGAATCAGCAGCAATTCATGAAGCTGCTCTGGAAACAAGTCTCTGGGCAGCACCAGGAAGCAGGGGCTGGAACATTAGGTCAGGTCAGCATCCCGAGGATGAATCTTGCCAAAGGTATACATTCTGTATTATATGAATTTCACAAACAAGATTTTAGTGTTATTAAGATACTCATATGCATTGTGCAAGGTACGTAGATAAGGATGAATTTTTGTTCCTTCTTTGAGCAGGTGAAAGGCAACTATACTTTTATGAATTAACTTGATCAATAACCAATCATAATAAATCTTCATGCATGCCATAGGAAGGAGGGCAACAGGAATCTTAAGGGTTCCATAACCAACAAGACTTAGCTGAAACTTTGGCTACAGACATTTTTATGTCTAAACCAGTTACTGAGCTGTTCCCATGTCGAGGAATCAGCAGATCACAATTACCTGTCCTATTTGATTTTCCTAAATTTTTCTTTTCTGCAGCTAAAATCTTCAGGAGTCCTCCTATCAGATATGAATCATCATCTGATTCATATCACTCTGGAAGGGGTCCAAAACCTTTTCTCCTTTCCTGTCAACACAAATACAGAGCCTTTTCTCCAAAATAGCATGTCCTTGGTCCTGTAATCAGCATTCATTAAAGGTACAGATGGAATTAATTTAATATCTCAACCTCTCTCCCAGAGGGTTTTTGGTTTTTTTTTGTTTTTTGTTTTTGTTTGTTTTGGCTTTTGGTTTTTTTGAGACAGGGTTTCTCTGTGTAGCCCTGGCTGTCCTGGAACTCACTTTGTAGACCAGGCCAGCCTCGAACTCAGAAATCTGCCTGCCTCTGCCTCCCAAGTGCTGGGATTAAAGGCGTGCGCCACCACCGCCTGGCCCAGAGGGTTTTTAATATCACACATACCACCAATCATCTTCATTGTGATAATTAAAACAATTCAAAGCAATTAAAACAATCTAAGCAAATATTATCTGTTGGGATAGGGCTCCTCCACTGCCACGGACCAGGCTCAGTGGGTCCTCCTCAATCCGTGCAAATCAGAGTCTCGGACAGATGGGCATAGAGTCGGCGAGTGACAAATAGAAGTGACACGAGAGAGTGTGTAGAATCTGAGTGTAATTTTTCAAATCGAGCATCAGACTTTTTATACAGAATAACAAGAAACCAGGCGAGACACATCCGCCATGAGTTATAGTGACACAAAGCAAAAAGAATGTATACATCAAAAGATGACGCGGGGACCAGTCCATGTTAACCACTAAGGGAACCAGGTGTAATGCTAGTCTATTGTTAAACCCACCACCAGGGTTTCTTAGTAAATGCCTGATTATGCTGTTTCTTTGGGCCTAGTGAAGAAACCTGTCTCAGGGGGATTCCCTAACTCTTTCATGGTAAACCCACCTATTCGCTAGGCCATTGTGTATTCCCTTGTTTGGGTAAGACTGGCTACTGTCCTAAGTAATCACTCTGCAGACTAGCCCTGAGCTATTCCAGCTCCATTCTTTGTAATGCCTAATTAGTTTTTACCATCTTTGCTAGAAGTAAATTTGAGTGTTACTGAATAGGTAACCTTCTTACTGAATTCCTACTGAATTCCAAGCTCATCGGAGTCAAGGATTTTCTAGGACGTTGGAACACTGGTGGAGGCTCACCTATGTTAAAATTCAACCTTTAAAGGCACTTATAATAAAACAATACTGAAGAGAGCACGTGGATCCATACACCTTACTAAATCGGGGATAGGGTTTGAGTATACGGGTTATGAGCATGCCAAAGTTCCAGGAGGCATAGTTTCCTTGAAACTCTTTGTCTCATGAGTGCTTCCAGGCCCCTTGGCTTGTCAAGCAGGCTTCACTGGAGTGGGTGTAGCACTCCACTATCTCCTGTGTTGCTCTTACACGATTAATTTTTCATACTGAGATCAAGGCCTAAGTTTCTACTGTCTAAGATACGTTAGGCTTCCTATCTACTGCTTTTTGACCTACAATTTAGGATCAAAGGCCTCAATTATTTGTTCATCTATGTCTGTAACTTTAACTAAATTCCCTCCTACTTACTACCTGAACCTAGTTCCAGGCTCTATTTTTGTCACACCAGGCTGACCAATCCCAGAAATCCCATGTAGACCATGTTTGAAGATCCCAAGAGCTGTCCTGGCATAGACATTTTAATTTTTCTTCTAATTCATTTTTCTCACTCCTAGTCTTCCTCCTTGCCTTTATTTCCTACATTTGAGATCAAAGGCCTTGATTTTTTTATTCCATGTATACTTAAGAACATTTTTAAAAATTACCATTATACTCCCTTCTATCCTAAGAAACAATTAAATTAAAATTTATTTATCTCTATTCTTTGATTATTTGCTTGTAGGAAGCAGGCAGCGTCTACCATTTCTCTCTGCCTTGTGCATCCTGTCTCTGCATAATAGGGGCTCCCAGTACCTCTGAGCCTAAAGTCTCTAAGGCAGCTAGAAGGGCCCAGCGAAAATTCTGTGTTCCTTTGTTTTACTTTCTCAGGTTTCTTGCACAGGAATCACTTGACTCACCTCCCCTTGCTGAGAAACTAGTTTTCTCTGCCTCCTAATCTTACATCATGGCATGTGTGTATTCCATTCGGGAATCTCCGATTAATTTTTAAAAGTGAGTTCTTGTCTACCATGTTGCATGCCATTTGTAGTGGTTGAATAATTAATTCGCTCTATGCTCCTGCAGGGTCGTATTTCTAGGCACCTGCCAGAGTTCTCTGGATTTGTGAATGAAAACACACAGAGAAACCCTGTCTCGGAAAAACAACAAAACAAAACAAAACAAAACAGAAGAGGGCATCAGATTCCATTACAGATAGTTGTGAGCCACCATGTGTTTGCTGGGAATTGAACTCAGCACCTCTGGAAGAGCAGTCAGTGCTCTTAACCACTGAGCCATCTCTCCAGCCCACTAAATCTATTTTTTATCTTTAGTTCCCTAGACCCAGGTTGGGGAGTGGCCTCTGGGATTGCTTCTGAGGATTTTTTTTTTTTTTTTTTTTGAGATAGGGTTTCTCTGTGTGGCCCTGGCTGTCCTGGAACTCACTCTGTAGACCAGGCTGGCCTCTAACTCAGAAATCTGCCTGCCTCTGCCTCCCAAGTGCTGGGATTAAAGGCATGCACCACCACGTCCAGCGCTTCTGAGGCTTCTTATATGTTGGTGGGCTTTTAATTCTCATCAGTTCCTCCATCATGGGGATTCTCTCTGTCCTTCTACCCTTCAGTCCCCTGCCTGTGCAATCTAAAAGTCCCACCGCTATTTCCTTGCTCAGCCATTGCTGTACAACAATTCTTTATTACCAATCAAAGCCAGCTGGGGTCAGGAACTCTCAGTGTCTGGAAGAGTGGTTTTGGGGAGTTGAATTAAGACAACGCATTAGGACCAATCCCCATCAGGGCCATTATAGCCTTTACCATCATTGTCTGGTGCTGGGAGCCACACCATAACTTAATTTCCGTCTTTCTCCTGCTCGGTGATTGTTAGGAAGTGAAGAGTCAGGGGCAGGCTTGCGACCTGGAGGCACAGGTTTACAGATCTGTTGTAGGATAACCTGGAAACTGGTGCTAGGTACAGGCCTGTTAGTTAACTTGAGTTCAACCTTAGTTCAAGTTCTCTAAGATGGACTCTGAAGTCAAAAGTTCTGGTATCTTAGTACCAGTTTATGGTACAACTTTATTCTGCTGGAATTCAGAGAAAGCCTGTGGAAGGAAGTATAGATGTGGAACCTGGATCCAAGTTATTACGGAAATAAGAGCTAAATCCTTGAGGAAATTTAGATAAAACCATGAATTTGGTTAAAGTTTCTTGCCTTTTTTTTTTTTTTGAGACAGGGTTACTATACATAGCCCTGGCTGGCTTGGAACTCATTATGTAGGTCAGGCTTGGATTGAACCCACAGAGATCCATCTGATTCTACCTCACAAGTATTGGTATTAAACATATGTGCTGCTATGCCCGTCTCTTCTTGCTTTTTTATAATGCTACTTTGTAGATACTCGCATAAAATTGAGAGAAACAAACTTTAATTAAAGTGTAGCTGAGTATGGTGGCTCATGCCTTTAATCCCAGCACTCGGGAGGCAGAGGCAGGCAGATTTCTGAGTTCGAGGCCAGCCTGATCTATAGAGTGAGTTCCAGGACAGCCAGGGCTACACAGAGGAACCCTGTCTCAAAAACCAAAAAAAAAAAAAAAAAAAAAAAAAAAAAAAAAAAAAAAGAGTACTGAGATACTCCATAGTTAACCAACTAATTCTGGAAAGTCATTGAGCCTAAGTTTTGAAGTTATTTTATTTAAGAGATTCAGATAAGTTTGTTTTAAAGCTTGAAGATTTATATCATTAGGAACAACATGCCCATCCAAATATTTCTAAATTGCATCCACATGTATTCTAAAGCTAGAGTGTTCTTCTCAGGTGAAAGGGATCTTTTCCTATGGCTGGAACGGCCAGGCGTCCGCAGTCGAGCTGGTGGAGGCCTGCTATCTGCTGTAACAGCAGGCAGTGGAGATGCTGAACTGTCTGATGAAGATGGCCTGGAACAAGGAGGCTGCACAGGAATTGTGCATGCATGGTGTGCCCAGAGATGAGTTTACAGGGTTGTTTCAATGATGTCTTAGTTCTAACTTGTTTAATTAAGGTGCATCATGGTCCTGTATGCTGATGAGATATAGGAGGCAAAGAATTCCCCCATTGTGACAGCTGATAAAGAAGGTAAAATGGAAAATTATACTCTTTCCTTGTGCCAGAAGTTTAAGGCAATTCAAACTGGACTTGATAGAGAAGCAGGGAAATAAAAGAGCCAGCATAGGGGAAAAGCTTTCCACACCGCTGCTCATGAGGCTGACAGTTCTTACTGAGAGGAGAGTTAAGAAAGTAGTTTTGTCCTTATCAGAGGAAGAGAATAGGCAATGAACCATTTTTTAAAACACTAGGCTTTGTCATAAGTGTTATTGACACTGATGTTTTCACTGTTGTCCATTATCAGATGTAAGGTCATTGGCTTGGTGGGGGTAGCATTTGATATTTTCTTTGGCCAGCATAAATTCAGAATCAGTCATCCTCTACTACAGCTTTGTGGGGAACACTGAGACAAAGTTAATGAGGAAAATCTTTTAACATGATTAATGTGAGTTCTGCTTAGTAAGATGAAATGTAATAGTACAGTTGTCTGGACCATGCACCAGAGCACTGTGGAAGGAAAAAGGTAACTGTGTGGTCAGCTATTTCCTTCATCAGAGTCCTATGAAGGAGCAAACACCTGGAAGCTCTGTAAGAGAAGTCAAAGCCCTAGGGCTATAGAGGCAGATTTATTCCTTCTGAGGAACTGCCACACTCAACTTACACTCCCACCAGCAGTGAATAAGTGTCCCTGTTTCCGATATGATAAAATCTCAAAACAAATTTAATTTGTATTTCTTGATGGCTAGGGATCTTGAACAGTTTTTTTTTGTTTGTTTGTTTTTGTTTTGTTTTGTTTTTTTATTTTTCCAGACAGGGCTTTCCCTGTATAGCCCTGGCTGTCCTGGAACTCACTCTGTAGACCTGGCTGGCCTCAAACTCAGAAATCTGCCTGCCTCTGCCTCCCGAGTGCTGGGATTAAAGGTGTGTGCCCCCACGCCCAGCTTTGAACAGTTTTAAGGTGTTTCTCAGCCATTTATTTATTTATTATTTATTTATTCATTCATTCATTCATTTAATGTCTGTATGTGAGTACACTGTCCCTATCTTCAGATACCCCCACGCCCGGCTTTGAACAGTTTTAAAGTGTTTCTCAGCCATTCATTCATTCATTCATTCATTCATTTAATGTATGTATGTGAGTACACTGTCCCTATCTTCAGATACCCCCACGCCCGGCTTTGAACAGTTTTAAAGTGTTTCTCAGCCATTTATTTATTTATTTATTTATTTATTTATTTATTTATTTATTTATTTATTCATTCATTCATTCAATGTATGTATGTGAGTACACTGTCCCTATCTTCAGATACACCAGAAGAGGGCATCCGATCCCATTACAGATGGTTGTGAGCCACCATGTGGTTGCTGGGAATTGAGCTCAGAATCTCTGGAAGAGCAGTCAGTGTTCTTAACCACTGAACTGTCTCTTCAGCGCACTGTGCCCCATTTTTAAATTGGGTTATTTGTTTTCTTGATGTTCAGGTTTTTTTTTTTTAATATTAAATTTCATGTGTATTGCTCTTTTGCCTTGCTGTCTGTGTGAGGGTGTCAGATCTTGGACTTACAGACAGTTGTGAGCTGCCATGTGGGTGCTAAGAATTGAACCCCAGTCCTCTGGAAGAACAGCCAGTGCTTTTATCCACTCCAGCCTTGATGTTCAATTTTTTTTTGATTTTTTTTTTTTTTTTTTTTTTTTTTTTTAGTTCTTTTCTTTGTTTGTTTTGTTTTTCAATACAGGGTTTCTCTGTATAGTCCTGGCTGTCCTACAACTTGCTCTGTAGACCAGGCTGACCTTGAACTCAGAGATCAGGAGTCTTTGCCTCCAGAGTGCTGGGATTAAAGGCACTGTCAACACTGCCTGGTTATTTTTTGAGATCTTTATGTATTTTATGTATTATTAACCCTCTATAGGACAAGTAATTGGTAAAGACCTTCTCCAATTCTGTAACTTGCCACTTTGTTCAAGTGATGGTGTCCTTTGCCATACAGAAGCATCCCAGTTTCACAAGGTCCCATTGAGAGGCCAAACCTATTCCATCTTGGGATTGGCCTCAATCTTAAAGAAAATAAAAATAAAAATAAAAATAAAAAGAGCCTGAGAACTTGACCTACAGCAGAACCCAAGCTGCATCAAAGTACCAGGAAGGACCCCACAGCTTGTCCTTGGCCAGAGTTACTCCCTAGCTACTTCCTAGAACAGTTAATCAAAGATTAGTCTGTTTCAGATGTACTTTCAGATGGCTTGTGACTGTATACAGTCTTGCTTCAGAGCACCCACCTGTTGGCTTACAGTCATTCTATGAGATGCTTGACAGACTGGACACCACCTCCCTCACCCTCCCACTGTAATATCCAAAATGAATTGAAGACCACCCAGTACCTTCCCCCTTCGAAAAGGGCTTTCCAAACTGTACTAGCAGGCCAAGTGCAGAGCCATATAAGAAAGCTGGCTGACTAAACAAATGTAAAAACACAGTTTTACTTAATCATTTATCAAAATGATTAAGCCTGCAACTACCAAAACAATAGCTGTTCTCTGAGAAATAACCACAACAAGATTAGCAATTCTCCTGCCCCCCGCCCACACTGAATCCTCACAAAGACCATAAACCACCATGACCTTGTTGCGAGAATTCGCCTGACGTTAATAGCTGATCCATAAGTTCAAAATGTACTATTACTTTGCTGACCAAATCATAATAACCCACCATGGGGGCAAGCAAAGTGAGTCACTAGGCCAAAGGGTTACTTAGTCACTATACAAACCAACCAATGCCTGAAAGGGTTACTTGCTACACCAATGAGAACCCTGTTGCTCATATCTGCCCCTTACAAAGGTATAAAAAGTGTGTTCTTTCTTTGTTCTGGGTCTCTCCTCTGGTCTGTGTGCTGGGAGGGGAGTCCCCAACATGTTGGATCAATAAAAATCCTCATACATTTTGCAGCGATGGCGGTGGTCTCTGTGGTCTTCTGAGTAAGGGTCTGCTGACGAACTCCAACATCACTTGCTCCTATTTTCCTATAAAAACTTGTCTTGTTGAGGGTTCAAGATGGCTCCACCTTCCCTTCCTGCCCTCTTGTGTCAGGGTTGGGTTGGAAGAGAGCCCAAGCCTGAGCTTGTAATAAAGAGACTCTAATGCTATTATGTCAGAGATGGCTCCTTGGTGGTCTTTTGGGATTCATAAACACTTCCTGGCACACCACCATGTATTAATTGTTGATCTTAGTGCCTGTTTAGAAAGTCTTTTCCTGTGTCAATAAGTTCAAGATTATTTCCCCACTTCTCCTCTATCAGGTTTAGTATATCTGCTCTTATGTTGAGGTCCTTGACCCAATTAAAAGTTCAGTTTTGTGCAGGGTGATAAATATGGATCTATTTACTTCTATGCAATTTCTCCTGACTCAAAATGCTCCTGACTCAGCCTTCCAAGGTTGGTGTTAACATCTGGGTAGTGGTGGCATATGCCTTTAATCCCAACACTTGGGAGACAGAGGCAGGCTGATCTCTGAGTTCAAGGTCGTCTTGGTCTACAGAGCGAATTCCAAACTGGATCCAGCCATCCATTTTGACTAGCACAATTTGTTGAAATACACAGTGTGTATTTTTAGCTTTTTTGTAAAAAATCAGGTGTCCATAGATATGTGGGCTTATGTCTGGATATTCAATTTGATTCTATTGATCTACATGTCTGTTTTTATGCCAATACCAAGCTGTTTTTATTACTATACTTCTGTAGAAGAACTTGAAATCTGGATTGGCGATACCCCCAGAAATTTTTTTATTATTCAGTGGCACAAAAGATTGTGATCTGGGTGGTGGCTAATTTGTCTGAATGTTAGAAATTTTCTGTGAGATCTACAGAGTATGACAAAAACTTCTGTATTATAAATGACTTATGTTGCCATGGTGATTTTTCCAGGTCTGAGTAGATATTTGTGCAGTACTGAGGGTTGTTGTTGTTGTTCTCTGTGTGTGTGCGCGTGTGTGCGCACACGAGTACCATCTTCTGGTTGTTTCTTGTTACTATGGGCTGTATCCCTTTTTTCCAGGTCTGAGTGGCCACATTAGTCTTCTGTGAGCACCACCTTCTGGTTTGTTCTTGTTACTACAGGCTATATTTTTTTTCTGGTTTTGGTTTTTGTTGCTGGTTGTCTCTGTTCACAGATTCTGAGTGCCACCTTCTGGTTGGTTTTTGTTACTACTGGCTGTATTTTTTTTTTCCTGGTTTTGGTTGATTTTTGTTTCTGGTTGTATCTTTTTCTGTTCATTGATTCTAAACAGTGTCATATCTTTCTGGGTACAAGGCCTTGAATTTGTTTCTGTGGCAGGTTGCAGTTAGGATAGATGTATCTGAGAGCCATGGCTTATGGTGGGGCCAGGAGACATCCTGAGTCTTGGTCTGGGATAGGTGTGGGCTCAGAGGAGCCGAGAGACTCCCACCAATCTGGTTAATTTTTTGTGGGTGTGCATCACTTTCTGGTTATTTCCCATTTCTGCCTGATAGAGAGAAAAGGTTGGACTTGTGTTTTGGGTGGCATAGAGAGGTCTTTTTCATGAGTGACACTTTCTGGCTGTTTTTTCTTTCTGCTTGAAAGACAGGAAAGGTTTTATTTGTGTTTTTGTATGTTGTGTTTGTGTTTCTCGTTACATGACTTTGATGAGGTGACTTTGACAAGATAAGTTTGATAAAATTATTTTGACAGGTGACTTTGATGAGATGACTTTGACGGACATATTAACATGAGACAAGCTATGTCTACTACATTCTACAGGTTCCCTTCACCACAGACTAGGCCAGGAAGCTGGTTCCTGGCCCCACAGGGGACCCCCTCCCCCAAATGCTTGCTTTCTACTATTTAGCCCAGACTGGTATTTTAACTCTGTTGAAGGTAAGAAGAGGCTCTTAGTCTACTGTCAGGCTCTGCTGGCAGGTCTCAAGGTGGCCACAAGACAGCCCACAAATTTGGCCAGTGTGTATGCTATTAGACAGGGATAACACTTTTTAAGAGAGGGTCATGGGGACATTTTGACAGTACACCCCGTGGGCCCTAAACCACCAGAAGCAAAGGCAGCCATCACTCTAGCTTTATTAATCAGGAAGCACCAGATATTTAAGAAAAAGCTCCAGAAGACTGAGAGGTTAGGAAAAAAGAAAAAAGTCTGAAAGATCTAATGATAGTGGCAGAGAGAGTATTTAATAGAAGAGAGACTGCAGAGGAGAAGCAGATGAGAGGACAAAAGGAACAGACTCGGGACCTAGCAAAGATCCGTTAGCAGCCAAGACCAAACCAGAAGACTGTAAGAGATGCCTAAAACAGAGAAGTAGGTAAGAGGGGCCATAAGATCAAAAGTGCCCCCTCTCCAAGGCCAGGGTAACCCTAAAAGTAAGAGGGAGACCTACCAGCCTTTTTGTTGATAATTAATAAAGTTCAATATTCTGTCTTGCTAAAACCTGAGGATAAAGTCTCTTCATCAGTTTATAAATGATTTCCTAGTGGCAACAGAAATAAAACCAAAACACAAGACCTCTTAGAGGCCCTGAAAATTTTGGACTATTTGAGGCTCCACTAAGAAGGCCTTACTCTGCCAACTACAGCTGACATCGCTTGGCCCTAGGATGCATACTCAGACTCCAGACCTTGGCATCAGCCAATGGCCAATTGGCAGAAGCTGGCCTGTTTACACATCAGTGTAGCAATGACCTCCTGGTTAAAAAATGATGCCAGAATGACTCAGCCCCAGCCTCTCTTCTTGAATGCCCCCAGGATTAGCTGCTCTGCTGCCTGACTCTGAGCTCAGTTGATGGGCCTCTGCATGATTGTTCAGATGGATGCAGAGGTAACATGGTTCACCAATGACAATAGCCTCATTCAGGATGGACAGAGGTATGCTGGGGCAGCAGTGGTCTCAGACTCCAAGATCATATGGGCAGAGCCTGGGAGGAATGCCAGCCTAGAAAGCTGAACTGGCAGCTCTGATCAAGGTGTTAGAGCTGAGAAAAGACAAGAGACACGGATAGCCAATGTGCCTTTGCTACCAATCATATCCGTGGGGCTATTATAAAGAGAGTAGCCTTCTGATGGCTGAAGAAAAGATTAAACTCCATACCAGAGGACAACATGACAGCCCAGTGGGTGGCCTCTAGATATTGGGCCCCTAATGTCCTTGATTGCACTAGACCCAAGAGACCCCACACTCTCTGATCAGACAGAAGATGTGATCTGCGCCAAAAACCTGCCCATGTCTCAATGTCATAAGAGATGATGGAGGACAGCTAACTGACTGCAAATAATTGTATCAGAGAAAATGGGACTGCACACACTAAAAAAGATCCATTGTTCTTCACACATGGGATCTCTGTGAATGCAGGACTTAGTCTGCCAGGTCCATATCAAAATTAGAGATGCCAATTTGAAAATAGCTGAAACTGTTAAAGACTGTAAGGCCTGTCAGTTGAGTAATGCAGTTACCAATGAAAAAAAAAAAACCCTGTACTCAATTCCAGAGCACCAAGCCAAGAGTCTATTAGGAAATACACTTCATGGGGGTAAAATAAAAAAAAATTAGATACAAATATTTATTGATGTTTATAGATACCTTTTTAGGATGGATTGAGACTTTCCCAATTAAACATGAGACTGCAAATGATAACAACAACAACAACAAAAACTACTAAAAGAAATTCTTCCAAGGTTTGGTTTTTCTAAGTTTATAGGATCAGACAATGGACCTACATTCATGTCCCAGGTAAGTTAGAGATTAACTAATATTCTGGAGATTGATTGGAAACTTTATTGTGCTTACCCAGAATTCAAGATATGTAAAAAGAAAAAAAAAAACCTAAAAAGAGACTGTAACTAAATTAACCTTAGAGACTGATGGTGACTGGGTGACTCTTCTCTTCATCCTTTATAGAGTACAGAACTCCCAATACCAGATGGGATTCACCCCTTTTAAAGTTATGTTTGGTTCACCTACTGATAGAAGTTATTACAAAAACAGATGACTGCTAATTGTTACACAATTTCAAGGGTGTCCAATGGGTATATAAATGTGTTTGGCTTAAACTTTGTGCTTCCATAAAACAGGTCCACCTCCAGAGCTCTACCAACTTTAGCCTGGAGATTGGGTTGACAAGAGACACTGCCAGGGGTCACTAGAGCCTCGCTGAAAGGGTCCTTGTGCTATAGACTTGTAGTGTGGATCCACCACACATCCGTTTGCAGTTGAAGAAGACCCTGGCCAGCAGGAGGAGAATTCAGCTTCAAGACTCCTTCCTGTCTCCCACCGATGGGTCTCTATCCATGGCCCAGGGACACCACAAAGACATAGCCCTATTACTGTTTTCATGAAACTTTAAAAAGTCCGATGATTGGGACTTCTAGTCACAAGAGAAAGGGGGGGGGGGAAATCTTCTAAATTCAGACTATTTTAGAGAACCTGACTTAAGTTTAAATTTAGGTAAACAAACAGGCTGGTACCTAGCATTAGTTTACAAGTTGGCCCCCAACAAAACCTGAGCCTAGGTCCAGTCTCTAGGCTAATCCGCAACAAGACCAGCGTTTCCAGGTTATACCCTCAACAAGACCAGTGTCTCCAGGTTATTCTCCCAACAAACCTGCACCCCAGGTTACAAGTCCACAACTTCCCTAATAAATGCAGAGGGGAACAAAAGTTAAGTTTATGATATGACTCCCAGCACCAGCCAGTTATGTTAAAGGCCACAATAAATTTCTAATTAGAAGCTTGTACATGTATTCCCTGCTTGCTGCTTACTATAAAGCCTTGCCCCACAGACATTCTGGGCTCTTCCACTACCACCAAAACTGTCCTGTGTGTGGTGCGTTGAGTGTGGGGAGTCGAGCTAGCTCAAATAGAATAAAGACCCTGCTGTGAGTTGCATCAGATTGGCTCCTGCCTGTTTATTTTATTTTATTGTATTTTATTTTATTTTTTGGTTTTTCGAGACAGGGTTTCTCTATATAGCACTGGCAGTCCTGGAACTCACTTTGTAGACCAGGCTGGCCTCGAACTCAGAAATCCTCCTGCCTCTGCCTCCCGAGTGCTGGGATTAAAGGCGTGCGCCACCACGCCCGGCTTTTTTTTTTTTTTTTCTGCCTGTTTTTATTTGGGGGGGGGGGGATCACTAACCTTTCCCTGGCACAACAAGGACACAGGGTGTCATTGTTACAGGTGTAAGAAGTGTTCTTCTAGAAAGAAATATTGTTACCAGGAAGAGAATCATTACTGAGAAACCGTTGTCCAAATAATGCCTTATATGGTTAAGTAATGTTTAAGGACTGTTAAAGAAACATACATGTAGGTGCCAAAATTAATAATCTTTACTGTCAGGGCCAGTTGAAGATCTGGTCCCCAGGGGTCACATAGAAGGGGATCTCTGGAGCCTCTAATCTGTCTTTTGCCACTTAGTCCTTCTATGTGAGTGTGGAGGACTTTTATTCCTCTTTGTTAACTTGCTTCTTTTCAGACTGAACACTGGTTAGTGTCTATTCAATGGGGGTCTCCATAGAACAAGAGAAAAGGTGGTTTTCCATAGTTATGGACATTTTGAGAGATGTCCCACAGTTTTCCAGGACTTAGTTGATCTTGGAAGACAAGGGGGAAATACTTTCCATTTTAATTCCCCTGACCACATCAGTGTAGGCCTCCATGTGGTTACTGAACACTCGGTGGGCCAACTGCACCAGTTTGGTATTTTTTGTTTGTTTGTTTGTTTTTTTTTTTTTTTGAGACAGAGTTTCTCTGTGTAGCCCTGGCTGTCCTGGAATTCAGTTTGTAGACCAGGCTGGCCTCGAACTCAAAAATCCGCCTGCCTCAGCCTCCCGAGTGCTGGGATTAAAGGCGTGCGCCACCACCGCCCGGCCAGTTTGGTAATCTTAACTAATATACATTGTTAAGTGAAGCTTGAGTGGAAACTAAACACTTTAAAATAAGCCTTGATTAGACATACCTAACTCTACTATTGCTCGACCCTCTGGAAGCACTCATGGTGATTGTCTATTAAGAAGAAAGTACTGTCTAAATTAGGAGATCCTATTCACAATTCATCGTATGTAAATTAGGCTTACATCCCTATAATCTAGAGGGTAGTCAATTAAAAACAAGCAAAAACATTTAAAAACATTTAGAAGGTGATTGTATAAACTGAGGAAAACTATACTCCATGGTATAGGTTATTGTAGATATGAGAGAGAGACAGAGACAGAGAGACAGACAGAGACAGACAAAGACAGAGACAGACAGAGAACAAACAGCCAGAGGCATCTAGAAGAGTCTGGAGCAGAGAGAGAAAATAGTAGACTAAAAATGGCCAGCAAACTGGGCTTGGCTGTGAGAGAAGCCAGGAGCAGCGCACAGAGAAGGAAAGAAAGTTGGGGGAGAGCAAGAGATGAAGATAAAGAGAGTGGCATAGCCAGAATAGCAGGGTTATAAGGATAATGAGCAGCTGGGGAAAGAGAAGCCTATGAGCTGGAGAAGTTTACCATAGGGGAGGAGGTGTGAAGATCTAGGATGCTAGCATGAGTTTTGAAAAGTATAACATGTACTTTTGATACTTAGGGACTCTGGAGGCCACCATGCACTTTGGTTGCTAATAGGCACCATAGATAGATAGCCACTTATCCCTTCTGCCAGTAAGAAGAGAAATGGCTCCTTTTGGTAGAGGAGAAGAAGCTTTACAAGTAATATACCCAAGTGAAGAATGTGCCATTTCAGCCGGGCATGGTGGTGCACGCCTTTAATCCCAGAACCCAGGAGGCAGAGACAGGCAGATTTCTGAGTTCGAGGCCAGCCTGGTCTACAAAGTGAGTTCCAAGACAGCCAGGGCTATACAGAGAAACCCTGCCATTTCCAGAAACCAAATAGGCCCACAAAGTGTTGTGCTTCTGTCTTGGTGTGGGAGGAGCTAGATGTAACAACTTATCCTTCACCTTAGAAGGAATATCTCTCCTTACCCCATACCACTAAACTAAGAATTTCACTAAGTTGAAAAATTTTTTTTTTTTTTTTTTTTTTTTTTTTTTCTGAGACAGGGTTTCTCTGTGTAGCCCTGGCTGTCCTGGAACTCAGTCTGTAGACCAGGCTGGCCTCGAACTCAGAAATCTGCCTGCCTCTGCCTCCCGAGTGCTGGGATTAAAGGCGTGCGCCACCATGCCTGGCAAGTTGAAATTTTTACCCTCTGGCCCTTGAATTTGGTTGGATTTATTTTCCATCCTCAGATGTGCATGCATGTTACCAACAAGTCCTATCTGGTTGCTACCTCCTGCTCACTTGGTCTAGTCAGCATAATTTCATCAATAGAGTAAATCAATGTACTATTTTGGGAGAGACACTAAGTTATGCCACAAGGATTGAGAGTTAATATATCCTTGAGGTAAAATTGTAGGTATACTGCTGGCCTTTCCAACTGAAAGCAAATTGCTTCTGGTGATTCTTATGGATAGATACTGAGAAAAAGGCATTTGCTAGATCTACAGCTGCATACCACGTACCAAGAGATGTGTTAGCCTGTTTAAGTAAAGATACTACTTGATTGAGTTTTCAACAGTCAAGTGTTATTCTCTATGATTCATCTGTCTGCTGCACTGGTCAGACAGGAGAGTTAAAGGGAGATGTGGTGGGAACCACCACCCCTACATTTCTCAAGTCCTTGATGGTGGCACTAACTTCTGCAGTGCCTTTGATTCACTAGTTTCCCTGGAAGAGACAATTCCAGTGGTTTCCATTTGGCCTTTCCAACCATAATATTACTCCATATAGGATGGAAAACCAATGTGGGAATTCTGCCAGTTTATTTAGTTAGTTAGGTTTCTCTGTATATCCTGGAACTATCCTAGAACTCATTCTCTAGACCAGGTTGATTTGTAACTCAGAGACCTGCCTCTGTCTCCTAAGCGCTGGGAACTAGAGGCAGGTACCTCATAGCTTCTGCCACATTCTAGCTATATTTATCCCAATTATACATTCTTCAACTGGTAAAGTAACTACAGATTGAATTTGTTGACCCACTGGATCTACTGTGAGTTAGATATCAGCCAAAATTCCATTAATCACTTGACCTCAACAGATTCCTACTTTAACTAGAGGGCCTGGTAAATGCTTCTTCAGGTCTCATATAATCAGTGTAAGTTCTGAACCAGTATCTAGTAGACTCCAGAATGCCTGATTGCTTCCTTCTCCCAGTGTGCAGATACCCTTGTGAAAGGTTACAGGCTGTAGGTCTACTTGGGGAAGTACTGGATAAAGACTAAGTAAAACAGGGTCCTTCATTAAAAGGGCTCTGGGTGTGCAAACAGGTTCAAGTCTGGAAACTGGTTCTTGTTTGTCAAGATCCAATATAGTATTTTTTTCATTTGAGAATTTTTTCAAACAGAAATGCTGGTAAAAACATGATTGATTAGCCAGTAACGGAAGTTTTACGGAAGTCATGCTACCATAAAATTAATTGTACCTGTGCTGCCCATTATGGGTCAGGACATTATGGACTGTTTTCCCTATGCTGTCTATTAAGAAAACAATCACCTTGACTTTGGACACTCACTGATGCCACTTGACCCTGCAACTTCAGGGCCCAACTAAACCTATCACATTGAATTCATCCAACTGAGAAGCAGCATGCCTGACCCTACTGGACCAAAGATGACAATAAAGCCCTTCAGATGTGCTGTTACCTCTCTCACCATTTTGTGTTTTATAGGATTAGTGAAGGGCACGTCTTCTGGGCTTTGCCTTTGTGGAGGATTAGTTTTACACAGCATACCCATGCTAGCATTGCAGTTTCCCTTAACCTTAAAATCCTTTCATCAATACCTTAGTGTTAGCTAGGATATCAAGCATCACCAAGGCCTTTTTAGCATGCCCTTTTTTGACAAATGTTTCAGCCAACCCTTCAAACAAACTTTTGTCAATCTCTTCCCTGCCCCGGCTTTTTTTTTTTTTTTAAACTGTGTGAGCTTCCATATTAAATCTAGAATTTCTACCTAGTGGGTCCATATGAACATACTCAGCCTGATCCAGTGCTGAGTCTTACATGGCTGCGGAAGGACAGCATGACACAGTTTCCACCCCTGAAGCAGGGCCAGCAGGGTATGGGCCTCCACAAGAGTTAACAGTTGCTGTAGGCATAAGGCTTGTTTGCATAATAATGTATTTATTTCACTTTATGTTCCTCGTTTGGGAAATGTTAATGACTGCCAAGGTTAATGACTCAATGATAATTAGAAACAGCATGAATCTGGGAGGGGAGATGATGTTCCTCAGAAAAATGGTAATGCTGTGACATTCAAGACAGCCCTTTAGGCTGTGGGAAAGAACTCTGAAAACATGGGTTCAGAATATATAATTTCTCAACTATGCAAAATATAAAGATGCATTATGAATTGTATGAGGGGCTTCAAGAACCTGAAAAAATAGAGGCAGCTGCACTAGTGAGTTGACAAAGAAATATTAACTTTTTTTTTTTTTTTAAACAAAACAAGGTTCATAGTTTAAGTAATAGAGAGGCACCAGGAGATAAGGGAGTAGTGATCTTAGGGCAAGATTCCACCCAGCTAAGCTTATTGTTTGTTCTTACAAAGGCAGGTAGATTTCTGAGTTCAAGGTCAGCCTGGGACAGAGTTAATTTAGGTTAGAATACAGACAGAAAACCCAAGAATTTTTCTAGCAGATTTTCTGCATTTGGTCGGAAAACCCATGAACTATCTAGAGACCTTTTAGAATTTTTCTAGCAGGTGGTCTGACTTTGGTTGGAAAGCCACTACTGGTTTAGCAGACAATGAAGGAGTAATTTCCTCAGTCAAAGGGAGAAAAGGCAAGATTTCAGGTGTTGGAAATGGGTGGAGGGGTACTTCCTCCATTGATATAAACACTTGAGAATCTGGGGATTCAAAGTTCTCAGCCTAAGTAGGGTCCTCCTATACATCGGTATCCTAAGGTACAGGATCCCATTTGTCTTTGTCAATGCTCTATTGCTGTGAAGAGTCACCATGACCACAATGACTCTTATAAAGGAAATATATAATTAGGGCTGGCTTACAGTTTCAGAGGTTTAGTCCATTATTTTTTTTTTTGTTTGTTTGTTTTTCGAGACAGGGTTTCTCTGTATAGCCCTGGCTGTCCTGGAACTCACTTTGTAGACCAGGCTGGCCTCGAACTCAGAAATCCGCCTGCCTCTGCCTCCCAAGTGCTGGGATTAAAGGCGTGGGCCACCACGCCCGGCCAGCAGAAGTTAATAGGTAGTTTTCCATTTCACAACAGAAAGTCCTAGAAATACTCAAATGGTAGCACTGTATTTTAAATATGCTTTCAATATACTATACACTATAGATACATACCACTCACTCAGTTAGAAATGGTCAAGTGAATCAAATTTGTCTTTAGCTACAACAAAAAGAGATTTTTTTTTTTTTTTTTTTTTTGGTTTTTCGAGACAGGGTTTTTCTGTATAGTCTTGGCTGTCCTGGAACTCACTTTGTAGACCAGGCTTTTTTTTTTTTTTTTTTTTTTTGATATGTGATGCTGGGAGTCAAAGTCAGAGGCTAGAACATGCTAGACTATTTACCACTAAATTGTATCACTAGCTGTGATGGTATATATATTCTTGGACCAGGGAGTGGCACCATTTGGAGGTGTGGTGGCCTTGTTGGAATAGGTGTCACTGTGGGTGTGGGCTTAAGACTCTCACCCTAGTTGCCAGGAAGTCAGTCTTCCACCAGTAGCATTTGGATGAAGATGTAGAACTCTCAGCTCTGTCTGTGCCGTGCCTGCCTGGATACTGCCATGCTCCCACCTTGATGGTAATGGACTGAAACTCTGAACCTGTAAGCCAGCCCCAATTAAATTTTTTTTTTTTCAAGACAGGATTTCTCTGTATAGCCCTGGCTGTCCTGGAACTCACTTTGTAGACCAGGCTGGCTTCGAACTTGTAAGACTTGCCTTGGTCATGGTGTCTGTTCACAGCAGTAAAACCCTAACTAAGACACCAGCCCTCAATAATCTAAGTTCACGGTGAGACTAAAATTTCTCCTGGCTTGTTTGCACTAAAGAACTTAGGAAGCCAAAGCCTTTCTAAAGTTGTACCTCAAGTCACTAGGAAAAATGGCACTATATTGCCAGTGGGCCAAACCCTCCTCACTAAGATTCACATGTTGAAGTCCTAGCCCTCAGCATCCCAGAGTGGGGAAGCAGGGTGTTTAAGGAAGTAATCAGGCAACAGTGAGACCATTAAGTTTGTTGTACACTAACATGAATGTACCAGAAGATGAGAAAACAAATACTGATAAGCAACCTCTCTGGACCTGTAAACCAAAGGGGTAGCTTTGGAGAAATGAAGCATGCTAAGATCTCAGCTTGGGGAGTGCTAGAAAGCCTTGCAGGTGTTAGGTAAGGTGCCCACGCGATGGTATTTTGTTATGGCAGAATACTATACTCACTACTTCAGAGTTTTGGTTTTGTTTCAGAGACAGGGTCTCAAACTGCACCTTAGGGGATAGCCTTAAAACTCCTGGCAGTCTTTTTGCTTCAGTCTTCCAGGCACTGGGATTACAGGAATTGTTTCAGATTAATTGTAGCAAATGCAAGTCTTGGGCCTGACTCTTCTGGAGGCCACAGCAGATTTCACTAATGTTTCTGACTTGTTCCACTCTCGAAAGGCCCTCCTCATCTTGACGATCCAAGGGGAAATTTTGCAGCTGCCCCCCAACAAAGGTCCAGCTTCCTGTCACACTTACCCAGCATGCTTTTCACCTTTGGGTTATTACATGCCTTCTGCAAATTGATTAGAATATAACTGAAATCTTTAGTTTCCAGCCACATCCCAACTGGAAGGTTCTTCTTGTTTTTCTGTCACTGTTTTACCAGCATCTGAAAACCCCAGTCAAACTTAGGTGAATTCATATTGATTAAAATAAACGACAGATACTTTTGATTACCCTTTATTTGTTGATTACAATAAATGACAGCCGGGCGTGGTGGCGCACGCCTTTAATCCCAGCACTTGGGAGACAGAGGCAGGTGAATTTCCGAGTTCGAGGCCAGCCTGGTCTACAGACTGAGTTCCAGGACAGCCAGGGCTACACAGAGAAACCCTGACTTGAAAAAAACCAAACAAAAGACAGATGCTTTTGATTACCCTTTATTTGTCCCTAGGATGACCGTCTGTGGAAAGTAGACTTTAGAGCTCTACTCCAGACTCCTAGGGCCAGCATGTTCCAAGGACAGCAGTTTTCAGTTTCTTATCTTTTGAATTCTACTTGTGTGTACACCTTGGTGATATCATTGTACCTGCCTTCAGGGGCCTGGTAGTTAGAGATAGGTGGTGTGTAATGTGGCCCTTCTTTCTCGAAGGGGAATAGGCTGGTATCCCGCTTTATGGCCTCGGCATAGAGCTCTGTAGATTCAAGTTTCAGCTCCTCCAGGGCTTCCTGCTGGGCTTCTAGCATGGATCTGATGGCGTCCCTCTCCATCTCATGCTCCTGCTGCTTAAACAGTGCCCACCTCTTCAGCAGAAGAGCTCTCCGTTCACTCTCCTCAGGTGAATGCTCCTCCTGAGGTCGCTGTCTGTGAACACATAGTCCAAACATGGGAGGCCAAAGAGTCCTGACACTATTGCAGAGGGACCCTTGTGACTGCACATGACTCAAGTGCCCTACTACCAGCACTGCCAGGCATAACCAGGGCTTAGGAAAATAGTAAATTTGAGGATATATTAAGAATGTAATGTCAGGGCTGGGGAGAGGATTCAGAGGTTAAGAGCATTTACTGTTCTTAGACACCAGAATTTCTTCTTAGCACTAGAATTAGGTGGCTCAAAACTGCTTATAACTCGAGCCAAGAGCATCTGCTGCCTGTAAGGGTACTTGCATTCTTATGAACATACTCCCAACACACAATTACATATTACAAAAAAAAAAAAAAGAAAAAAAAAAGAAAAAAGAAAAAAGCTCCCAGCATGGCAGTAGCTGCTTTCCTCCGGCAGAAGGAGCTTGCTTGCCTGCTTGGAGAGAACTATACTGTTTCTGCCCCAGGCAAATTATCCTTTTGGTGAGCTGGGGTACAGTAGAAAAATGAAACAAACACCAACTAGAGACAAGAGCTTGTTTAGTCCTAGAACACTAGAAAAACACTGGTGCTTCCCAACTTGTGTGATTTTATAAACTGTGCACTTTATTAAAGAAAGCACTAGCTGCTAATCTTACCCACAATACAACTGCAACACACACTAACTCAACATTTGTAGAAGAGGCTGAGAGTTTTCTACAGTGGTGATAGGATGAGGGCTACAGAGCTAGGGTCTATGTCAAGGGTCAGAGCCAAGACTCATGGAAATAACACGAACCCTGGAGCAAAGCTGATCTAAACTCTCTTGAGTATCTTCCCCCAAATCCCAAAAAGCACAATCAAAATGAGAAGGATTCAGGTCAGGGCCAAGTCAAACCTACTCACCTGTTCCCATCACAGACATGAACTTCAGTTAGCTTTGCATTAAAGATGTCTCCCAAGCCGGGCGTGGTGGCGCACGCCTTTGATCCCAGCAGAGGCAGAGGCAGGCGGATTTCTGAGTTCGAGGCCAGCCTGGTCTACAAAGTGAGTTCCAGGACAGCCAGGGCTACACAGAGAAACCCTGTCTCGAAAAACCAAAAAAAAAAAAAAAAAAAAAAAAAAAAAAGATGTCTCCCAGAGGAGAACTCTTACCTTGATTTATCCAAGAACCTCACAGGGGTAATAAAATCTTCAATAGGAATCAGTTCTTGGGTGGCTTTTTCCAGTTTTCGGATCCTCTTTTTCAAGCGATCCTTTGCTGCTTGATCCTTTCTGGGGTCTACCTTCTTCTTCTTTCGCAGAGGTTCTGCTCTAGGTGGGTACAAGCATTCAACCTCAGGATAGATAGGATGCTAAATAAAGTATCTCATACTTGTGCTATATGCTAACAAGAAAGCTGTCCACAATCCTAACTCCATGAGCTTAGTCCACTGTCTTCCCGAGGACTGTATGGGTCCTATCAATTCCAGGAAGGACAGATCTACTAAGAGGAAGTGTTGATTCTTTCTTTTTGTTGGGGGGTGGGGTGGGGTGAGTGGGTGGTTCTGAGACAGGGTTTTTCTGTATAGCCCTGGCTGTCCTGAACTCACTCTGTAGACCAGGCTGGCTTCAAACTGTCTCTGCCTCCCAAGTGTTGAGATTAAAGGGGTGTGCAACCACCGCCCAACTTTTTTTTTTTCTTTTTTCTTTTACTTTTATTCTTACACAGTCCTGGCTTGCCTTTAACTGGCTATGTTGTGTCAAGGATGTCCTTGAACTCTGATCCTACTGCCTCTACCTCCAGACTTCCAGCCTAGTTATTTTCTACTACTCCCAGTATTATGGTGCTGGGGATTAACTTAAGGCTTTGTGCATGCTAGGCAAGGATCCAACAAACCAAGCTACATTCTTAGCTTGGAAGTGTCAGTCTGTGATTCAGGTGTATCTTAAAGCTGCTCTGAGAAGTGAACTTGCTGAACTAATGGATTAAAAGCTCATTCACATTTTAAAGGAATTTGTGATTTACAAAATGCTTCAAGACTAAAAGAGACTGCCAGATTTTTTTTTTTTTAAATCAGTTTCTGGGGTGTTGAGATGGCTCAGTGGTTAAGAACACTTGTTGCTCTTGCAGAGGATCTAGGTTTTGTCCCCAGCACTCACATGGCAGCTTACAACCATCATTGATTCTGGTTCCAAGGGATCTGGGACCCTCTTCTGGCCTTTGTGGGCACCAGGCATGTAATGCATGCCCATGCACGCAGACATAACACATTAAAAAATTAGCCATGTCCTAAAGCTTTGGCAAGTATCTGATTTACTTTTAGGAACACACGTCCCAGGCTAAATGTGGCATTAGGAATAATCAAATCTGAAGCTGGAGAGATGACTTAGGAGTTACAAGGAATGCTTGCAGATCTTAAACTCTGGAGTTTGGTTCCCAGAACCCACATCAGGGGCTCACGACTACTTGTAACTAGGAAAGCTATAACCCCTGACTGGCTTTGGGCACCCCAAACACATGTGTATACATATGTCAGGCACATACACATTAAAAAAAAAAAAAAAAAACCCTTAAAGCAAACCTTTTAGCAATAAACTAAATAAAGCCCCAAGAAAGCATCCAAAGTTCCTAGAGTAACTATTATTAGTCTTTGAACCTTTCTTCCACTCAGTGAGTCAGAATGAGCAGGGAAGAGCAAGGCCTATGGAAATACAGAAGTTAAGATATGCCCTTTGAAACACACAAGACTCCTTAAATCTAGCTGCTACTTATTTAAACTACTCAAGTAGCAATACATATATGGTATCATAGTACAGAGCTTGTTGAAAGGACAGAGGCTTCCACTTAAATTTAACTATTAGTTCGACAGACTGAAATCTGCTTGCTAACCCAAGGTTGGGCACTCTTGCTTTGTTTTGGTCATATGTATACACGTGTTTCTCATACCCCAAGAGCTAAGGGTCATGTTGGATTTTACCTCATGGGGATGAGATCCCAGAAGGCCAGTAAGGAAGCTCTCTGGTGGGTGTGTCTGACCTGTGCCTGGCAGGTTCCAGGGATCCTGAAGGAGAGAAGGGTATGTATAAAGATCTGGGGAAAGAGAAGGCACATACACATAACTAAAGGTCTTCCTAAAACCCGGAGGATGTTTGTAAGTATCTATTTTGCATTTTTTTCAGACAAAAGTCTCCCTAATTCGGGCTATCCTGCAACTTGAGACAATTCTCTTGCCTCAGCTGCTCCACCATGTCTATCTAGTTCATTTGTATTAGGCCAGCAAGGTCAAAGTGAGGAATTTACAGAACTCCGTTTCTCACTGGGGCAGAGTCTTTACTTGCTCTGGCAGGATTTTCTTTTTTTTTTTTTTTTTTCTTTTTCTTCTTCTTTTTTTTTTTTGGTTGAGGCAGAGTTTCTCTGTAAAGCCCTGGCTGTCCTGGAACTCCCTTTGCAGACTGGGCTGACCTCGAATTTAGAAATCCGCCTGCCTTTGCCTCCCAAATGCTGGGATTAAAGACGTGCTCCACCACGCCCGGCGTCTTTTTCTTCCTTTTTAAGATGGGGTGTAATATAGCCAGGGTTTGTATGCAGCTGTTACGACCTTGACTTTCTGACCTAGCCTCCACCTCCATAGTGCTGGGGTTGCAGGAGTAGGCCACCACTTAAGCACGATTTAGGCTTCACACTTGTTAGGCAAATTCCAGTTCGGATTTTCATCCGCAACAGAAGCGGTAGGCTCATACCCAGAAATAATCTGCGAGCACTAGCGAGCAGCTAAGGGGCAAAGCCCGCGCACGCGCCCTGGGCATTCTGCCACCCGCGGCTACACTCACCAGCTCCGAGGCCGCAGAGCCCGCGCAGCACACAGCATCACCCCGGTAGCCATAGCTTTTCACGCCACCCGCGGGCGGGCAGTTTCCGGGAGCACGCCCCTGGGCGGTCCGACCTGAGATACCGGGTCGGGTCTGACAGGCCTCGGCCCCGGAACTCCCGGGTCTGGGATTCCGAGAGGCGGGCCCGCAGCTGGCCCCGCCCCCGACGCAGCCCCGCCCCAGGCAAGCGCCGCTGGCTTCGCCGCGCCCTTTTGCGGGCGTCCCGCCTCCTGTGGATGCTGCGGTGCTCTCTTGCTGCTCTCTGCTCCGCCTGGCCTATGTGTTTACATCTATGAAAACGCCCCGCTCTTCTAATAAATGCGCCCGTCTGGCCCCCTATCCTTCACCAGCCTAGTTCTTTTATGCATGCAATCGAGCCCAGGGCCCGCTGCTGTCTGCCACTAGATGCATGCTGGCGCCCGCCCGGCTGGCGCTCGCGAGATGCCCAATAGCGCGAATTGATGGATGGCGGAAGCTAGTTACTAAGCTGGACTCGGAGCCGCGGAGGTAGAACTAGAGATCTGCACACCATCCTGGCTCTGCATCGCCGGGCGGGATCTCAAGGCTTTGCCAGCCTGCTCACACCGACCCTCATCAGCGACCACATCAGTGCCAGCGGGGGAGTATCCCCGTCCTCCCCCCTGTCTACCGAAGAACCGAGGCGGCCCGGTCCGCGTAGGGAGCGGTTTCCCGCCGGGGCGATTTGGCAGGTGCGCGCCGTGACTTCCGGCGTTGCCCGGGAGCCGCCGGAGGAGGAGCGGCGCAGGGGATGCGGCTGTGGCGGCGGCGGCGGCGGCCGAGCGCAGGAGGCGGCTGTGGCGGCGGCTGGGGGCGCGGGCCGGCGATGGCGCGGCGGCGCTGAGGGCAAGGGTGGGCGGCGGCCGGAGGGCGGGCGGCGCGGGAGGAAGCTGCAGCGGCTCCATGGCCCAGGCGTGCTGAGGGACACGGCTCTGGCTTCAGCCCGGCAGCGGCCGAACAATGAAGCTCTTGAAGCCAACCTGGGTCAACCACAATGGTGAGTGCACGCAGGAGTCGTGGGCGGCCGAACCTGCATCGGGGTGGGGTCTGGAATTGGCTTGCGGCGGTGCTCAAGTCCTGCCCACCTTGTCCAGACACTGGCGCCGGGTGCTGGAGCTGCAGAACGGGCAGGAGCAGACTTTGTCCCCGGCTCTGGGACACCGGCGAGCACGGGCACGTGCTTCGGGCTGGTTGCAGCGAAGTCCGCCTTTGCCTCAGGCAATGGCGCTGTGTCCTGCGCCGCCCACCCTTAATCTGGGATGCCTGGCTCCTGTGAGCCAGCTTGGGTACCGACCTGGTGCTGCCACCCGGCTTCACCATCCAGTATGTGCTCAGATGGTTGTGAGTATGAAACTGGGGCGACATCCCCCTTGTGGCCTTTCAGCGGCTCGGTGAATCTGCATGAGATACTTACTGGCTGTATTGCCTTTTCTGAGGCCTGGAGCTTGTGACAGTGCCCCCACTCGGGCTATTGCGATCCTGGAATGGGAAGGGCCTGGGCTCAGGTCCCCCGGAGGACCACGAAAGAACGACGTTTAATGTAAGGATCTGGGCTTCAGATGACTAAGATTGGGGCCAGTGGTGCACAGGAGACAAGCGACTTTGGATCCGTGATAGTGACTTCAAAAAGCAGATTCCTACACCTTGGTGGAGATGGTTGGTACAAAGCAGCCGGTGGCATCCAGTTTTGTCGAGAACTACTGCAGGAGGTGGTTTGCTCTCTGTCGAGCGAGTGAGGAAGAGCTAGAGCCTTTCCCCCCAGCTAGTACTTGAATCTTTGGAAGGACCCGAAGGACGCGCTAGGAAGCAGCCAAGCTCTGCTGAAAGAGGAAGGGTCTTTCCTCCTTTCTACTTTGTATTGCATCTAGAGGGAGCTACAGTTGTGTGTGTGTTTGTGTGTGTGTGTATGTGCGCGCACGCCCGCGTAAAAGAAGGCGAGTAGATGCATTTTTTCTCTTTTTAAAAATCCACGTGGCCAAATTAAAAAAAAATTTTGGTCCTGAGTGCTTTTTATTCACAGCCGAACTTTTTTTTTTTTTTTTTTTTTGGAAGGGGAGGGGGCGTTCACAAGGAAGAACCGTAGACTGGGTACAACATGCTCTCTACATTTCACAGTATGATTCTGAAGTTCAGCTAAGAACAGATTTTAAAGTTTGGAGCCCAGTCCGAGCAGTGGTGGAGCACACCTTTAATCCCAGCACTCAGGAGGCAGAGGCAGAGGCAGAGGCAGAGGCAGGCGGATCTCTGAGTTCGAGGCCAGCCTGGTTTACAGAGTGAGTTCCAGGACAGCCAGGGCTACACAGAGAAACCCTGTCTCGAAACACACACACGCACACACACAAATTTGGAGGCAAGAAAGTTCAAAAAGTTCATTTGAAATCTAGGTGATGGGGAGGGGAAAGAGTATGATAGAAACATACTGTATGAAAAAAAATTTTTTGTTTTTGTTTTTTTGTTTTTTTTTGAGACAGGGTTTTTCTGTATAGCCCTGGCTGTCCTGGAACTCACTCTGTAGCGCGAACTCAGATCCGCCTGCCTCTGCCTCCTGGGTGCTAGGATTAAAGGCATGCGCCACCATCGCCTGGCATGAAAGTTTTTTAAGTAAAAAAAATCTAAGTGATGATTATTCATGATAAAAGATGTTGAGACTTAAGCAAACTTCTTCTTTTTTTTTTTTTTTAATCTAAAGGCACCCTCTTTCTCTATATTGCCGTTATCTTGGAGATGGTGTTATTACATGTCACTCACTACCAAGCATGCCTTTAAAGATGATGGTAGTGAGTAGTGGGGAGTTGCTTCCTAGCCAGATCCTGAACAGTAGTAGCTGGTAGAATCAAGTTTCCTTTGGATGAATAAATAGAAGCCCTACTGCCCTGGAGGGGATGGTACTTCCTGGCTTTCTCACTCAGCAGTTGCATTTCCTGTCTCCTTATACAGCATGAACACTTGGGGTCTGAGAGTTCAGAGAGGGGAGGAAAAGAGAACAGGGCAAGGTAGGCAGCTAGAAGAGTTAAAAGCAGAAAGAGAGGTGTTTGTTGGTCTTCATATTTTGGCCCAGGACTAGAGAAACCTCTCAGAAAGGATATCTCAGCCCCAGCATGATTGCCATTTTTAGTGACAACTGTTTTAGGGGCTGTCCTGTGTATTGTGTGATCTTTACTTAGATGTCAGCAGTATCTACCACCATAACTGTCCATTTACCTCAACCAAAAATATCTGGATATTGCTGATGCTCATTGATGGGCCATATCATCTCCAGCTGAAATGTTCTGGTTATCAGCATTTTTGTTTGTTTGTTTTTTTTCGAGATAGGGTTTCTCTGTGTAGTCCTGGCTGTCCTGGACCTCACTCTAGACCAGGCTGGCCTTGAACTCAGAAATCCACCTGCCTCTGCCTCCCAAGTGCTGGGATTAAAGGTGTGCGCCACCACGCCTGGCCTATAAGATGTAATCTTATTGACTATATTTTACTTATTTACTTTTTGAGACAAGATCTCACTGTCTAGCCCTGGTTTTCTTGGAACTCTCCCAGTACACCATGCTGGCCTGGAACTCACAGAGATCCTCCTGCCTCTGTCTTTCAGTTGCAGAGATTAAAGGCATGTACCATCATACCTGGTCGTACACATTTACTTTAATCATGGCCAAAATTAGTTTCACTGCTAAGTAAGGTTATATCCTGAGTTCTACTTATGGTGGTATACACCTATAGTTATGGTACTTGGGGCCGGCTGAGGCAGAAAGATAGAACTAAAAAGGGCTTATCTCCAAGTGTAGATGTGTCTCTGCAGAGAATGTTAATAACAGATGGTGTTCTTGGACAGTCAGGATCAAAAGGCTCAAGCATTCCATTTGGAGACATAGTGAATGCTGCATAAGGTAAGCTGAGGAAGGAGAGGAGGAGAATGTGGCTGAGGGATGGATGGAATCATGAACACCTTGCGGGGACTTGAACTTTCCTTTTTGGGTCTTTGGGGGGGGGGTGCATTGAAGTTTCTGAGGGGTTTGGACACCTAAAATGTGTTTTAGGAAGTCCTTGGACTTAGAATGTGGACTCCGGATCTTGGTAAGATGTGCTAAGACAGTGAGGAAAGGTGGTGGCAGAGATGAGAAGGAGGAGGAAGCACTGTAGATAAAGGAAGAACTAGTGGGACTTGGCCATTACATGCAGGAAGTGTAGATTTATGTCATTTTTTGAGTTTATAAGTGTGCTGGAGAAAGAATACAGATGAGAGATGGGCAGTGCTGTTTTCTTGTGTGTGTGTGTGTGTGTGTGTAGTGTATGTACACATGTATGCCTACACACATTTGGAGACCAGGAGAGGTTTGCAAGTGCTCTGCTTCATCATTGTTCTGTTCTGTATATCCCTGAGACAGATCTACCCTGGCAATCAGGAAGTGATTCCCTTCTTGCCCATCTCACTCAAGCTGGAGTTAGAGGTTGGGTTTTTATATGGGTGCTGGGCATTAGTAGGTTCTCATGTTTGTGTTGCATACTCTCTTTACTCACTGAGCTATCTCCTGAGCTCCTAGTGGAATTCTCTCAGACATTTACATATTTGTCTGTTTGCTCATTATTTCTATGTTTATGCCTGTGTTCACGTGTGCCAGAGATGAATGCCAAGTTTCTCCTGTTGCCCTCTCCCTTTTTGAAACAGTGTTTCTTACTGAACCTGGAATTCATTGACTGGCCAGGGATCCCTCAAGACACTCCTGTCTTTTGCATCCCAAGTGCTGGGATTACTGGTGTGGTGTGACACCTGGCTTTTGTGTAGGTGCCAGAGACAGATTCAGGTCAGTTTACCAACCCCCGACCCCCAACATTTAATCAATCAGCTGTCCATGATGGTCCATGACTGTAAACCCAGAACCCAAGAGGCAGAATGACTACAGTGAGTTTGAGGCCAGCTGGGCTATAGATTGAGATCCTGTCCCATATATCACATACACACATTTTTTTTTTTTTCATTTTAGAATTTTAACTTAGTAAGTGGTTGAACATACACTTTCAGCTTATGAGGAGATTCATGTTATACAGCTGG
The DNA here is from genome assembly GCF_978045245.1 of Mus caroli. Classification (NCBI taxonomy): domain Eukaryota; kingdom Metazoa; phylum Chordata; class Mammalia; order Rodentia; family Muridae; genus Mus; species Mus caroli. The sequence continues at coordinate 15,719,121 of NW_028227272.1, forward strand.
GAGGCACACTTGTGCAGTCCCTGGCTCTGACCAGTGAAGCCAAGTGGAGGGCCTGGTGTTATTGTCTCAATCTTGGGTCTTGTGGGTATCCATAGAAGGGATATGAGCTCTGTCTTCATTGACCCAGATTTGTTTACCCAGATATTGCTAGTGTAACCTAATTACTTTAGTATTTGGTTATAGACTAAGAGAGGCCTAGCAAGTGACAAATCTGGACTAAGACTTGGGGTCTAAGAATTGAGGCAAACACATTTTATGATCTTGGCAAGATCAGCAACTGTACCCAGAGGACTGGGTGAGGCTGTTAAATATCAGGAAAAGGTGCTGCTGATCCTTTGGGTTGCCTGCCCTTTTTGCTAGCAGAATTCCAGGGTTTCTTTGGTTTTCTGTCCACCTTTTTCTGTAGGCAATCTCTTGGTAGGGGCATGTGTGCTGATGCTCCTAACCTGGTCTGCATGTGAGTGCCAAGGAGTTTTTAAATTACTGCCGATGTAATACTACCTCTACCTAGCAAGATATTTGCTGGGGGCTTCTGGGTCCAGTTTCTTCTGCAAGACTAAACTGGGTTTGAATGTGGCAGCCAGTTTGTAATGAAAGGACAGGCTCACAGTGAGGATGACAAGAGAGGAGGATAGAGGGTTTTCAGCTCTTTAAGTTGCTAAATTACATTAGTATACCCAGAAGAAGATGTATTCAGGACTTTCCTGTGAGCTAGTGAACCACTCTTAAGATTCTATGTGACCTGGATCAGGAGAACATCTGTGGTAGCACAGTTTGCTGCTGGAAACTGTCAAGGCTGAGTTTGTGGTCCTCTCCAAGATGCTACAAGCTGTGAAGGACATTAGGTGGTAATCATACCTAGACTAGCTTGGGAATTTCTAACTTGACAAATAGTGGTCTCAGTTGCCTCTGACCACCTCTGTCCTCCTGGAGAGCTTGAGGAGGACCATTCTCTTCTTCAGAAGGACACCTTTCGCAAACCGCTTGACACTTGGAATAACAAGTATTATTATGCTTGGAGATTGGTACCTTGGAATGTCTGATCTAGTATATTTCATTTGAGTTGCTTGGAGAAACTTCTGGTATTTGGTTTTTGAGAATTTTCTGGTCATGGGGGAATCAAAGCCCTGCTTTCTGGGAGGAACACGAAAGAGGGACCTGTACTCCAGCCTTGGGACTTGAGTCTCCCCTGTTAGCCTGATTGAATCATCTGGGTTATATGCCTTCTCCTGCACTGGTTACTGTTGCCTACTGGCTTATATGAATGAGAATAGATACCCCCCCCCCCCCCCCCCAAGACAGGGTTTCTCTGTGTAGCCCTGGCTGTCCAGGCTGGCCTCGAACTCAGAAATCTGCCTGCCTCTGCCTCCCGAGTGCTAGGATTAAAGGCGTGTGCCACCATGCCAGGCTTGAGAATAGATACTTTAGTAAAGTAAAATTGGAATCCCACTAGAACCTGTCTACAGAAAGGTATCTCCTAAAGACAGAGGCTTTGTCTTTGCTAGTACCTTATTCTCAAAGAGAGAATGGTGCCTGGAATATACTAACTACTGAGTGAACACCTGTTTGTACAGAAGAGGAGATAAAGGGTACCTGGTGCGTAGGTAACACTACCCTTGACTTGCTTCTTGTTTGTCCTAGCTATGTCTTCTTACAGATCAGATTTTCTGGTGGAATCTGCTGGAGATTTCTTTAATAAGAAACATTATCAGGGCTTCTTAAATTTGATGAATTTGAGTGTCTCTGTGTGTGTCTGTCTGTGTATGTTGGGGGGCCCGAGTTACAGGCACAGGATAACTTTTTTTTTTTTTTTTTTCCTAGCCTGGGTTTCTCTGTGTAGTCTTGGTTGTCCTAGAACTCATTCTGTAGACCAGGCTGGCCTCAAACTCTAGAGATCTGCCTGCCTTTGCCTTCAAGTGCTGGAAACAAAGGTGTGTGCCGCTTGGCACACTATACTTGGCAACTTTTCCACTTTTGACTACTTTATACCCAGAAATCTTTTTAAATGTGATTTTGGCTATATAAATATATAACATTTACTGATAATAAATTTTATTTTCAAACAATCTTACGATAAATAATTTTTCCATTTATTGAAGACAAGCGAATTTACATTCTGAGATGGTTATGTTTATTTTTTTATTTCTTTATTTTTTTGGTTTTTTCGTGACAGGGTTTCTCTGTATCGCCCTGGCTGTCCTGGAACTCACTCTGTAGACCAGGCTGTCCTCCAACTCAGAAATCCACCTGCCTCTGCCTCCCAAGTGCTGGGATTAAAGGCATGCGGCACCATGCCTGGCTGGTTATGTTTATTTTTACATGAAGAATTGAATCAGCTGAATAGTTGATATTGTGTAAAGAATCTTAGACTTTTTAGAGTTGTTGTTTTGATTTTATAATTGCCAGTGCTGAAAACTACGTTCTATAAATACATACTGCAAAATACATAGTGCAAAAGTATGTTTAAGGACATTTTAGGAATTGTTGGAAATACTATATTAATGCCAAGCCAAAACTGCTTGAATTGTTTCTTGTGAAACTGAAATTAGAAACTCAAATAACAACTTTAAAGTCAAGCATTCTAATACAACACAGTCCAAACCAGTATGTTTCTATAAGCCAGAAACTGTCTGCACAGTAAAAGCACTGTGGTTCATAACTGAGTAATCTTTGAGTGTGCGCTGAGATGTTTCAAGCAGTGCTGCTTTGCACTATTGCATGTGCAGTGAAAAGTATGCATGTTGTATGTTTAGTGAAGTTGTACAGTGCAACACAGGCAGGAACTGCCAGAAACATGCAGAATCACTACAGGGTTGGTTTTGAGCCATTGTGCCATCAGAAACTCTTTATTGTTGCTGATCTTTTTGTTGCTGTCACACACGGGGTTGTGACCCACAGTTTAAAAACCCTGAAGCTGGGTCATATCCTTGTAGCTTTCAATTTTTTTCTTTTCTTTCTTTCTTTCTTTCTTTCTTTCTTTCTTTCTTTCTTTCTTTCTTTCTTTCTTTCTTTCCAATTCTTTTCCTTTTTTTTTAATTGGATATTTTCTTTATTTACATTTCAAATGTTTTCACCTCTCCAGGTCTCCCTGGAAAGAAAACCTATCACATCCCCTCCCCCTTGCTCCCCCACCCACCCACCCACTTCCGTCTTCCCTCCCCCACATTCCCCTTCACTGGGGCATTGAACATCCTCAGGCCCAAGGGCTTCTATTTTTCTATTTTTAAGAAGGGGAATAGAATAAATAGAACAGATAGGAAGGAACTGACAAACACCCCTTCCACAACAAAAAGAAACTAATATCTGCTTGATGTATTAGCCAACATAAGACAGACTAAGCTTATAGGAAGGTTGCCCTGAAAACAGCATGTATGGGGGGTAGACAAAAGGGGCAGCAAGTCTCCTTTGAGGACCGAGGATAGATCTTTGTTGGAGCAGACTTCAGGACGATGGCACTTTCCAAAAGACCATCTTGCAGAGAATATAATAAATCTACCCTTTTGAAAAATACCAAGGGCTAGCTATGTGCCAGGGTCTGAGCTAAAAGCTAGAAACAGTATGAAACTAAACAGCTCCCCAGACTGAAGCCATCCATCTAGAGAGCTGGAGTGGGTATCTTGTTCACAGGAAAGAGGTGATGTAGTGGGAAAGCTTCCAGAGTAATTGCTTAGCAAGTGACAACTGGGAGAAGGATGGAAAGGCACCATTGTGTGTGTGCCTGGCAAGTTTGATGATAGCAAATATGTTGTAGTGTGAAAATGGCAAGGACAACAGCACTGTATGTAAGGCCAGAAAGCAAAGAAACATCCTGAGCAGGAACCATCAACAGAGAGCAGGTAGGTCAATATGGACAGGAACAACCGACAGAGACTAAGCAGTACTATGGAGAGATAGGTATAGGAGAATCTCAATTATTTTCTTTAGGCTAATTGAGTTTTTATTTGTTTTGAGACAAGGTCTTGGTCTTATACTAAGGCTGATCTTGAACTTTGTAAATTCAAGAGATCCTCCTGCCTCCCATGTTTCTGGGGGGAAATTTATAGTGTGTGTGTGACTGTAACCTCCTAGAGTAGGACAGTTGTAAATAAAACATGCTTTGGGAAGCCTGAACATATACTTTGCTACAAAAGTTGCCTACTTGCGAGTTTTGGACACAGGAGGATTATTGGGGGAGGGGGTACTTTTGGGAGTAGCCCAGTATGAATTTGAGAAGTGGTGCAGATAGATGATGAACTAGAGTGGAGGTGGAGCAAGAGCCACAAATTGCCTTGTGAGAAGGAAATAGCTATTCCAAAACAGGAGGAAGTAGGAGCTGGGGGACTCAAGAAGCTGTTATGGTGATCCAGGCCAGAGATGATTAGATCTGATTGAGGTGGTAATGGCTCTGATAAATTACAGATGGCTTCATGTGGGTGTGTATGGAGCTGAATGGTTCTAAATTAGACTGAGGGGTTAATGCCTTTGTAGTCCCATGCGTTGGATTCTCTAGGCTGGAATTATAGATGCCTGTGAGCCACCATGTGGGTGCTGGGAACTAAACTTCAGTCCTCTAGAAGAGCAGCTAATGCTCTTAACTGCTGAGCCATTGCTCCAGCACTCCCCTTTGTGTTTTGGGACTGAGTCTTGCTTTATAACTCAGGCTGGCTTTTTCTCAAGACTCATTCAGCATAATTTAGTAGGTTCTCAGAAGTAGAATTGCTGGATCATAATATTCTATTTCTAATTAGCTCTCAAACTTTCATGTCATGGTGATACCATGTTTTACATTTTGAGATCCCAATAAAGTTTCGATTTTCTCCATATTCTTGCCAATATTTGTCATTTCATAGTTTGCTGGCTAGTAACCCTCATTTGACTAAAGTGATGTGATTTGGATTTCAGGATTGAAGAGAAAGAATCTTTTCATTGCTTCCTGGTTATTCATGTTTTCATAGGAAAAATGTGTACTTAAGTCCTGTGTTATTTATTTATTTATTTATTTTCGAGACAGGGTTTCTCTGTGTAGTTCTGGCTGTCCTGGAGCTCACTCTGTAGACCAGGCTGGCCTCGAACTCAGAAATCTGCCTGCCTCTGCCTCCCGAGTGCTGGAATTAAAGGTGTGTGCCACCACTGCCTGACCTTATTATTTAATTTTTAAAAAGTTTGTTTTTAAATTATGTGTAGGCATATGTCTGCATGAAGGTAGGTGTGTGGATGAAGACCTCCGGGGTGCACTTACTGTTGGTTATGAGTTGCCTGACATGGGTGGTGAGAATTGAATTCAAGTTCTCTCAAAGAACAGCAAGTGCTCTTAACCACTGAACCATCTCTTTGAGTGTCTGTCCATTTGTTGTTGTTGTTGTTTTGTTTTAAATGTTTTAATTCTTATTTCTGTGTATATGGTTGTTTGCTTACATGTATGTTTGTGCGCCACATGTGCACCTGCTGCCCACAGAAACCAGAAGGTGTCAGATTCCCTGAAACTAGAGTTATAGACAGTTGGGACCTGCCATGTGGGTGCTGAGAATTGAACCTGGGTCCCTGGAAGAGCAGCCAGTGCTCTTAAGGACTGAACTACCTTTCCAACCTTCCCGTGTCCATTTTTTTTTTTTTTGAGGTTTTTGTTTAGTTTTAGGATTTCTCTATACATTTTGGATATCAGTCTCTTATATCATTTCAAATGCTTCTCATGTCTTTTCCTTCATCCCTTGATGCACATACACACATTTTTAATGAGGCCCAATTTGTTGTTTTTGTATATTAGTTTTATTCTTATTACATTTTTGTGGGTAGGGGTGTGTATGTATGTTTACCATGGGGTACATTGAAGGTCAGAGGACAACTTGTTGGATTGAGTTCTCTTCTATCATGTGGCTGTTTGACACTATTCCCTGGAGAAGTGAACAAATTATCTACTTACCCCAGCTAGGGAATCAGCAACAGACCACAGTAGGTGTTCCACCAGAGTCCACCTTGGTAAGTCAGTGAGTTTATTGGTGCTACTTAAAGGGGTATAGATGAAGGGTTACATATTCGGAGCAGAAATAACTGAAAGACTGCTTAGTTTTCAGAAGCCTGTGCTAGGTGAGTGCCAGCTCTCAAAAGCCGGAACCTAGGAGCTAACTCACGGCATTTCTTACCTTTCAGTTGATTGGTTTCAGGGACTTGCTGAAACTTAGACATTTTTACTTCCTGAGTTTTCTTTTTTTTTTTTTTTTTGTTTTTCGAGACAGGGTTTCTCTGTGTAGCCCTGGCTGTCCTGGAACTCACTTTGCAGACCAGGCTGGCCTCAAACTCAGAAATCCGCCTGCCTCTGCCTTTCAAGTGCTGGAATTAAAGGCGTGTGTCACCACGCCCGACACTTCCCGAGTTTTAAGGAGTCTACCTTTATAGCATACAGCTCATTCTCCATCACTTTTTCAGAACTGTAAGTTCACACTATCATATCTAGCTTACTGGGAAGATTAGACTGAAAACATGGTGTAAATGTCCTGGGAATTGGACTTTGGGTAAGTTTAAGGCCTTCACTCATTGCACTTTACCTCAGGAATTGCCCAATAGAGCTTGGCTCAATAAATAACTGATACATTTAGAATTAAGTGATGATAAGCTAGGAGTGGTAGTGCAACTATAATTCTTGCACCCAGGACACAGAGGCAGGCAGAGCTCTGTGGTTCAAGGCCAGACTACTTTACAAAGTTTCAGACCCACCTGAGCTACATAGTGAGACCCTGCTAACCAACCAACCAACCAACCCACCCACCCCCAATCAACCAAACAAAAAAACTACCCAAAACTACTTTAGTCTAATTTCTTATTAAAACTTTGAGTGTTTTCTGCTAGGAGAAAGAGCCATTTCTAAAAGTTCTGAAAGAATTTTAAGGATTTCCTTTTTTCTTCTTTTTCTTTCTTTGTTTTGTTTTGGCCTCGAACTCAGAGATCTGCCTGCCTCTGCCTCCTAAGTGCTGGAATTAAAGGTGAGCTCCACCACCTTCCAGCCCTAAGGATATCTTAATAAAATAACTTTAAAAGAATAAAGTTGGCAGTCTCATACTTTTTGATGGAAATAAAACAGAGCGGTATGGGCTTGGCTGGCATAGACAGGCATAGAGAATAATGGAATAAAGTGAGGAGCCTAGGGGATATGCTCAGTGATTTATTACATTTGTTGTTGGCACTGGGGATTGAGCCCAGAGCATTGCACATGTTAAAGTGCCCTCTTCCTCCTGAGCTACATGTGTGTTTTAGTCAACTGACTGCTGACCAGCTGGTCTCAAATTTACAGCTACCTGTCTCCTCCCAAAATCTGAGATGAAAGGTGTGTATGATCTGTGCCAGGCTAGTCAGTAGGGTCTTGTGTGGGCTGAAGAGCAAATTCTTGGAGAACAAATTGCCCATTAAGGGTGTGTGGAAGTATTCTGGTTCAGGTTGATTTGAAGGAAAGATACTGCCCAACATTGTTAGAGTTCAGGGTTTATACTGACTTATCTTTTGTCTGTCTCTATACAAAGGCCTGAAGTTGGAGGTAGTAGGGAATTTATCATTATCTTGCTGTGCCAAAGGAAAAGTTTTTTAGCCAGCTAAACTGGTAAGACCGTTTGCTTAGCTTCACTCATGAAACCTTCTTTATGGTCCTTCCTGTTGACAAGGGCTGTAGTGATGTCTTTCCTGGGGCTGAGAGGCCTAGGCGATAGGGAGTTGGGAGCTAGCACTTCACTGGCAGTGCTGTGTAGGTCCACCCCATACTTCATCTAAATTGTTGTGCATCAAGTATCACTTAGGAAGAAAAAGTGGTGTCAGATAACCCAGTCATACCTTTTATTAAAGTGTATCCTGGTCTGAGAAATGTTAAATTAAGTAGATGCATTTTAGAAGCACTGTTACAGTATCTTGACCGGTCCAAAAGGAGCGGTGTGTATAAGGTAAGCTTCTCCTCACCACTTCTGCTGATTGGGAAACTGGAGTTTAGGAAAATTAAACAATTAGTCAAGGTTGTATAGCAGATCAGAGGCAGGACCGAAGAGGCAGTCCAAAAAAGGGCAACATTACAGTCTAATCCTGTTACTAGTCTTTATTTTTAATCTTCCTTTGGAGCCCTGAGATCCCCTTTTTTTCCACACAGCACTTGTTGGGCCAGAATGTGAATGTGTCCCTTTCAAATGAGTCTAAGCTCATGGGTGGAGCATCATCTGAGCATGCTTACCTCACCAACTCTGGAGCAGTACATCATGTTGCTTCTTGATTCAGTGCTGTGTGTCCTCTGGCTGATTTTACCTCTATCCATCTGGCTGACTTGCCCTCAACGCCATGGTTGAGCTTTACTTAATTCAGTTATTTTAGAAGGAAGCTTCAAGCTAAGTGAAGTTTTGTCTTTTTTTAAAACTGTGTAGCTGTATATTGCTGTATCTTTCTACTTAGATATCTGTATGATTATCTTTAATTCTGGGGCTCCCTATAGGTAGGGCTATGCTATCATACTGTGTGTATTTTTGTATTAGACACATGGTAGATATATATATATATATATATATATATATATATATATATGTTTTTTGAGATAGGGTTTCTCTGTGTAGCCCTGGCTGTCCTGGAACTCCCTTTGTAGACCAGGCTGGCCTCAAACTCAGAAATCTGCCTGCCTCTGCTTCCTGAGTGCTGGGATTAAAGGCATGCGCCGCCACGCCCGGTGGTAGATATTTATTAATGTAGATTGGGTGAGAAAGTTTCTAGGCCATGGATGCTTCAAATGTATGGTATGAGGACATGAGCTCTGATTGGTATCTGTGCAGTTGACTTGTTGGGTAAAAAGAATGGCTTGAAGGTAAATGTTCTGACAAGCTTTGTAAGAAGGCCAATTTGCAATTCACAGACTTACAGAACAGAAATATATTCTTCCCTGATGGGCTATCAGAAGTCAGCTATTTTTTTAAAAAATTTAAACTGATAAATACTTATCCTAAGCTATCTGAAGCCAAAAGGTAGATGAATTGTCACTTTTAGATATCCTTTCTGTGATATACTACCCTCTAGTTTTATTGATGCAAAACAGCCATTTTTATTCCTTGCTTATGATTCCATTTGTTGACAAGGCTCATCAGGTTGCAGTTAACCTCAGATTTACTGAGTCTGTTGGGATGGTTTCAGCAGCATGCAGCTAGAATAACTCAGTCTCTGTGCTCAGAGCCTTGATTCTCACTGCTGTGTGTCCTTAACAGTCCTCTTTCTGTGGACAGCTGAGGCTTCTTCAAAGCATGGTAGTTGAACTGGGAACTAGATTTCTCCAGACAAAAAAGCTGAGATACTCAACCTTTGTGAGGTTTAGCCTAGCACAGGAACTTGTTGGTTAAAGCAGGTAATGGGCCAGTCCCAACTCAAGGCAAAGAAGGCACATAGGAGTAGTAGCCTAAGGAGATGTATTTTACTGGAGCCTGCTGAAGTAGCCCACAGGCCTGAAGTAATATGTCTGGTATAGCAGGTGTAAGGCTTACATTGTGTCACGAGGACACATTCACACTCTGGCCCACTCTCCTACCCTTCTTTGCTTCCTTCCTATTCACAGCCATGGTAGATTATGTTGCTTAGCTAGGTACCATACCACAGTGTTAATAGCTTCAGGCTTTCGAGCTGAGTGCTGTATGGCTCTGGACAACTTTCTGAACCTTTCTGTGTGCCTTCGTGTCTTCCTAGTGTAAAATGGGAATGTCAGAAGTTATTTATCCCAGGAAACACTATAAGATTTAGAAAATGCCTGGGCTGAGCCCCCCTACCCAATTTGAGGGGCAGATCAGATGCGCAAAAGCATGTTCTGCTACTGAGGCTTGATGCTAGGTAGCATTCATGAGGTGTGCTTCGCATGGCTCTGGCTCTTCATCCCCAGAAAGCTTTCCAATAGAGGTGGCTGTTGCTCTTCTTACCATTTGGGGGAGAAGTCTTCTGTCTTGAATACCACAGGACTTACTGGTGCCAATTTTGCCACTGTTCCTTGGTACCTGGCAGGACTCACTGTCGGTTTAGTGCTGGCTGCCACAGCCACTGGAAACAAGTACCTGCATGACTTGAGGCTGGGCTCACAGCCCTAAATGTCCTTCCTGTGAGGACTATTCTTGGATTGGGTGGGCAAGAAAACTACTGTCTTTTAGTTCTTTCTCTCCTGTATTTTAGCCTTTGGGTAAGTGTGATGCCAAAGAGAGCATGGGCATGCCAGTGTGGTCCTGAGTGGAAGCAGTGATAAGAAGGAGCCAGGCAGAGCCTTCTGCTCATCTTCACTGTGCTTTCAGGATGTACCTTCCTTTATGCCACTGTAATTTCTGGATCCTTTTCTTTTTCTTAATTTTTCTTTTTTTTTTTAAACGTGTGTTTGTATGCATGGTCTCCTGTACCACAGTGTTATCTGTGGAGGTCAGAGGACAACTTGTAGAAGTTTTTTCTTCCACCATGTGAGTTTTAGAGATTGAATTTAGGTTGTCAGACTTGGTGGAAAATACTTATGTGAGTTGTCTTGCCAGTTCATGGGTTCTTTTCTTGACGACTAAGACAAAACTAATTAAGATCTGCTGTGTTTAGAATGTGTGTGTGTGTGTGTGTGTGAGGGGGATGAACTTGCAGGCCCTCTCATGTCTCCTCTCTAAGTACCCACTACCAGGTCTTCTTCAGAGCTGTCTAGAATGTAAGCTGTGTTGGGACTTATCTCTTGAAGCCCAGGAATAAAAGGATAAGATATGCCAGAGAAAATGAAGACTGAGTCTGTACATACACACACACACACATACACACACACACACACACACACAGAGAGAGAGAGAGAGAGGAGAGAGAGAGAGAGAGAGAGAGAGAGAGAGAGAGAGAGAGAGAGAGAGAGAGAGAGAGGCACCAAGTAGCTGCTTGTCTAGTTGACTAGTTTGGCTCTTGATTAGCCTGGAGATCACTGAAGGGACTTGGGGACCAGGCAAAGGCTGCTCTGTATGATGACAGGGTCTAAAGTGTTAGCTATTGTTAATTTGGAATAACACGTAGTGATTGCTAAACTTTCCAAAGGTTTCTATCTGTATTTGGCACACCTGTTCCATAGTGGTCTTGCCCAGATGTTTCTCCTACTACCTGCCACCCAGTGACCAGTAAGAATGAAAAGATATTTCCCTGTTATGCTTGATTTGATCACACAGATAAGACTCTGGAAGATGATGCCAAGGCGCATCACCAAGGACCCATATTGATTACTGCCTTTGGGTACCTGCACTGGATTTTCCACATGGCATGGGGTCCCTGGCAGGGTTTACAGCTTCCCTCAGGTAGACACCAGGAGCTCTAATAAGTAATCTAATAAGTGATAAGTAATCACCTTATCACTTGTGAAATTCTAGAGCTGATGACGTTTTGTCCCTTGTCTTCAACAGTAGTTGCTGATGTTTAGTTGGCTGTCATACTTCTAACCTGTCACTCACAGGCTGATGATATAGTTTGAACTCAGTAGCAATTAATATGACACCTGCAGCTTTTGTTGCTTTGGCCTTGGAAACAGACCAGGGAGATGGACAGATACCAACTAGGCCCAGGGTCCTTAGATTACCTTGCACAAACTACTCGGTGTTGGTTTCATTGCCTGACTTGGTCTGCCCTGCAAGCCAATTGCCTCAGCCAAGCCTGGATGCAGAGGGGCCCTTAGTTGTTTCTAAGAGCCTGCTTTAGCTGTTTACCCTTAGCAACTGATTACTGAATGTAGTTGAGTGTACGCGTAAACAGAGGTCCAGGCCGGGGATGCCGAGAGAGTAGACTTTCTATACTACTCCAGGGGAGGTGTGAACCAATGGCCAACCAAAGGATATCATCAAAGTCCAACTTGGTGAGCCATTGTGGTTTTTTTGTTTTTTTTTTGATTACTTGCAGGAGTATGCATGAGGGGTTACATACAGGAGTATGTAACTCAAAGACAGCTGCATCTCCAAAAGCCCACCCTAGCATGGGTGAACAGCTCCTGAAAGTTGGAACTTGAAGTGTACCACACAGCCTGCATGCAGCTTGATAGACTAGAGAGTATCTATCTCTTCCAGCATGCTCAGTTGGTCTAGCCTTTTCTAGGCAACTCAGCTGCTCTGAAAGTCTCTCAGTAGGCTTTACTGCTTAGACACTCTTGGGGAGGAAGGGCGCGAGTATGTCCTATGGCTAGGGTTAAGTCGGTTTCAGGTTTCTTGAGGTTTTTGCTGTTTACTTTCTAGTTTTAAGGAACTTCACTCAGTATGGAATGTTTTACCTCCCTTCAGAGTGCTCCACGCTTCCCTCCAAGATTGAGTGCTTTATCTTGGAATTGCTACACACCATGTGTGTAACTATAGACTTTCAGGACCATTGTCAGGAACTAAAATCTTAACAAGAGAAGGGAGGGCCCTTGGCTATAATGCGTCATTGGACCTGCTTATGACAGCCAGCCAGTCAGAAAGGATGGAGAGTCCTTTCCAAGCTGTCAGCCAAGTGAGTCTCACACTGAGGGAGATGTCATCAGATATAGATGTGATCCTTTCACAGGAACTTGTGACTTGAGCTTTTATTGCAGTTTATTGCCTTTATATGTTCAGGTCCCCAGGAAGTACCCAGCAATGCAGTAGTCTCTTGTTTTCAGTGATGACATACTTAGTCTCTGTTGGGTTTTCAGCTATTTAATGTTGCTTGGAGAGTCTAACAGTTTTGACTAACTAAAGCTGTTAGATCTCCCCATTCTTACAGGTAATTTCACCTGCAGCCTGATGCTTTGTCCTTGATGTAAATTTAGAGATGTTATTTGAGTAATCAATATTTTAAAAATAAAAACTTATTGTTTTCTAGTGAATAAAAGCCAAGCTCAATGTGTTTTTCTTTGTTTCTAGGGAAGCCGATTTTTTCAGTTGATATTCACCCTGATGGGACCAAGTTTGCAACTGGAGGACAAGGTATGTTTGTAGAGTGAATACCACTTCCCTGTTGCCGTACTCTGCTTCTCTTGGATCCATGGTTAGCTGTAATGAGACAACTTGTTGCTTTGTAATATGACTGACTCAAGTTTAAAGTGCACAGTTTGAACAGGTTAAATCACAAACTTTTTTTTTTTTTTGGGGCTGGATATGGTTGCATAGACCATATCCACTTGGAAGACAGGTGGATAGAAATTCTAAGTAGCCTAGATTACAAAGTGAAGTCCGACTTGTTGAAGATGAACATTTTTTGGGGTCTGTAGGGTGATCTTAGAAATATTGTGCAGCTGACTTATCATTCTAATTAAAGCCTTTTATTAAGCTAAAGCTAGAATGAAATTGGTACAGCCCTGATATTAGATATAAATTGGCAGGAGGGTGTCCTCCCTCCCCCGCCCCCCACCAAAGTCCAGTTACAGAGAGGCAAGGATTCTGTCAGTGTTTTCATTTGAATACAGACTACACCGCGACTTTTCTGGACAAAGGAATTTGATCGTGTTAATGAGAAAATAAGAATGTCTAGAGCATTTGAAAATAGCATCCATAGTATCAGTATGTTTCATTCAGCATGTACTGTGGTATTGAGATAACATAGCTCTGTTTGGAAAGACATAAAACAACTTCCTTTTTTTTTTAAATGCCAGAAAACAAAGCTTTTATTTATAGTGATAAGAAGTAGCATTTGCTCAAGCCCACATCCCCCACCTTCCAGGTGCTACAGGGTGGGCGCCCTGTAGGCAATTTGCACAGAGGCAGGGGTTAAGGCAGTTGTGGTTGAAAAAGTTTTTTCCCCTGGTCTAAGAGGGATAATTAGGAAATATTTTTACATATTGGCTGAAGAAGAGGTTTAAATCATTTTGTCATTACTTTGGAACATCCATTTCAGACATTCATTTTTTTTTCATGACTTGTGTTAACTACAGTGATGGAAAGCAAGCAAACAAAAAAAAATAATTAGTAAATGTATAGATAGACTTTTCAGTACAGCTGGCATCAATTTATGACCCTCCTAAATTCCCTCTTTTGGTTGATCTCCATCTATAGGTGACTGCAAAGGGCAGATAAGAAGGTAATGAGCCCTTTTTCCTGTGTTCAGGGCACATTTCAAATTTGGGTCTCAAAGCGTCCAGTCAATTCTGGAAACAGCCACCGGATCCAGGCAGCACCTTGAAGGGGAGGGAAACCCTGGTAGGGACTGCACTTTTCTCTTTTCCTCAGTGCACATGCAGACCTGAAGGGGCCTGACAGTGACTTTCCTTCCTCTTTGTTTTGTAGATGAGGAGTCTGTGTGTTCTGGATAGGAATGAGGACCTCAGAGGCCAGACAGGCTCTGTCTCTTCCTAATTTGTAGTTCAGTCAGTATTCTTTTTATAAAGACAGGCTGGCCTCAGCTACTATTAAATTCGCTCTCTTTTGGGTCCCTGTTATTTTTTCCCTCACCTTTTGTGTCATTTACATTAGTAATTCAAGATAAGTCTGCTTAGATCTAGTCAAGTATGATTTAAGAAACTAAATGAGCATTTTCTATAGTTATTGTTATCAATGTCGTTTTCACTTCTTGCATATTGAGCTTTTCTTGCTCCTTCATTCCAGGGCAGGATTCTGGGAAGGTTGTGATCTGGAATATGTCTCCAGTCCTCCAGGAGGATGACGAGAAGGATGAAAATATTCCCAAGATGCTTTGCCAGATGGACAATCACTTAGGTATTACAGAGTGGCCCTTTGCAGGCTTTGCGTGTTGGCAGAGTGCCCAAGGTTAGCACATGTGTTTGTAATTAGAAAGATAAGGCCCCGTGCGGCGTTAACTCCCCTCGGCCTGCTGTCTGAAGGCACAGATGTTGGCTGCACACCTGGGTGAGTTATTCGGCAGAAGACTCGGCCCGCCCACAGAACCATCTTTGGACAGTCTGCAGGTACCTCTGGTGATTTCCTGCTCATGAGTCGTTACTGCCTGATTCCATGGGGCTTTGGGACCAGTGACCTGGACACCGTAGGGTTCTGGGGAAGGGTACATAAGAGACAGCTCAACACATGTCTCAGATTGGTGCTGTGTCAGTAAGAGTCTCTCTGCCAGGACCTTTTAGAATGTGGAACAATTTCGTGTTTTCCTTCCCTGTTGTATGTAATGCCTTAGTGACCATTGACAGTTACTAGTGTTTGGTGTTAGTTCCTTCCTCTGCTTTGTGTGTTCTTCCAAGCCTCTCAGTGTCACTGGGTCTAGAGCATAAGTTGCTCATGGGCCATGTATCAATTTCAACATTGTTAGGGTCCATCATATTTCATATCTCTAAAGATTGAGCTGTGTGTGCTCCTGGAGGCTGTAACCTAGAAGAAGCATGGGTAGATTTCTGCTGGACTAAGCTTAACTAGACAGAGAATCTGTCAGTCTCCTATGCTGATGAGTTTGGGAAATCTAAATTTAAAGGGATGGCTCTGGGTAATTGAGGTTATTTAGAGCTATGTGTTATTTAGAACTTCTTGGAAAGTTCTGGAAAAGACATCCTGTTTTATTTTGAGAATAATTTCATCTCATTAATAGACAAGCTTTTGGAACGAATGAAGTTTATTGCTGTTCCTAGGAATCAGCTTCCTGTTGTGTCATTCAGAACAGTTCTCAGATTGGGCATATTTCCCCTTGGACTATTCTGGTCATTTGTTACAGTAGAAGATTAGTGTCTGACTGAACTGTCTCTCTGGGGCTCTTACACAGTGAATGCTTTACATAGATGAGGTAGTTTTATAAACCTTTTACTTCTTGCCAGATTCTACATAATGCAAATGGGCATGCCTATTGGATTTTCATCACCTTATTTTTTTTTCTTCCCAGCATGTGTGAACTGTGTGCGGTGGTCAAACAGTGGGATGTATTTAGCTTCTGGGGGAGATGACAAACTGATTATGGTGTGGAAGCGGGCTACGTAAGCATCATTTTCCTTTTTCACGTTTAATTTTTAGAAGCTTCTTTGCTGGTCTTTATCAAAGTCACCTTTCCCACCCTGGCATAGAAGTCCTAACTTCATAAGTAGCAAGAAGTTGCCATAGGTCAAAAGTGGATGAAGCCTGACAAGTGACTCGGAGGCTTCCATTCTGCCTGCTGACCAGGTCAGCTATCCTCTTGTAGGAACATAGTACTTAGCTGAGAAGGAAGGGTTAATCCTTACAGCCACTGACATTGTGGCTTCCTTTGTTTGTTATTCAAATAACATTTCACATGAAACCCTCACATACAAAATGACTAAGATCTGAATCAGGGCTGGGAATCCAGAGCCCACCTTCCTTGCCTCATTTTGTGGCAGCCTTGCCTTGCAGTAAACTAAGGGTCAACTGTGAACATTTTTTTCTTTATCCTTGAGCATAATGGGTCCTGATACTGTGTCCCACAATAAGCTTTCCAAGTGACTCCGGGCCACACTGTGTCCCAGACCTGGCATCATTGTTTAGCCAGAGTAACTGGGGGCATAGCTTTGAGAGCTGAGTGATGCCATCTTCTGTGCTCACTTGGCTGCCTCAGGAGCTCTCTGGGTAAGTGTATAGCTTTACAAGAGCAAAGGGTGTTTGCAGAGGCTCTGGACATGGTGCCATCTTCCATGTAATTTACCTGGAAGGAGTCAGTCCTATGACTCTTGTGTTTTTCTTCCTTATTTTTTTTAAAGCAGGAATATTGAATCCATTATAAAGGGACTTAAAATATTGTTTTTTTGTTTTGTTTTGTTTTGTTTTGTTTTGTTTTTTTGAGTTAGGCATAGTGGCTCCTACCTGTGGACCCAGCTACTCAGGAGGGACTGGCTTGAACCCAGGAGTTTGAGATTATTCTGGGTAATATAGTGAGTGAGACCCTGTCTTCAAATAAAGATGTAGTTAATATTCTTCTTCTTCTTCTTCTTTTTTAATTAAAAAAGACAGGGGTCTTATGTAGCCCAGACCCTTGGATGACCTTGAACTTCTGATCCGTCTGTCCCTACATCCTGAGTGCTGAGGTTACCAGTGTGCATCACATGCCTGGGTGCTTTTATTTATTTATTTATTTATGATACCCTACTTTAAATAACCAACACAAACTATGTTTAGTATGCACTTTAGAAATGTAAAAATAGCTCATAGTCCTACAACCTAAAGAAAGCCATGGTTAAGCTTTTGTTTTTTTCTGGTGTGTATTTCTTTGCTCTATTCCATGTGTAGAGTGTCTGTGTTACATGTAGTTTTTAAGTCATGTAAATGGTATCATACTGTATGCAGATGGTGTCCTGTGGTCTGCTTTTCTCTCACTTTGTCTTGAAATTTTTCCTGTTGAAGATTTGTAGTGGCTGAGGATTATTTCACAAGTGCATGGATTGATCATAAGTTACCACTTCTGCCACATCTTTTGTTTAACAACCTGGTGCTTTTAGCTGCTATCTGGTTTTGCTTTTTCTGTTTGCTATGATAAGCTGTGCCACAGGGAGCACCTTTAAACAGTATCTAGAACACTCCATCAGTGCATATCTCATGCCTCTTTCACACAGGTACATTGGGCCCAGCACTGTGTTTGGTTCCAGTGGTAAGCTTGCCAATGTGGAGCAATGGCGGTGTGTCTCCATCCTCCGGAGTCACTCAGGCGGTAAGTAGGCTACTTTGTTTGGGTGAGTGGATCCCTTTTGATTGCCTTAGATAACAACACCTCTATGTACCTTTACTACTGTTTGGTCCTTAAAGTACTACCTGGGATTTCCCTATCACCGCTTGTCCTTTAAGGTTTATTCCGTCACTGGCTCCTTCACCTGCCTTCACTTGCATTCAATTACCAACACATACTGTTAAAACATGTAAATGTGTGTGTTTAGCATGGAGCTCCCAGCCTTCCGTTGCTTATTCTGCAGGAGTACTTTCATCCTTAGATCATAAACACATTCGATTTACTCCTGAGATACACGCCTGTAGGTACATACTAGAAAATTTCTCTTTCTTTCTTGCTTTCTTTCATTCATTCTTTTTACATACATACATATATACATATATATCATACATAAATTAATTTGTGTGTATGAGCATGTCTACTACATGAATATGTAGAGGTGAGATAACACTTGCCTGAATCCGTCCCCTTGCTCTACCATGTGGGTTCTGAGGATCAAAGTTAGTTTGCCAGGCTTGGTAGCAAGCCACTGAGCCATCTCACCAGTCCTATTGGAAACTTTCTTAACTTGACGTTGACTATGTTTATAAAGTGGTTCAAATAGGCTTAGTTTGCAAAGAGTGTCATTTTACAGATTTAAGCTGAGGAGGAAGATGACTGGTCTGTATAAAGCCCATGCACTTTAGTTACCAAATACCATGATCTACATGTATACAGTTCAGACTTTGGAGAAGGCTGTGATGTAGCAGGGAAGAAACTCCTTAAAAAAACAAAACAAAATAAAACAAGAACAAACAAATACCCGTTAGGATTGAGCCTGGAACTCTAGGAGAATACAAGGTCATAGGGATAGATTACAATTCACTAGTAGTATATGCTCAACAGATTCTTTTAACTTTAAGTGAATAAACTAATTTCCTAAAAATATTTTTGGAGATTATCTTTATATTGTGTGTGTGAATGTCTTTTGGTATATATCTGTGTACTACATGTGTGTGGTGCCTGTGGAGGTCAGAAGAGGAATGTTGGATCTTTTTGAACTGGTGTCTGAGATGATTGCTAGCCACAATATAGGTGCTGGAAATTGAACTGGAGTTCTTTGGAATTGCAGCCTGTGTTTTTAACTGCTGACCCATCTCTCCAGCCTGCCTTGCCCCCTCTCTAAAAGGTACTTCATTATAAATTATGTGTTCAGACTAGGAAAGTAGTTCATGCTTTTAATCTTAGTACTCATGAAGTAGAGGCAGGCAGTTCTCTCAGCCAGCTTGGTCCACATAATGAATTCCAGACCAGCCAAGGCTAAACAGTGAGACCCTGTACCCTAAAACAAAACAAAAACAAACAAGTAACACCTAATCAACCAATCAAACAAACAACAACAACAAAAAAACAGCAACAAAAAACCCAAAATAAAATAAAATAAAATAAAATAAAATAATGTGTCCATGTGGATATGTTTATGTGAGTGCAGATACCCTTGGAAGTGTCAGAAGAGGGCATCAGATCCTCTGTATCCGGACTTATAGGCAGTTGTGAGCTGCCCAGTGTGATTCTATGAACTGAAGTTAGGTTCTGTATAAGAGCTGTCTGAAGCTGGGCGTGGTGGCACACCCCTTTAATCCCAGAACTCGGAAGGCAGAGGCAGGTGGATTTCTGAGTTCGAGGCCAGCCTGGTCTACAAAGTGAGTTCCAGCACAGTCAGGGCTATACAGAGAAACCCTGTCTCGAAAAACAAAAACCAAAAATCAACCAACCAACCAAACAACAACAAAAAAAGAGCTGTCTGGATATGCTCCTAATTATTGAGTCATCTCATCAGCCTCTAAAAGGAGAAATGAATCTTTTTGTTTTATCTTGTCTTGTTTTCTTTTGAGACAAGGGTCTCCCTTTGTAGCCTGGCTGTCCTGGAACTTATATAGTCTGAGGTTGGCCTCAGACTCAGACCTCTATTGGCTTCTGCTTCCTGTGTTCTGGAATTAAAGGTGTATATCACCATGTCAGCTAAATTCCTCTCTTAAGAACCAAAGATAGAACCTTAGTGAAAATGTCATTGAGAAAGCTAAAGCAGGAGCTTTGTGTTGATATTTGATAACAACAAGCATGTGTAATTTGCCCTTTTCACTTTCTTTCTTTTTTTTTCCTTTTTGGTTTTTTGAGACAGGGTTTCTCTGTATCGCCCTGGCTGTCCTGGAACTCACTTTGTAGACCAGGCTGACCTCGAACTCAGAAATCTGCCTGCCTCTGCCTTCTGAGTGCTGGGATTAAAAGCGTGCGCCACCATGCCCGGCTTCTCTTCTCACTTTCATAGCAACTTCCAGGGAGTCTAGTTGGGCCTCACTGGAGCTTGCCACAAGTATCTAAGAGTGTATTTAAGATTAGGTAGGGTGTCAAGTGAGGGGTGTTATGGGACCATAACCTGAGACTTGGGCTGAACTATGTGAGATCTCTCCTGTGCCACTTTCTCTGAGAGTCCCTTCCCAGGTAAGTTGGTTGGCTGCTTTCTAGTAGCAGACTTGGTACTTGGGTTCACTGGTTGTGGTAGCAGGTCTTGTAGAACTGTCCATGAAGAGATGCCAGTGAGCTCAGATAGATGAGTAAGGTTTTGGAAAAGCAAAAGAGGTGAAAAGAAAAAAAAAAGGGACAGAATAGGAAGTGATGATCTAGAAAAATATTTAAGCTTTAAGCATTAAGCTTAAAACAAAATCAAAAGCAAGAAACCAACTCCAAGTTCTTAATTGATCCTAAAGGGAAACATTGGAATCTTTGAGTGGAAAAAGCTGGAAACCAGGGAGCTTCAAAGTGGGCACCGGTTCTGTTCCCTTTAGTAAATTCTGATCTCCGGCCTCAGACACATTCCCTCATGTTGTAATCCCTAGCCTTTCTACTTTTGATTTTGAGATAGGGTCTCATAGTGGTTCCCACACTGGGTGTGGGTACATTAAATTCAGATCAGCCTTGAACATTGTGTCTTCTTGCCTTAGTGGATTATTAGACCACTCAGTAGTCTCAGCTCTAAATTATTTATTGATATATTATTTCAAGTTTTGAGAAACATTCTACAGAACATAGAAATATTTATTCTTCAAAGCAAGATAGAACCCTTGGTTTCCAAATTCCAATAGAAAAGTAATGGAAACAAATACCTTAATAAAAAAAAAAAAGACCAAAAAGAAAAAAAAAACAACAACAACAACAAAAACCAGCCGGGCATGGTGGCACATGCCTTTAATCCCAGCACTTGGGAGGCAGAGGCAGGCGGATTTCTGAGTTCCGGCCAGCCTGGTCTACAAAGTGAGTTCCAGAACAGCCAGAGCTATACAGAAAAACCCTGTCTTGAAAAACAAAAAAACAAAACAAAACAAAAAAAACCCCCAAAAAAACAAAAACAAAAGAAACATTAATAGCAGTGTTAGAGAATAAAATATTTAAAAAGTTAACTCAGAATAATTAAATTTGATTCATGCAGAAGAGATTGAAGTATATTATAATCCTACTAGTAGATTTAAATGACTTATGCTTCATATTCATCTTAGGTATTCTAACAAGAATACTAGCTAATTAGTCATTCTCTCATAATTATACCTTTAAAAAGATGCCCACAGAAAGCTTTGTTCTTTAACATGGCAGAACCCTGTGTCTTTAAAGCTAATGACAAACTGAGTTTGGTGACACATCCTTATTCCCAGCATTCAGGAAGCTGCAACAGAACTGTGAGTTTGAGGTCAGTTGGGAGTGCATAGCCAGATAGTGATGGTATCCCCCCCCCTTTAAAGATTTATTTTTATGCACATGAGTATACTATTGCTCTCTTCAGACAAACAGAAGAGGTTATCAGATCCCATTACAGATGGTTGTGAGCTACCATGTGGCTGCTGGGAATTGAATTCAGGACCTCTGGAAGAGCAGTCAGTGCTTTTAACCATGGAAGTAATTGGCAAGACTAGGAAGCAATGAGGAGAGGGAGGATGCTGTTGTGAGCATCTTCCAGTTTGGTGAATCCTAGAAGAGAGGTGAGAGAACAGCAGGAGCAGAGGTACTGGAGTATGGGCTTGTGCTTGATGTATGGAGAGCCACAAGAAGGTAGAGGGAGCTTTGAGATCATTGTGCTTTTGGTTGAGTAAACAGTATGGTCAGGAGGTTTTGCAGTGAGAATTTGAAGCCTGTGGCAACCTCTCATGATCAAGCTAAAGGCGGCACTGGAGAGATCTGAAAAAGGAAGCTGATGAAAGTGAGAGGCAATGCTAGCCCCATCCTGGGTGCTAATTCAGAATTGATCAGAGGAGGAGTTCCTGGTGTATCTAATACAAGTTCTGAAATACACAGAAGAATTTAGAGAAGATCATGTTAGTTACACTGAACATGGAAAGAATATGCATGTTTTATGTCCATCCTGAACAATGGGAAGTGTGTCATTTTCAGGATTCTGAGATGTGTGTTTGTAAGAGAAAGGTTTCAAAGTTTGGTTCTGGACATGCTAGTGAGAATTTGGAAGACGGTGTCCTAAACACAAATAAGAGGTGGAATACGTGAAGGATTGAAATGATAAGACTAAGAGAGTATAAGAGGAACTCTGTGTATGTGTTTGTTTATTCCTGTGTGTCTGTGAACCTTTCTTAGTAAAGGAGAGCAACACATTGAGATCCCCAAATGTGCACACAAACACTAGCTATGTTGTTTCAAATGCTGGTTGATCTTCCTTCTTTCTTTTCTAACCGTGTCCTGTCCCCTGACTACCTAAAGATGTTACTTTCACTTTGAGTCATTGTAATAGTCATTCATTATGCATTTTCCTTCACCATTAAGGATATACCACTTCCAGAATAAAGCTTAAAAAAAAAAACAAACAAACAAACCAACATCAAAAATCCTGTATTGCAGGACTGGAGAGATGGGTCAGTGATTATAAGTGTTTACTGCTCTTCTAGGGGGCACTGGTTCAGTTCCCAGCACCCACATAGTAGCTCATAGCTGTCTGTAACTCCAGCTCCAAGAGGCACACATACATACCTACAACCAGCTAACCAACCAACCAACCTGTCAGTCAACTATTCAGTCAACTATTCAGTCAATCAATCAATCAATCCATCAATCAATCAATATTTTAAAACCCCTGAGTTACAAAGTGTGCTATAGTAAACCCAGGTCTGCTGTGTGGTAGTTGGAAGAGCTTCTCTGCAAGTTTCATACTCACTCCTGAGTTACAGTGGTAATGCCTAATCCACATTTTTATGTATGAGACAGCATACATAGAATATCTTCTCAATGGCAACATAAAAGTACAAATTCAGGAGGAATCAGTTTAGATATTCCGAATAACTCTTCAGGATAGCAGGAGTCATGAATGATTTAATGATATAGGTCATCAGAATGCCTTTTTGCAGAGCACTAATTCAATGCATTTTTTAAGTCGTGGTGGTCTTCAGACTTTTATAGTTTTTTTTTTTTAAAGATTTATTTTATGTATATGAGCACACTGTAGCTGTCTTCAGACACACCAGAAGAGGGCATCGGATCCCATTACAGATGATTGTGAGCCACCATGTGGTTGCTGGGAATTGAACTCTGCACCTCTGGAAGAGCGGTCAGTGCTCTTAACTGCTGCGTCATCTCTCCAGCCCAGACTTTTGTACTTCTATGTGAATTTTATAGTCATTCTGTTTCTGCAAAGAATGAAATTGGTAGCTGAGCATGGTAGTGTACACCTTTAATCCTAGCCCTTGGTAGGCAGAGGCCTCTGAGTTAGGTCTCTGAGTTAGAGGCCACCCTGGTCTTCAGAGTGAGTTTCAGGACATCCAGGTCCATATGGAGAAAGGAGAAATCCTTCCTCCAAAACAAACAAACCACCATCAGCAACAAAAAGAATGACTTCGTAATTTTGATGCAGGTAGCATTGAATTGTAGGTTACTCTTGGTATTTTCTTGGCTATTTTCATAGTATCTTCTAATCCACAAGCACAAGCAATCTATCCTCTGGAATTTTCTTCTATTTTTTTCCCTTCAGTGTTTTAAATCTTTTATTGTATGGGTCTTTCCTATCCTTAGGTTTGTTATCAGGGTTTTGTTGTTTGCATGTTTGTGGCAATCGTGAATGATATTGTTTTTCTGATTTATTTCTTAACATGTTTGTTATTGATATATAGGAAGACTACTGATATAGGAAATTTATTTTTGTACCCCGCCACTTTCCTGAAAGTAATCAGATCTTAAAGTTTACTGGTGAAGAATTTAAAATCTCATATATAGAATAATATAATCTGTAAATAAAGATGCTTTGACCTCTAAGAGAAAAGTGTGTGTGTGTCTGTATGTGTCTGTGTGGATATGTGTACAGAGGAACAACTGAGCAGACTGTTTCCCTAGATTAAATGAGAATTTATTTGGACCTAACAACATGGAAGCCACTGGTGGTCTTAGCAGTTTTAAGTCTTGTTGGTAACATTGAATGAGCTCAATGAAGTCAGGATAGAGCTGGATTGAAGCAGGCTGACTTGTTGGGTGCCTACGAAGACAGGGGAAGACCGGGGAAACTGGTAGAAGGAATACATTCTTACTGGGAGCAGTCTGCACTGCCCTGATGAGTTGAGAATAACCCGGATTGCTAATTGGAATTGAGATCAGAGGTATTTCAGTAATCTCTTTTGTAAGATTTGTTGGCATTGCTGTGGGTATGACTATGGCAGAAAACAAGGGGACGACCAAGGAGTGTAAGCAACCTAGAGCCCCGCTCCATATTTTGGAAGAATTGTCTTCTTGGAATTGCTAGAATGATAGTGGGAATAATAACAACCAGAAATTACATTGTAAAGGGTTGGGTTGGGTTAGGGGTGGTAGCTCAAGTATGCTGATCTTTTTTTTTCTCGAGACAGGGTTTCTCTGTGTTGTAGCCCTGGCTGTCCTGGAACTCACTGTGTAGACCAGGCTGGCCTCCAATGCAGAGATCCGCCTGCCTCTGCCTATCAAGTCCTTTAAATGGATTAAAGGTGTGCACCACACTGCCTGGTGAAGTATGCTGATCTTAACCAGAGGGAACAGAGCTGTGTAATGGTTTAAAGACAAGCTCCAAGTCTGGAGTTCAGAGAAAATTATTACAGGTGTGGATTCCCTGAGAAGCCAGGCACAAATGTTAGACTGTCCAGTGGATAAACTCTGTTACAGTAAATATTATTCACAGTATCTGTGGTGTCTGACACACTGTAAGCTTTGGGTAAAACAGCACTGAAGAAGGCTCTACTGTATGGAAGAACTTTGTGTACTACATGGACTCGTCAATGGATTCTCTTCACATGTCCCATAATAACCATTAAGCCGTTCATGAAGTTAATTTTAAGAAAGCCTCAAGAAATACAATGTATAACCAAATACACAGGAGATAAACACTAGATAATTAAGATAGAAGTGAATATTTATCAGCTCCCTAGCCAGGGTGACATTTTCAAGGTTAACATGTGTTCCATTTAGCTTTGCTTGCAGGAATAGACGAAATTATGATGGGTAGTAACAGTCTACTTTATTAAGCTTCTACACAGTATGGGAACTGACTAGTTGATGTTGATGGATAATATATGACATTAGTCTGCAAATTGCTAAGAAAATGATGCCCTCTATTTTCTGGGTTTTATTTGACCACATCAGTTTCTAGACCAGGTTATTTTTGAACACACAGAGATGTGCCTGGCTCTATCTCCTGAGTGCTGGGATTAAGGGGGTTACTACCATGCCTGACTCCTGACGGCATCTTTTCTGCTGTAGACTTGGCATTATACATTTTGGGGCTTATGTGCCTACTCATGCAGAACTGTAAGCTCTTGTTTTCTTCATCAAGTAGACACTGTGTTTAGTTATGTTAACATCCACTGCTCAGAATGATTTCGCAGTAGACAGTCCTAAAACATGAGAAAATTAATCTAAAAAGACTACTTTAGATTTCCTTTTACTAGTAATCTAATTAAGGCTTATATTGAAAATTGTGCCTAATGCACTAGAAGTAATAATGGTCACAATCCTCGTTGTTAATAAGGGAGTTTTGAAGTAAATATATGAAGAAGTGTAAAGGCACAGAAGTTTTGATTTCCTTATTTTGAGATAGGGTCTTGATATGTAGCCTAGTCTTGCTGTACCCACTATAAGGGTACACATAGAAGGCTTTGAAAAGTAGTTTACAGAGCCATGGGCAGTGACAGATGTCTGCTATCCTAGCAGCATATTGAGTTCAAGACCAGCATGGGTTACAAAGCAAGACCCCATCTCAACAAAACAATAGAACTCTGGTAGTTAGTGTTCAGTATTAATTTAGGTCTATTTATAATAGTGAATGGTTTCCATGTAGAATATAGAGTAAAACAAAGGAAGGTATGAAGATGTCCTAGACAGAGTATGAAGTAAAGCATGCTGGTATATATGAATTGTGTGCCATCAAACACAGTGCAATGAAGGGAAGGAAGATCCAGCAGGCTGTCATTAAAAAATCTTGAAAAAGTTGCAATTTAAACTTTGAATATCTTCTATTTAAAAAAAGTTCCTGCAGGGAAAAGACTAGGTGACAATTAACTGTGCCAGGTATCGGTGTTATAAAAATATATGAAACCACATTTCTTTTTTTTTTTTTTTTCCTTTGGTTTTTCCTTGACAGGGTTTCTTTTTTTTTTTTTTTGGTTTTTCAAGACAGGGTTTCTCTGTGTAGCCCTGGCTGTCCTGGAACTCACTTTGTAGACCAGGCTGGCCTCGAACTCAGAAATCCGCCTGCCTCTGCCTCCCGAGTGCTGGGATTAAAGGCGTGCGCCACCACGCCCGGCCTTGACAGGGTTTCTTACACCAGGGCAAGAATGGTCATTGTCACTAACACAGCTGATGGTTGTTAGTGCTGTGACATACCTGGTAGCGTTCTACTGCAGCTTCTCACTTTCCTTTCTCACAGTGCTCTTAGGAAGGTAGGAATTTAAAAAGATCCTATGTTACAGGTAATAAAGCTGGGTCACAAACAAATGAGGGTTAATAAGTTGGTCCTGAAAGCTCATACTCATACTCTTAGCGCATGGGAGGCGGAGGCAGAATGATCAGTTCAAGGTCATGCCATCTTTGACTCTATATCTAGGCCAGCCTGAGCTATGTGACACCTTATCTCAAAAACAAAACAAAGCAAAACAAAACACCAAAGAAACCCCCCAAAAAACCAGAAAGGAGGGAAGGAGAAGAAAGGAAGGAAAGCAAAAAACAATGGTGCTTGCTTTTGTGGGGGTTCAACAGAGAAGGGATGTTCCTGGAAGATTAGTAGTGGGGACAAGCCTCAGTGACACTCGGACAGTAATGCTCTTGATTTGCCTGTGTATTCTGCTGCATGCTTTCTTCCACCGTCTCTTGTAGAGGTGTGAAGGTTCTGGAGAAGGCCCAGCAGGGACTGAAGAATAAGGTAGCAGGCAACAGAGGCCACAGAAGCAGGAAGCCCCAGGTTGTGGTTGTAATATGTGGGCTTGAAGCCACATGACTTAGAGGTTCTTACAGTCTGTGTCCTCAGTGGCTTTGTCTGTCAGCAGCGTGGGGGCTCTGTGGCCAATTTAGTGCTCACTGGAAAATGACACAATAAAGTAGTTGTCAGGGTCTCTAGCCAGGCAAACTCATGAGTAAGAGCTGTGGTCAGTCGGCCTGGCCTGCAGAAAAGGCTGCGCCTGCGTGCCCACCGTCACCCAAGTGCACTCCAGGTAAAAGGTCTTACTTAGCCTCACACCCTGTTTTCTTCCAGATGTCATGGATGTAGCATGGTCTCCCCATGATGCCTGGTTGGCCTCATGCAGCGTGGATAACACTGTCGTCATTTGGAATGCCGTGAAGTTCCCAGGTCTGAGGTTCCCCTTACTGTGTAGCAACTGAAGAGGCCTGCTGCCAACAGTACTGCTAGTCAATGTGGAGCAGGGTGGGGAAGGGGAATGGGTGGTCTGTCATCTTAGTTACAGAAAGTTAAGTGGTCAAGGACTTGAGTGTCTTGTTAGCATCCCAGTTTTGCTGTTCCTTATCAACTATATTTGTTTAAGGTTTAAAAAGAGATTTATGCTAAAGAAAAACTAGCTGAGCACTAGCTTGAGTTCATGAAGCTTGAGTTCATGAAGGTGGCATGTGGACAATTGGCACTGAGAGATGCTGGCACTACACATAATATGTGTACCTTCTGCCTTTGGGCTCTGGCCTCAGCTCAGTGGCCATCTCAGCTGAAACCATCCAGCAATTGTGGGGTACCAAAAACACAGTTTTACAAGAGAGTAGCTTTTCTTCTTACATATTTTAAGTTATGAGAGATTGTACAATTTGGTATAGTGTTACAGTTAATAACTAGTAAAATATTGTTAGAGCTGGGCACGGTGGCATATGTCTTTAATCCCAGCATTAAGAAGCAGAGGCAGGTTGATCTCTGGGTTTGAAGCCAGCCTGGTCCACAAAGGGTGTTCCAGGGCAGCCAGGGGTCTACACATCCATCCTCTGAGGATCTTGAGCCCATTTTTCTCACGGGCTAAAACACATCAACCATTGTGTGGATTTAAGTCATTTTGATTCCTTCTGAAGCTACTACTGGCATGTGTGGGGACACTTGCTTCAGCTTTAGGAGGGGGCAGTTTTAGAGACTGGTATAGCATTGACTGCAGATCTAAATGAAGTGAGTTAGTCACATTGTGTCTTCAGCATTAACTTCCAGTTTAACTCACTTAAAAGACCCCTAAATGTTGGTCGTCTTGAACTGTGAGCCTCTGGGGGCTGTCTAGGAGGCTCACCTCAGAATTGCTGAGGTACCTTCCAGGTTACAAATATCTGAGCATACTGCAGATAAGATTTGGGGTAAGAATTAGCAGCTGTGGCTCCAGCTTGTACCCTTGTTACTGTTCCTCTGGGTCTTGTGTGGCCCCCACATGTGTTAGCTTATGCTGGCCTGCATGATGTAGCCGTTTCTTCAGTTTGCTTTTGCCTTGGTGGGGGTGAAATACGGGGCTCTTCTGCTTGCATTTAGGAGTGGGATTAGTTAAGTTAGACTGCTCAGGTCCCTTTGGGTTCATTCAATCGGCCATTACAACTTATGTTTCTATGTGGTGGCTATTTTCTTTTTCTTATAGATAACACCTGTTCATATTTTATTTTATTTTTTTTCCTTCACAGAAATTCTTGCAACTCTGAGAGGTCATTCTGGCTTAGTAAAAGGTTTGACTTGGGATCCCGTTGGTAAATATATTGCCTCTCAAGCTGATGATCGAAGTTTGAAGGTATGGAGGACGCTGGACTGGCAGCTAGAGACTAGCATCACCAAACCTTTTGATGAGGTAACTGGAAACAGTCTAGTGCTTGGCCTCTACCCCTGCTATACTTCTTGAACAGTGAGGGAGCTGGCCGTGGTGCAGGCCCTGCGGCATGGCAGTTTAGGGGTTTATGAGTTTTATGAGTTAGGTGATAAAAATCTTTTCTTTCCGATGAGGTGTTCAATGGTCAACTTTGAAATGAAAAATATTATATTTTTATTTTTAGTATTTTTAAGTAGCATATAGTCTTTTAGGGTTCATTATAGCATTTTGAAACATAATTTATTGTTTTTGCTTTTCCTCCTGCCTCATCCCTGAATTCCATTCCCTCTCTCATATCCTCTTCTGTTGGTAACCTCCTTCCCACTTGCCATGTCGCATATACTTTTGACGAGTGCTGCACTTCCTCAACTGTTCTCTTCCCGTCTTGTGATCCCTTTCTAGTCTCATGACCTACACTCACACTCACACACCTGCACACCCTAAGCCAGGAGACAATGTGTACAATTTTTGAGTGTAGCTTGCCTTGGTGAGTATAATAATTTCTAGATCTAGCAATTTTCCTGGTAATTTCAAAATTTGATTTTTTTCTGTATGGCTGAATAAAGTTCTTCTTTGTGTAAGTATGCCATACTTTTATAATTCATGCTTTTGTTCATGGGCATCTGGGGATTAAGTAATGCAGCTGTAATAAACATGGGTGTCTAGGCATTTCTGTGGTAGGGCACAGAGTTGGGCACATGCCAGGAGTGATAAAGGTGCATTATACAGTGTTGTCTGTCTGTCTTCCTTCTTTTCTTTTCTTTTCTTTTCTTTTCTTTTCTTTTCTTTTCTTTTCTTTTCTTTTCTCTTTTCTTTTCTTTTCTTCTTTCTTTCTTTCTTTCTTTCTTTCTTTCTTTCTTTCTTTCTTTCTTTCTTTCAATAGTGTCCTCAAAAATAATAATATGGGCAGTGAGGAAATGTTTGTAAACATAGCAGAGCATTCTTTTTTTTTTTTATTAGATATTTCTTAATGTACTGATTTCTATACTGGTGCACTGTTTGCACCCTTATCATCATTCCTCCCCTTCACATTCCTTTCAGCAGGTGTTACTGCCTCTGATCGTGATTGACATTCTGACTGGGGTGAGGTAGAATCTCATAGTAGTTTTAATTTGCATTTTACACATGGCTAAGGATAGTAAATACTTTTAAAAGTATATAAAGATGTTATTTTGAGGTCTTTCATTTTTAGCCCATTCATTGCCAGTTTGACTTTTTGGGGGGAGATTAATTTTCACTGTTCCTTTTAAAAATATTTTTAAAATTTATTCTTTGACAGCTCTATACACATGTATATTTTATTCATATTCATTTATCTCCTCCTGCCTTCTCTGGAAACCTTTCTAAATTCTCTTCCTCTTCTTCTTTTTCTGGATTTTTTTTTTTTCTTTTTTTTCTTTTTTTGAGAGACAGCGTTTCTCTCTGTAAACCCTGGCTGTCCTGGAATTTGGTCAGTAGAAGTAGATCAGGCCAGCCTCTGCCTCCTGAGTACTGAGATTAAAGGTGTGCTCTACCACTGTCTGGCTTGGCTTTTCTTTCCTTTCCCTTTTCCTTTTCCTTTTCCTTTCCCTTACCCTTTCCCTTTCCCTTTCCCTTTCCCTTTCCCTTTCCCTTTCCCTTTTCCCTTTTCCCTTTTCCCTTTTCCCTTTTCCCTTTTCCCTTTTCCCTTTTCCCTCTCCCTCTCCGTCTCCCTCTCCCCTCTCCCCTCTCCCCTCCTCTCCCCTCTCCCCTCTCCCCTCTCCCCTCTCCCCTCTCCCCTCTCCCCTCTCCCCTCTCCCCTCTCCCCTCTCCCCTCCTCTCCCCTCTCCCCTCTCCCCTCTCCCCTCTCCCCTCCTCTCCCCTCTCCCCTCCTCTCCCCTCTCCCCTCCTCTCCCCTCTTCCTCCCCTTCCCAGGGGGGAGGACTTCTGAGTTTAATTTGGGTTGTTTACCCGTAAATGGGTGTTGGGTTATTTACTGGCTCCTGGGTACCAGTGGCTATACTCCTAAAGAAAATCGGTCCCCCTTTCTCCAGCAGCCATTTGCAGTTCTTTATATGCTCTGGATATTAATATCCTCTTTGAATAATAGGTGGCAAAGACTCCCGTTCTGTAGGCTGTCTTTTGTTGTGCTGATAGTTTCCTTTGCAGAAGCTTCTCGATCGCATTGGTTAGTTCTTGGTTCCATTTCTTGTTTTGTTAGAGTATTTAGTGACAGGTATTAAAGCTCAAGAAAACCTGTGAGTTGTCCCTGTAACATTATGTGCTTGACTTGGGGTGAACTGCTTTCTTACCTTGGGGAGTTTTCTTTCCCAAGTGTTCACAAGTAGAAGAGGCTCTCTTAGGTTATTGGTTGTGCTTTTGCTTTGTTTACTGACAGTCCCACTGTAGGCCAGCTGACCTCTCTGTTGGGAAGAATACAGTTTATACAACATGGAGGGAGATCAGACTGTAGTAGTTTCTGCAGTATTTTACTGTCTGCTTGCGTTCTGATTTCATATGGAATCTGAGTTGACTGTCATTGATTAGACATCTGTTAAGTATCTTGTGTTATATAAAACAGTACTGTGTATAGAAAAGCAGAAATGGATTGTGATGTGCTCTCTCCCCTTGATACTCATTGCCCAGTGGGAAATATAGACATTCATGTGAATTGTGCATATGGTGAAGATAGTGTCCAGACTACAGAAACAGTCTAGGTAAGGGGGCTTTGTCAGAGAAGGCTTCAAAAAGCATGGGACACCCGAGTGGATATTTTCAGAGACAGTTAAGTGTTTGGTTACTGGCCAGGGTCAGTTGCAGTATGAAACTTAAAATCATGTATTCAGCTCTCCCAAACCCACACCAGCTGCTTGGACTCATGCCAAATTTTACCTTACCTCCCCTACCTTTTTTGCCACAGCTGTCTGGTGTAGAGGATGTGGCTACCGCACCTATCACATCTATGTTGAGGCTTGGACTGCCAGGCACAGGGCTTCTGTGGTTCCTAGACCTTGCACCCTCCCACACAGGGGTGAGGAGGCAGCACTGGGTCTTGTTCTATACTACTCTGGGACCAGGAAATAAGGCTGACCCAAGCTGATCTTGGCTTTGCACCTATTTCTTTTCATTATTATTATTATTTCCTCCTCCTCTTCCTCCTCTTCCTCCTTTTTTTTGGGAGGGGTCTGTGAAAGGATACCTGCATCAACCTTCAGGCCAGTATAGGACTAGTGGCTTTATGCTATGCCTCTTTACAGTATATTAGGACTATATAAATCTCTTCTCTGCAGGTGTCCTCACCAGTTGAAAGTGTAGAGACAACTTCAAGGGAGTGGGTAGCACAGTAATGACACCTCCTGTACTACAGGCACATGTTCCAGTTTGGCTTGTGGGTGGGTGGGTGTCTGTAGCACTTTTTTTTTTTTTTTCCATTTTTTTATTTTAGTGGATACTCTATGCTGGGACTAACAGATCCTGTACAGAAGCAGATAGATTTGGCCCATGCAGAGCTGGTAACCTAAAGGAATGGTCTTTGAATATTCTGTTTTCTGATATTTTATGTTCAGTCATGTGGGTAAGTGGGTAGTGGATGATGTCACAGTTTCCATACCCATTTGATAGAAAGCTCTTACTGGTGTGCCACTTGGAGAGACTATAAGGTTCAGGCAGAAGTATGGTGCATGTCCCATGAACGTACATTTGTAAATCACAGTTTGATTTATCTTTAAGGTGAGAATTTTCTTGAACTTCTTTTAAGCTTAGATTTTATTTACAGTGTGGAGGAACGACGCATGTGCTCCGGCTTAGTTGGTCACCTGATGGCCATTACCTGGTATCTGCCCATGCCATGAATAATTCTGGCCCCACTGCTCAGATCATCGAAAGAGAGGGCTGGAAGACCAACATGGACTTTGTGGGTCACCGGAAAGCTGTGACTGTTGTGGTGAGTGTCCCTCACCTCAGAAATCCTAGCAGTCAGTACCATCCTGAGCCATCTGCAGTGATCTACATTTGTCTTTAGAGCTTAGGGAGTGTCAGCTTCCCAAAGACATCTTTCTAAGACTGTGTCTCATGGAGACTGAGCTCTGGGCTCTCGGAGTCAGTACATTATGGTGCATCTTTTTTTTTTTGTAAAATGGAATATGTATGTAGGATTGTTTTATATTTGTTAAATTCTAAAATAGTAAATCTCTTTGGATTAGTCTTAGGAATATTGTAGCTCTATGCTAGGCTTTATGTCTGCCCATAGGTGCTCCCTTGCCCAGTTCCTGTGAACAAAGAGCATTCTGGGTACCCTTGGAATGGTATGCTTCTCCCTACACCCAGCAGCAGCCTATTTTGAGAATACTAGTGTGTGCATCCAGTCTTTGTTGTTTAATGTTGTTGGAGCCCAGAGCTTTGTTCATGTTAGGCAAGTGCTCTATCACCAAGTTACACCTAAGCCCATGTATCCAGAGAGCCTTTGCTTATCTTTTAGATTTGAGAGAATGAGCTCAACATGGGGTGACTTTAATTAGAATGTCTTGAGACTGTCCAAGGCAGGCTATTAAGGAGTTACAAATAACCTCTTAGAATCTGGATGTTTTTATTTTTTTAATGTAGAAAAACCAAATATAAGAGATTGATGGCTAGGTTGATGATCATGAAGGTTCATCCAGAACCTGATCCAAACGGGCTTTTGATTGCATGTTTTTTAAATTGATTATAAACGAGTGTAGTACATTGTACCTTAAAATTTTTCTAGGAGTAAAATAAAATACTGCTTCTTTAAAACTGTGTTGGGAGTCCATGTTGGATTTTGCCGAGACTAGGGCCTTCTTGACATGTTTGAAATCACTGTGTCTCTCTTTTATGTGGTACCCAACTGCTCTGTAAGAAAGTAACACTCACCTTATCAGGACCTACAAAACTTTGGAAGCCTAACTAGTGGTAATAGAAGATCAAGCTCAGAACACACACATTAATTTGCCATCTTGTCCAGTATCTGGTCATTTCCTCTGGAGGGAAAGCCTCTCTGTACATCTGACACCAGGTTCTTAGAAGCTACCTTTTTCTACTTGTAGATGTATTCCTCTATGATTCTCTACCCTCTTGATCCATTTGTGTGCCTTGTCTTTCTTAAAGCATCTGTGAGATACCTCAGGGAATCAGCTCTCCATGCCAGCAGACAGTTAAGGAGGTCATTGTCCATCAGTAAGAAACAGATATAGCCAGGGGAGAAAGAAGAAGACTTCCTGCTAGTTTCTTTGGCTTCCCTTATGTGGCAGCTCACTCCAGTTCTAGGGGCTCCAACACCATCTTCTGGCCCTCACAGGCACTGCAAGTTGTGCAGCAACATACATACAAAACACTAATTTAAAGAAAAAAAGGATGCAGGGAGCAGGCTATGGTGACCCCTAGCAAGCTCAACTTGTCCTCAGGTCCTGAGGTTGCTGACTCTGCCAGGCAAGGATGAACTGAGGGCTGGAGAGATGGCTCAGTGGTTAAGAGCACTGACTGCTCTTCCAGAGGTCCTGAGTTCAATTCCAGCAGCCACATGGTGACTCACAACCATCTGTAATGGGATCTGATGCCCTCTTCTATTGTGTGTCTGAAGACAGCTACAGTGTACTCATATAAAATAAATCAATAAATCAATAAATAAATCTTTAAAAAGAAATAAATAAAAAAGGATGAAGTGAAAAGGGCAGTTCCAGTAACTTTTATTCCCTTGACCTGTCTGCTGGCTGGATTCATAAATAGAGCATGTGGTAGTGTTGTCTTCAGTCTTCACTTTGCCATTCTATGCGTTTATTTTCTGACCTTCTTGAGCTTTCATTTGCATCATCAGCAAAGTATCTCATTGTGTTTTTCAAGACTGAATCATGCACGCTCAGGGCTGAGCTTGGAGTCTGTGGGCGGAGATTTGGTGTTTCTGATGCTTGGTGTTCTAGTTTGCTTTCTGCTGCTCTAATAAGCACCATGACCAAAGCAGCTTGGATAGGAAAGGATTTATTTGGATTACACATCCTGATTATAGTCCATCATTGAGCAAAGTCAGGGAGTGTGCTTACAGGATTTCTTTCTTATACAACTCAGGACCACCTGCCTAGGTGTGGGCTGGGCCCTCCCACATCAATCATTAATCAAGAAAATGCCCCACAGACATATCTAAAAGCCAGTCTGATGGAGGCTGTTCCTTCTTCCCAGCAGACTCTAGTTTGTGTCAAGTTGACAAAAACTACCCAGTACACTTGGGTACTTGTACTTGTAGGACATCTTGGTATTTGATTACTTATTTTAACTGTGGTTATTTGGCTTCAGAAATTCAACCCAAAAATCTTCAAGAAGAAGCAGAAGAATGGGAGTTCTACAAAGCCCAGCTGCCCATACTGCTGCTGTGCTGTTGGCAGCAAGGACCGCTCACTCTCTGTCTGGGTAAGTGCCTGAGCTTTGGTTGTAGGGTAGGTTAAGAACTGGGAAGACAGAGACTCTGGAAGACTTCAAGGAAAGAGATCCATTGTTTTTGATGGTGCACAGCATATTCCTCACCTTGTGCCTCAGGTCAGCTCCTTTTCAGAAGCATGCAGACAGACTTTCCTCTTATTTAGGAAGAAGCACTGAGGCTGGGCCTGACCAAGAGATGGACGACACCCTGACCCCACCAAGACCATCTCCTTCAGCTGTCAGTGTCATAGCTGGCATGCTGTGTTGTTTTCTGCTAGGAAGTTTTTTGTGTCTGTATATACCATAGATCAAATGAATTGTCTGTGTATGTTTGTGCTGTGTCACTACCACCTGGAACACTTCCTGTTCCCACCTTTATGAAAGCAGTGATGAGTTGGGCTTGTTCTTGAACTTAATGTAAAAGCTGTTATTTATTTATTTATTTTATGTTGTTGTTAATTCTTTCACTTAACATATTGGGTTTTGAAAATCTTGTGTGGTGTATTTACCAATAACCCCCCTTTCCCCCAATGTTGGGTAGGGTTTAACTTTATGAACATACATGAACTGTTCAAGTGCTTTCCTGTGTGCAGATATTAAGGTTGTTTTAGTTGAGACAAGGTCTTTTTGTGAGGCCCAGGTTGAGTTCCACCTGCCATCCTGGCCTGCCCATGTTGACTTGTTTATGTAACTAGTTAGTACCTACATTTATTTATCCATTTGACACTTCAGATAACACTGATGGTTAAGGCTGTATATCCTGGTCTCCCTGTTAGACTTGCTAAACAGTAATGCTGGAGGGGAGGTGCTGTCTTAAACCTCTTTGGACCCAACTCAGTGTCCATTGTGCAGATTCTCAGCATGTATTCAGTGATGGATTGAGAGTGAACTGTGACAGTTTTCTAAGTTAGGGCTTTGATAGGTTAAATTTCTTATCAGAGGCTGATGTTCTGTGACCTGACACAATTCCACATGCAGTGCAGACTGTGGTCCTAGCCACTAAGTATATGCCAGCATGCTGAAAGTCTGACACACACACACACACACACACACACACACACACACACGAGTTTAACAAAAATTAAAACTGTTTCTTCAAAAGCAGAGTATATTTGAGGTTTTGTATTGGATATTACCCTCAGGCTATATGCATTATAATTTGTACAGAGAAATATGTTGCTGGAAGGGACCCAGGTTGCATTCTCTTTACACTCACTCTGGGTCTTTGCTCACAGTGAGCAGTTCATGGCATGCTCTTTTTGGAGTTGTGTTCCCCCTTGTCCCAGGCCATTAAGGGTGCTGCCTTAGTTTGATAAAATTCTGAGATCAGGTGGGTGTACATACTCCAGATTTTCATGGGAAAATGGACAAAGTTGTGTTAGTGCAAATTTAAAAGTGGCTAACCTGGCTAGCTCCCAGATAATTAAGACAGAGACTATTTGATTTATTCAACAAGCTTTAGGTCACAGTAACTAATCCTCTAAACTAACCTAGCTACTTTCCAGCCAAAATCTCTCAGATACTTGCATTTTAAACATTGATCTGGCTCTCTCTGCTTATTGTGTGTTCTCATGGTGGCTCCTGGTTTTTTACCTCATGGTGAAAACTCTTCTTCTCCCTCTTTCTTTCTCCTGCCTGGCATCAGAAGTTCAGCCCTATTATCTCCTTTGCCCAGTCATTGGCTTATCTGCTTTTTATTAGCCAATCAGATAATTGGGGAGCAATGTTCACACAACTTTGAGACAGAAGATTCTTAGAATACATATTACAATGCCATGTCCAGATTATAACCAGATGAAAACCAGCATTTGAATAACACAAGGATAATCATTACACAGTGGACAGTATCATTATGCCAGCAAAGTGGTTGTTCTTTGGGAATAGAATTATGGTGGACCAATGTCTTAGTCGGGGTTTCTATTCCTGCACAAACATCATGACCAAGAAGCAAGTTGGGGAGGAAAGGGTTTATTCGGCTTACACTTCCATGCTGCTGTTCATCACCAAAGAAATCAGGACTGGAACTCAAGCAGGTCAGGGAGCAGGAGCTGATACAGAGGCCATGGAGGGATGTTCTTTACTGGCTTGCTTCCCCTGGCTTGCTCAGCCTGCTCTCTTATAGAACCAAGACTTCCAGCCCAGAGATGGTCCCACCCACAAGGGGCCTTTCCCCCTTGATCACTAATTGAGAAAATGCCTTACAGTTGGATCTCATGGAGGCATTTCCTCAACTGAAGCTCCTTTCTCTGTGATAACTCCAGCTGTGTCAAGTTGACACAAAACTAGCCAGTACAACCAAGATACTTAATAAAGGATCCAGTTTTCTCCTCCAGTCTCAGGTGGCTGTATCTCTTCTGTTCTCACATTCTAGGCTACAGGTGCAAGACAGAATAAGTAAGTCAGCTTCCCATAATCTGCCATGGCACAAGGGAGACCCGCATCATATGAATAAGTGCATCCTGCTTGGTAGATCTCTGCTTTTGCAATTGCTGAATGAATACAAAGCTGTTCCCCTGCCAGACTGTAGCTTCTTCAGTGTGTGAATTTCTGTCAGGCCTTGGTATCCCCAGCTTGTGGTTTTGGCAGTTGTATCTCGATTCAGTTGACTATGCCTTGTATGTTAGTGGAGGTCATCAAAGCTTCTGAGCTTATAAAGATGGTTAAATTTAGTGCATAGACTGGTTCTCAGTGATTTCATTAATTTTAACTTTTTTTCCCTTGTAGCTCACATGCTTGAAACGGCCTCTGGTTGTCATCCATGAACTGTTTGACAAGTCCATCATGGATATTTCCTGGTAAGATGGATTCTTACTACACTGCATTGGCTACTCCAACCTGAGACCTCTTGGCTACTTTACAGCCATGCAGCCTGGTCACCTTCCTCTGGCAACCCCCAAGGTGCAGTTTGCACTCTACTCAGGTAGCAACATCTCTGCCTTGCTCCTGTGTGAATTTTACAGCATCTCTGCCTGTTCTGTGAGAGTGTCACCACGAGTAGGGTTTGTTACAGGGAAATGTCTGCTTGGACAAACTGGGCATTCTGTAGGTTTATAGCAGAAAACAGAAATTGAAAACTAAGAAAATTTGGTAAAAGATTCTCTGCACCTGGCTCTAAAGGGCACCAAAGGCTGCCCCTATCCTGAGGTCACAGAAGGGAGCTTTAGGCTTCTAGCATCCATCAGAGTATTCTCTGAGCCTCCCCATGTGGCAGCTTCAGGTACATTGTCCACTAGGCTCCTGACAGCTGTCTCTTTCAGGACTCTGAATGGGTTGGGTATCCTGGTGTGCTCCATGGACGGCTCTGTGGCGTTCCTTGATTTCTCTCAGGATGAACTCGGAGACCCCCTGAGTGAGGAGGAAAAGGTAGGCTTGTGGTCTGTGTGCTACGATACTGGCTCTGAGACCTATTCAATTGGGTCCTCTTCTTGTGGAAGACATTTCTTAACTATTCTAAATAGTTTGCTTTTTATAGATTATGTTAATCCTTTTTGAAAAAGATAATAATAAATACTCATGTCAGAATAAGTATTGGAGCAATGAATAAATTGGGCATCTGTGCTTGCTGAGAGAGCAGTGGCTATAAGGAAGTTTCACCCCTGGGAGAGAGTTGGAGTCACTTCCATGGGGTTCTTATTTATGTTCTGTCCTTCCTCCTCTTGTTCCATGCTGGCATAGCAGCAGTTATGTGACAGTTAATACTGGTCACTGTTAGCATCTGTGGCAGGTCCTCACTGTCAGCATCTGTGGCAGGTCCTTGCCCACGTACAGGTTTTGCATGTATTTACCATTTAAACTTCATATAATTACTGGGTGCAGTGGCATATACCTTTAATCCCACAGAGGCTGAAGAGGGTTTAGGGCCAGCGTGGGCTACATAGTAAGACTGGTTTAAAATGAATAAACTAACAAACACTAATCTGCAAAGTAAGGCTTGTAGATGCTGGGGGTCAGACCTGGGGCCTCCCTCCCACATAATGAACAAATGCTGTGCTCACTTCGCAGTTCACAGTTCATGTTGTTTTAAAGTCCACCTGTAAGGGATTCTTGAGGACAACCAATGGAGAACCCTTTTTTGTTTGTTGTTTGTTTGTTTGTTTTTCAAGACACAGTTTTTCTGTGTAGCTCTTGTTATTCTCTAACTCAACAGACTAGGCTGACCTCAAACTCACAGAGGTCCTCTTGCCTTTGCCTTCTGAATGCTGGGATTAATGGCATGAGTCACCACTGCCTGGCCATTTTTAGTTTTTAAAAAATATTAAAAAATTAAGGTAAAGTTTAAAACTTGGCAGAAATCTTGCCAAGAGAGTCTTTGCACCAAGAGACCAAACCCAGTGCTGAAAAGTAGGAGCTGGACTAGAAGATCTGCTTGTTGTTGCTTCTTAGCTTTGTGTTTGATCTATGCCCTCTTTCATGGTTTGTGGTTTTTTTTTCCTCCTTTCCTCCTTAAGTTTTCTCTGCAAACCTTTTCTCCCTAGATACCATAAGAAAGGACTTGAGTTATTTTATAACAGTAACATTTATAAAGCAGGTCTCATCTATTTCATCAGTGAGGTACCCAAGCCTAAGAAAATAGCATGGCCCTTTGTGAGGACCACTTTTCCTTTAAGTATAAAAGTGGATGTGTGAGCTAGGCCTGCTGCCTCTGAGTCAGGCTCCCTCATCTCTGTCTCTTCTCAGAGCATGGGGCCTCCCTGGACTTCTGTATGGGCTTTGGGAAAGGCTCTGCTTTACCTGCTATAGACACAGAAACTGTTCTTTCTACCGACAGACTTTTGCCAACCGTTAATGGGGTATTATATCCATTTGTCTGAATGGAGCTCTGTGGAAGCCCAGAGCAGGTCAGCAGCTATCCACTTAGTGATGCTGTTGCTGGGGGTAAGCTACCTCTTAATCTACTGTGCGACACCACCACCCTCAACTAAGATGTAAATCCCTCGGGGTGGAGTCTACCTTATGCACTGTGCTTGGAATGGGGGGCAGCCTGCCAGTGTTTTTTTTTTTTTTTTAAAAGAAGGAGTAAATTTCTGAGTGACCTAGAATCTTCATTCTGCCTTATCCCTGTCATCAAGGATCATTGGGCCCTTCTCTGCCTCTTGGAGAGTCAGTATGAGAGCTTATGGAAGAGTCCCGTGTATTTTATCATCTCCCTGATCATTGACAGTGACTCTGTGTTTAAGGAACTCTAGAAAAGTCTTGGCCAAGATCAAAATTTGGCTTGAGATTACAGAGGTTGGGTTTGGGAGAGGCACAGGACACAGGACAGTAGAAGGGGAAGATTCCTGGGGCTGCTTAGGCACTAGCAGGAGTGAGACTTAAAGTCCTTGTCGTAGAAGAAGGCTGCCTACTAACTTAACTAGACTTAACTAGACATCATCTATGAGCCAGATACCAGATACTGATTAACTCTAGGCCCTGTTTCCTGGGCAGGATACAGCCCTGTCATTTGCACATCTTTTTGTGGATCTGCTTCTTGGCATGTTTTTATGAAAACTGCTTAAATGGTGTTGTGGGATGCTGCCCCTCTTCTCCTGAGGTCCTTGTCTTGCTTGTTATGGCAGAGGATTATCAAGCCCTGGGGCTGGGAGGAGATCTGCACAGAAGGACCATGATGGGGGAGCTGAGAAGCCTCCAATGCTCTTTAGAGGCAATGCTAGTTGCATGAGATCTCCTGCCATGGTGGCTGGCATCCATAAGAGAAGAGAGAGCATGTTGGTTCTGTGAGAGTGCTTAGGGTTCTTGGTATAACAAAAGAACCTTAAGTTACTAATTTGGGAATCTGCATTTCAGTTGTGACAGTATTCACGGCTATATGTTTTGTACTAGTCAGTGTAAAAGGTGATTTATTGTCATTGTCTCACTGTCTTCCCAACAGTAGATGTACAGGAGGTTGTAACATCTTGTGAGAGATGAGGGATGTTAACAGACATGTCTAGTCAGTGACTGGCAGTCGAGTGGGAACTGATGGTGAGCTGGCCTCCTGAGCTATTCTGCTCTTAGAGCCAGAAGAGTGAGCAGTATACTGCACCTGCTGGTTGGCAACTTCAGCCATGATGATACTCAAACCCATGTGTCAAACCTCTCCCTGCTTCCAACAGAGCCGAATTCACCAGTCTACCTATGGCAAGAGCCTGGCAATAATGACTGAGGCCCAGCTTTCCACAGCTGTTATTGAGAACCCTGAGATGCTCAAGTACCAGCGGAGACAGCAACAGCAGCAGCTGGACCAGAAGAATGCCACGACTAGGGAGACAAGCTCAGCATCCTCAGTCACGGGTGTGGTCAATGGGGAAAGTCTAGAAGATATCAGAAAGGTGAGGGCATGGTCCAGTGGCACTAAAAGACTTGAGCACATGCCCAGAGACAGGGCAAAGGGGGTGAACAGATGGAACATGAACCGGGAGGTCTGCACAGGACACAGAGATTGGGCCGGGGCATGAGTGATGGTGAAGAGGGTATTTGGTGAGTATGAGGCTGGACCCTAGCCAGCTGGAGCCCATGCTAATAAACCTT
Organism: Mus caroli; assembly: GCF_978045245.1. Taxonomy (NCBI): domain Eukaryota; kingdom Metazoa; phylum Chordata; class Mammalia; order Rodentia; family Muridae; genus Mus; species Mus caroli. Next base: position 15,760,862 of record NW_028227272.1, read on the forward strand.
TATCACAGGACTCTATTCCCCAGGGAGCAATAGAAGAGGTTATCCTTTGCAGAAACTGCCAAGTCTTCACTACTTATCTCTCCAGGAAATTGTAGATTCTGCCCGGCGTGGTGGCACATGCCTTGTATCCTAGCACTTGGGAGGTAGAGGCAGGCGGATTTCTGTGTTCGAGGTCAGCCTGGTCTACAAAGTGAGTTCTAGGATAGCCAGGGCTACACAGAGAAACCCTGTCTTGAAAAACCAAAAAAAAAAAAAAAAAAAAAATTTGTAGATTCTGAGAAATTTGATTACTTGTCCTTAGAGAAGTTTGGGTTCCCCTTCTTCTGGAAGCCTGTATTTTACTGATAGACAAGGATAATGGGGCAAGGCAGCATCAGAGGCATGGATCTCACTGAGAACTGAGAAAGCAGTCTTGTTCAGGAGCTTATTTATAGAGGCCAACAAGCCTCTCTAAGTCAATTTGTCAGAATGTTTGATTGGGAACCACAGTTACATGCCTTTTAAGGAAACCATGATAAAAGTCAGTTTAAAGCCAGGCATGATGGGTCGTATTTATAAACCTAGCACCTGGCAGACTGAGGCAGGATGATCACTGCAAGTTTGAACCCAGCCTGGGCTATATATAGAATATGTTCTAGTTACAGAGTGACATGTTTGTTTATTTTTTATTTATTATAAATAAAGTTGATTTGCAAGTCACCACTTTGTGAGAAGAGTACGGCTCACAAGTTCATACCTTTATCCTAAGGTCCCTGAATTACCTAATGGCTGTTAGATGTCATGTGCTTACAGCCTAACTTTGGTCATGTCTGGTACTGATGACATGGAAGAAGGCTCTTTTAGCCAGTTCAGCTGGGAGCTTTCTATTTTTGATGCTTCTCTGTATCAAATAAAAAACATGTCTTGTAAACGTGTCTAAGTTTGGCAGCAGGTTGGCTTTCTTTGTACCAACAAGGCTGGGGAAAGGAGAATTAGAATACATTTCCTTACCCGCCTTTATTTTTCATCACCATAGTGAGATATACATGACATATGCACACTTAATGCTTACACCCTAACAGTGAAACAGAGACAGAAGCACAAGTGCTGCCTGATGAGAAGAGATGTAGTCAAATTCATAGGAGCGGAGAGAAGAGTGATGGGTGCCAGGGGCTCGGAAGGCAACATGAGCACCAAGTCCTAGAGTTGTGTTGTGCAGCATGGAGACTGCGGCTACCCATACTATAGTTCATGCTTGTTTCCTAGAAGAGCTAAATGTTCTCATCATAAGGGAAAAGAGAGGACAGCTTGAGTTTTTGATATTTGGATGTGGTTAGCTGAAACTTTTGTATTCACTTATTTGACTCTACTTTGCCAGAATCTTTTGAAGAAACAAGTGGAAACTCGGACAGCAGATGGTCGGAGGAGAATCACGCCTCTTTGCATAGCACAGCTGGACACTGGGTACTCACTCCTTCACCAAGCTTTCTGTGGCCTTGTCTGGGGAGGTCTTCTTTTCTTCTGTTGTCAGTTAGCCAGTTAGGATCTTGAAGACTGGGGCCAACCCCCATAATCTCAAAGCCTTATGGTCCCCATAGGGCTCTCCATATACTCTCCACACATGTGGAAGGGTAGAAACTGAGTGACCCAAGGCCAGAATGTCTCCGCTTGCTGCTCCTCTACTCTGCCTAGCTGCTGGCAAGGTACTGTAGGGCAAAAAAGGAAGTTATGCTTTCTTCCTTTTGTAACAGTTTTTCCCTCCCCCCACTCCCATTATGAAAGACATATAGTTGAAAATTTAGAAAGATAGTGAAAGTTCAAAAAAGAGGATAAATATCATTCATTAATCCAGCCTCTGTTATCATTTTGATATCTGTATTTTCAGTCTTTCCCCACTTGCTACTGTATCTTGCCTTTCATCCACTAAATAAATAGTCCTCTGAAGCATTGCTTGCTTATTATCCAGATTCCTGTGTCTGAGTGCAACATAAGTTAATGAACCAGCTCCTCAACTGTGGACTTCTATTTTGTATCCAGTTCTTATGCATGTTAATCTTTGAACACACACTTGACTGTCCTCATGGGCAGTTCCTGAAGTGGAATTGCTGGACAGAGGGTAGGGCTCTGAGATGCATTACGCACGCTGTGGAGGCAGGGAGTGGGGGTATGACCTCTTTACATTTGCTGTTATCTGCATATCTGCAGTCAGATGTGTGTTTGTAGTGATTGTTCTCTAGAAATGACAGGTTTGTGAAAGCAGCCATTGTCAGGTGTCTGTCTGGGTTTTAGACCCACACAGTGATCAGCTCAGAGCATCAGGAAGCCCCTCACAGAGACTGCCCTTTACATTTCTCAGTTGCTCATCCATGAGCTGTTCTAGGTCTTCCTGTTTCCCTTGATAACTAGTGAGGCTTCATGCATAAGATATGCTAACCTCACTTATCTGCTAGGTGTACTAGACACATGTTCAGAACTTGCTTGTCTCCTCTCAGACAGGCGACTCACTCTTCTACCCTCCCCCATTATAGGGTAAGGCCACTTCCTAACTTTTATTAGAATCCGGTATAGACATGTAGGCCTGTAGCAGGGAAGGAGGTGGTGTTGGTGCACAGTGATCCATTGAATCTTCTCATGCTTTACCTAGTGAGGAGGCAGAGGACATAGGGTCTTCCTTGCTGGTCTTGAGTCACCTACCTTTCTACTACTGGGCACTTTTCTGGTATCAGAACTTGATAATTTATGTTAATAAATATGTTTTACTTCCTGGTTCCTATATTAAACAAATAGCTTTATATCAAAATATCAGCTAATCAAAACCAAATATGCAAGTTAAGTATAAGTGGGAGATATTCACAGATAAAAAAATGAATCAAAAGTATGAGACAAACACACACACACACACACACACACACACACACACACGCACGCACATAATTACTAAAAGTGATGTGTTGCAGGACAAGAAATTGTGTGTTTGCTTTCCTTAAAGCTCCCAGATTAGGAAGCCTTTTCAGGGGAGTTGTAATAATATGTCACACATTCTAGTACATAGATGAAAGGGAAACTTAAATCTAAATGATGGTGCTTGACTATATTACATCACACAGTCCCAGCTATTCAGGAGACTGAGGCAAGGTGAACACTGGAGCTCAGGCCTGGACAACATAGACTTTATCACCACAAAGAACATAATGAATTTCAGACCTATATGCTTTCTAGATGTCAGTGCAAACGCCTAAATAATACAGTTATATGGAGAACCTTATAGCATGTTGAGATGCTGATGTCAGGGCTGGGCATGGTGGTACATTCCTTTGATTCCAGCATGTGAGAGACAGAAAAAGGCAGAAATCTGTGAGTTTCAGGCCTGTCTTACCTACATAGGCAGTTCCAAGCCAGCCATGGCAGCATACTTACCTCAAAAAACAAAACAAAGAAACAAACAAACAAAAAACCAAAATCTAATTTAACAGTCAAATAAGGTGTATTTTAGGTAAGTAAAGAGGTTCAAAATTATGGAATATAATTTAAGCTACATGTCAGCAGATCAAAACAAATGGTATACCTACAAACACACACACACACACACCTGGGTTCCATAGTTGCTTAAGGGGCATTTTCATAAAATTCAACATTGTTTTGACTTCAAAAATCAATGAATTGAAAATAGAGGTTTCTTTAGCTGGTATTTTACTATTTTTTTCATATCACATTTAGAAATATAATAACTTCTTTCATATCACGTATAGAAATAAAATGACATTTTACTCCCCTGATTATAATTTAATGTTCCTCTTTGAGGCTTTTTGTAGTTAGTCAACACTGAGTTCACAGGAGACCATGAAATATGTCATTATTCAAGGCTCTCTGATCTAGAGGGATATCACTGGGGTTGCTGTAGACAGCAACAAAAAAGAATAAAGCTTATTGTGCTGCTCTTCCGGCATTTCGGATGGAGAGGCAGGAGGGTTACGTGTTTGTGGCGGTCTTGGCTACATAGCAGGATCCTGTCCTGGAGAAATCCGTGAGTGATGCATGCACTGGATACAAATGAGATCAAGTAATGCCTTCAGCAGCAGCTCCTTTAGACAATACAAAGGAGGAAATCACATTCACAAATGATTTTTTTTTTTAAAGACAGCATCTTATGTGTTGTGCAGGCTGATGTTGAACTTGGAGGTACAAGTAACCTTTGCACCTTCTCCTCTTGAGTAGCAGGACTTACAGGCGTATACTACCAGGTTGAACTAAGAAATGCAAATTTGTGAAGAAAAGTTCAAGGATTGGGCTGGGGAGGTGGCTCAGTGGGTAGAATACTTGCTGCACAAACATGAGGATCTGAGTTCCTGTCCCTAGCATCAGGTTAGAACCCAGATACTGGTGTGTGTGTGTGTGTGTGTGTGTGTGTGTATGTGTGTGTATGTGTGTCTGTGTGTGTGTGTGTGTGTAGATAGCCAGATCTTTGGGGCTTATTAGCTGAATTGGTGAGCTCCAGGTTCAGTGAGAAAGATGGTAAGAAAACCAAAAAAACCAAGAAACTGAAAAAGATGGAGAATAATAGACATAGATAACTGTTATGGGACCTTTGGCCTCTACATGTACATATACACATGTATTCACCTTACGTGCACATAGAGAATTCTGAGAGTCCCAAAGAAAATTCCACAAAAGTTGTGCTAGAAATTAGCTAAGGTGATTCATATCAAGAATGCCAGTTATTCCTAAACAAATTTAATATGCACCAAGAGGAGAAGTCCTAATTTTCAGAATTAGAAAGGTAATTCTTAAGTTATATGAAGAAGTAGTAATATTTGAGATATTTCAGAAGGAAAAAAAAAGCAAAGGGGTTGATTAGGGACAACTAACTCTACCAGAAAATAAAATGTAAACAAGTTTTAAACAGGGAGGGACTGGCAGATGAGTAGGCAGTCCAATAGCATATAAATGAATTTCCACAAAAGGCTCAAATTTTCAAGGAAGTGTGTGTGTATATAGGCAGTTGTTATAGTGTGTCTTCCTCAGTTGCTGCTACTGTATTTTTTGAGATAGGATCTCTTTGTGGACCTGGAGCTTATCAATTCAGCTGGACTGACTGGCCAACAAGCACCGACTTTTCTGTCTTCACCTCCCTAGCACTGGGATTATAGGCACATGGCATTGTGTTTGGCTTTTTATGTGATTGTTGGAGATCAAAACTCAGGTCTTCATGATTTTGTGGGAAGTAGTTTATCAACAAAGTCTTTTCACTACCCCATTCAAGGGAGTTTTAAAAATGGTTTGCCATGTAGCCCCTGCTAGCCAGCCTGTAACTCGTCCTGTAGACCAGGTTGGCTTTGCACTCACAGAGCTCCACTTGCCTCTGCTTCCTGATTGCTGGTATTAAAGGTGTGCACCACCATGCCTGCCTTAAGGGAATTTTAAAGGTAGTGTCTCAGTCAGTAATGAGGCATTGGCCAATTCCGCAAATGAGAAATGGGATGACTTCTAGAAACCACATTGGCTCTCACCCTCTTTACCAATTTCAAAGTAGAAATCTCTACAAAGCTTAGCAGCTTTTTGCTTGTTTTATTTCTGTCATCACTTAAAACTTTTATTTGTAAAGACAGGGTCTCACTCACTATGTAGCCATGGCTGGCCAGGACCCTGCTGGCTTTGAACTCCTAGAGATCCTTTACCTCCTGATTGCTGCTGTTAAAGATGTGAACTACCATGCCTGGCCTTAATACATTTTTGCTTACAGTTTTATAAGATTCCATGGAAAAATACTTTTATAGTCTCAGAGATAAAAGATATTTTCCATAAATGAATGCCAGGCTATAATCTATAGTGACAACCACAACCCCGCCCCCTTTTTTTTTTTCCTCATTTGTTCCCTTGGAGCAAAACTGTAGTAAAATACTATTTATTATCCATCAAATTGACTGATAGCAAGAAATTTGATAAAACTGTAAGGGTAGTCTTTGCAGGGTAGACCTGTAATACTACCCATTCAGGAGGTCTATCTAGGCTACAGAATGAGTTCATTGCCCACCTACTAAAAAACCTTTTATCAAAGTAAATGGAAGTATGGGTACATGGCTCAGCAATATTACAGTTATTGTACATGTGTAAAGCTTGGATTCTATCCTGGTACCATAAATCCAACCAACACCACCAGCAGCAGCAGCAGCAGCAGCAGCAGCAGCAGCAGCAACAGCAGCAGCAGGAGCAGCAGGAGCACAAAAAGCAAAACACCTTTTAGTTGTGGTGAAATAGGCACTCCCCTAAGTGACTTGTGACTTAACCAGTAGGAAGGAGCTTTAGAAATGCTTACCCGAACCATTTGTAAAACAACATTACATTTGCTACACTAACTACATTCCTCTGAATATGTCCCACATTACACAGGAATTGGTTAGTACAAGACAATTTAATTCCATATATGTTTCAGTGGCTACTATGTGCTCTATATATGCATTACACAATATTCTTTAATTGGGATCTAATTCTAACCCAATGGAGAGAGTCTAAGCACTTGACAGATGAGAACTGTCAGGTGAGGCAGGATGAAAGTGACTGAGAGGCACAAGTGTGGGAGCTTGCAGTTGGCAAGGGAGTTAGCCTGGCTGCTCTACCCCAGGTCCCTCAGCCTTAACACTTACATCATACCTCCTGTTGGGGTAGTATGTCTCAGGAGCAGGGAGGTAGACCTACTTCTTAGTAGAGGCTGTGTTAAGTAAATTATATGCCCTTCTAGTAAGAAAGTCTACAGTCCCTCAAAAGGGAGGCCGCTATAGATGCTACAGGGTGCATGGTAGGCTCGGCAGCATGTAAAAATAACCAGATAGCAGCCTGGTTGTCTTCAGCAGTGTATTATTACTAGTTTTTTTACTAGTATTACTAGTTTACTTTAGAGTCAATTAAATTATGTATTAAGTGTTTCATTTTAAAAAAATCTTAACTTTGCAAATTACCCTTGCCTTAAGACCCAGAAAAATGTCATTTAGAAGTTATAAAATAACTACATGCGACATTTTTGTGCTGATTTACTTTTCCTTGTTAATGACAGGGACTTCTCCACGGCATTCTTCAACAGCATCCCACTCTCCAGCTCCCTAGCAGGCACCATGCTCTCCTCTCCTAGTGGTCAGCAGCTACTACCACTGGACTCCAGTACCCCCTCCTTCGGCGCCTCAAAGCCTTGCACAGAACCAGTGGCAGCCACCAGTGCCAGGCCTACAGGCGAATCTGTCAGTAAGGACAGGTTAGTAAACACCAAGGACCAGCCATGTCCTTGGGGAAAGTTTAGGTTCCAGGGATAAGAGTTTCGTTCTAGGGGCTGGAGAGGTGGTTCAGCAGTTGAAAGTTCTGGTTGCTCTTCTAGAGGACCTGGGTTCAATTCCCAGCACCCACATCACAGCTCACAACTGTCTGAAATCCAGCTCCAAGTGATTTCACACCCTCACACAGACATCAGGCAAGCAAAACACCAATGCACATAAAATAAAAACAAATCATTGAAAAAAGAAAAGAGTTTCATTCTCTTATTAGTTCATGAACACTTTACTAAAACAGAGAAGAAATGCTTAAAATGAGGGTCCTCCTTAAATGGGAGGATTTGTTTGATTTTTTTAAGTTAGTCTCTGAGGCTGTGTCAACTTGACAGAAGCTGGCTGAGATTAAAGCTACAAAGATTTAGGAACCTGCCAGTGAGATACTTCCTGCAACAGGATCAGCCTACTTTCTAGCAGACCTAGACCTGCGATGGCCTGATATTTCTGGCTTTGGCCTGTACTGTTCTGAGTTTCATGCTCCATTCCTGCCGGATGATCCTGTGAGCATGTAGATTCCCCATCACACTTCAAATCAAATTTACTGAGTCCATGTTTTCACTGTCCATCATTTAGTCAGGGCTCGGGGAGAGTAAGAGTGAACGTGGGCCACATTCCTACTGTTGACTATACACTGTAAGGACCAAGTATATACAAGGCCTTGATTGCCAGGTGCTTGTCCTCCAATAAGGAAGAGGCATCTACAGGGTTGCAGGGTAACTCTTGGGGTCCTTTTGCAGACAAGGCAATTTGTCCATTGGGAGGCTTAGTAAGCAGATTTCATTGATATTATAGAAAGTGCTCCTCTTAGAGCCCATGCAAGACAATCAAGGGAAAGCTGAGAGCCAGGACAATGGCAAAAGCAGAGCTTCAAGTCCCTTAGGTGGGTTTGGAAAAGAGGAGGGAAGGCAGGGTTCCTATTCTAAGCTAGGTACCCTGGGCTTTTCTTAGAGGGGAGACAGAGGCTTTGGGACTTGCATTTTAGGAAGTTGGTTCTAATAGGCAATGGAACCCAAATGTAAATATCATAACTGATAAGTACAAGTTCTTCTCTGTCAGTGAAACAAATCTTGGGTTACTGCAGCCTCCTTCTGGTCTCTGGCATGATGTCACTGCTCATCAGACAGTGAGTGCACATCAGAGAGGAGGTGTTGCAGCATGATATTCAGGAAGCAAGCAAGGGGTTTTGGGGAAGGGCAGGTGCCACCAGAGGTGAGCAGTGTTTTGTGACTTGCAACTAAAGATCACGGAGGAGGAAAACAGTGCCATTGGAGATGATTGCCAGGCATCTGGTATGGGAATGTGATGTAGGCAGATGGAAGTAGAGCAGTCTACATGAGGTAAACCAAGACCTAGTAGTTTTGCTCAGGAATTGGGGTAGGTTTGAGCAGGAGGAAAGCTAGATAAGCTGTTCCAGAAAGTGCAAAGACTTTGCCATTATTCCAGTGAGCAATGGGTGAACCCACTTAGGACCAAGGGGACTAGACTGAAGATGAAGGGCAGGATGAGGTCATGACTTCAAGACCTAGTGAGGGCTTCCACTATAGTTAACCGTGGAAGTGGCAGAGCCCGTGTTAGTGTCACTTGAGTGGACATGCTGTGTTGAGGTTATGGAGACCCAGTATATTGTCTAACCCTCAAAATTGTTCAAAAACATAAAAGGGAAAATGTGAATACATTTGCCCTTGAACTTCTCAGATAGACTTTCAGAATCTTAATGCATGAACATTAAAGAACAAATAAATAAACAAACAAAAAACACCCCAACACAGTAGACTATGTTTTGGAGTTTTCTTGTATCTGTAGAAAGAAGGTTGATATTTACACTTCTTTAGATGAGCTCCAAGTTATGTAAGTCCTAGACCATCAAGTCCTTTGTTGCTTGTGTTTGACGAATCTCCCATCTTTCCCCCAGTATGAATGCTACCTCTACTCCTGCTGCATCGTCACCCTCTGTGTTAACAACCCCATCCAAGATTGAACCCATGAAAGCATTTGATTCCCGGTTCACAGAACGGTCCAAAGCCACACCAGGTGCTCCTTCCTTGACCAGTGTGATTCCAACAGCTGTTGAAAGGTAGGTGGTAGCTACTGTATCTCCTTGGGACTTTACCATGCATCCTGCCTCCTTTAGGAGAGCAAGGCTCCAGGGGCTTCTGTGAGTGAAAGAAGCAGTGCCTGCTGAAAGTGGAGAGGTGGCTGGAAGGTGCTGTGGGGAGGATGCTGTGGTCTGAGGAGACAAAGGGAAGAGGCACAAGAGCTGACATTCTAGCCACCTGCCAAGAATACTCTTCAACTCTGGATCTCAGAGTTTGCTGAGAAATGGAGCAAATGTGTGGTTGGGAAAATAGAAGGCTCTGCTGTTGTTACACTGAGTCTGCTGAGAGGTGACTGAAGACACAGGGGATTTAAGTTAGGTCTTGGTAGGACACATGGCCCTCTAAACTCTGCAGACTTGATGCGACATAACTATTTCTTCTATCTTCTTAACATATAGAGTAGACACTAGGCCAGCCAGGGCCACAGAGGACTACCCCTGTCTCCAAACAAGCAAAAGGCAAGCAAGTAAACAAACAAACCCAGATCTCTAAAATATGTGATATTTTACAGCACCCACCACCTAAAAAACTGTGGGTGAATGAAAAAAAATCCAGAGCAGTGGGCTTAATTATACTGTAAATATTAGGTGACAGGCTAGCAAAGGACCTTGAGTATTGATGGCCACATCAGTTCAAGACAAAAAAATCTTTGTTCTGAGACATGGAGGTGTTGTAACTGAGTCACTTTTAAGGTCAAACCACTTGGAAAAGGTGGGCTTCATTGAGAATTGCGTGCTAGCACCAAACCCAACTGGTATCTCAGAAACATGGCAGAGAAGTTGGGAGCGTCTGAGCTTGTCCCAGGGTTAGGTATCCTTGGAGTCAATGTAACTTTACATGTGCCAGCTACAAGTCACTATACTAGGAAATGAGCTCAAAAGAGGATTTTGTTCGTGTTAATATCTGGAAGCCTTTGTCAAAGATGTAAATCTGGAGACATTCTTCTGCTTAGGATAAAGGATAAAGTATTGCCACCAACAAATCAGTACCTGGGTAGACTTAAAACACTTAAAGTAGTCCAACTTGGCATGGTAGTGCACACCTATAACCACAGCATGCTGGGAACTGAGACAGAAAGACCATGAGGGTGGGAGAGAAAAGGGGGATGTGAGGGAGAGGGAGGGAGAGAGAAAGAGAAAGAGAGTCTGTTGTGTAGAAATGTCAGGGATGTCAAGCATGTAAACATTAGGCCTTGATAAATTGTATCATAGAATTGTTAAAAGGAGATTATAAAGTAGATATACTTAAAGTCTTAAAAGATACAGTTACTCACAACTAAGTCAATATGGATCAAAGAACTACGTATAAGAACTAAAAGTGTAAAACTCTTGAGAAGAAACCATATATATATATATATATATGTATATATCAATCATTGGGTTAGACATCTGTTTCTTAGATTTGCTATTAAAAGTACAGGCATCTAAAAATAGATTACTGAAAAGTCCTTGAAATTTAAAACTTAGGAGAGGACACACACGTTTGCAGGAAATCCCCCAGAAGATATTCTGTAGGACAGTTGTTAAGAAGGAGTTCCCATGCTTATTTGAAGGTACTGAAGTCTGTTTGGAAGAATGGAGAGACTTCTGGACTGAATGAGCTAAATGCTGATTGGAGAGAGTGGTGAAGCACTATAGCTGGAAAGACCTTGTGCTCCTTGAGGTCTGTCATGAGTGGCTTATTGGTTCTATTGGCCAATCACCATTTTCTTCAGTAGTATACTTGCTGACTCAGAAGCTGAGGCTAACTTGAATTGGCAGTTTCATTGAACTTGAGGGTTGGTCTCCTCAGTAGCTTTGTCCCCAAGGTCTCGCACGATCTTCCAGCTGTACACATAAGGGAAGGGTATGATTAAGCTTCCACATTTATGGATGAGCATTCAGCATTCACTTTTACTCAGTATTTTGACCAATTATACTTCCTGCTGCCCAGTACAAGAAGAGTCTTTGATCAAGGCTGGCAGCAGCACTGATCTATGAACATAAGTGTAAGTATTTAGAAGGCAGTTTGGTAGGTACATCAATATCCATTTAGCTTCTAGAGTGGGGTTGATGATCTCACAGGCTTTTGTTGAGGTTTACAGTACCCATCAGGAGAGTTTCTTCTTGGTGAGTGGGCCTCAGTTCTGATAAGAACCATGACAGGGGTTCTCCCACCGCCTCCCCTATGGATAGCAGCAGTTTGTGTGATGGCAGCTAGGCAGTGCAGCTCTGTGACAGATCTGGCATCCTATGCATCTCCCACCCTGCCCTCCCATGATGCCCAAGATGCTCTGCGAGTCTGTTGGCCAAGTCCGCCCCTGCCAAGGTGGATACAAGGCCAAAAAAGGCTGTGGGAAAGGATAAAGCATCAGACAAAAAAGTGCAGATAAAAGGGAAGAGGGGAGCGAAGGGCAAACAGGCTGACGTGGCTGACCAGCAAACCACAGAGCTGCCTGCAGACAATGGAGAGACGGAAAACCAGAGTCCCGCCTCTGAAGAAGAGAAAGAAGCCATGGCTGACTAAGCATCTGTCATGTCTGTCAGTGGTCCCTGGATTTTTTTTTTTTTTTTTTTTTTTTATTTATTATATGTAAGTACACTGTAGCTGTCTTCAGACACTCCAGAAGAGGGAGTCAGATCTCCTTATGGATGGTTGTGAGCCACCATGTGGTTGCTGGGATTTGAACTCCGGACCTTCGGAAGAGCAGTCGGGTGCTCTTACCCACTGAGCCACCTCACCAGCCCCCCAGAGGAATATTTTTATCAACCATTTTGTAATGTGAGTTTTTTAGTAGCTCTAGAAACTTTTTTTACAAGGTGAGGGAATCATACCTTATCCCATTTAAAAAAAAAAAAAAAAAAGATTTATTTATTTATTTATTTATTTATCTATCTATTTATTTATTTATTTATTATATGTGTGTACACTGTAGCTGTCTTCAGACACTCCAGAAGAGTGCATCAGATTTTTGTTACGGGTGGTTGTGAGCCATCATGTGGTTGCTGGGATTTGAACTCAGGACCTTTGGAAGAGCAGTCAGCGCTCTTAACCACTGAGCCATCTCATCAGCCCCCATTTTTTAAGTGTAAATGTTTTTTTTAAGAGGTTAAATCATTTGCTGGTTGTTTATTTTTTGATACAAGCAGAAAATAGCTGGATACTGAATCAGGAGAGGCTGTGACTATCTTTGGGGTCACCATGACATTCCTTAGGGGGGCTAGTTTTATATCCTGCAATACAAAGCAATTTGGAGTCTCAGTTGTGCATTTGTGTCTGGAATATTTTCAGTTCTATCTGGTCCCGTGTTTGTAGTAGAACTATTTCGTAAGAAAGCCAGTCCTCGTCCTGTCAGACCTGTGATGCCTGAGGTCATGGCAGTCCTTCCATTTTCCTAACAGTTCTGGTAATGTGCTGTGAAAGATGGAGATTTTTGAATATGTTTTGTGTGTGGCATGAAATTGTGAATTGGTGGAATTGAGGATTAATGAGCATTTGGTTGTTATGAGAGGTCTTAGGGAAACTTGCCAAGTTTGAGGCTGGAATACCATTGGAATAAGTTCAAAGAAAAACAATACATAGTAGCTCTTCATTCACATGTTTAACACAATTTGACTCTTCAGAGTTTGGGTATGTGAACACAATATATGGATCTTTTTGGGTATGTGTGATAAGAATTGGAATGTGTATATACTCTGCTCCTCGACCAATAAAATCTGTTGTGAAAGAGTGATAAAGAAAAAAAAAAGCCATGACAGGCTTGTCACTGTTGTACCAATGGGCACATCCTGCTTGATCAGTCAGTTTACATGCAGCATGAAGTAAGATTAGTAAGATTGTTGATGACAGTTCTGGCCCATCCTCCTGGCCCTGTGAGGACTAGCCAGCAAGGAAAACAGGGCCATTCCAGTTCTAGCTTGATTTTTCCATGTCTTCAGAGCATGTGGTATCTTTGGCAATAGGGCTTTACCATCTAGCTCTAGTGGGCAGTCAACCTTAGTGCAATTGCTTATCTTGTTTTGGGACTCTCAAGGCTCCCTACGCAATGTCTTGTAAGGAAGTAGCCCTGACATGAAGACTTTCTATTTAATAACTTGTGGCTTCTGGGAACAGTTTCATCCACTCTTGCCTGGCACCGCCATCTACTCTTCTTTTTAACTTTATTAGTTTACCAAGTATAAGGTCTCCTTAAGGCTTTTTCATACACCCTTAATTTTGATTGGTCCTGCACCTCTTTTCTCTCCTGTCTCTGCTTGCATCTTACTTAACCTTTTGACTCCTAGCATCCCTCTTCTACATTCCTGTCATGTGGATTGTACTTCCCTCCTCCTACCTTTAGACCTTTATTCCTCCTCCCATGGTCTTCTGTCTTAGACTCCACACTCATTCTCACATAAATGCAGATATGTAAAAATTAACACCTAGGATCTGCATTTGAGAGAGAAGTGGTTACTGTGAGCCTCCCTTGTGTCATTTAATATATACTATTTTCTAGTTCCATTTTCTTGTAAATTTTGTAATTTCATTTTTCTTTACAGTTGGGTAAAATGGCCATTGTGTATATGAAGCAGGATTCATCTGTCCTTGAATATCTAGGTTGATCTCTTTTTATCACAGAGCATAAGTAAACATGGATGTGCAAGCCTTCCTGTGTTCCTTTCGGTTTTGTGCCCAAGAGTAGTATATCTGAGTTATGTGGTAGTTTACTGATTTTCATAGTGGCTGTACCAGTTTACACTCACACAAACAGAGAAAAAGGTTACTTTTTTTCGTATTCTCACCATTTTATTTTATTATTTGTTTTCCTGATATCTGACTAGGGTGATGTCGAGTCTCAGGGTAGTTTATTGTAGTGATTTATTTATCTAGTGTAGTATGACTTAGTATGGACATGTGTATGCCTCCTTATGTATGTAAAGTTCAGGGATAGGTTCTCTTTGTATCCTGTGAGTGTCAGGGGATTGAATTCAGGATTTCAGGATTGGTGACAAGTACTTTTTACCTGTTGATCCAAATTGTTAGCCTCATGTCTGGTATAATTGTGCAGACCTGTGAAACTTTCTCTGCGCCTGGACTTTCATTATTACTTGGGAGATTTATTTTTATTACTGCTTTCATCTCATTGCTTATCATTGATCTGTTTATTTGGCTCATCTTGGCTTATGTAGCTAGAAATTCATCTATTTCTATGAGATTTTCCAGTTTTCTTTCCTAGTGCCTTTCTGGATTTCATTGGCATCTGTTGCCATGGCTCCCTGCTCTCCCTTTCACTGATTGGGTGTTCTCTTATTGGTTTAGCTGAGAGTTTGTCAATCTTGTTTGCCTTTAGTTTTTTCCTGTATTTTCTTTTCATTACTTACTGCTATGATGATACTAATTATTTTTGTCTGCCGATTTGGGAGTTTGCCCATGTTCATTTTTCCCCAAGTCCTGAGGCACATTGTCAATCATTTGAGGTTTCTTTTATTTTTTATAATGTAGATACTTGTTGCTATAAACGTTCCTCTAAGTAATACTGTTATTTATATAGGTTTTGGTATGCTGTGATTTCATTTTCATTAAAAGCTATGAATTTTTTTATGGACCCACTTGTCACTTAATAATAATTTTGTTAATATCGATGAGTTTGTGTATTTTTGTAGTACCTTGTTTTCTCGATTTATCTGTTTGTGGTCAGATCAATATAAGAGGTTGTTTCAGTTTTCTGATATTTACCTAACTTTTCTTTTTTGTCCCAGCTCATGATCTGTTTAGTAAAAACTTGAGGGGAAGCTAAGAAGAATGTGCACTCGACATTTGTTTTATTTCTGTTGCTGGAACAAATGCTCTGAGGAAACAACTTAGGGGAGAAAGTTTATTTGACTTAGGTAATTCTAGGTTATAGTCCATTCCTGAGGTAAAGTCAAGGCAGGAGGTTAAGTTAGCACATTCACAGTCAAGAGTAGAAAGAGAAGAAACGCACATATCCTTGCTTGCTCTCTGCTAGCCTTTCTTCTCTCCCACTCAGTCCTGCCTAGGGAATGCTGCCTCCCACGCCAGCACACACAGTGGTCCATACAATGAAGACAGCCTCCTACCAACATGCTCTCATGCCATGATCTAGACAGTTACAATTAAACAGCACAGAGGTGTTGGTGTGGAAGATTCTGTAGATGTTTTAGGTACATTTGATCCTCGATGTCTGAATGAAAAAAAGAAATAAAAAAGACAGCTCTTCTGTGTGGTGGAGGAGAAAGTTTATTATGTGGATGTGGGAAAGCACAGCCAGAGGCAGACACTTTGGGGAGAGCCCAGAGTGGTCAGTACCCTGAGCCTTGTGGGTATAGGGGGAGGAGAAAAGAGAGAGGGGAACCAGGTGCTGCAGCCAGGAGGCCAAAAGTACAAAAAGAATCAGGTAACAAAAATGTCTGGATTATTTAAGGAAGAACCTCTAGGGGAAGGGCAGCCCAGCCCCTGGGTTGGAGAGTTCAGAGAAGAGGGTGGGGTCTGAGGGACAGATTGATGCTGGGAGAAGAACTTGGAGGCCAGGTCTGCTTTGATAATGTTAAATAGGCACCTACGCTGCTTGTCTGGGTTTTGAAACTTAACAGTGCATTTAGTTTTGGTGTTTTTCTGTGAGTTTTTCATGTGCTTGTTTATGGTCTGGGTGATCTATCTGTCTTGGTAATCTTTGTTAGATTGGGATTGATGGATAAAAGACAGACAGAAACAGAATTGTTCTTTAATCAGAACAACTGAAGTGGAGACTGCACATTTGGTGTGGGGGCCTTGGGGTTTTTTAGGGTAGAAAAGGGGGGTACTTTGGGTATGGAAATTACATCTGCAGTTCAGTTCTGCTACAGTCTTGAAATGGTAGATACCAGTGGGTTTGGTGTGTGGATTTTCTTACCTGAAGCTTCTACAGGTGTTATTAGTCAAGTCAGCTTTCCTGTTAGGAGGGTCTCAGTTTACCTGGGCTTTCAGGTTATTGAGTACACCTGTATTGGTGTGTGCATGCTTAAAATTGTAAACTCCTCTTGATAGCTTGTATCCCTAATCAATATGAAGAAATTGCTTTATCACTTCTGACTAGGTTTCATTTGAAGTCTGTTTTGTCAGTTGTTAGAGTAGTGATGCCTTGTATTGTCTAGCTCCAGTTTTTGGAATCACTTTTTCTATCCTTTCAGACCAAGGTAGCGTTGATGAAGTGTGTGTCTCGGAGGCAGCAAGTACATGGGTCCTGTTTTTAGTCCAGTCTGTTTGTCTGTGTCTTTTGGGGGAATTGAGATCATTAATTAATACTCAGTTATTATCAAAAGGTATGTGTTAATTCTTATTTTGCTGACTGTGTAGTATTTGATGTTTTCCTAATCCTGTTTTTCTTGACTACTGCTTTAGCTTCATTAGTTGTTTTTGTACAGCTTTTTGGATGTATTTATCATTTTCTTTAGTTTGCAGAATTCCTTCCAGTATCCTCTGTACAAGGATACTATAGGGCTTAGTGCTCACAAATTCCTTAAGCTTTTATCATGGAACATTTTTCTTTCTCCTTTCGTTGTGACAGTTTAGCTGGATGTAGTAATCTTTGTTGGTATACTTTTCTTTTAGAACTAACTGGAAAATGTCTTTTCAAGACTTTCTGTCATTTAAAATTTCTGTTAAGATGTCTTTTGTTATTCTGTTAAGATAATTTGTTATAAATGTGGGCCTGCCTACATTTATATGTGACAAGGCACTCCTCCTTTGCAGCTTTTAGTACACTTTCTATTATCTCTGTACTCAGTGTTTCAGTTATAATGTGGTGTGAGGTTTTCTTTTCTGTTCTTGTCTGTTTGGTGTTCTCTCTGTCTTATGAATCTGGATAGGTATCTCTTGAAGTATGGTGAATTTTCTGCTATGAATATATTGAAAATATTTCTTAAATGCTTCTGGCATGGAATTCTATGCTTATAATTAGGCATTTTCACAGTGTCCAAACATCTTGTGTATTCCATTGGGCATTTTTATTAGTTTGTCTTAGGTCTGAGTGAGTGTTCATTTCTCTTTATATTCTGATACTATATTTCTAATAATTCCTTCGGTTGAAGAGGCTTTCTACTGCTATTTTTGGAATTAAATAAGAAAATTTCGTTACTTATTGTACTCAGGATTCTCTAAAGGAGCAGAACTGATATAATGAGTGGATATATATGTGTGTATTGCCATGTCTGTCTCATGCCAAGAATCTGGTAGCTCTGTCCATGAGGTTGCAGGTCTGGTGCTGGAGTCCTGGAGGACTCTTGAGAACTGCCTGTCTTCAGTCTCCATTGGAATCCTGAAGAATCCTCTTTTACTCATTGTTTTGGATAGGCCGACTGACCAGAGAACTCTCAGGATCCATCTGTTTCCAAGTCCTGGCCCCCATCCCAGTTCTGGGCATCTTATGTGGGTTCAGAGGATTCAGACCAGGTCTTGTGCTTACACAGAAAGCACTCTTACCTTCCGTGCTATCTTCCCAAGGAACCCCTGTGTGCATAGTAAATTATATTGACTGATCTCTCCAGCCCTCTTATTTTTCTTTTTTGTCTTGTGGAATGGGGTTTAGCTGGCCTGGAACTCCCTGTCGTCTTGCCTCAGCCTCTTGAAGACTGGCATCACAGTTAAGTACCACCATACACAGCTCTGTGGATTCCTAGATTGTATATTGTTTATTTTAGATGGCATGTTCTTTATTTTCCAAGTTGGTTCCATACTCCTAGATTCATGCAATACTTTTGCTCAAGCCCTCCACAGCACCTGTGTTCTTTTCTTTTCTTTTCTTTTTTTTTTTTTTTTTAGTACTTTAAGTATTTCCATTCACCTAAGAAGTTCAGTAGGAAGGGTAATGCCCTTTTCTTTTATAAGTGAGATGAGTTTTTGATGGGGACTGCTTTTTAAGAAAGGCATGATTTATTTGGGCTCACGGTTGGAGAGTTCTCACTGAACTGTGCTAGAGTAGCCTGGAAGGAGCTGGAAAAAAATTATTCTGGTGTACTAACAAGAACAAAGAGTAATTTGACATGGCATTTTATTCTTGATTAAAGGATATGCCATGTTAGTGGGTACTTTATCTAGCAGTTTGGCCTCACAACGGTAGGTTTTGGCACCAGATGAATGAAAAAAAATAAAAAGGAAAGGATGCGGCTACTTCAAGTTATGGTGGTGGAGGAGGTTGTCTGTAGCTAAAGCATAACTAGAGGTAGAAGCATCCTCAAGAGTTCAGAGTGGACATGATCCTGAGCCAAGTGAGGAGAGGTGGGGGATGGGAAGGGAGGCCGTAGAGAGGGGAACTAGGGAGCAGCTGAGATGCAAAGGTAAAAGACTGGCAGGTAACCAGTATGGCTAGATTAATAGAGGAGGGCAGCTGTGGGAAGGGAAGCCTACCTGATCGTGGCAAATGATCGTTTTGATGTATTTTTGGATTCAGTTTGTGAGAATTTTTTTTTTTTTCATGGAAAATGTTAGCATTTAATTAACCTCCGTGGTGGCTTTTAAGCCACTAGAACTCAGGCACCTCCAACACCCTTAATCTTCTCTTCAGCTCTTCTGCTGAAGAATTTGGCCTTCACGATGACAGGTTGCTTAGGGAGCTTTCCCTTGCCCAGAACTTGGTAGTAGCCTGATTGAACAACATCAATGATGGGAGCAGCTCCAGTCTTGGTTTTTGCTGCATTGACACGCGTCTGCTCTCTGACCAACGTCTACAATTTATCCAGGCTGACAGTTGGGCAGAAGATCTGGTTCCTCTTCAAGTGGTAATGCCTCATACCAACTTTCCTAAAGTAACCTGGATGATATTTGTCAAAGTTGATCCTGTGATTATGCATGCCTCCAGCATTCTCGCTGTCCATGGCTCATGTGGCCCCCAAGTTTCTGGGTCTTCCCCAGTCTGGATGGCATGGCGGTGGCAGAAAGGAAAGAGGCAAGAAAATTTTATTGAGTATTTTTGCATCGATATTCATAAGGGAAATTGGTCTGAAGTTCTCATTCTTTATTGAGTATTGTGTGGCTTAGGTATCAGAGTAAGTAACTGTGGCTTCATAGAATGAGTTAGGTAGTGTTTCTTCTGTTTTTATTTTGTGGAATAGTTTGAAGAATATTGGTATTAGGTTTTCTTTGAAGGTCTGATAGAATTCTGCATAAAACCATTTGGCCTTGGGTTTATTTTGGTTGGGAGACTTTTTTTTTTTTTTTTTTTTTGAGACAGGGTTTCTCTGTATAGCCCTGGCTGTCCTGGAACTCACTTTGTAGACCAGGCTGGCCTCGAACTCAGAAATCCACCTGCCTCTGCCTCCTGAGTGCTGGGACTAAAGGCGTGCGCCACCACACCCGGCTGGTTGGGAGACTTTTAATGACTGCTTTTAGACAGATTCATTAGTGCAAGACTCAGAGATGGAGTCCACCT
The DNA here is from genome assembly GCF_978045245.1 of Mus caroli. Classification (NCBI taxonomy): domain Eukaryota; kingdom Metazoa; phylum Chordata; class Mammalia; order Rodentia; family Muridae; genus Mus; species Mus caroli. The sequence goes on from NW_028227272.1 coordinate 15,780,631, forward strand.
TTGTCTGGAAAATGAGACGTTGTTCTGTGTGTTTAGTGGTAGGTTGGATCCCCCCCACCCCCCCAATTGGCTGGTTTGGGCTATTTCAGGGAATTGGATAGTTCAGACAAAGAAAGGAAAACGGATTGCTTCCTGACATCGGAGCGGTGCCTTACACTTTAAGATTCGAAAGTCTCTCCAAAGAGTTCTGTTTGTTGAAGAAAAGGCCCTCTGAGATTTTATCTTGGAGAAGGAAAAGAAGCAGGAACTTGATCTTCTGAAATGGTTAAGCAATAAGCACATGGAGATCCATCGCTAGAGCCTCTTTCCCTGTCTGCCCAGGGGGAGCTAGCTGCCTGGCTGCTGTGCTCCTTCTATAATCTTGGGATTCCCTTTCCCCTTTGATATTGCATTAGAATCCCTAGTACAATCCATGGGATTATGGATCCTCCTCTAAAAGAGTTCCATAGTATGGGGAACAGGCACAAGAGGGGCCTGAAGATGGTTACTTGCTTGTCCCACTGGCAGTGAGCAAGGCCCTGGTAGAGTAGTTTTTCTGAGGACAGAACATTGTTTTGGAGAATGGAAGAACCATGTTTCAAACTGGTTGCTTTCCTCTAAGCCATGGGAAATTTCTCTATCTTTGACTGAAAACCTAGAAGGGTTCTTGGAAGTAAAAACTGAATGTATGGGAACCCTTCTGTCACTAGCTCCAACAGTTTTAACTCAAGCTTGCCCATACTCAGTGTCTACCACATACATAACTGATACTTTCAGTTTTTCAGGTATCTATTGTTGTTTAACATCACCTATCATGCTCATTGTTGGAGTAGAAACCAGAAGCCCTCTCTTTACACTGTTTATAAACTCATGAGAAGAGTGGATTTTTTAAAAAGTATAGGGGTTAGAGAGATGGCTTAGGGTTAAGAGCTTTGTTGTTATTATGTAGGACCTATGTTCAATTCCCAGCACCTACAGGGTGGCTTCCTACAACTCTTAACTCCAGTTCTAGGGAGTCTGGTACCCTCCTCTTACCTGGAGGGCACCCGGCACACACATGACACATAGAGACACATGTAGGCTAAATACCCATACACACACACACACACACACATATATATATATATATATATATGTATATATATATATATATATATATATATATATATGAGAGAGAGAGAGAGAGAAAATCATAGAATGAATGGCTTTGTAGATAGAGTTACAGATGTCTTTGATTTCAGGTTGAAAGAGCAGAACCTCGTCAAGGAGCTGCGGTCCCGGGAACTGGAGAGCAGCAGTGACAGCGACGAGAAGGTCCACCTAACCAAGCCCTCTTCACTGTCCAAGCGCAAACTTGAGCTTGAGGTAGAGACGGTGGAAAAGAAGAAGAAAGGTCGCCCTAGGAAGGATTCACGTCTTTTACCCATGTCTCTGTCCGTCCAGGTGAGGCCTATGGACTGTCTTGCCTGTCCCACCCTGCCTCCTTGGGAGGCCCTTGTGTGTGGAGGGTGTCTTATTAGTGTGAGAAGCTTACACACCGTTCATTTTATCTGCCTGCCACTCAGAGACCTTGAGTAGACCCGTTAGGACTTTTTCTGGGAGGCAAAAAAGGAGTGCCCATTTACTTCATACAGGGTACTCACAAATCAAAGAAATAATTCCATCTGAGTCCAGTTTGGGTTACTTAAGGAGCATGAGCAAAAAGTGTATATATTCAAAAGCACTCCACTGGAAAGTCCCACCCGTAGCATAGGTGACAGATTTTATAAACTGTATTACTGGAGTCCCACCCTCAGTCAAGTTTCTGCCTCCTAGTACTCTACCTCATTTCTTAAGGCCAAGTGCATCCTGGTGGTGGGAGGGAATGTTGTGTGGAATGTCAGGTGAGAGTCTAGTAACCTCCCTCCCCCAACTTCATCGAGGGAATGTTTGCAGCCCTATTTTTGGTACTGTAGACCCAGCTATCACTGTATTGTTTTGCTTATTTCGTTGCCATGACGTGGGGCCAACATATTCTGTAGGTCACCACAGCAGTCTCTGCTCCATGATGGCGAGATGGCACTCAGAGGAAATAGCTACACCAGAACTGGTCCCCTGATGTCAGCCCCCTCATCTGTCAGGTGGGGATCCTTGTAGCATTCCCCTGTGCTTTCTGCCTTCCAGAGTAGGTGGACATGCCTTGGGAACAGGCCTAGCCTCACTTTAGGTCCTTACCTCTGGGTCACTTTCTTTCCCTAATGCTACCCCTGTAGTGTTTAGGTGGAGCTCAGGGTTATTTCTGGCTCTTTTAGTCTCCAGCTGCCCTGTCTACAGAGAAGGAGGCCATGTGTCTGTCTGCACCAGCACTTGCCCTGAAGCTGCCAATTCCAGGCCCACAGAGAGCGTTCACCCTCCAGGTGAGGACTGAGACCCCTACCACTCCCTCACAAGAGCATACATTCTCTCTCCCCTAATATAGGCTCCATCTTGCCACACCTCAAGGACTCATTTCCAGTGGCTCTCCATCTTCTTCTAGCTGACTGGGGTGGACTGCTAGCCTCCTATCTCTACTCTCATGTCTCTTCCTCTCTCTAGTTTGCTTCTAAGTCTCAACAGTCAGGGCTGCCCTTACCATCAATTCTCGATACCAGCTCTTTCTTTTTTTTTTTTTTTTTTTGGTTTTTTCGAGACAGGGTTTCTCTGTGTAGCCCTGGCTGTCCTGGCACTCACTTTGTAGACCAGGCTGGCCTCGAACTCAGAAATCCGCCTGCCTCTGCCTCCCGAGTGCTGGGACTAAAGGCGTGCGCCACCACGCCCGGCTGATACCAGCTCTTTCAAGACCTGACTCATGCGTCCTCTGAGAAGCCTCTTGCATGTCTTCCACCCCTTTGGCAGTGTCAGGCTGGGTGCCCATGGCACATGTGTCTGTGTTCTGCCCTAGTCTCACTGTCCTTATCAGGCTCTCAGGACCTGGCTTATAATAATACATTCTTTCTTATGTTTCTTTTTAATTTATTTTATTTTCATTTTATGTATATGAATATTTTATCCTCACCTATGCATGTATGCCACATGCATTGTTGCCCTCAGAGGTCAGAAGAAAGCATTGAGTCCTCCAGAATTGAAGTTACACATGGTTGTGGGCTGCAATGTGGGTGCTAGGAATTGAACCAGGTCCTCTGTAAGAGCAACACGTGCTTTAAACCACTGAGCCATCTTTGTAGTCCCAAGAGTAGAGTCTTAGAACCATAAAATTATTCAAACAGTGAGAGACTAAATAATCCCTTATATGCAAGTGCCCAGCATCTGTGCCCATGCTTCTCCCATTATGAGGGCTTTTCACTCAGCTATCATTTCACTGCACACCTCTGCATCTTGCTTGGTGCATCTCTTTAGATAGCCTTTGTGGACTCTGTATATATCATTTTCTTCTGGCCATATGTTGTGAGAGGCCTGAGCTGGTGTTGGGGTGCTTGAGGGTAGGCACCATCTCTTCCAGCCATAAGTGTGTGTGGATCATGCTGAGGAAGGGTTGGGCAGATTGAAGGGAAGAGTAGCACCCACGTGGTGGTTTGCTCATGTGTGCATGTGCGTGTGTGTCCCCAGGTGTCTTCAGCTCTCAGTACCACATGGAGCCATCCTTGGTTTCTGGTGTCTAGAGAGAATGGAGCTCCTTGCTTTTAACCAACCTACTCTCTAGTTCACCACTTGCACTCATGAAAAGTTGTCAACTGTTCTGTTTGGGTTTCCATACAGAAACCTAGCTTCTACAGATCAGATCTGTAGATATGCATAAGACTGAATCCATTTCATGCCAGGCTTTGAACTAGACCATGATAATGTGAGTTATGTAATGCCATAGTATTATATAGGGAAGTTTGTTAATGTGGAGAGCACATTGTTTTTTTTTATTATTATTATTATTCTTTCCTCTCTTATCAAATATAGCAGTCTTTGGTAATCTTTCAAGTCTGAGGTTTACTCCCAAGTCCAAGGCTGTAGTCTTGGGCATGTTACAACTCTGTGAGATGACAACCCCCCAGGCCCTGTTACCCTTCTCTGGTGGCCAGTGAGCTAGTCTGCCTCTTTGTTGTCTTTGCCCCACCTCAGAGCTCAGGTTGTCATACAGTCCCTGAGTGTCCTACAACTCCAGGAGCTACCACATAACAGGCCCACTGCTACTGAGGTCATGTGTTGCTTTCCTCCATCCAGGTGAGCTCTGACCCCTCCATGTACATTGAGGTGGAGAATGAAGTGACCACTGTTGGGGGGATAAGGCTGAGTCGCCTGAAGTGCAACCGTGAAGGGAAGGAGTGGGAGACAGTGCTCAGCAGCCGCGTCCTCACTGCTGCCGGCAGCTGGTAAGGGCCGTGATGGACAGTACCGGCAGTTATGAAACGTAACCTTTGAGAAGAGAACAGCTCCAGGCGAGGCTCCTTGGGGCCTTCTGAACATTGATTCACCTCTCATTCCCTATCTTGTCAATATCCTTGCCTCATACTGTCACAGGCCGACTTTAAGCCTTGGGGTTACCCAGTCTAGCAAGATCCCTGCCTCAGGTCTGCCTGCTTTTCCCTGGCCTGCACAGGTGCTTTCCCTGGACCCTTGATTTTCACCCCATGTCCTGGGAAGGATCGACAGATGGTGATGCAAGTCCTAGCCCTGCTGGCTAGGGAGGTGGGATTGTGGGTGGGGATTGTCTTAATTCAGTGCTGCCTTATAGCAGCACAAGGGTTCTATCCTTGGCTTACTCAAAAAAGACAACCAGCACTTTCTCTCAGGGACTCAGGGGTCTCTTGTTTACCTATTTTCAAAGTATGAATACAGGAAAACTTTGAATGGGACCCAGGAGCAGAGAGGGAGCTCTCTTTGATGATATGACTGGGTTCTGTCTGATCATTTCTCATGACCATCCATGTAGCAGCTATTTCTACTAGGGCTTTGCAACAATGATTGCTCAGAAAACAATTTTGGTTAGATCCTTAGTTGCCTGCCTTGAGGGTATGTGTGAATGCCTCTCATCTATCTGGCTGGGTAGATCTTCAGATTCCCTTGGACCCAAGTGAGTTTATAGTATTAGGTCCTGAAAGATCCCACAGTTCTGTTCCTCCTTGGGATTTTCCCTTGGCACAAGATCACTGAGTTTTTAAATCTTAGCTTCCTGTGTTTGGTACAACTGTTGGTACCAATTGTATGTCTCTGTTCCTAAGGCAAGTGGCATGTCCCAGCAGGAGTCCAAGGATGTCAGCACAGACTTTCCTGTAGCAGTATAGCTGCAGGAATGGGAGCCTCTCCTGTGTAGGCTGAGCCTACAAAGATTCCTGTCCAATGTTGCAGCCCATGTCACAGCTTCATTACTGGGAGCTGGCTAAAGGAAGGCCCTGAACATGAGAGATGATCAGACAGATCACTGTCAAATCAGAGAACTACCTCTCTGCAACTAGGTCCTGTTCAAAGTTTTTCTCTGTTCATACTTTAGACATTTGTAAACATGAATATCTTGCTTATTTTCTGTCCTTAGAGTGGAAGAGTTGAGGTGCTCTTAAGCAGGGGAAATTGCCCATACAGATATGTACCCTGACTAATTGGGTTAGTCCTAAGGAAGGGGGCCCATATGTTTTGCTAGGGTGTGAGTAACCCATGCACCAGTGGCCTGGTCTTGGAAGCCATACTTGAAAGACAGTGGCCTCCTTGTAGTAGGCTTCCTTGAGGACCACATCTAGATCAGGGGTGCTCTTCTAAAGCATTCCTTGCTCATGGACTGACACCTCTTCTGTCCTACACCTGATAACCTGGAGTGCTCAGCTGGTGTTCCTGTAACAGCTGGTACTAGTTAGTGCTCTACCCCTCTCCCAGCCTGTTCCCTGAGGGCTTGTCTGGGCTAGTTGTAGCCAGGAATCTGTCACCTAGGCACTCTGGTTTTATCTGATGAGTTAGGCACATATTTTGAGCGACCATCATGTTGAGTAGCTTTGTGAAGTACCAGCACTCCTTGGTCACTATCAGTGTGAACAGCTCTTTGGGTGAACAAGGGAAAACAGAAGCCTGTTTGTAAGTGCTCAAGCAGGCTGTCTGCCTTGTTCCCCTGCCCTGGTCCTTGCATTGTCCTTTCCTTGCCATCCCAGTAGCACCACCTGCTCATAGCAAATGTATGAGGCTCCCCAAGGCCCTGGAGGAAGGCAGGCTCTGCATCATTCACCTGGCTCCTGTGACGCCTTCCCCTCCTCTTCCCTTGCAGTGATGTGGTATGTGTTGCCTGTGAAAAGAGGATGCTGTCGGTGTTCTCTACCTGTGGTCGCCGTCTCCTCCCTCCCATCCTCCTTCCATCTCCAATCTCTACTTTGCACTGCACGGGCCCCTACGTCATGGCACTCACCGCTGCAGCCACACTGTCTGTCTGGTGAGAGGCAGGCACAGACTGGGGCCACCGGTCTATATAGGGGCTGGGTGGAGACCCAGCAGAGAAGTAACCAGTGGGCCCAAGAGCTGTTAGCAGTGTTCACTGGTAATGAGATGTCCTTAAGCAGAGGGTGGCTACACTCCCGTTTTTTTCTCAGGGTGGGTGTGGGTGTGGGTGTTGGGAGTCGCTCAATGGATCTGCTGTCTGGAATTTCCTGTGTAGCTTTGGGCAAAATAGGGTGGGGAAAGAGGCAGGGACCAGGATGTTGAGTGAAGACATTCTGATGCCTTTGACTTGGGTGTAGAGTAAGCTGTTCCCTGTCTCTTTAGGGATGTTCACAGACAAGTGGTTGTGGTGAAAGAAGAATCTCTACACTCCATCTTGTCAGGTAACCCTTATGGGTGGGCACTCCTCTTCCCTTGGGGTCAGATTCCCTGGTCTGATCCACTCTAGCCCCCTTAGCCCATACAGAGAACCAGGCTTAGAGCACAGCTTACAGTGAGCTAGAGCTATACTTAAGGAGACATGCTTTCTGGACGGATGATAAAATGGGTCCCTAAAATGGGTTACAGAGATCCTGATGGTTATCAGAATGGCTTGGCTAAAGCACCAAGCAGCAGTATATAGATTATATATCAGTAGTCCAGAGGCTTAGTATTGGGATCATGTGAGCTAGGGTTTAAATTTCTCCATTAGTGAATTCATGATTACTGATTAGAACTTATTCCTGTGGTATCCTCCAGGAAGTGATATGACGGTGTCACAGATCTTGCTAACACAGCATGGAATTCCAGTGATGAATTTGTCTGATGGGAAAGCATACTGCTTTAATCCATCCCTCTCCACATGGTAAGAAGGTATCCCTCTGTCCTATTCCCTGGGAGTGTTTCTGTACTGGGCACCAGGGCGTAGGTGGTCATTCCTGCTTGTCCTTGCTTCTTTTGAGCTCTCACCAACTCCTGTATATGCACTACCATCCCTTCAGGGTTCTGTGAATCTAGGCTACCCTCCCTTTAAAGTCTGTGGGTAAGGTCACTGGCCTTTTATATTATTTCCTGGAGCCAGTTTTATCAGAACAGATACTGAAACATTTGTGGTTCTTGATAGATAGGCCTCCTTAACAACCACCAACACGGTAGCCTTGTCAGTAGTCAATTCTGTGGGCTTAACTGTACCAAGATGGTCTTTCAGACTTACTGAGAAAATCAAGCTGGTGATGTGATTTCTCTATTTCCTTTGACTAGCGTGGAATTTGGAGCCACTTCTGTATTTGTAAAATTTCTGTATACATTAGATTTTTAAAAAAATGTGTGTGCATATACATATATGTATGAATATGTATATATATATATGTGTGTGTGTGCATATATACATGTATATATATGTATATATGTGTGCATGTGTGGATATGTGTATTTGCGTGTGTGGGTAGATATATGCATAGGTATATGTTGATGTTTGGTGTCTTCCTCTATTGCTCTCCTTCTTATTTACCAAGACATGGATGCTCATTGAACCTGGAATTTACTGATTTGGCTAGTTTAGCTAGTCGTCCCCCCCCACCCCCCGCCCCCCGCCACACACACACCCCGTGTCTTTCCTTTTGAACACTGGGATTATGAGCAGGTTGTCATACCTGGCTTTTGTGTGGGTGCTAGAGATCCAAATGTCAGTTCTCCTGCTCATGCAGCAAGCATTTTATCCATTTGACTCATCTTCCTAGACCACATTAGAGATTCTGACCCAGATATATGCAGTATATGAGCTGTATGCCAGCCATTCCTTCAGAACCAAAGCATGCTACTTTCTAGGTTCTTTTCTCTTAAGAGTTGCCAGGCATACATTTATATTCAACACTGAGATTTATTTTCCAGTTAAAAAAACAAAAAACAAATTTCTGCTACCCTTTTTTTTCCAATTTGTAAATAATTATATGTTAATGTGTGCTTATAGCGAGGCAAACATATTTAAAATCATTTAAGAAAAGGCAAGCCAGGCATGCAGGTACATGCTTGTAACAATAGCACTTACTTAAGAAATTGAGACAAGAGGATACCAAGTTTGACTTTTCAGAGACTCAGAAAAAGGAAAAGACATCAACTTTTTGTTTTGAATATATTCATAAAGATAGCCCTCTGTTTTATGGAGAATATTTTCTTAACAGTTACATAGAGGGTCCTGAAATGGTGGGAGAAATGGTGGGTGTTGCTCAGCAGATGGAACATGGCCAGTTCACACAGCATTATGTGAGCCAGCCATTCAGAGTACATTTCATACAGGAGTCATTAGGACATTAAGAACCAAGACTATGGGGTTGGTGAGATGGCTCAGTGGGTAGAAGCACTGACTTCTTTTCTGAAGGTCATGAGTTCAAATCTCAGCAACCACACGATGGCTCACAACTATCTGTAATGAGATCTGACGCCCTCTTCTGGTGCGTCAGAAGACAGCTACAGTGTACTTACGTAAAGTAAATAAATCTTAAAAAAAATAAAAAAAGGAACCAAGACTTTGTAGCTAAAATGTTCAGTGACACTCCTCATTTATCAGACTTGTGACTAGAAAGCCTGCCAGTAATGGGCACCTGTCTTGGAGGACAGTGGCTTCACTGGTAAGCTACAGTGTGGTGGGCAGGGTTTGTTTTCCTGACCTTCTGTCTTCTAGTTTTCCTAACATCTGTTTCTTTCTTTGCTTTCTCAGGAACCTGGTTTCTGACAAGCAAGATTCATTGGCCCAGTGTGCAGACTTCAGGAACAGCCTGCCGTCCCAGGATGCCATGCTTTGTTCAGGACCGTTAGCCATAATTCAGGGCCGCACCTCCAAGTATGTGAGCTGAGAGTCTTGGCACTGCCAGCAATGCTCTACTGGGAGGGACCTGGGTCTGGTCCCTGCTTGTTTCCTTTGTCCTAACTGTTGCTTGGTGCAGAAGAGTTGTCTTTTTAAATTTTTGTCAAGTGTGTTATGGGGACAGCTAAAACCCTGGCCCCATCACTTTAAGGGCCCAGGTGACAGTCAGTGAGGGTCTTAAGGGTCATAGATACCTAAGTGGCACAGGGTTTGGGAGTGGGTAGGGCTGTCGTTTCAAGACCCCACACAGCAGGTTCTGAGCATGGATGCTACCATGCAGCCTGCCTTTTGATGAGGAATACAGAGGTTGATGGTAAATTAATCAACTGATGGTTGGGAGGCCTTGGACAACTTATTTGCCCTCCACCCTTCTGTCTCCTCTCTGGTACACTGGGACACACAGAGCAGCCCCTCTACACCATTGTAGCACACCCTGTCTTACTGTGCTTGCCTTGCTGGTCTCTGTAGCTCTGGAAGGCAAGCTGCCCGGCTCTTCTCCGTGCCTCATGTGGTACAGCAGGAGACCACACTGGCCTACCTAGAGAACCAGGTTGCTGCGGCACTTACCCTGCAGTCAAGCCACGAGTATCGTCACTGGCTCCTCCTTTATGCTCGGTACCTTGTGAATGAAGGTAAGATTACTCCAAGGAAGGGTGTCTATTGACAATATTTTTCTTTCTTCTTTGAACCCCTCTTGCTAGAACATCATGCATGCCCCCCACTGCCTCCCTGTACCCTCCAGTCCACCCCTATCCCATCAGGGGCTCTCAGAGTGCCTGTGCTCTTAGTAGCTCCCCTGGCAGGGAGCAAGGTGTTCTGGAAGAGGACTGTGCAGTGACCTTCAGCACCTCTCAATCCTTGGTGGGCAAGTTCTCATTCTGTTTTACTAGCCTTTCCTATCCCATGAGCTTGATTCCCAGTGTATGGCACAGGACTGGTCTCTCCAAAGCTCTCCTGTGACCCACATAGTCCCAACTCTGCCCCCAGGGCTTCTCCAAAGTCCTTTGCTTTGTCCTTTATCACCTCCCCCATTTTGATAAGATTTAAAAGTGTACCAAGTGTCTACAAGGTGACTTGAAGAGCTAGTCTCTCATGCTTATCTCTGACACTGTGTAAAGGTGCATGTTATAAAGCCCTGTTTTCACAGTAGACTTTACTCTCTTTGCTCTTTGACTCTTTCTGTGCTTAGTTTGTGGTCACTGGCCTTCCCAAACAGGTTGAACTCCCAAGTCCGCATACCTGGGATATGTCAGTCATGTCTTTGTCTTTAGGTCATGCACCCCATTCCTCAAAAATGGTTTGCCCCTTCCCGAGTGTTGAGCAGAACTCACCCTTATGTATCACAGAGGCTCTGCCTCGTCTGGACTCTTCACTTACACGAGCCTATTCATTGTCCCTGAGTAGTACATTGTGTCCAGTCTTTTCCCCTTGTTTTGATGTCTTCGAGAAGAAGAACCATATGTTAAACTACATGAGACACTATTTATTTCTCCGAATTTTCAGAGTCTAGCTTCATCCTGTTCATTTTTCCCAGTCCCTATGGCATTAGCTGTCCAAGCGCTGCCCAAAACTCTGTGTATAGTTTTTGTGGTAGCATCACCCGTACTGTGGTGCTGGTGTCCCTTGATCTTGCCATATTCAGTTGTCATTCTGTAGTTAGCTTCCCAGTCAGCTCCCTTCCTTTTGAAGTTGCCTTCCTACTTCTAATCTTGTCACACCAGCTGTAGAGTCTCTTCTCTCAAACACTGCTAACCCTGTTAACGCACTCCTTCTACCAGTTCCCCATGTTTTCCAATGATTTTTCATCATAGAGCTGCCTGTGTCTTATTTACATGTTCCCAGAAGACGGGGAGGAGGTTGCCTATTGTCCAGAGGCTGATGAATGAGTGAGAAACTATTCATGGGTCTCTAGGCCTCAAAAAGAAATAGACATGTTTTGCCCATAGTAGGCAATAAAATATTTGTTCATTCAGCTTGAATGTGTATACAACTTAGCATATTCTTGATTTTCATTTCTTTTAATAATGTGTTCCTGTTTTTGTTGTTGTTTTTTATGACTAGGGTTTGAATACCGCCTCCGTGAAATATGCAAGGACTTGCTGGGTCCCGTTCACTGCTCCACTGGAAGTCAGTGGGAGTCAACAGTAGTGGTAGGTGCTTTTTTCATTCTTGCTATGAGAATTATATCACAATCATGATGGTAGAATTTAAAAAATAAGATCATCTTTCCCTGTCTCAAAGAATGCTTTGAGAGTTCTTGTCATGAGGCATCCAACTGCCTACCTGAACCATGGTGTTAGTGGGGTACTGGCCTACTGGCACTGCACACTCGGGCAGGAGTTCAGTAGGTACTAGTCACACCTGTGCTGAGAGAAGTGGCTTACCAGCACTTTTGGTATGGTAGTAAGAGTGACAGATCATGCCAGACATAGTGGCCCATGCCTTTGATCCCAGTACTTGAGAGACAGATGCAGGCAGATCTCTGTAAGTTTGAGACCAGCCTGGTGTACATATAAAGTTCCAGGCCAGAGCAGCCGATAGTTACATAGTAAGATCTACCTCTGGAAAGGAAAAGAGTCATGTCCTATCTTTGTGAGGATCAGTGTCTTTGGTAAGGTGGCACACTTAGGCCAGAAGGTTAACAAGCTGCTTTGAGACTGAATTGTTTCAGAGGGGTGGCAAGATTGCAAAGAAGGACATTATAGATGAAACCCAAGGATGAGGAGAAGCAGCCCTGCAGCCGTGGACCATCATTTTGGTGGAAGTAATGAGGAAGGCAGAAAAGACATGCTACATGCTTGAGGTTTCTTTGATTGACACATAGGGAGCAGATGAGAAGGTGGTGTGGGGTGATGGGGAGAGACACATATAGAAAGTAGACCTTTAAGGTCTCCTGAGGACCCGGAGTCGATGGTAAGTTGGATCCATGTGGTGGCAGTAGAGATGGGCAAGGAGACAGATCCAGTATGTATAGTAGTAGACCAGCAAGACTTGGTAGACAGGTGGATTGTGAGGGAGGGAAGGGAGTGATGGACTTTTCACTTCATAGTTTTGGGCCTGGCAAAGGTGGATGGCTGGGCGTGCTATTGAGTGAGTTGGAAAAGGAACCAGTTGGCAGAGGAGAGGAGAAACTTGCATCCAAGAGTTAGCTCACAGGTAGCACCTGCTCTGACCAGGTACATTCCAGGCATGATGCAGCATCAGTGTACCAGACCGACTTAGTTCCCTTCTTGTAGAGAGGGATGGACTTAGCATGTATAATATCTTGGGTGTTTGAAAAAAAAAAGATAAAGAGCTTAAATGGATAAAGAGCGGGTGGTAGGATGTTACTCTGTACTGAGTGGTCTAAAAGGCCCGACTTCTGAGAAGAAACCAGAATAGGAGAAGGACAAAGTCATGCATATGTTTGAAGGAAAAATGTCCAGGCAGAGGGCAAAGCAGGTTCAAAGGTCCTGAGGTGGGAGTACTTGGAGTGCAGAGTAGTGAACAAAAGGCAATAGGAAGTGAGATGGCAGAGCTTGGAAGGCCAGTACCACAGACTTTGGAGGCACTCCTGTGTACAGTGGCCAGTTTTGTATCTATCTCATTTGTTAACTTTCATTGCAGTACTTTCAGCTGGGTAATGAAATTCTGGGTTCAGAATCTTTCTTTTAAGGGCTCTGTTGATAATTTTCTTCTTCAGACTTCTAGCATTGAGGGTTGTTGCTAGAAGATCTGGGATAATGTGATTTCCATGGCTTTGCAGTACTTTTGGGATCTGGTCTTGAGGGTTTTCTTGTAGAAAAGAGTATATAGTTATATAAAGATATATTTATTGGTTGACATTACCAGCACAGTAGAACAGTAACTAATATAGTGAGAATTATGAATGGGGTTGTTTCTCTGTGTGTTTGCCATTGATATATCTCTGTGTTAATTTTCTATCCTGTCACTGTTTATCAGGTCTAAGAGCTTTTGAAGTCTGTAGTGTGTCATGTATAAAGTCAAGTCCTATGCAAATAAGAATACTTCGACTGCTTTACCTATTTGTATCCCTTTTATTTCCTCCTCTTGTCTTACTGTTCTGGCTAAGGATTCAAGTACTATATTGAGTGAGAATGAAGATATTAGATACTCTTGCCTTGTTCTTCATCACACTGGGAATTTTTTGAGTGTTTTTTTGTTTTTTTTTCCATTTAGTATAATGTTGGCTAGTGGTCTGCTGAGCATAGTCTTTATTGTTGAAATATGCTCCCTCTACTTTTATCATGTAGCCACATTGGATTTTTCAGTCTTTGTCTATGTCTATTGAAATGATTTTTGTTTTTAGTCTAGGTGATGGGTAATGTCTGTTGGTTTATGTTTGTTGAACCAGCTGAATTAATTTTGCAAGTATTTCATTGAGAATTTTTATATAGTTGTTTATTGGGATTGTCATTTTTTTTTAACTTTTTATTGGTTCTTTGTGAGTTTCACATCATGCATCCCAATCCCACTCATATCTCCCTACCCTTGTACCCGCCCTCCACCCTTGCATCCCTCCCCACAACAGAGAAAAAAAATTTCGTTATGGATATACCACATTGTGTCCCACAGTCTACTCTTTTGTCCACACTTCTTTGCTTGCAGTTGTTCATTGCAATAACTTGTTGGTCAGATATGAGGCCTCTGGCTACTCTTATGAATACTGGAATCTCATTGGGACTCCTCTCAGATATCCCTCTAGTTTTGGATCTGTAGGATCGGCCCCTTCATGTACTCCAGCAGTCCATCAGTGGGGTAGATGTTGGAGTGGGCCAATTCAAAACTCTGGAATTGGACCTGAGAGGTATCTAAGCTGGCCAGCCAGTGGCCTTTCCTACTCTCACACCCTCAGGCCAGTTCACCAGCAACCCCTGCAACCAGGGTCGGCTCTGTCATGCAGTTAAGGTATAGGGCCTGTTCTCTGTTGCAGCTGGTGAGGGGACCATCACCAGTTCCCCCACTCCTGGCTGGGAGCAGCTCTCCTGCCAGCCATAGATGTCAAGGGATGAGGGAGGTGAAGAGGGTGTCTCTCATCCACACCACTGCTTAGCAGAAGAGGCAGAGCCAGCTCTCCTGGGCTTATTATGCCCTTGGGGCAAGCTTACCAGCAACTCCCACATCCAGGGTCAACTCTGCTGTGCTGCCCAGGTGAGTTCAGGTCCTGTTCACCCAAGTGCTGCATCAGGTGAGGGGCAGGACCAGCTCTCCTACTTTTATGACCCCATTGGAGCTAGTTTTCCCACCCTCTGCTGGTGGTGAGGGCAAAAAGGAGGGGAGGAGAGCTCTCCTTTGCCAGTGCCACTGTACAATAAACAAGAGGCAGGGCCGGCTTTCCCTCAGTCCCTACATCCAGGGTTAGCTCTATTCTGGTGCCCAGGGAGGCACAGGACCTGCTGTAGGTGGTAAGGCATAGGGGGCATATTTCCCACACCTATGTCACTGATTGGTAGACTAGTAGCAGGACCACGCCTCCCATGCTTGTACCTTCAGGGTCAGCTCACAAGCACCACCACCACCAAGGACCCTGGGTGAGGTTCAGTGCCCGCTCTCCTGAGTGCTGCAGCTGGTGAGGGGCTGGGCTAGTTCTACTCTCATGACCTCAAAGCCAGGTCTCATGCCTGCCACACTTGGTGAGGGAAAAGTGGGGAGGAGGGTATCTCTCCCTCATCCACATCATCACACAGGAGACTTGTAGGGCCAGCTCATCTGCAACTGCCACGATGTGCAGGGCTGCTCTCCTGAGTACTGCAACTGACTAGGGGAGGAGTCAACTCTCCCATGATGCCTAGTTGAGGGATAGCGCCAGTTCTTTATAGCTCTTAGATATTAACATGTCCCTGGGTGGCAGCTCAGACCAGGGATGTCTACCTGGTCTTTGGTGGTTAATAGATCCCTGCTCTTCAGGACCAAGAATCCAGATATGGCCCCTGGTGGCAGCACAGGCAAGGAGCATGGTCCCAGATAGCATCACTGGCTACTCACATCAGACTGTCACTCACTATCCTGAAATCGCCAGTTCTGACTCTTTTCCTTGCGCCTACACTCTTCTGTTTCTCTTTCTCTTCCATTTCTCTATCACTGCTGTTTCCTATTAGTGGTGCCTGGGGGTCTCTGGTGCCTGAGGTCATCTCAAGAGTGGTCTCAGGAGTTCTATGCTCATGCATTATGGTGCTAGGCAGGAGTCATCTTGGGCACAACCTTGCCAGGCCCACCTGAGTGTCCCTTTGTGAGAGTCATCTGTCAAGGTGACAGGGACACCTCTAGGGACAGAGGAAGATCATCTTTCATTTTCTTTTGTTATGTTTTTATCTGGGATCAGGATAACATTGATTCCAATAAAACCGTTTGCAAGTTTTTCTTCCTTTTCTATGCCATGAGTAATTTCAGTAGTGTTAATAGTGGTTCTTCAGAGTTCAGGTACTAGACCTTTTTAGTTGGGAGACTTACTGTTTCAGTTTTGTTGCTGGTTGTTGGATTAAAATTAATTAATCCTGGCAGCGGGTTCACTACGCACCCCAAAGGTTTACATTATCGAATGAAAGACACACAGCCTTTATATTTTGATATATCTTAATCAGCACAATAACTGCCTAGCCTCCATTATTGAGAGAATCGACCTCCTGCTAATAATTCTGAGTTGTAACTTACTAAGTTCTTTGTACTTACTTGGCTGCTCTGGACCCAGAGGGCTGCCCAAGTGGGCCGAGCTTTGGGCCATGCTCTCCCAGCTCCTTCACATTGGCGGCCACACCTCTCTGTCCTGCACTCTTCTCAGGCATGGTGTCTCTTCTCTCTTCCACACTCTACTGGCATGGTGGATCTCCTCCCTTCTCCTCCTGGTCCCAAGCTTGAGAATCCTAAAGTCCCGCCTCTGACTGCACTGCCTTGCTGACTGCTGGCATCTTTATCTACCAGTCAGAATTAACTGGGGGCAGGGTTCCTGAGTATCTTACACGTGGAACTCTCTCATGCAGACAATTTTGAGGACCCAAATTAAAATTAGAATATAAGCAGCATTCGGCCAAACCCACTACAGCTGGCTATGGATCTTTTTAAGTTATTTACTTTGTCTTAGTTTTATTTTGTTATGTTGTATGTGTCTAGAAATTAGTCTATTTCTTTTAGACTTTCTAACATAGTGGAATAGATTTTTATTTTTATTTATTTTTTTTTTAAAGATTTATTTATTTATTATATGTAAGTACACTGTAGCTGTCTTCAGACACTCCAGAAGAGGGCGCCAGATCTCGTTACGGATGGTTGTTAGCCACCATGTGGTTGCTGGGATTTGAACTCTCGACCTTTGGAAGAGCAGTCGGGTGCTCTTACCCACTGAGCCATCTCACCAGCCCCTGGAATAGATTTTTAAAATGTCTTTATTAATATTTTCTGAATGTCATTGTTTTCTGTTGTTTTGCCTCTCCTTGAATGTCAGATTTTAAAGTTTGGGTCTTTTTTGTTTGTTTGTTTTGTTTTGTTTTGTTTTGTTAGACACTGTCTTGTGACTCAGCACAACTGAAATCCCAATTGAGAGTTTATATTATTCCACGCAACAGCTGGTGATTGTCTGGAGACTTCTCACAGGGCAGCCTTAATGCATTTTACAGGCGCTTTTAAAGACAAAGACACAGAAACTACATCCTGGTTGGCAGTTGCAGGGAAAATAAAGCAGACCTTGGTATCGAGAGGCAGTGACACTCAACTGCACCTAGGAATTCTCGAGCCTGTCTCTTGGCCTTTGGGGCTGGGATCTGAAGAATCCCAGGCAGCAATCCTACTTTGAGACCAGCTCCTTTTGCCTCCCTGGTAGCTGAGATAGGTAGCTTCTGATGTAAAAACTTGGACCTTTTTAGACTTTGTAACCCCAGCTCTGTAACTCTTACAGCAGTTTCTCAGTGGCCCTTAGACAGTCTCTTTCAGTTTCAGAGAGGCTAGGAGGAGGTTGTGTATTATAAGAACTCATAGATCATGTTGTAAGGATATGATCCTGGGAAACCAGACAGAAGGGCAGGAGGTTGGCACTTAGTGCCTCATCAAACAGGCTTGCAGAAGTTTTAAATCCTTGGGGCAACCTGGTCCAGGTAAGTTGTCCACTGTATCATCCCTGTGGTTCTGTGCATTCCAACACAAAGGTGAGTTGACTCACTTCTGGCAATGGGGGTTGAAGAATGTATCTTTCAGATCCAAGGCATGTATACCTGTTCGTCTGGAGTAATCAGACTTAAAAAAGTGTCTGAGTTTGGGACCATGGGATGATGGCCTTGATCCTTTTATTTACTTCGCTCAGATCTTGGACAGGTCTATAATCAGAGGTCCCAGATTTCTTCACAGGCAGGAGCAAAAGGTTCCAGGGTGACTAATAGGGCACCAGGATGCCTATCTCTCTAAGCCAGTCAGTATAGATTGCAGTTCTCCCCATTGCTTCCAGGGTCATTGGGTGGCTTGCCTGTTTGGTTGATTGATTGATTGATTGATTGATTGTATATGAGTACTCTGTAGCCATCTTTAGACATACCAGAAGAGGGCATCAGATCCCATTACAGATGGTTGTAAGCCACCATGTAGTTGATGGGAATTGAATTCAGGACACCTGAAAGGGAGGTCAGTACTCTAAAGTGCTGAGCCATCTCTCCAGCCCATAGGTACCCACCTATGGTTTATATATGCATGACCCAGGGAGTGGTACTATTAGAAAGTGTGGCCCTGTTGGAGTAGGTGTGTCAGTCACTGTGGGTGTGAGCTATAAGACTGTTACCCTAGCTGCCTGGAAGTCAGTCTTCTACTAGCAGCCTTCAGATGAAGATGTTGAACTCCTCAGCTCTGCCTGTACCATACCTGCCTGGACACTGCTGTGCTCCTGTCTTGATGCTAATGGACTGAACCTCTGAACCTGTAAGCCAGCCCCAATTAAATGTTGTCCTTATAAGAGTTGCCTTGGTCATAGTTTCTGTTCACAGAAGTAAAACCCTAACTAAGACAGGTGGTATTATTTAATCTGGACAGGGGTAGCTGAACTGGTTAATTGAACAATTAAAGGAACTTGATGTAGGGCCAGTTCTGGGATTAGTGGGTAGTTTCTGCCTATTCCCCCAGGAATTTTTGTTGTCAAATTTAAAAAGAAAAGAAAAGAAAAAGAAAAAGATAGTCCAACAACTGTCCATTTTGTTTGAGGACAGGACTTTCAGCTAGGGGATATTCTTCTGACAGAGGGTAAGGCATCAGAATTTTGCTGGGTGTCTGTAAGTCTGTGTCTCATCATCAGAGAAGGTGGTAGTAACTTTCAGTTTATGTAAAATGTCTCTTCCTATTGGGGTAGGGACAATCAGGTAAGAACTGAGTATGTTGCCCCAGTACTAAGAAGCCAACTGCTTTGCCCCCCAACTGTTAAGTGTTAACCTAGGCTCCAAGGGAACCCCTAAAGCATAGGAGCCTGGGCTGCATCACTGTTTTTCTTCCTATTAGAACACTCATCTTTCTTGTGTCCTTTGTCCTTGCAGTAGGCTCATTGGTGGCCTACTTGTCTCCTGCACTGGACTAGTTTATATATGGGTTTTCTCACAGGACCACCACTAGGCTTGTTCCTTGGCTCTTAACAGGTTCTTTGTTATTAACAACTTTTGAGTTGCCTCCAGAACCTGGAACCTGCTTACACCTGCAAATCCCTCTAACTTTGTAGCTTCTTTCTAATGTTCCGGCTGGCTAGGTGATAGGTGTTAAATGCCCACCTGTTTTCCAGTGCATCAGAACCCAGGGACTTATAGGTACAGTAAGCCTCTAGGAGGTACTCTAGGAATGCAGTACTTCGCTTTGAGGTCCCCTGTATGACCTCATTTACCTTAACAGGTCTGTGGGCTTCCTTGTTGCTGCTCAGAGCCCAGCCAGGAAAGTCTAGCTTGTGACTCGTGCCCCCATACCTTGTTTGGTGTTAGGATCCCAGTAGGGTTGTTTGGGCCAGAACACACTCTCAATGTGATGAGCATTATCAGCCAGAGATCCCGTCTGGACCCAGAACTACTTTCTTAGCTCCAACCTTATGCAGTCCTTTCTGATGTGAACAGGGTGGCCAGTAACTGTTAACAGTCATTCCCCAGTGGGCTGGTTCGTATAAGAAACAGTCTCTAGGAAAGAGTTGAGCGCCTGTGGTTTTTCAGAAAAAGGGGGGAAAGACTTTTAGTTGTACAGGTCACTGAGAAGGGAATACACACCATAAATGGGTAGAGCTTCTCACTCAGTTCCTTTTAAAAGGAGTCTAGGTGTTTGCCAGAGGGAAAGGACAGCAGGAGCTGTCAGGATCTGGTTGAGCCAGGAGACTCCAGAGAATTAGGGGTGGTAATTGAGATACCTGCTGGGTTCTGATAGGGGACATAATGGGAGCTACTGTGGTTATGCTGGGGAGACACAAACTTAGGGGGAGCTTTTGTAGAGGGAGAAGAGTAAAGGGTCCCTGGGGCCTAGGCCTGGAATAGAGTCACTCTTCACTCAGGGACAAAGGATGGGTAGGTCTTCTTTCTCTGGGTCACTGGATAGAAATTTTGGTGCTTTTTCCCTTTAGGGTTTTGGTACCAGAATCTTGATAACTAGCTTTAAGGGAACAAACAGGCACCAAGTCACAGAGGAGGCTGTTTTAAGAGACTTAGCCAAACATCCATGTAGGGAAATAGATCAGGGTGCCAGGATTTGCTGTGTGATCATCAGCTATACTGCTTGAACCTTTTGATGTCATATGTTCCTGTAGATGGCCATTCAATATCAAAAGAGGGCCACTCTAATTCCCAAAGGGTCCAAAGGAGTCCACCTTTCTGTCTTTGTACACCTCCTAAAAATAGTGGAGGAAACAGTTAAAGAAGTGATCTGTGAAGCAGAACTGCCTACAGTTTCACTTCTGGATCTCAATTCACAATGACAAGTAAGAGACTGATTAGAAGAGACAGAGACAGACAGGACAGGTGCAAAGAGTAACAACATGAAGACCAATTAGGGGTGGCCACAATGCATTCAAATACCTTAACAGTCCTGGGGACTCTGGTGACATCTCACACAGATCTTACACACTGACTAGCAACTGCTAATCTGACCTCTCCTATGTGTCCTTAGGCACACAGAAAGCACCTTAGACTTCTCTGTGGAGGTGACAAACCAGGTGACTTTCACTGAAGGATTTTATACAGGGGCGTTGGAGAGGCCTGGCCGCTTGCAAGTAATGAGTTCTCTCCTGAAGCCCTGGAACATCTCAGGTTGTGTACCCCCTAACAGCTGTGGCCTGCACTAAGACCTTGGAATTGGTCAAACTGGTAAAGGTCAAGAAAGGATTTTGGTAGGACCTCTAAATGTTAAGAGAGACCTAAAGTCCACTCAGCACAACCCAAAGTCTATACTGAGTAATAGTCTGTGTTAGGCTGGCTGGCAGCTGGCAACTGCCTAGAGAGAAACACCATAGAGCAGTCTCAGCGCATTTTACAGGAGCTTTTAAAGCAAAGAACACAGAAAAACTTCATCCTGGTTGGCAGTTGCACAGGAAAATAAAGCAGCAAGCAGTGTAACAGAAGCCAAAAGCAAGCAGCTAGCTGTAGCTGGGGCATTTTGACCCTGAGTTTCTAGAACAGGGTTGGATGCTTTCCCATGGGACTTTTCATGGTGGGGATAGAAAGAGTAGGGGATCAATTTCAAGATAAACCAAAGATGCCTCCAGCTGAGAGGAGACAGAGGAACCTCTGTCCAGTCACAGTTGTTGATGGCTTGCCAATCTCGTTAATCCTTTGAAAGAACCAGCTCTTCCTTTCACTGATTATTTGGATTATATCATTTATATTATATTAATTTATTATCTATTTATTTAAATTTCAGCCCTGGTTGTGAGTATCACTGGCGTGTCTCCCCCCCCCCCCCCCCCACACACACACACACTGTTTTTGGCTTGGTTTGTCCTTGCTTTTTTTTTTTTCCCCACATATTTTATTTATTAAACTATCTTGTTTCTAATAGTCTAACTCCACAATTTCTATTGCAATTAAAATGTCATACTACTTTGTAAGTTTGCTTTTTCAAGTCTCTAAGGAACATTATTTATTAAGTTATTAATTTGAAGTCTCATTTTTTTTGATGAGCTAAATGCATTTAACACATGGAATGAATATATGACTATTAAAAATGATATCTACCCACATCACATTCTTGGGGTCCACACAATCCAGGAAACACCCTTGAAGTTTCTAGACCCCTATGGAAACTAAATCTTGAGCAGGAAGAGGTCAGTTCAGTATATTAGTACATGGAGGTTGGTACTGATACAGATGGTAACTGAGAGATATCTCAGGGAACCCAAGTACCCCACATTCTGAGTTCCTGACAAAGGCAGGCATGACCCATCCTTACAATAGAGTCCCATGGGGCAAGGGTTCTCTGGTGCTTGTAGTTCTTGGAGGGATCCCCCAAAGGACCTCACTAGGGCTGTGTTCTTGTTGAGAGTCAGGCTTACCTGGTGAGAGCCTCATTTCTAAGGGGCCTTTGTTTTAAGAGGTCTGTCACATTGGGTGATAGATAGTCCTGAAACACCGAGTTTTTAATTTCTCCTTCAATATTTGTTGATTGTTTTGCTGGGTCTGTATTGGCATGTGTGGTATTTTACAACTTGGAATGTATCTTTTCAGTTCCTTCTGGCTTTTAATTTTTTTCTGTG
This sequence comes from Mus caroli, assembly GCF_978045245.1. Lineage (NCBI taxonomy): Eukaryota > Metazoa > Chordata > Mammalia > Rodentia > Muridae > Mus > Mus caroli. Next base: position 15,802,515 of record NW_028227272.1, read on the forward strand.
GAAGTTATTATTCTGATGGTCCTTCTGTAATTTCACCTCTTTTGTGGCTTGTAATTCTCTTTCTTTATATATTTATTGTTTTATCTATAATATGTTGTGAAGATCTTTTTTTGTGGTCCTACCCATTTGAGCTTCTGTAAGCTTCTTGTACCTGCAGGTTGTACCCCTCTTCATCTAATGAGAATCACATACCTTCATGGTCCTCTGCTCTGCTGCCTTCTGGTGCATCTTGCATCTCCATGTCTGCTTTTCTTACTTTATAAGCTCTGGCCAACTGGCAGTTAGAGGGAAGCGATCTTAGGAATTAATCAGGAGGACTGTTAGGTTCAGGGAGTCAGGGCCTATCTGGGAGTGTTGAGAAGTGAGATCCCAGGGGAACAAGTGGCTCACAGGGTGGGAAGAAGCAGGCCTAGTCTGGGAGGCAGGGGGTGGAGTAGAATTGGAAAATCGAGAACTAGCCCCCTGTCAACATTTGGAGGAACTCTTGGGCCTGTGGAGTGAGACAGTGATGCGAGATGGCAGAGTTTACCTTGTGGATATGGGAGAGAAGTCCTGGAATTGTGCAGGTCTGTGAGGTACATTGGAATAGAGCCTGTCTGGTGGTGTGGGGAAGGCAAGTCCTAGAGGAGCTGAGAGGCATTTATCTCCTCACTACCTCCGAAGTTTGTTTATGATCTGTAATTGGAGCATGCTGTATATGCATGGACATGAGTGTCAGGTTTATGCTTTGAGTTTGTAACTTCATGTCATAGGATAGATATTAACCTCACCTGTTATAAGATTCCTTGGGGTGATTTGAATAGGTTTGGCCCCCATAGATTCAGGTGCTTGAATGCTTGGCTATAGGGAGTGACATCATTTAGGGGTGTGGCCTTGTTGGAAGAAGTATATCATTGTGTAGGTGTGATTTGGTGTCTCCCCCTGGTTGCCTGTGGGGGACAGTCTTCTTCTGGCTGCTTTCAGATCAAGATTCAAGCTCTTGGCTCTTCCAGTGCCATATCTACCTGCATGACACCATTCCTCCCATGCCCACCATGATGGTAATGGACTAAACCTCTGAACCTGTAAGCCAACCCCAATTAAATGCTGTCCTTTATAAGAGTTGCCTTGGTCATGGCATTTTTTCACAGCAATAAAATCCAAGCTAAGACACTCCCAAATTATGTTTTAGATCTATATGTAGGTGTTTTGCCTGTCTGTATGCCTGCACACAGTAGAGGGCATGGGACTACAGTTATAGATGGTTGTGATATGTTGTCATGTGGGGACCTCAGGAAAAGCAAGTGCTTTTAACTGTTTCGTAGTCTCTGTTCCCCAAGAACTGATAAAGTAACACTTTCATTCATATCCTACTGATCTCATGACATGCGGTTTTCTTATACTTAGAGTTCACAGACTGTGGTTTCATTATCTTGCTTTACAAAGCAGGTCTTTTTGATGGTTTAGATTGTTTTAACATTTAATTTCTTTTTTTTTTTTCTTTTGAGTGTTACTTTATTTATTTATTTATTTTTTTAATATTTTTATTACATATTTTCCTCAATTACATTTCCAGTACTATCCCAAAAGTCCCCCATAGCGCCCCCCACTTCCCTACCCACCCATTCCCATTCTTTTGGCCCTGGCATTCCCCTATATTGGGGCATATAAAGTTTGCAAGTCCAATGGGCCTCTCTTTCCATTGATGGCCGACTAGGCCATCTTTCGATACATATGCAGCTAGAGACAAGAGCTCCAGGGTTCTGGTTAGTACATCATGTTGTTCCAACAATAGGGTTGCAGATCCCTATAGCTCCTTGGGTACTTTCTCTAGCTTCTCCATTGGGAGCCCTGTGATACATCCAATAGCTGACTGTGAACATCCACTCCTGTGTTTGCTAGGCCCCGGCATCGTCTCACAAGAGACAGCTATATTTGGGTCCTTTCAGCAAAATCTTGCTAGTGTATGCAATGGTGTCAGCGTTTAGAAGCTGATTATGGGTCGGATCCCTGGATACAGCAGTCTCTAAATGGTCCATCCTTTCATCACAGCTACGAACTTTGTCTCTGTAACTCCTTCCCTGGGTGTTTTGTTCCCAATTCTAAGAAGGTGCACAGTGTCCACACTTTGGTCTTCATTCTTCTTGAGTTTCATGCGTTTATCAAATTGTATCTTATATCTTGGGTATCCTAAGTTTTGGGCTAATATCCACTTATCAATGAATACATATTGTGTGAGTTCTTTTGTGATTGTGTTACTTCACTCAAGATGATGCCCTCCAGGTCCATCCATTTGGCTAGGAATTTCATAAATTCATTCTTTTTAATAGCTGAGTAGTACTCCATTGTGTAAATGTACCACATTTTCTGTATCCATTCCTCTGTTGAGGGACATCTGGGTTCTTTCCAGCTTCTGGCTATTATAAATAGGGCAGCTATGAACATAGTGGAGCATGTGTCCTTTTTACCGGTTGGGACATCTTCTGGATATATGCCCAGGAGAGGTATTGCTGGATCCTCCGGTAGTACTATGTCCAATTTTCTGAGGAACCGCCAGACTGATTTCCAGAGTGGTTGTACAAGCTTGCAATCCCACCAACAATGGAGGAGTGTTCCTCTTTCTCCACATCCTCGCCAGCATCTGCTGTCACCTGAATTTTTGATCTTAGCCATTCTGACTGGTGTGATGTGGAATCTCAGGGTTGTTTTGATTTGCATTTCCCTGATGATTAAGGATGTTGAACATTTTTTCAGGTGCTTCTCTGCCATTCGGTATTCCTCAGGTGAGAATTCTTTGTTCAGTTCTGAGCCCCATTTTTTAATGGGGTTATTTGACTTTCTGGAGTCCACCTTCTTGAGTTCTTTATATATATTGGATATTAGTCCCTTATCTGATTTAGGATAGGTGAAGATCCTTTCCCAATCTGTTGGTGGTTTTTTTGTCTTATTGATGGTGTCTTTAGCCTTGCAGAAGCTTTGTAGTTTCATGAGGTCCCACTTGTCAATTCTCGATCTTACAGCACAAGCCATTACTGTTCTATTCAGGAATTTTTCCCCTGTGCCCATGTCTTCAAGGGTTTTCCCCACTTTCTCCTCTATAAGTTTCAGTGTCTCTGGTTTTATGTGAAGTTCCTTGATCCACTTAGACTTGACCTTAGTACAAGGAGATAGGAATGGATCGATTCGCATTCTTCTACATGTTAACAACCAGTTGTGCCAGCACCATTTGTTGAAAATGCTGTCTTTCTTCCACTGGATGTTTTTAGCTCCCTTGTCGAAGATCAAGTGACCATAGGTGTGTGGGTTCATTTCTGGGTCTTCAATTCTATTCCATTGGTCTATTTGTCTGTCACTATACCAGTACCATGCAGTTTTTATCACAATTGCTCTGTAGTAGAGCTTTAGGTCCAGCATGGTGATTCCACCAGAGGTTCTTTTATCCTTGAGAAGAGTTTTTGCTATCCTAGGTTTTTTGTTATTCCAGATGAATTTGCAGATTGCCCTTTCTAATTCGTTGAAGAATTGATTTGGAATTTTGATGGGGATTGCATTGAATCTGTAGATTGCTTTTGGCAAGATAGCCATTTTTACAATGTTGATCCTGCCAATCCATGAGCATGGGAGATCTTTCCATCTTCTGAGATCTTCTATAATTTCTTTCTTCAGAGACTTGAAGTTTTTATTATACAGATCTTTCACTTCCTTAGTTAGAGTCACGCCAAGATATTTTATATTATTTGTGACTATTGAGAAGGGTGTTGTTTCCCTAATTTCTTTCTCAGCCTGTTTATTCTTTGTGTAGAGAAAGGCCATTGATTTGTTTGAGTTAATTTTATATCCAGCTACTTCACCGAAGCTGTTTATCAGGCTTAGGAGTTCTCTGGTGGAATTTTTAGGGTCACTTATATATACTATCATATCATCTGCAAAAAGTGATATTTTGACTTCATCTTTTCCAATTTGTATCCCTTTGATCTCCTTTTGTTGTCGAATTGCTCTGGCTAGGACTTCAAGTTCAATGTTGAATAGGTATGGAGAAAGTGGACAGCCTTGTCTAGTCCCTGATTTTAGAGGCATTGCTTCAAGCTTCTGACCATTTACTTTGATGTTGGCTACTGGTTTGCTGTAGATTGCTTTTATCATGTTTAGGTATGGGCCTTGAATTCCTGATCTTTCCAAGACTTTTATCATGAATGGGTGTTGGATCTTGTCAAATGCTTTTTCCGCATCTAAGGAGATGACCATGTGGTTTTTGTCTTTGAGTTTGTTTATATACTGGATTACGTTGATGGATTTCCGTATATTGAACCATCCCTGCATCCCTGGGATGAAACCTACTTGGTCAGGATGGATGATTGTTTTGATGTGTTCTTGGATTCGGTTAGCAAGAACTTTATTGAGGATTTTTGCATCAATATTCATAAGGGATATTGGTCTGAAGTTTTCTATCTTTGTTGGGTCTTTTTGTGGTTTAGGTATCAGAGTAATTGTGGCTTCATAGAATGAGTTGGGTAGAGTACCTTCTGTTTCTATTTTGTGGAATAGTTTGTGAAGAACTGGGATTAGATCTTCTTTGAAGGTCTGATAGAACTCTGCACTAAACCCATCTGGTCCTGGGCTTTTTTTGGTTGGGAGACTATTAATGACTGCTTCTATTTCTTTGGGGGATATAGGGCTGTTTAGATCATTAACCTGATCTTGATTCAACTTTGGTACCTGGTATCTGTCTAGGAACTTCTCCATTTCATCCAGGTTCTCCAGTTTTGTTGAGTATAGCCTTTGGTAGAAGGATCTGATGGTGTTTTGGATGTCTTCAGGATCTGTTGTTATGTCTCCTTTTTCATTTCTGATTTTGTTAATTAGGATGCTTTCCCTGTGCCCTCTAGTGAGTCTGGCTAAGGGTTTATCTATCTTGTTGATTTTCTCAAAGAACCAGCTCCTTGATTGGTTGATTCTTTGAATAGTTTTTCTTGTTTCCACTTGGTTGATTTCACCCCTGAGTTTGATTATTTCCTGCCGTCTACTCCTCTTGGGTGAATTTGCTTCCTTTTGTTCTAGTGCTTTTAGGTGTGTTGTCAAGCTGCTAATGTGTGCTCTCTCTAGTTTCCTTTTGGAGGCACTCAGAGCTATGAGTTTTCCTCTTAGAAATGCTTTCATTGCGTCCCATAAGTTTGGGTATGTTGTGGCTTCATTTTCATTGAACTCTAAAAAGTCCTTAATTTCTTTCTTTATTCCTTCCTTGACCAAGGTATCATTGAGAAGAGTGTTGTTCAGTTTCCACGTGAAGGTTGGCTTTCTATTATTTATTTTGTTATTGAAGATCAGCCTTAGTCCATGGTGATCTGATAGGATGCATGGGACAATTTCAATATTTTTATATCTGTTGAGGCCTGCTTTGTGACCAATTATGTGGTCAATTTTGGAGAAGGTACCATGAGGTGCTGAGAAGAAGGTATATCCTTTTGTTTTAGGATAGAATGTTCTGTAGATATCTGCCAGATCCATTTGATTCATAATTTCTCTTAGTTTCACTGTGTCCCTGTTTAGTTTCTGTTTCCATGATCTGTCCATTGGTGAAAGTGGTGTGTTGAAGTCTCCCACTATTATTGTATGAGGTGCAATGTGTGCTTTGAGCTTTACTAAAGTTTCTTTAATGAATGTGGCTGCCTTTGTATTTGGAGCATAGATATTCAGGATTGATAGTTCCTCTTGGAGGATTTTACCTTTGATGAGTATGAAGTGTCCCTCCCTGTCTTTTTTAATGACTTTGGGTTGGAAGTCAATCTTATCAGATATTAGAATGGCTACTCCAGCTTGTTTCTTCATGCCATTTGCTTGAAAAATTGTTTTCCAGCCTTTCATTCTGAGGTAGTGTCTATCCTTTTCTCTGAGATGAGTTTCCTGTAAGCAGCAAAATGTTGGGTCTTGTTTGTGTAGCCAGTTTGTTAGTCTATGTCTTTTTATCGGGGAGTTGAGTCCATTGATATTAAGAGATATTAAGGAAAAGTAATTGTTGTTTCCTGTTATTTTTGTTGTTAAAGTTGGCATTTTGTTCTTGTGGCTGTCTTCTTTTAGGTTTGTTGAGGGATTACCTTCTTGTTGTTTCTAGGGCGTGGTTCCTGTCCTTGTATTGGTTTTTTTCTGTTATTATCCTTTGAAGGGCTGGATTCGTGGAGAGATAATGTGTGAATTTGGTTTTGTCGTGGAATACTTTGGTTTCTCCATCTATGTTAATTGAGAGTTTGGCTGGGTATAGTAGCCTGGGCTGGAATTTGTGTTCTTTTAGTGTCTGTATAACATCCGTTTAGGATCTTCTGGCTTTCATAGTCTCTGGTGAAAAATCTGGTGTAATTCTGATAGGCTTGCCTTTATATGTTACTTGGCCTTTTTCTCTTACTGCTTTTAGTATTCTATCTTTATTTAGAGCATTTGTTGCTCTGATTATTATGTGTCGGGAGGTATTTCTTTTCTGGTCCAGTCTATTTGGAGTTCTGTAGGCTTCTTGTATGTTCATGGGCATCTCTTTCTTTAGATTTGGGAAGTTTTCTTCTATAATTTTGTTGAAGATGTTTGCTGGTCCTTTGAGTTGAAAATCTTCATTCTCATCCACTCCTATTATCCGTAGGTTTGGTCTTCTCATTGTGTCCTGTATTTCTTGGATGTTTTGAGTTAGGATCTTTTTGCATTTTACATTTTCCTTGATTGTTGTGCCGATGTTCTCTATGGAATCTTCTGCACCTGAGATTCTCTCTTCCATCTCTTGTATTCTGTTTCTGATGCTCGTATCTATGGTTCCAGATTTCTTTCCTAGGGTTTCTATCTCCAGTGTTGCCTCATTTTGGGTTTTCTTTATTGTGTCTACTTCCCTTTTTAGGTCTAGTATGGTTTTGTTCATTTCCATCATCTGTTTGGATGTGTTTTCCTGTTTTTCTGTAAGGACTTCTACCTGTTTGATTATGTTATCGTGTTTTTCTTTAAGGATTTGTAACTCTTTAGCAGTGTTCTCCTGCAATTCTTTAAGGGATTTTTGTGCTTCCTCTTTATTGTCTTCTGCCTGTTTAGCAGTGTTCTCCTGCATTTCTTTAAGTGTGTTATTAAAGTCCTTCTTGAAGTCCTCTATCATCATCAGGAGATATGCTTTTAAATCCGTGTCTAGCTTTTCCGGTGTGTTGGGGTGCCCTGGACTGGGCGAAGTGGGGGTGCTGGGTTCTGATGATGGTGAGTGGTCTTGGTTTCTGTTAGTAAGATTATTAAGTTTACCTTTCGCCATCTGGTAATCTCTGGGGTTAGTTGTTATCGTTGTCACTGTTTAAAGATTGGAGCAGAAGCTGTGTTCCACTCACCAGCAGTCTCTAAATCCTGCGGCGGGGGTCGTGGGTAGCTGACGGTACCCCGGTGCTGGTCCAGCCGGAAGAGGCCTGTGGTCCTACTCAGGCCGTTTTTCTGCTTCCCTAACTAATGCAGTCTCTGGTCCCGCGCGCAATTGGATTGGAACAGAAGCTGTGTTCCACTCTCCAGAAGTCTTAAGATCCTGTGGTGGGTGTTGTGGGTAGCTGGTGAGTGTCAGCCGACCCTGCGCCCCAGCTGCCCCGGTGCTTTTCTGACCGGAAGAGGGTTGTGGCCCTATGTAGGCCGGATTTCTCTCTCCCCAACCAGAGGAGTCTCAGGTCCCGCGTGATTGGACTGGAGCAGAAGCTGTGTTCCACTCACCAGCAGTCCCAAAATCCTGCGGCGGGGGTCGTGGGTAGCTGGAGGGTGTCAGGCAACCCTGCGCTCCCGCTACCCCGGCGCTGATCCGGCCGGATGAGGCCTGTGGCCCTACTCAGGCCGGTTTCTGCTTCCCTAACTAATGCAGTCTCAGGTCCTGCGCAATTGGATTGGAGCAGAAGCTGTGTTCCACTCACCAGCAGTCCCAAAATCCTGCGGCGGGGGTCGTGGGTAGCTGGCGGGTGTCAGGCAACCCTGCGCTCCCGCTACCCCGGCGCTGATCCAGCCGGATGAGGCCTGTGGTCCTACTCAGGCCGGTTTCTGCTTCCCTAACTAATGCAGTCTCAGGTCCCACGCAATTGGATTGGAGCAGAAGCTGTGCTCCACTCTCCAGAAGTCTTAAGATCCTGTGGCGGGTGTTGTGGGTAGCTGGTGAGTCAACATTTAATTTCTTAACCCTTTGGAAAAGTGCAGTATGTTGAGCAGCTGTTTTTTCTTTATCTTATTTGGATACCTAGGTTTTTAGTAGCACTTACTGACTAGCCCCCTTTTCCTTTTCCACGTTATCTCCTTTATAGTTCCGATTATCAAAGTGTGCCTCTGTTTACAGGATCTGTTTAGGTTACCATTGCTAGAGTAATGAGCTCCCTGTCTGTGGGAATATTGATTGGCTTGTTAATTGTATCCTTGGTCTTAGTTCTTTCCTTCTGCTGGCTTGGGGTTTGGTTGGTTCTTATCTTACAGTGCTTTATTTGGTTTTCAATATGAGCTCTTAGAGATATAAATTCCTCTCTTGGGACTACCTTCATTGTATCCCATAAATTTTGGTAAGTTGTATGTTCATTTTCATTCATTCCTTGGATTTAAAAATAATTCTTTCTTGAGTTGGTCCAGCCATCATTCAAGTATGTACTTTAATCTTTGTTATTCTGTATTTTCTGTAATTTCTCCTATTAATTTTTAGTCTTACTCAGTTTTGATCAGAATACAAGGAATGTTTTTGAAATCTCATATATTTGTTGAGACTTGCCTTGTATTCTCATACACTGTGATCTGTTGTAGAAAAAGTTCTGTGGGCTGCTGAGAAGAATGAGCATTCTTTAGTGTAGGTAGAATGTCCTGTAGATAACTTTTAGGTCTGTTTGATTTATAGTGCCACTTAATTTTAGTTTTTGTCTTTTTTTCCCCCTGGTTGATCTGTTTTTGTTTTGAGACAGGGTCTTATGAAATGGTCTCGCTGTGTACCTCTGGGCCCAGAATATGCAGTCCTCCTGCCCCACCCGCCAAATGCTGTGATTACAGACATATTACCATACCCAACTATATCTGCTATTTTTATTTAGCTTGTCCCCAGTGCTTTGCTTTTGTTTTTGACGTGGATTTAAAAAAAAAAAAAATCACCTTTTAAATAAGCATTTTCTATTTTCCAGTTCTACCTTTCTCACCTGTCTTACTGTTTTTTGCTAAGCACTTCAGTGCAGTTTTGAAATCTTTTAATATAATAAGTTACACATATTTTGATTAACTTCCCTTTTTTGATTAAACCTAACTTGGTTATAGTTCCATTAGAAAATATTGCTAATAATTTATAAGGGATTTGTTGGGCATGTGGTCTTATGGTGACATCATCAGTCCAGAATCTATTTCATTTCTACACTGGTCTTGTTTGGTTTAAGGCTAGCCTGAGTTATTTGCAACTAGAGTTGGTGTTCTTCATTTTTTGTTGTCTAGGTTTATATGAGGTTGGACAGTCCTGATCTTTGGGTGTTCCTTAGATGACATCTTACAAACCTAGCACTTTCTTTTGTAAGTGTTTCTTTCAGAGTGAAACATGTTTCTAGCAAGCTGTTGCCCCAGTACCTTGTCAAGTTTTCATAACTTCTTTTTCTGTCTTTAACTTTCAACTTCCTATGTTCGTGGTTATGTGTTGTTTTCTTTTGCAGACTGCTGGGTATGGAGCCTGGAGTCTTGTACATTCAAGGCAAATGTTCTTCAATTGAGCCTGATTCCTGATTCTAGGAGTCTTTATTATATATATAACACACTCATATTTTAGATTGAACTTTGGGTATATTTGGTATATTTAAAGAAATCTATATTATAGGGTTGAGGCTGTAGCTCTGGTGTCATGGTAAATCCTAGTGCATGGGTGACAGGCCAGAGTACAAGATGTTTAAGGTCATCCTCGGCAACATAGGGAGATTAAGGCTGGCTTGGTTGCATGAGACCCTGTTTCAAAAACAAAATTTAGGGTATGTTATGGGATTTTTTTTTTTTTTTTTAATGTATGTGGTGGGGATTGAACTTAGGTCCCTAAATACTCTGTGGTGTGTCCTTCACTCACCCCCAGCCATTAACTCATGCAGCTTCTCCTCCTTTTGCCTCATCAGCTGGGGTAGTTCCTGCCTCTGTGTTGCCTCCCTGATCTGACTGGCCTCTGCCTAAGTGCTGGACTTTCTCTGCCCTCGCTGGATACATGCCATCTGCTTGACTGGTTTCCATTTGATATTTTTATAGTCTTACTCTGTGGCCTGTAATGCAGCCTACCTAGTAATGGCAGTTGCAGACTGCCAGCAGGAGCAGGGGAAGAAATACAGGCAGAACACCAGAAACCACCACTGTCCCTATGTGCCTTATTAACCCAGGATTGCCCTACAGGATTACCCTGCCTGGAATAGGAAAATATTTCTCTGCCACCCTCCCCACCCTACAAGGTTAAATCTCTAAGAATCCTACCTGGAAAGTTTTGTGGTGACTCTTAGTAAATGTAGGTCTGGACAGAGCCTGGTCTTTCCTCCTTCCCTGCACTACATTGTCTCTTCTAGCCACTCTTTCTTCATATGCACTCACCTGGTCCTGCCTTTTAGCTTTGCACTTAAGTTGCAGAGTTTCTGCCAAGCCAGAAAAGGCCCCAGAGTGTGGGCCTTCCTGGAATACGTCCCTCAACTGTCGCTCTTGTGTCCCCAGGGTCTGCGGAAAAGGGAGCTTCTGAAGGAACTGCTTCCAGTCATCGGGCAGAACCTCCGATTCCAGCGCCTCTTCACTGAGTGCCAGGAACAGCTGGACATCCTGAGAGACAAGTAGTCTGTCCTGGCTGGCCTCAGCTGCTGCAAGGGCAGGACCACGCTATTGCCACTGGCAGGTTGCCCGGGGCTAGCCCCACCTGTCAGGGCAGTAGTAGGAAGAGAGACCTTGGCAGAAGATGTGTTGTCCTGCACCAGCACTAGCCCAGTTCCCTGGGTGGACATGGACTATATCCCAGGCCTCCATGACTCCAAAAGGGGGCAGCTTGTCCCTCCATGTAGGCCCAGCTGTGGACTTGGGGCTGGGACTGGGGCTCTGCCTTGCTGCCAGCAGGGATCTCTTGAGCCTGTCTCCATCTTGACCCCAAGGTAGACATTGGCTTCTGCCACTGCAGGTGCTGTGCTGCTTCAGCTGTGACGAATGAGCCATTTGTGAGAGCCGGAGCCTGGGAGTGTTAGGGATGATGCAGTCGGCAGACGGACCCGAAGCCTGTGTGAATGCTAAGCTGTTCAGACACATGGACTATTTTTGTACTAGAATTTGCTAACTTGGAATATGGAGTTTCTGTTGGTTGATCAGGATATCCCTATAAGTTACTTGGACATTGGTCACTTGTAGGAAATTTAAACTCTAATTATGACAGCTACACTGAAAAAAAATAATTGTACTGAAATTAACTTGTCTATCTTCATTTGGTTTAATTTTTAAATGTTTGTAAAAAGAGACACTTTGTGTGGGGGGTGGGGTGGGACAGAGGGGAGGGCAATTTCTTTTCTAAGTGTAAAATAAATGAACATGCATTGGATACCAAACCATTTGCCTTCCCTGCCTTTTCCTTCTAATGTCCTCTCCTCCCTCACCCTGAGTCTTTTTCCTGCTGTGGCAGTGACAGCATTGGAGCCTGAAAGGATCTGGAATCATCTGATAACTGCTGCTGCCTTTCCCCTGTAGAAGTTCATCTTTGATGTGTGGGAACCACTTATCTGTCATACAGCAGCACCTCAGGCTGGCCTGGGGGCAGCAAACAGGCTTCCCATGGCATCCCCCAGGTTAGGCATTATGACCTTCAGTGCCTCAGCTATTGTCATTTTCAGCTTCAGTTGAAGGACACAGACTTAGAATCCTGAGGAATTATCAAAAGCCTGGTGTGGTGACAAATGTCTCTTATATTAGTATTTGGGAGGCTGAGGCAAGAGGTTTGAGTACAAGGCTGTAGTAGGCCTAGAGTATGCAGAAACACTTTGTTTAAGGGAAAAAAAAAATGGAGATGGAAATGCTTATCAGGAAGCTGTAATTTTCTCAGAAAGTAAGCAGGAGATCAATCAAGACGCACAGGCACAGACTGAGAGCACACACTGCCCCTGTTCCCCCTGGACTGTCCTGGAGCCCTGTTAAAGTCAGGATCCCTGAACTTGGAATCCAAAGGCCTGAGAAACTGACTTGTCTCTCTACCTTGAGTTCTTCTCACTCTTTTTCTTAGGCCTCATACCTAGATAAGACCCTGGAATGTATGCATGCTACACAGAGAGAGCATAAAGAGTCAGCCTGTAAGTGGAGGCTTTAACTCACAAAGTAAACAGCTAAGGAATGTCAGGCAGCTCTCCTCCACTGCAGCAAGATTTTCACCAAAATGTCCTTGGGACTATCAGGCCTGTCTGAGATGCAAACCAGTGTCACCTCAGTCTTCCCTTTTCTAAATTGGCTCTCAAGCAGAGGTGAAGGTAAGGTTATGAGGACCTGAGTCATGGGAAAGACCTGGCAACTTGAAACCACTTGCCCGAAGGAAACATTAGCAATTATTTCTGTTGTTTTTATATTTACTTGTGTGTGGGTGCTTCTGGAGGTCAGAGGACAACTTTGGGTTGTTGGGTGTTGGTTCTTTCCACTGTGTGAGCTTTGGGGATTGAACAATGGTTATCAAACTTGGTGGCGCTACCTTGCCACAGTTTAGCAAATCTATTTTTACTACCACTGTTTGCAGTTGATAGAGGCTGGGGACTGCCGTTTCTAGTCAAGGCGGAATAATACAGATGGAATTTACCCTCCTGCCTGAGACAAGCAATGAACCAATCAAAACTCATAAGGCAATGGCTTTAAGACACTGAGTATAAGAAAAATTGGGGCCTGGAGTACAAGACCCTAAGTTTGAACTTAAGCATCATGAACGCAAAAGATGGAAAATGTTGAGCTTCAAAGTGCTGAACTTTCATGGAGAGTAAAGACAGAGAGTTCCTGCTAACAGTCATATAGTTTGTAGCATGGAACATGGACTGCCTAAATTGAGGAAATACAATGGAGAGAAGAGACAGAGTTAATGGAACAGAACACCAGAGAGCTACATGGAGAGCTGGAGAGTTCAGGGGTATTTGCCCAGCTGAATACTGCCTAGTGCATACATGTGAGGAGGCTCCCACATGGCAAGACCACTGTACCAAGGAGAGATCTGTGGGAAGAACAGTGAAAACTGCCAGGCTCTCAGCTGGGAAAAGTGCCTGGTCCTAGCCACCAGAAAAACAAAAACAAACAAACAAACAACCTCACAGGCTTGGAGACATGCCTCAGTATTGGGGAATAATTGGAACACTACAGCCAATTTAAAAAATAAGATTGGAAAGGATCCAAAGCCAAATTCAAGAATTAAAGTGAATTAAAGTAGACCAAGGCCATATGACAACTCGCAAAGGTTTGGGAAGATGCTCTGAAAAGACAAAATTTCACAGCCTGTATTGGCCCAGAACTAACACCACTATGAAGACGGCAGAAAAAAAATATTAAGGTGGTTATAGTATATTTATATTCAAGAAGTTAAGTAGATCTGGGGATGCAGTTGAGTAGGTAGGATGTTTGCTTGGCATGTACAACACCTGGCACCATGTAAATGTATCTTACCTGAAGTAAATGTTGTTTTGGAGGCTTAGTCTGCTAACCTACGCCTAGTCCTGGAAACTCCCTACAATCTAATCTAGCCCTAGAATGTTTTCTGCCTCTGAGACTAGGTGCTGAATAAGCTCACCCCTTCATCGTTCTTTCTGAACTCTGGCTGGTTTGTTCAACATAGCTGTTCTGGCTCAAACTCCTCTCCAAGCTGACTGATTCAATCTGGCTTCTTTCTTAGCCTCTGACCAAATAGCTTTGCTTGTCTTTATACTCATTTTGGTAATATGTTCAAATCTGGCTCCTCATTCTGGGTTTGCTCTGTCTTCACTGGTATCTCTTCAACCTGTCTCTGTAAAATTCTCTTTGTAACTACCTCTTCCTTCTCCCTCTCCCTCCCTTCCTTCCTTCCTCCCTCCTCCCATTCTCCCTCCCTTCCTTCCCCCCTCCCCCCATCCTCTGCATTGCTGCCTTGTGTAGTTTCCCTTCTCTTATTGTGAGAGTAGGGCATATCCTATTCTGTCAAATCTTTCTTTGATTCATCACTTTATTTACTCCTCAGTTAGCTGTTACTTTCAAACATGTGTTTTTTTTTTCTACAAACTAACTTTACCTTCATTGTTTGGGATTTTAAAGGTGTGTACTAAGGGCAGCTAGAGGTCAACCAGAGACTGCCCCACTTTAACATCCATCCCATGGGCAAACACCAAACCCTGACACTATTTTTGATGCCAAGAAGTGCTTGCAGACAGGAGGCTGGTATAGGTGTCCTCTGGGAGGCTCTGCCAGCATCTGACTATGACAAATGCAGATACCCACATCCAATCATCTGATTGAGCCCAGGACTCCAATGGAAGAGTTAGGGGAAGGACTGAACGAGCTAAAGAGGATTGCAACCCCATAGGAAGAACAACAGTATCAACTCCCAGTAACTAAACCACCAACCAAAGAGTATACATAGGTCCATGGCTCCTGCTATGGATTGCCTTATCTGGCATCAATGGGAGGGGAGGCACTGGTCCTGTGGACTCTTGTTGCCCCAACAAAGGGGGATGCTATAGGGGTGTGATGGGTGGGGGTGGGGGAGCATCCTCATAGAGACAAAGGAGTAGAAACTGTGAAGGGGGACATTTGAAATGTAAATAAATAAAATAATAAAAAGAATCATTGTGATGGTTATGCTAACTTGAAAACAAACAATAACCCTGAAATCTCTAGATTGTATGAAGATGTATCTTTATAAAGAACAGTTAAACAGCATAAAACAAAGTGAATGTGTTGGCTTGTCTCCCTCGCAGTGAGTGCCATTTTGGCACTATTCCCTTCATTTGAAAGATGCTTTACCAGGTCACTGTAGATATGACTAGGAATAAAGAGATAAGCAGTTAGGATTATATCAAACTGAACGGTGAATTCCGAGTTGTGAGCAGTTAGGAGATGGCTTCTTTCTTTTTTTTTTTAATACTTTTTATTAGGTATTTTCCTCATTTGCATTTCCAATGCTATCCCAAAAGTCCCCCATACCCTCCTACCCACGCCCCTACCCACCCACTCCCACTTTTTGGCCCTGGGGTTCCCTTGTACTGGGGCATATAAAGTTTACAAGTCCAATGGGCCTCTCTTTCCAGTGATGGCCGACTAGGCCATCTTTAGATACATATGCAGCTAGAGTCAAGAGCTCTGGGGTACTGGTTAGTTCATCATGTTGTTCTACCTATAGGGTTGCAGACCCCTTTAACTCCTTGGGTACTTTCTCTAACTCCTCCATTGGGGGCCCTGTGATCCATTCAATAGCTGACTGTGAGCATCCACTTCTGTGTTTGCTAGGTCCCGGCATAGTCTCACAAGAGACAGCTATATCTGGGTCCTTACAGCAAAATCTTGCTAGTGTATGCAATGGTGTCAGCGTTTGGAAGCTGATTATGGGATGGAACCTTGGATATGGCAGGCTCTAGATGGTCCATCCTTTCTACACAGCTCCAAACTTTGTCTCTGTAACTCCTTCCATGGGTGTTTTGTTCCCAATTCTAACAAGGGGCAAACTGTCCACACTTTGGTCTTCGTTCTTCTTGAGTTTCATGCGTTTAGCAAATTGTATCTTATATCTTGGGTATCCTAAGTTTCTGGGCTAATATCCACTTATCAGTGAGTACATATTGTGTGAGTTCCTTTGTGATTGGGTGATTACCTCACTCAGGATGATGCCCTCCAGGTCCATCCATTTGGCTAGGAATTTCATAAATTCATTCTTTTTAATAGCTGAGTAGTAGTCCATTGTGTAAATGTACCACATTTTCTGTATCCATTCCTCTGTTGAGGGGCATCTGGGTTCTTTCCAGCTTCTGGCTATTATAAATAAGGCTGCTAGGAACATAGTGGAGCATGTCTCCTTCTTACTGGTTGGAACATTTTCTGGATATATGCCCAGGAGAGGTATTGCAGGATCCTCCGGTAGTACTATATCCAGTTTTCTGAGGAACCACCAGACTGATTTCCAGAGTGGTTGTACCAGCTTGCAATCCCACCAACAATGGAGGAGTGTTCCTCTTTCTCCACATCCTCGCCAGCATATGCTGTCACCTGAATTTTTGATCTTAGCCATTCTGACTGGTGTGATGTGGAATCTCAGGGTTGTTTTGATTTGCATTTTCCTGATGATTAAGGATGTGGAACATTTTTTCAGGTGCTTCTCTGCCATTCGGTATTCGTCAGGTGAGAATTCTTTGTTCAGCTCTGAGCCCCATTTTTTAAAGGGGTTATTTGATTTTCTGGAGTCTACCTTCTTGAGTTATTTATATATATTGGATATTAGTCCCCTATCTGATTTAGGATAGGTAAAGATCCTTTCCCAATCTGTTGGTGGCCTTTTTGTCTTATTGACGGTGTCTTTTGCCTTGCAGAAGCTTTGCAATTTTATTAGGTCCCTTTTGTAGATTCTTGATCTTAGAGCACAAGCCACTGCTCTTCTATTCAGGAATTTTTCCCCTGTACCCATATCTTCGAGGGTTTTCCCTACTTTCTCCTCAATAAGTTTCAGTGTCTCTGGTTTTATGTGGAGTTCCTTAATCCACTTAGATTTGACCTTAGTACAAGGAGATAGGAATGGATCAATTCCCATTCTTCTACATGATAATGCCAGTTGTGTCAGCACCATTTGTTGAAGATGCTGTCTTTTTTTCCACTGGATGTTTTTTGCTCCCTTGTCAAAGATCAAGTGACCATAGGTGTGTGGGTTCATTTCTGGGTCTTCAATTCTATTACATTGGTCTACTTGTCTGTCGCTATACCAGTCCCATGCAGTTTTTATCACAATTGCTCTGTAGTACAGCTTTAGGTCAGGCATGGTGATTCCACCAGAGGTTCTTTTATCCTTGAGAAGAGTTTTTGCTATCTTAGTTTTTTTGTTATTCCAGATGAATTTGCAGATTGCTCTTTCTAATTCGTTGAAGAATTGAGATGGAATTTTGATGGGGATTGCATTGAATCTGTAGATTGCTTTTGGCAAGATAGCCATTTTTACAATATTGATCCTGCCAATCCATGAGCATGGGAGATCTTTCCATCTTCTGAGATCTTCTTTAATTTCTTTCTTCAGAGACTTGAAGTTTTTATTATACAGATCTTTCACTTCCTTAGTTAGAGTCACGCCAAGATATTTTATATTATTTGTGACTATTGAGAAGGGTGTTGTTTCCCTAATTTCTTTCTCAGCCTGTTTGTTCTTTTTGTAGAGAAAGGCCATTGACTTGTTTGAGTTAATTTTATATCCAGCTACTTCACCAAAGCTGTTTATCAGGTTTAGGAGTTCTCTGGTGGAATTTTTAGGGTCACTTATATATACTATCATATCATCTGCAAAAAATGATATTTTGACTTCATCTCTTCCAATTTGTATCCCCTTGATCTCCTTTTGTTGTTGAATATCTCTGGCTAGGACTTCTAGTACAATGTTGAATAGGTATGGGGAGAGTGGACAGCCTTGTCTAGTCCCTGATTTTAGTGGGATTGCTTCAAGATTCTCACCATTTCTTTTGATGTTGGCTACTGGTTTGCTGTGGATTGCTTTTATCATGTTTAGGTATGAGCCTTGAATTCCTGATCTTTCTAAGACTTTTATCATGAATGAGTGTTGGATCTTGTCGAATGCTTTTTCCGCATCTAACGAGATGATTATGTGGTTTTTGTCTTTGAGTTTGTTTATATATTGGATTACGTTGATGGATTTCCATATATTAAACCATCCCTGCATCCCTGGAATAAAACCTACTTGGTCAGGATGGATGATTGCTTTAATGTGTTCTTGGATTCGGTTAGCAAGAATTTTATTGAGTATTTTTGCATCAATTTTCATAAGGGAAATTGGTCTGAAGTTCTCTATCTTTGTTGGATCTTTCTGTGGTTTAGGTATCAGAGTAATTGTGGCTTCATAGAATGAGTTGGGTAGAGTTCCTTCTACTTCTATTTAGTGGAATAGTTTGTGCAGAACCAAAAATAGATCTTCTTTGAAGGTCTGGTAGAACTCTGCACTAAACCCTTCTGGTCCTGGGCTTTTTTTGGTTGGGAGACTATTAATGACTACTTCTATTTCTTTAGGGGATATGGGACTGTTGAGCTTGTTAACTTGATCCTGATTTAACTTTGGTACCTGTTATCTGTCCAGAAATTTGTCCATTTCGTCCAGGTTTTCAAGTTTTGTTGAGTATAGCCTTTTGTAGAAGGATCTGATGGTGTTTTGGATTTCTTCAGGATCTGTTGTTATGTCTCCCTTTTCATTTCTGATTTTGTTAATTAGGATGTTGTCCTTGTGCCCTCTAGTGAGTCTAGCTAAGGGTTTATCTATCTTGTTGATTTTCTCAAAGAACCAACTCCTCGTTTGGTTAATTCTTTGAATAGTTCTTCTTGTTTCCACCTGGTTGATTTCACCCCTGAGTTTGAATTATTTCCTGCTGTCTACTCCTCTTGGGTGAATTTTCTTCCTTTTTTTCTAGAGGTTTTAGATGTGTGTCAAGCTGCTAGTGTGTGCTCTCTCCAGTTTCTTTTGGGAGGCACTCAGAGCTATGAGTTTCCCTCTTAGAAATGCTTTCATTGTGTCCCATAGGTTTGGGTATGTTGTGGCTTCATTTTCATTAAACTGTAAAAAGTCTTTAATTTCTTTCTTTATTCCTTCCTTGACCAAGGTATCATTGAGAAGAGTGTTATTCAGTTTCCACGTGAATGTTGGCTTTCCATTATTTATGTTGTTATTGAAGATCAGCCTTAGTCCATGGTGGTATGATAGGATGCATGGACAATTTCAATATTTTTATATCTGTTGAGGCCTGTTTTGTGACCAATTATATGGTCAATTTTGGAGAAGGTCCCGTGAGGTGCTGAGGAGAAGGTATATGCTTTTGTTTTAGGATAAAATGTTCTGTAGATATCTGTTAAGTCCATTTGTTTCATAACTTCTGTTAGTTTCACTGTGTCCCTGTTCAGTTTCTGTTTCCACGATCTGTCCATTGATGAAAGTGGTGTGTTGAAGTCTCCCACTATTATTGTGTGAGGTGCAATGTGTGCTTTGATCTTTACTAAAGTGTCTTTAATGAACGTGGCTGCCCTTGCATTTGGGGAATAGATATTCAGAATTGAGAGTTCCTCTTGGAGGATTTTACCTTTGATGAGTATGAAGTGTCCCTCCATGTCTTTTTTGATAACTTTGGGTTGGAAGTCGATTTTATTTGATATTAGAATGGTTACTCCAGCTTATTTCTTCAGACCATTTGCTTGGAAAATTGTGTTCCAGCCTTTCACTCTGAGGTAGTGTCTGTCTTCCCTGAGATGGATTTCCTGTAAGCAGCAGAATGTTGGGTCCTGTTTGTGTAGCCAGTCTGTTAGTCTATGTCTTTTTATTGGGGAATTGAGTCCATTGATATTAAGAGATATTAAGGAAAAGTAATTGTTGCTTCCTTTTATTTTTGTTGTTAGAGTTGGCATTCTGTTCTTGTGGCAGTCTTCTTTTAGGTTCGTAGAGGGATTACTTTCTTGCTTTTTCTAGGGTGTGATTTCTGTCCTTTATTTTTTTCTTTTATTATCCTTTGAAGGGCTGGATTCGTGGAGAGATAATGTGTGAATTTGGTTTTGTCGTGGAATACTTTGGTTTCTCCATCTATGGTAATTGAGAGTTTGGCCAGGTATAGTAGCCTGGGCTGGCATTTGTGTTCTCTTAGGGTCTGTATAACATCTGTCCAAGCTCTTCTTGCTTTCATAGTCTCTGGTGAAAAATCTGGTGTAATTCTGATAGGCTTGCCTATATATGTTACTTGGCCTTTTTCCCTTACTGCTTTTAATATTCTATCTTTATTTAGTGCATTTATTGTTCTGATTATTATGTGTTGGGAGTGATTTCTTTTCTGGCCCAGGCTATTTGGAGTTCTGTAGGCTTCTTGTATGTTCACGGGCATCTTTTTCTTTAGGTTGGGGATGTTTTCTTCTATAATTTTGTTGAAGATACTTGCTGGTCCTTTGAGTTGAAAATCTTCATTCTCATCTACTCCTATTATCCGTAGGTTTGGTCTTCTCATTGTGTCTTGGATTTCCTGGATGTTTTGAGTTAGGGTCTTTTTGAATTTTGTATTTTCTTTGATTGTTGTGCTGATGTTCTCTATGGAATCTTCTGCACCTGAGATTCTCTCTTCCATCTCTTGTATTCTTTTTGCTGATGCTGGCATCTATGGTTCCAGATTTCTTTCCTATGGTTTCTATCTCCAGCGTTGCCTCACTTTGGGTTTTCTTTATTGTGTCTACTTCCCTTTTTAGGTCTTGGATGGTTTTATTCAATTCCATCACCTGTTTGGTCGTGTTTTCCTGTAATTCTTTAAGGGATTTTTGTGCTTCCTCTTTAAGATCTTCTACCTGTTTAGCAGTGTTCTCCTGTATTTCTTTGAGTGAGTTATGAAGGTCCTCTTGATGTCCTCTACCATCATCATGAGATATGCTTTTAGATCCAGGTTGAGCTTTTCGGGTGTGTTGGGATGCCCTGGACTGGGTGAGGTGGGAGTGCTGGGTTCTGGTGATGGTGAGTGGTCTTGGTTTCTGTTAGTAAGATTCTTACGTTTACCTTTCCCCATCTGGTAATCTCTGGAGTTAGTTGATTTAGTTGTCTTTGGTTAGAGCTTGTTCCTCAGGTGATTCTGTTAGCCTCTATCAGCAGACCTGGGAGACTAACTCTCTCCTCTGGGTGTCAGTGGTCAGAGCACTCTCTGCAGGCAAGTTCTCCTCTTACAGGGGAAGTGCACAGATATCTGGCGTTAGGACCTCCCTCCTGACCGAAGATGAAGGCCCAAAACAGGACCTGTCCAGAAGCTGAGTTGCTTTGGCCTGTCCCAGAAGCTGTTAGCTTCTGTATTCTACACTCTCGCCTGTGCAGAATACTCTCAGAGGAGTCCTGGAACCAAGATGTCTGCAGCAGATGCTCAGGACAAGAGCTCCCAGGCAGGGCAGACCCCTATCCTCTGGCCAGGAAAGAGGCTGGATGTATGGGGCCCGAAAAGGGGGCTGCCTTAGAAGCTCTGTGGCTCCCGCCTGTCCCAGAAGCTGTTAGCTTCTGTAATCTGCACTCTCAACTGTGCAGAATACTCTCTGCGGGGTCCTGGAACCAAGATGTCTGCCACAGATGCTCAGGCAAAGCGCTCCCTGGCCGGGTGGACCCCTATCCTCTTGCCGGGAAAGAGGCCGGATGTCTGGGGCCCGAAAAGGGGGCTGCCTTAGAAGCTCTGTGGCTCCCGCCTGTCCCAGAAGCTGTTAGCTTCTGTATTCCGCACTCTCACCTATGCAGAATACTCTCAGCGGAGTTCCAGAACCAAGATGTCTGCTGCCGATATACAGGCCTTGTATTTCTTTAAGTGAGTTATTAAACTCCTTCTTGATGTCCTCTACCATCATCATGAGATAAGCTTTTAAATCCTGGTCTAGGTTTTCGGGTGTGTTGGGGACTGGGTGAGTTGGGAGTGCTGCGTTCTGATGATGGTGAGTGGTCTTGGTTTCTGTTAGTAAGATTCTTACATTTGTCTTTTGCCATCTGGTAATCTCTGGAGTTAGTTGTTATAGTTATCTCTCGTTAGAGCTTGTTCCTCAAGTGATTCTGTTAGCCTCTATCAGCCGACCCTCTGGGAGACTAGATCTCTCCTGAGTTTCAGTGGTCTGAGCACTCTCTGCAGGCAAGCTCTCCTCTTGTAGGGAAGGTGCACAGATATCTGGCATTCGGACCTGCCTCCTGGCAGAAGATGAAGGCCTGAAACAGGGCCTGTCCCAGAAGCTGTTAGCTTTTGTAGTACACACTCTCACCTGCGCAGACTAGTCTTGGAGGGATCCAAGAAGCAAGATGGCTTCCCCAGGTGCTCAGGCAAAGCCCTCCTGGGTGGGGAGGACACCTGTCCTCTGGCAGGGAAGGTGCCTGGATGTCTGGAGCCCGAAATGGGGTCTGCCTCAGAAGCTGTCCTCTAGGGACCTTGGGGGTGTCCTCTGACTCCTTGCCCAGGTGACCTGGTGCTGGCGCCGACTGGAAGGGACTTGTGACCCTGGTCAGGTCGGGTTTTTAGCTTCCCTAATGCTGTCTCTGGTCCAGCGCGTTGGATTGGAACAGAAGATGTGTTCCACTCACTGGTGGTCCTAAGATCATGTGGAGAGTCCTCTAGGGACCTTGGGGGGGGGTGTCCGCTGACTCTATGCCCAAGGTGACCCAGTGCTGGCACTGACCAGAAGGGACTTCTGACCCTGGTCAGGCTGGGTTTTCAGTTTCCCTAATGCTGTCTTTGGTCCCGTGAGATTGGAATGGAACAGAAGTTGTGTTTCACTCACCAGTGGTCCTAAGATCTCGTGGAGAGTCCTCTTGGGACCTTGGGGGTGTCTTCCGACTCCGCGCCCAAGGTGTCCCGGTGCTTGCACCAACCAGAAGGGACTCAAGACAAGCCATTCTTATATCGAATAAAATTGACCTCCAACCCAAAGTTATCAAAAAAGACAAGGAGGGACACTTCATACTCATCAAAGGTAAAATCTACCAAGATGAACTCTCCATTCTGAATATCTATGCTCCAAATACAAGGGCAGCCACATTTATTAAAGAAACTTTAAGTAAAGCTCAAAGCACACATTGCACCTCACACAATAATAGTGGGAGACTTCAACACCCCTCTCTCACCAATGGACAGATTCTGGAAACAGAAACTAAACAGAGACACATGGACACTAACAGAAGTTATGAAACAAATGGATTTAAGAGATATCTACAGAACATTTTATCCTACAACAAAAGGATATACCTTCTTCTCAGCACCTCATGGTACCTTCTCCAAAATTGACCACATAATTGGTCACAAAACAGGCCTCAACAGATACAAAAATATTGAAATTATCCTATGCATCCTATTTGATCACCACGGACTAAGGCTGATCTTCAATAACAACATAAATAATAGAAAGCCAACATTCATGTGGAAACTGAACAACACACTACTCAATGATTCCTTGGTCAAGGATGAAATAAAGAAAGAAATTAAAGACTTTTTAGAGTTTAATGAAAATGAAGCCACAACATTCCCAAACTTATGCAACACAATGAAGGCAGTCCTAATAGGAAAACTCATAGACCTGAGTGCCTCCAGAAAGAAACTAGAGAGAGCATACAGTAGCAGCCTGATAGCACACCTAGAAGCTCTAGAACTAAAGGAAGCAAATTCACCCAAGAGGAGTAGACGGCAGGAAATAATCAAACTCAGGGCTGAAATCAACCAAGTGGAAACAAGAAGAACTATTCAAAGAATCTAACAAACGGGGAGCTGGTTCTTTGAGAAAATCAATAAGATAAATAAACCCTTAGCCAGACTCAGTAGAGGGCACAGGGACAGCATCCTAATTAACAAAATCAAAAATGAAAAAGGAGACATAAGAACAGGACCTGAGGAAATCCAAAACACCATCAGATCCTTCTACAAAAGGTTATACTCAACAAAACTGGAGAACCTGGATGAAATGGACAAGTTTCTAGACAGATACCTGGTACCAAAGTTAAATCAGGATCAGGTTGATGATCTAAACAGTCCCATTTCCCCTAAAGAAATGGAAGCAGTCATCAAAAGTCTCTCAAGAAAAAAAAAAAATCCAGGATCAGATGGGTTTAGTGCAGAGTTCTATCAGACCTTCAAAGAAGACCTTATTCCAACTCTTCTCAAACTATTCCACAAAATAGAAACAGAAGGTACTCTACCCAATTCATTCTATGAAGCCACAATTACTCTAATACCTAAGCCACACAAAGATCCAACAAAGAAAGAGAACTTCAGACCAATTTCCCTTATGAATATCGATGCAAAAATCCTCAATAAAATCCTCGCAAACCGAATCCAAGAACACCTCCAAATGATCATCCATCCTGGCCAAGTAGGTTTCATCCCAGGGATGTGAGGATGGTTTAATATATGGAAATCCATCAATGTAATCCACTATATAAACAAACTCAAAGACAAAAACCACATGATCATCTCGTTAGATGGGGAGAAAGCATTTGACAAAATCCAACAGCCCTTCATGATAAAAGTCTTGGAAAGATCAGGAATTCAAGGCCCATACCTAAACATAATAAAAGCAATCTACAGCAAACCAGTAGCCAATATCAAACTAAATGGAGAAAAACTTGAAGCAATCCCACTAAAATCATGGACTAGACAAGGCTGTCCACTTTCTCCCTACCTCTTTAACATTGTACTTGAAGTCCTAGCCAGAGCAATTCAACAACAAAAGGAGATGAAGGGGATACAAATTGGAAAGGAAGAAGTCAAAATATTACTATTTGCAGATGATATGATAGTATATATAAGTGACCTCAAAAATTCCACCAGAGAACTCCTAAACCTGATAAACAGCTTCAGTGTAGTAGCTGGATATAAAATTAACTCAAATAAATCAATGGCCTTTCTCTACACAAAGGATAAATGGACTGAGAAAGAAATTAGGGAAACAACACCTTTCACAATAGTCACAAATACTATAAAATACCTTGGTGTAACTTTAACTAAGGAAGTGAAAGATCTGTATGATAAGAACTTCAAGTCTCTTAAAAAAGAAATTAAAGAAGATCTCAGAAGATGGAAAGATCTCTCATGCTCATGGATTGGCAGGATTAATATAGTAAAAATGGCTAACTTGCTAAAAGCAATCTACAGATTCAATGCAATCCCCATTAAAATTCCACCTCTGTTCTTCATTGAGATAGAAAGGGCAATTTGCAAATTCATCTGGAAAAATAAAAAAACCTAGGGTAGCAAAACTATTCTCAACAATAAAAGAACCTCTGGTGGAATAACCATGCCTGACCTCAAGCTGTACTACAGAGCAATTGTGATAAAAACTGCATGGTACTGGTACAGTGACAAGACAGGTAGATCAGTGGAATAGAACTGAAGACCAAGAAATGAATCCACACAGCTATGGTCACTTTAACTTTGACAAGGGAGCTAAAACCATCCAGTGGAAAAAAGACTGCATTTTCAACAAATGGTACTGGCACAACTGGCAGTTATCATGTAGAAGAATGCACATTGATTCATTCTTATCTCCTTGTACAAAGCTCCAGTCTAAGTGCATGAAAGACCTCCACAGAAGACCAGAGACACTGAAATTAATAGAGGAGAAAGTGGGGAAAAGCCTCGAAGATATGGGCGCAGGGGGAAAATTCCTAAACAGAACAGCAATGGCTTGCTCTGTAAGATCAAGAACTGACAAATGGGACCTCATAAAATTGCAAAGCTTCTGTAAGGTAAAAGACACTGTCAATATGACAAAAAGGCCACCAACAGATTGGGAAATGATTTTTACCAATCCCAAATCTGATAGGGGACTAATATCCAATATATACAAAGAGCTCAAGAAGCTGGACTCCAGAAATTCAAATAACCCCATCAAAAATGGGGTTCAGAGCTAAACAAAGAATTCTCAACTGAGGAATACCAAATGGCTGTGAAGCACCTGAAAAAAATGTTCAACATCCTTAATCATCAGGGAAATGCAAATCAAAACACTGCTGAGATTCCACCTCATACCAGTCAGAATGGCTAAGATCAAAAATTCAGGTGACAGCAGATGCTGGCGAGGATGTGGAGAAAGAGAAACACTCCTCCACTGCTGGTGGGATTGCTACCTTGTGCAACCACTCTGGAAATCAGTCTGAAGGTCCCTCAGAACATTGGACATAATACTACCAGAAGATCCAGCAATATCTCTTTTGGGCATATACCCAGAAGAAGTTCAAAGTGGTAGTAAGAACACATGCTCCACTATGTTCATAGCAGCCTTATTTATAATAGCCAGAAGCTGGAAAGAACCCAGATGTCTTTCAACAGAAGAATGGATACAGAAAACGTGGTACATTTACACTCAGCTATTAAAAACAATGGATTTATGAAATTCTTGCACATATGGATGTATCTGGAGGATATCATCCTTAGTGAGGTAACCCAATCACAAAAGAAGTCATTAGATATGCACTCACTGATAAGTGGATATTAACCCAGAAACATAGAACACCCCAGATACAATTTGCAAAACAGAAGAAAATCAAGAAGAGGGAAGACCAATGGGTGGATACTTCATTCCTCCTTAGAATAGGGAAACAAAATACCCATGAAAGGAGTTACAGAGACAAAGTTTGGAGCTAAGATGAAAGGATGGACTATCCAGAGACTACCCCACCAGCGGATCCATCTCATAATCAGCCGCCAAACTCAGATACTATTTTATATGCCAGAAAGATTTTGCTGAATGGACCCTGTTATATCTGTCTCGTATGAGGCTATGCCTGTGCCTGGCAAATACAGAAGTGGATGCTCACAGTCATCTATAAGATGGAACAGAGGGCCCCCAATGGAGAAGCTAGAGAAAGCACCCAAGGAGCTGAAGGGGTCTGCAACCGTCTAAGTGGAACAACAATATGAACTAACCAATACCCCCAGAGCTCATATCTCTATCTGCATTTGTAGCAGAAGATGGTCTAGTCGGCCATCACTAGAAAGAGAGGCCCCTTGGTAGTGCAAACTTTATATACCCCAGTACAGGGGAATGCCAGGGCCAAGAAGTGGGAGTGGGTGGTTAGGGGAGCAGTGCAGAGGGTGGGTATAGGGAACTTTCGGGATAGCATTTGAAATGTATATAAAGAATATATATATAAATACATAAATAAATTAAAAAAGGAAAACATAAGCATTGCTAACAAATCCTTAGTCAACTTAGCCAAAGGAAGAAAGAAGACCTGAATTAATAAATTTGCTTATTAATATATAGGCCATAGACTATGGACCATTCCATTCAGGAAATAATAAGGATGTGGATTAAATACCTATATTAGACAATATTAGAATTCCTAATATGTGTGGGAAATTTTCATGTTGCCTATAATACATTAAATACAAAATAAATAATTTTAAACCAAAGGAAAGAGCTACATGTCTCACACATTAAAAAACCAAGGACCAGATGAATTCACCATAGAATTTTAACAGAATTTCCAAGAAATAATAACAATACTTATATTATTCCATAAACTATACAAGAGAGGAGTGATTGCACTTTATTATAATGGTTCCACCATTGCTTTCATACAACGAATAAAGACACCATTTAAAAAGAAAATTACAAATGGATCTTCCTGATGTACAAAGATGTAAAATCCTCAATAGACAACTGGTAACACAAATTCAAGATTATATCAATATGAGCATTCGTTATGACCTAGCTGGCTCCACTTTTGAAATAAAGAGATCTTTATAATATGCGTATATACATATGTGATTATGAGTCACTTGGGAAATAAATGCTGATAAAATAAGTAGACAGTTGTTAAATGAATGAAACACCCCAACCCTGAGAATAATGGAGCCACCAGAGGGTGCTGTGAACCTTCTCAGAAGTCTTCAGAGATCTCACATGTTCAAATTCCTTGCACCATGTACAGCTGCTCACTGTACCTTTACAGTGTTATAGCAGTTGCATTCTGCCAGGGAGCAAATGCACAGCACAGAACACAGGGCGTCCCTTTATCTACCTCTGACAGTGTAACTGCTCTGAGGGCTGAAGACCATGTGGTGGAAGGGATTCACAGCTCATGTCTACCTATGGTGCACATATGACATCCACTGCATTAAGATTTCACAGGGAAGAGCACTCTTGGTTGTGATATGTTAGAGAATTATACATAGCATATCTGTAAGTATCACACAACTTAGATATTAGACTGTGGATGTTTTAATAGAGGCAGAGATCAGGTGAGTTGCATGCATAATGAACATAGCCTGTTGGCCATGGTGACTGAGTGCCTTTTAACCAGCAGGGGGCACTGTGGGGCAGTCTATGTTTACAGTAAACTAATCATTTACAGAAAGGAACCTGGCTATAGAAAAGATGCCATCTGCTCACTGATTAGGAATCAGCAGCTGAAACTTCCCTAGCCTGGAAGAGTCCTTGATGCATACCTTCTCTTTGCTCTGCAGGCACTATCTCCTGACAGGTCCCCAGGGTATAAATCAACCTCCATCTTCCTAAGTGTTTGTGAGTTGAGTATTAGCACTAAGACTGGGGGAGGAGCAGAGGTAATCATGAATGGAAGCACATTGCAGGAAAGCCTCTGGGTCTGGCATGAGGAAGGGATACAATGAGAACCTAGGCAGGACCTCTACATTCTAAAGGTCAGGATCAGTGTCCCCCATGCTGTGGTGTATATTTGCCCTTCTTCCTGCTCTTCCCTCAAGTCACAGGTAGGGATGTACACCAGCTCATCTCCATTCCTACTCCATGTTCCAGACCTTGACCAGCAACCCATGGGAACATCTACTGTGGTCTCCACTACACTTATTGTTTCCATGCTCCCCCTGCTAAGCTGTGCTGACTCAGCTGCCCTCATTGTTTATCTTCTGGAGCATTTGCCACACTCATTAGGAGCATGGGCAGTGGCTTCACTATGGGAACGCTGCTTCTCTGCTTTCAGTAGAACCCAGGGAGATTTCCCTAAAATCTCATGAACAGTTATACGGACTTCCCATGCTTCCTCAGGGGGCTTCTGTCAATACTTGGATCCCAAGTGTCCTCAGAATATACAGGGATATTGTTTCTGGGATACTGCTGAGAATTATTACCGTATTATGTGTCATGCAAATGGGGCAAGGTAGTTCACATCACAGTGTTTTAGTAAGTGAAAAAGATGAGAAGAAAAATCTTAGGTTTACATACCCAGTGTTTCTTGACCACCATATACTAATAAATTTCCAAATGGAAAATCTATAGTAGTATTAAAAAGTCTGTGAATAAGGAAAGAGATATGAAATTATTTTTCCTATAAGAAAGATATAACAGAGATATTCCCAGGAAGACATGGAAAGATGTCATAATTGAGTCCAAGGGCATATGTCATTTTGTATGAAGCCAGTAGCTAGAGTGTCTACCATTATCACTATCAGGGTAAGGGCTGGAAGCAGGGTCAGATCCTATCCATGTGTTCATACCAAAGTCAAATTTAACTCCCCAAACCATAGCTATTCTGAAATTTGCCTTCTCCATCTCTTCTGTCTGGATCCAATGCATTTCTTTTTATATTCCAAGTATGCCTGTTTCTTATTTTAACTCTAAGTTTTTCTCTCTGTGTCTGGATTTTAGAATTACTCAATAAAGGTGGTCTCTTCTTCATAGTAAGAGGCCCTCATGTATTTTCCTGGGATTCAGTCAGGGCTTTCCTGGCTATACTTCCAGATCTGATATCAAAATCCCTAATTCCAATTCTAGTCATTGTCTTAGAAATGACTAAGTATGTTACATGAACCAGAAGCAGAAGCCATGGAATGTGCATTATATTTTTTGATTTGATAGTCATATATTGAATAGGTATTGAGAGAGTGGGCAACCTTGCCTTGGTTTTGATTTTAGTGTAATTTGCATTGGTTTTCTCTCCAATTAAGTTGATATTGGCTATAGGCTTGCTGTAAACTGCCTTTATTATGTTGAGGTGTGTCCTTTGTATCCTTCATCTCCCCAAGACTTATATCATGAAGCGATGTTGGATTTTTGTCAAAGGCCTTTCCTGCAACTAATGAGATATTCATGTGGTTTGAGTCATTCAATTTGTTTATATGATGGCTTGCATTTATCTATTTATATGGGTCAGATAATCCCTGCATCTCTGAAATTTGATCAGGGTGGATGATATTTTTCATGTGTTCTTTGATTTGTTTGTATTTATTGAAAAAATTTGCATCAATGTTCATAATGGAAATTGGTCTGTATTTCTTCTTTGTTGGTTTGTTATCTGGTTTGAGTGTCAGGGTAACTAACAGTGGTTTTGTAAAATGAATTTAGCTTTGTTTCTTCTGGTTTTATTTTGTGCAATAATTTGAGGAGTATTGGTGTTAATTCTTTGAAAGTTGGTTTGAATTCTTGATTAAAATCCTTTGCCTTGATATTTATGGGGTGTTGGGAGACATTTATTGACTACTTATATTTCAATAGGTATTACAGATTATGTTTAAATTGCTTATTTGATCTTGATTTAACTTTGACAATCTTAAGTGTTTTACAATCTTATGGATGTTCTCATCATAGATTGAGAAAGAAACACATTCCATGATTAAACACAGATGAGCTAGTTAGCAAATCCTAGTGTGCACTGCCAATGAGATCTCCTATATCCATAGTGTACTGGAGGTCTAAGGTTGTTGCTACCACTAAAGAAAGGACCAGGGGTTGGAATCTTAAAAATCAAAAAGTGAAGAGAATCAGGGCATGCTGGATCCAGTGGTCATGACCAAAGGAATTGAGGTATAGCTACTATGTGAATCCTCTGTTTAGCCATAGACAGTGCATTCAGCACCACTTAAGCCCCCTGGCTTCTCTACCTCCATCCCCTATATTCTTGTCTCTCATGCTACCAGGGATGCAATCTTATTCTCTGTTTAGGCTGTGATCTATGCCCTATGAGTGGGTGCTTGAGACCAATATATGGAACAGGAGAGTAAAAAGAGGTACTATCTGGTATTTACCCTGAGGAAATAAGAAGAATATGCTCTTGTGTAGACCCAGGGCAGAATTTGTTATAGGAGACTTGGATGCTGATAGAAGTTAAACTGTGAAGGGGGAAAACAATTGTAGTCATTGAATGGGATTTCTAGCCCAGGGCAAGAACTGAAGGGTCACAAAGCACACCACCCAGAAGACTGCCGATAGCAGGGCTCAGGTGGGTCAGGGCCAGAAGAAGTTCAAGTACAAAAGACTATTCCTGGCCAGATTTACAAATTTGAAAAGCACCAGCATGAAATGAGATGCAGCTAAGTATCTTTTGGGTCTTTTTATTGTGTAAAATCACAGGGCCACTAATGATCAAAATGGACACTTAGAAATTTTCTAAGGCCAACATCAGGACCATCATCCTATTGCAGCAAAATCCCCAGGAGTAAGACAAAATTAACTCCCAAGTATTTTGACTTCTAGCCCAGGCCCTTATATCTGATGAGTCAGGCAAACATCCAGGAAAATAAGATATATGTCTGTGGTCACACAAGGTGTTTAGTGTAGAGTGCTTCTGGACAATGGACATGCTCACATGGAGGTTATTTTCATCTACCATGAAAATACCATGAAGAGCCTTACCTCATTTCAAGGGTATAGAAATTAAATAGTTACAAGATCAGATGTTGATAGGGTCTGAGCTACAGGTAGTATGGCTTGTAGTAAAATAATAAATTGTCAAATGTGTGGAAGGTCAGCAGCAGAGAGTTCAGGATAGTCCGGAGGACTGTTATTTCTGTAGAAGGTGTTGGTGGACATCCAGAGATATATACTGCTCCAAGTTCATCAGCTCTTGACCCTATCTAAGCTACACACTTTCTATTGGTAAATCTGTTGCCTCTTCTGTATGAGGTTTTGATTAAGAATAAGTCCCAGAGGATGGATTTGGAGATTGAAAGAGATGTTATCTGCATTGTGCTTGACATATGGGGCCCCTTACTAATCCCAGCCACTATTATAATCACCTAGGACACTGCCTAGACCTGTTCTCTGATTTTTTTTTATGATATTTAACTATTAACATTCCTACTTTGAGCATCACCCTTCCAGTTTTCCCAATGAGGATGTCAGAAAGATCCCCAGATCTCATATATCTTGGAAATCATAGAATTGTTATAGGCTAGGGTTGATTGTGGAGGTAGGATCTAGGCCTGGTAAGATAGAAATGTCTCAGTTACAGAGGATAAAATGAGAGATAGGACAAGGTGTGTGTGTGTGTGTGTGTGTGTGTGTGTGTGCACGCGCGTGTGTGTGTGTGTGTGTAGGGGTGGACCTATTTGCTTTTTCTAGCTTTGCTCAACAAGATTTCTGTTGGCCACTTTGGAAATCCCCAAGCTAAAGTTAGTTCTGTGTTGACTGAAACAAAAACTCAAGGTCACAAAAAGAGAGAAATAAACAGAAGTGAAACCAAGCTGATGGTAAGCAAAGCATGACAAACAGAACCAGGTGTGGCCCTCGAGAAGGAAAAGGCCATTTTGATTGTAGTTGAATGTGTCTCTCATAGGTAGGATTATCAAGTCGACATTACATCCTTTAAAATCCAAGCAATAGTCCTAAGGCGTGATGCTGCCTTCCATCTGGCTTCATCCTCACATTCCAAGCTCAGCCTTTAATATTAAAATCCTGGAAGTCCAGGGCAAATGAAGTTTTAGAATCAACCACTTGTCACTTTGCATGTTAGCAGGGTACCAGAGAGGAGTTGACTGGATCAGAACTATGGAGTTCCGTCTCAATTTCCTAACCTGGAAAGAAATGGATAACTGAGGGAACAAGCACAAAAACCTCTGTTACTTGAAATTCTATGAAAATGACACATGATTTCACTCCTTCATAACTTTGTCTCCTGTGTCCACAGATTGGGACTTCCTCCTCATGACCAGAAATTCTGCTTTCAGGACTTCATCATGGTGATGTCACATGGCCTAAGTGACATGGAGACTCAAACCTAGAGTTTACTTTTTAAATGTTTATTATTTTGTTTGATGTGTGCGTGTTTGTGTGTGAAAAAAAATTGGGGGCCACTTGTATGTCACAGTAATCATGTGGAGGCCAAAGACCAACTTGTTAGAGTTTATTTCATCATTGAGTCTCAGGAAGTGGATTAAAAGGAATGTTTACTCTGCTGAGCCATCTCACTGGCAACCAGGGTACACTTTTAACAAGAAAATTATATACATGATCTAACTTTCACAGGGTCTAAGTTGCCTTGGAGAAGGGGCTGGATGGATGTCTACAGCAGTGAAGAGGGACCCATGGGCATGTGAGAAGGACAACATCTCATCTTTGTTTAATGACATTATTTCTTACAGAGAATAGTCTAGAAAGAGCCACACCAACACACTTTCAGGGTGTTTTCTAGGATAAACTAGATTTTTTTATTAAAAAATTAATTTTATGTATATGGATGTTTTGTTAACAAGTATGTCTGTATCATATGCATGTACGTTGCCCAAAGAATCCAGAAGAAGGCATTGGATCACCTGAACTGGAGCTATATTTGTGAGTTATTATGTGGGTACTGTGAATTGAATCCAGGTCTCCTGAAAGAGCAGCCCATCCTCTTATCTACTGAGCCATCTCTCCAGCCCTGAAATTTGTTTCTACATGTTTTCTAGATTTTCAAAGAATATGTTTTATAATTATAAAACAAAAGCATGGGGTGATTTAGTAGTCATTATTCTCTTTTTGAGAAAAGCTGACAATGCATCTGTAAAAGCATGGATACTGTGTTACTTTGAAGAGGTTAAAAGGTGAGCTGTGAGCTAGGCACATGGGTTTATTAATATAATTCCAGGACTTGAGAGGCTGAGACAGGACCAACTATATAACAATATCTGTCTCACATAAATATGTGTGCATATACATAATTTCATGAATATGGATATGAGGTGTGTCTGTATGCCTTTTTCTGTGCCTATACTTATCGTCTGCATCTATGGCTAACCACTGTGGATACCTGTGGAGCAGAAATTTAGGTTATATTGGTTTTCAATTTTTATCTACGTAAAAATATAACATCATATTTTTGGCAAACTATGAGAAAGAAATTTTATATTTTTTAGTCTTTTTGCTCTTGGTCAGTTAACACTAGACAAACATTTATTTCCTGTCTGTTCACATATTTACTAGAAGAACTCTGTTTTTGGTGTTACACTGAAAACAAGACAGAAAACCGTCCATCTTAGTCTTAATCCTTAAATCAACATTCATTGGCTTGATTGATTATCAGAGAGATGTGGAAAATTATCCATTGTCTTTGTTTACCTACAGTTTGCATGGCCTAAGAAATTTTAGGAGACTTTCACCTATGTCTTCATTTGGTATCTGTTCTCTAAGCATCATGAAGATAGCCATCATCATTTTTTGTTCACTTCCCACTTCTTTATCCAGTTCTGTGAGTGTAATATTATAGTCTAAAACTAAACTAAGAGAAGCTGAACCACTGCTGTTCTGAACCACCCTGCCACCTTCTTCCTCACATTCCTCTTCCAACGGCCACATTGACCTAAGTAAAGCTTTTGATCTAAAAAGATTAGGAATGTTTCAGGTCTCTAAATATTTCATTTCACACTGAGAAAGCACTCAATGGCTCTCAATAAGTAGTTTAAAGAATGGGAAAAAAGAAGATGGAAGTAGGAAGGATAAGAGTGGTGGGTGAATGAATGTATAAGTGGGCAATTGATTAATGGAAGAATGAATGGAAAAGTTGACGATTTACAAATGCATTGATGTGTGGACAGATGAAGAGGTGAATGGTTGGATGCATAGTTGAGTGATAAGGGAAAGGGTGTATGAAAAATGGATGATAGATTCACAGATGGATAAAAGATGGTTTATGAATAGAGGGCTAGATGGCTGAATGACTAGGTGGTTGAACAAGAAATGCTTGAATGAACAAGTAGTTTTTAGAGTTCATAACTATGTGGATAATTGAATGAATGAATAAATTAATAACTGACTGTAGGGTGTCTGTTTAATATCGTAATCATGAGAACAGAAAACTGGGAACTCTTTATAAAGACAACAAAATTAATATTTAAGTTCAAATTTCAGCTCTAATTTTGTTTTGGATATGACATAGGCTATTTCTTTAACATATAAGATTTATCTCTACTGTAAAATAGTGGTGTCACTGCCTACCATATCTACAAAATGCTTAAAACATGTTTGCACAAAGATGCAGTGGGGTTTTCTCAGGTGAAATGTAGGCATTACCAAGATCTGGGAGCTCATTAGCGGACTCCACTAGGAATGGGGTTTAAACTATGAAAAAACCTGATGATTAGATCCCAGAATGGCCTTGTTTGAATATTGGATCCATCTCTTGCATCTGTGTTTGTCCTCTCTGCACACTTGTATGTGGTATGGTAATGGTGACAGTGACATCCAAACTCAGACTTATGTAAGGTTTAGGTGGGGTAATGGTGCACTTTAGTGAAGAAATGATGGAGTCAAGGCCTTGGTCACAAAGAAGCCAAATCTCTTTACCCTATTCTAGGGTGCACTGAAGTCCATAATTTAGAGAACTGATTCAGAAATTCAAACCTGGGGAAATATGAAATATTAAAAGGGAACTGCCCTTTTCGAGACTGTGTTTTGTGGGGAGAATTAGGTATCTTCACAGGAAGAAGAACCACTGTGCTCTAATCTAAGACATTCACTTTGGAGACTGATCTTCAAACCTCATGCAAGTGCACTCTATTTAGGACACAGCAGTGTACAGACTTCTGGCCCTCTGGGATATTCTCCCCTCCTAGAATCAAGTATTAAATTGGAATGGCATATTTCTGATAGTTACTGTTCTCTGGATCAGCATTTCCTAGCAGGGACCATATTTGCATGGTGTAGAATGATGGTGGAAAAACCTCCAACCTTTGCTTTAAAGACAATTACTTATTAGAAAAGGATTTAATGAAAAAATGCTGGGAGAAAAAAAGAGGCAGAACCAAAACAGTCTTGGCTCATTCTCCCAAGAAATGAAAAATATGTAATTCATAAGTGCATACTAACAAAAAACAAACAAAATGAAAATATTGCTGAAACAAAGGTAATGAATGTTATTACACAGTAATGAAACATGCTGATGGCCAAAGGTCCTGGTGAAAATCTTTTAGGAAGGATACCAGCAACCTTAAGAGATGGAACTCTTCCATCACTACAGCCTTCCCAGAAAGAAGTTAGTTGCCTTCAACGTCTCCACACTCCATGCCCAGGTGAAGGTGTTTATTCTGTTTTCTCCTAACAGAACCTTTTCTTTTTTGGCCTGGCTAAGTTCTTATATTGATGGAGGTTAGATTAGGCTGGTTATATTTACTGTGATTTGGTTCTTTCTGTATTTTGTGTCCTTGACATTCATTTATATGGTTGTATTGCTCACTGTCAGTGCCACAAGAAGTGCCAGCATACAGTTCTCAACTCTGGTGTCCATTAGGATATGAGGGTTTGTTCTCAGGAACAGAGCACCAGTGATACCAGTCAGAGGCTTAGTGCAAGAGTTTTTCTTGGGACACCTGTCAAAGCAAAACACTTTGTTTATCTTGGTTAAAAAGCATAGATGGAGTTAGAGAGAAAGTTTAGCATTTATAACCTGCAGTTGATTTCCAGCATTCGAATGATGGCTCACAACTCTGTAAATCTTATTTCCATGGAACTGTTATCCCACTCTGACCTCCATTGGCAGTGTATGCACATAATACACAGACATGCATGCAGGCAAATATTCCTACACATAAAATATAGATAAATAAAATATGCCTTTGATATTAGCTATCAATTGTATTTCATTTCTTGGTTAGTAGGATGATTTATTATCTACGTCCCTTTTTCAGTGTGAGGGACCTATCTGGCTTAAACCTGTACAAGTCCTATACACATTACCACAATTTCTGGGGTTCATCTGTGAATGTGAATCAGTCTTGTAGTGTCTGGAAGATACTGTTTCCTTCAATTCATCTGTCTTACACAGTCTTTCTGCCCTTTCTTCCACATAGATCCCTGAGCCTTGAGGGAGGAGTTCAATGATAGCCTTTGGCAGAGAGAAAACCTATTTTCTACAATTGAGAGTCATTGGATATCAATCACACTCAAGGGTAGGAACCATGGTTAGAAGTAGTAGACCAACACAAAATGAACTCCATAATACTGTGAAAGTGTCTTAGGGAACAATTATTGTTTCATTTTGTTTGATTTTTGGCATTTTTGTTTTATTGGTTTTTTTCACTTGTTTTGATTTTCATTTTTGTGTTTTGTGTTTTTTGGTGAGGGAAGAGACAGGAAAAAACAAAATTTGGGTAGGTAAGCAGGTGGGGAGGTTCTGCGAGAAGTTGGAGTAGGAGAGAATTTAATTAAATGATATTGTATAAAAAGTTAAATAAAAATAAATAAAAACCTCAAAAATTAAAAGATAAAATAGAGATAGCTTAATGTGTTTTTGATCACAAAAAGTGGTGAAAGGTTGTTTTAAAATACAGCATAAAATGTAGGATGAAGAACAGTTCCCACTCAGCCTAATGGTCTCACTCTTGTATATGTTTGAGTCTTTCCTAACCCAACCTTGCTTTAAAATCAGTCTGCACAGACATCAATGCAATAATTTGTTACGCAGTTCTTAAGGTAGGCAGCAATTAAATGGTGTTTCCATGAGATGTGTTTCTAATTTTAATATTAGTTACTATTGCTAAGAATACAACCTCAGTAGCCCTGAATTAAAATTCAATGACAAATGCCGTCAACCTTAAATCCAGCTTTGCACCGGGAACTGCTGCTGTCTCCCTTTCCTCTCTAACACTATCCCCATAATATCATACAAGTCTCTCCCAAACTTCCTCAAGTTTACACCATCCTATTATCTCATCCCCAGCATACATCCATTTGGACTATACCAGCAGATCAAGACAAGGAAACAGAGCCCATTCATCCTTCCAGAGGGCCTTTAATATTTCAACATAGATGAAATACAAGAAAAATACCTTAAAACCAAGTGTATGAAGATGATAGAGGTATTAAAGAGGAAATTAATACATACATTTAAGAAAGCCTAAAATCATAGCACACACACACACACACACACACACACAGACGCACACAAGCACACAACCCAGAATACAAGACATGGAAGAATCTCAGGCATTGAAGATACAATAGAAGGAACAGATACATCAGTCAAAGAAAATCATAAATCTAAAAACTCCTAAAACAAAACACCCATGAAGACTGGGGCACTATGGAAAGACAAAACTTAAGAACAAAAGCAATAGGGGAAGAAGAATCTTAAGTCAAAGGCCCAGCAAATATTAAAAAAAAACATAGAAACAAATTTTTTTTCTGATCTAAATTAAAAGATGTCTATAGGGGGAGGTTCTGTAATTGTTTCTTGATTGGGTCAATGAAGATGGCAGAAGCCAATCACTGGGTGAAGATATAGAGGTGGAATTTCTGGATCCCAGAAGGAAGAGGAGACAAGATAAAGGGGCTTTTTGGCCAGGCTTGGGAGAGAGGAACATGAACCCTGGGGACTGTTAGAACCAGTGGTGTTATCTGGCAGAGAGGAGCATGGATACCATATAGACCTGGGAGCTATTAGAACTGGTTGTGGCCTCTGCCACTGCAAGTATTCTGATATAAGATAGCTGATAAGTTTAGGACAATAGGAAAATCCAGTGGCTGTGTTATCTGGCTGGCTTAAAAATAGTAAGGCTGTCTAGCGTTTTCCATCTGCAGTTACTCAGGTGGGCAAGAGAAAGTGGGCTGCTGGGGTGGTTGGTCAGTGGAATGAGAGTGGTAGCTCCAGGCATTCATGGTTGTTGGGAGGCCTAGCAGAACCAGCTGGAGGAATGGGCCAGATGGAAGTGGAGCCAGTGGTGGTGTGATCTTGGAGGTAAGTTGTGAGGGGCCATGGCACTGGGAAAGGAGACCAGACTAGGAGCAAACATGCTTTTTAAAATCATAAGGAATAGATGCCTATAAATGTACAAGAGGCATATAGAACAGCAAATAGATCAGGCCATAAAATAAAATTCTCCCACTAAATAATAATCAAAAATCTAAACATACAGAACAATGAATGAATGAATGAATTTATATCCCAAATGTTGTCTCCTCCTGGCCCTCCTTACAGAGTATCTCCCCTATTTTTCATCTTCTTCTTCTCTGACATGATGAGACCCACTAGGTATCCCTTTACCCTGACACATCAAATATCTACAGGATTAGGTGCATCCTCTCCCACTGAGGCCAGACAAGGTAGTCCTGTTGGGAAATGGATTCCATGGTCAGGCTACAGCTTTAGGGACATCCTCAGCTCCAGTTACTTGGAGATCGATCCACTTGGAAACTGAGCTGCACATCTGCTACAAATGTGCCTGGGGCCTCAGTCTGGCCTTTATCCTTTTTGCTTGGTGGCTCCATCTCTGTGAGAGTTCCCAGGGGTCCAGGTTTTTTTCTCTGTTGGTCTTTCTGTGGGGTTCTAACTCCTTAAGAGCCTTCAATTCTTCCTTCAACTCTCCCATGGGAGTCCTTCAGTTCCATGCAATGTTGGCTGTGGGTATCTGTATCTGTTTCAGTCAGGTGTTGGGTAGAACCTATCAGTGGATAGTTATGCTAATCTCCTGTCTACAAGCATAACAGAATATCATTAACAGTGTCAGGGACTGGTGTTTGCCCATGAGATGGTCTCAATTTGGACCAGTCTCTAATCCAACTTTGTCCCATTATTTCTTTTAGACAGGACAAATTTTGGGTCAAAAGTTTCATGAGTGGTTTGGTGTCTTTATACCTCCACTGTGGGTCCTGCCTGACGACAGGAGGTAGCCTTTTCATGTTCCATGTCCCCACTGTTAGGTATCTCAGCTAAGGTCATCCACATTGACTCCTGGGAGCCTCCCCCATCCCAGTTCTCTGGAACTTCCTAGAGATGCCCTCCATTCCCCCACCTTTGGCAGCTGCAGATTTCAATTCATTTTTTCTGTTCTCCTGTCTTTCCCCATACCTGTTCCTGACACCCCAATTCTCCCCCATCCCCTCTCCAACCCAGTTACCTCCTTCTTTCTGCCTCCTATGACTATTTTATTACCCCTTCTAATTGAGATTCAAGTATCCTTGTATGAGCCTTCCTTCATGTTTAACTTCTACGGGTGTGTGGAGTATAGTGTGAGTATCTTGTAATTTATGGCTAATATCCACTTACCAGTATATACATACCATGCATGTCCTTTTGGGTCTGGGTTTGGGTTACCTAGCTCAGGATGATATTTTCTAGTTCCATCCACTTGCCTGTAAAATTTATGATGTTCTTGTTTTTAATAGTTGAATAGTATTCCATTGTATAAATGTACCACATTTTCTATATACATTCTTCTGTTGAAGAACATCTGGGTCGTTTCCAGTTTCTGGATATTATGAATAAAGCTGCTATGAGCATACTGGAGCACATGTCTTTGTGGTATAGCTGCATGTAGAAGAATGCAAATAGAACCATATTTTTCACCCTGTACAAACTCAAGTCCATGTGGGTCGAGGATCTCAACATAATATTGGATACACTAAATCTAATAGAAGAGAAAGTGGGAAGTATGCTAGAGTGCATTGGTACAAGAGACAATGTTGAGTGTAATATCATGCTAGCACCTTTTGCTCCTGGAGGTGGGCTGTGCTACCAGCCCCCACTTGGCTTACCTTGAATCCTCAGACAAACACACACATACAGTTTTTTTTTTTCTTTATAACTTGCCTTCTTGGCACAATTTGTGGGCACTGATATCTCCTGCCTGGAAAAGTGTGCCCTTACCAGTTTATTATCTCCCTATCTCCACTTGTCCTAAACTTCACTGGCTAGTCCCACCTAGTCCTGTCAAACATCCCTAGCCACCTGCCTATAGTTGTGGCCATAGACTCCTGCTCCCCCCTGAGACCTCACATGGTTGCTCTGTTCATCTCTCCTTCCTTTCATCTGTCTTTTCTTCCTGGGACCCAGAAGTCCTGCCTGTACTTTCTACCCAGCAATTGGTCCACAGCTTTCTTTACTGACAAATTAAGAACCAATTGTGAACAGGACCTTAGCATCAGAACTGCCCTTCAGACAATTTCCTGGACAGAACGCCAAATGGCTCAGGTTCTAAGAGCACCAATTGATAGATGGGACCTCATGAAACTGAAAAGCTTCTGTAAGGCAAATCACATTGTCAACAGGATAAAATGGCAGCCTATATATAGGGACATGATCTTCACTAACCCTACATTGACAGAGGACTAATATCCAAAATATATAAAGAACTCAAGAAGTTAAACTCCAACAAACTAAATAGCCCAATTAAAATGGGGTAGAGAGTTAAATAGAGAATTTACAACAGAGGAATCTTGAATGGCAAGAAGCACTTAAAGAAATATTCACCATCCTTAGTCATCAGGGATGTGTGAACAAAATGACCTTGACATTCCACTTTACACCAATCAGAATGGTTAAAATAAAAACCAGCACATGCTTATGAGGATGTGGAGAAAGGAGGACACTCCTCCCTTGCTGGTAGGATTGCAAACTTGTACAATCACTCTAGAAATCAATCTGGTGGGTTCTTAGAAAACTCGTAATAGTTTTACCCGAAGACCCAGCTATACCTCTCTT
The DNA here is from genome assembly GCF_978045245.1 of Mus caroli. Classification (NCBI taxonomy): domain Eukaryota; kingdom Metazoa; phylum Chordata; class Mammalia; order Rodentia; family Muridae; genus Mus; species Mus caroli. The sequence goes on from NW_028227272.1 coordinate 15,843,793, forward strand.
GGGCATATTCCAACTAATGTTCCACTGCACCACAAAGAAAGAATTTTAAAAGCTGAAAGGAAAAAAGATTAAGGAACACATTAAAGCAGACCTATTAGAATTACACATGATACCTCAATGGAGACTCTAATAGCTAGAGGTCCTAGACAAATGTTCTGTATACTCTAAGAGACCACAGATTCCAGCCCAAACTACCATATTCAGTAAAAATTTCAGTCAGTATAGAGAGATATAATAAGATATTTCATGGTAAAGCCAAATTTAAAGAATACCTATCTACAAATTTAGCCCTATAGAAAGTGTTATATGCCGGGCAGTGGTGGCGCATGCCTTTAATTCCAGCACTTGGGAGGTAGAGGCACATGGATTTCTGAGTTTGAGGCCAGTCTGGTCTACAGAGTGAGGTCCAGGACAGCCAAGACTGCACAGAGAAACCCTGTTTAGACCCCCCCCACCCACAAAAAAAGAAAAAGAAAGTGTTACATGAGAAAGGCCAACCTAAGAACATTAACTGCACTCATAAAGACACAGGCATTCAATAATTTCATACCAACAAAACCAGAAGGGAAACATGTATACACACACACACACACTACTACTACTACTACCACTACCACCACTACACCACAACCTGCACCATGGCCAAAATAACAGGAATCAGTAATTACTGATTATTGATATCTCTCAATATCAATAGTCTGGATTCTCCAATCAAAACACACTGACTAACAAAATGCATGGAACCTTCCTTCTGCTGCATCCAAGAAATATACCACAACATAAAGGATAGAGTTTAGGGTAAAGTGTTGGGTAAAGATATTCCAAGAAAATGTATCTAAGAAGTATGCTGATATAGCTATTTTAATATATAACAATATTCAATTCAAACCCATACAAATCAAAAGAGATAATGAAGGACATTATGTACTAATCAAAGGAAAAAGCCACCAACATGACATTTAAGTTCTTTTTTTTTGTTGTTAACAGATAAGTTTATTATACAATGTTAAGGGTTTAGTTAGCCAAAACTAAAAAAATTATGTGACTGTCTACTGCAAACTTCACCTTCACTTCCAATCATTTAAAATGACTTGACTAAAACATGATAAAAACCATATAAATAATACCAAGTCTTTTAAAACTGGCATTCCACATGCTATTTCTTGGCATAGGTAATCTTCATGGCATGGGATCGCATGATCTTAAATCCTTAAAGAGAACCTCTGGCAGCTCCAGCCTGCCCATCATTTTCAAATTCTACAAATGCAATGTTATACCTCCTTGGTACCAAACTAACTTCCTTGAAACCAGGGAACTGGTTTAATGCACAGATAACATTGTCTCACTCATCTCTTCTGGTAAGTTGTTAAGGAATAGGATTTAGTTTCAGGTAATCAGGGACCAGAGGATTTGGTGCTGCATTTCCTTGGGTATTAGCTGAATTTGTTGGTCTCTGAACAGCCTTTGTATTTGCAGCTGCTGCAGCCTGTTCCATGGTTTTAGCTTTCTTTTTTCCTTGTCAGTAAAAGTGCCACACATATCAGAATATGTTTTTGTATACTGAATTCTCATTGGTTTACTGTAAAATTGAAACACTTAGAACTTTCTCAAAGCATTTGTGGACATCTCCAGTCCCTTAATATAACAATCACCTATTCCCTCAATGGTCTTTAAAGGTACAATATACCATATGTCCAAACTTAGAAAGCAGGACATATAGGTATCTATTCACTTCTTATTTTGTAATTTTGTCATGCATGTTGTTGATATAAATTGTGAGATTTGTTCTGATATCCATGTTTGGATGAAACCCTTCAAATAGCCCAAAGCCTGTGCTTGTTGCTTGAACCCTGTCATTTCAATTTTTAACATTTATGCCCCAAATAGAAAGGCACCTTCCTTTGTAAAGGAAAGACTACTATAGCTTAAGTTACATATTGACTCTTACATACTGATAGGGGGAGACTTCAATTCCACACTCTCAGAAATACTGGAGCTAACAGACATAATAAACATATGGATCTAACAGATATTTACAGATTTAAGAAAGTTTTCCCATGCTCATGGATCAATAGGATTGACATTGTAAAATGGCCATCTTACCAAAATCATTCTACAGATTCAATATCATCCCCACCAAATGGTAAGACTTCCAGTAATTTTTTCATTGTTCATCATTGTTTTAACTATCCTTTCTTTTTCTATATGTTGAAAACTGTCCTTTTAAGGTCAAGGAAGGATTGTGTTGGAATTTTGATGGGAGATAATGTCAGGGCAATACAGCTGGGTTTGAGGGGGCATTTGAGGAATGATATTGAAACCTAGTGTAGTAGAAACCTAAAATATATGAATGTGGTTGTACTGAGATCCTCTTATATTGGAGGATATGGAGTCACAACTGGCCAATTCTTTTCACCAAATGAGGCTTCCAGTAGCTGGATTGAGTTATATTCAATTGCGTTGTTGACCAAGGAGGTCCATTGGAAATCACAAGTCCTCCAAAATAAACTAGGCTGTTCCTAAAATAATGGGCTGATAGTGCCACCCCTTGCCAAAAGAAAATAGCAACACAACTCACTGAACATGGAGAAGTTGAGCTGATATCCATATGGAACCTTCATCCCTATGTTCTAGTCTTTATGCTGTGGGAAGGTACTCTACAGGGTACTAAAAGAGAAAGATAAATGCCAAACCAGTAAAAAAAAAACCCTTTGACTTACAATATATCCTGACTGTAAAATATAATAGAGCAGTGGTGGCACAGAACTTGTGGGAGTAGCCAATCAATATCTGATTTGACTTGACTTAAGGATTGCTCTGTGAGATAATACCCACACATAACATTGCTAGGGTAACCAAGAACCTAGATATCCCAGATATGTAAGGTAACATCAAACACTACTTATCTAAGAAATAAGTATCAGTAAAATGACCCCTACTGATATTTGAATATATTCATGGGTCAGTGCCTTATTCTGTCTGCATCAGAGAGGATTCCTCCATCAGCAGATGGGAACAGATGGAGAAACCCATAATCAGACATTACAGGGAGAGAAAGTCTAAATGGGATGTCTCCATCAATTAGTTCTCCTCACTACTCAGGGAACCCTGCTGAAGTAGAAGCTGAAAGAATGTAAGAGCCATCAGAGATGGAGGACATAAGAACAAGGTCCTCTGGATGAACCAAGTAAGGAATAGAGACTGAAGCAGCAAGCAGAGGGTCACCATGGGTCTGAACAAGTTCTTTTGCCTATATATGATAACTTACAGCTTAGTATATTTATGTGATTCCTGAGTATGAGAACAAGTAGGTCTTTGACTCTTGTGCCTGCTCTTGGAGCTCTTTTCTTCCTGTGGGGTTTCCATGTCCAACTTCGATATAATGGTTTTGCTTTATCTTACTATATTTTATTTTGTCATGTTTGGTTGTTATATCTAAAACCCTGTCCTTTTCTTATGAGAGACAGAAAGGGATTGGATTGGGAGTGAGATGAGGAGGATCTGGGAAGAGCAGAGGTAATAGAAAATACAGTTGGTATATAACATATGAGAAAAGAATCTATTTTCAATAAAAAACAAGGAAAAACCAATGACAAATACATAATAGAGATATGTGGATAATGGAGATTGTATTTCTGTCATTCACACAGACTAGAGGAACCTGAGCTGTCTCATACTTAGAGACACACAATTCCAACCACAGATAAGCACTTTTGGTCCCATCTTACAGGTATTCTGTTCATGCTGCTTACCATTCTGGACAAGATGCAGTCAAGACCCCTAAGCTCCACCTCATTTGTGGGTTCTACTACTGACATTGGATTGCCCTTACAGATCAACTTTGAGATTACTAGATCATGCTTCTCTAAAGTTTTAAAACCATTTAGCAGTCTGACATCTACAGAACATTGCCCCTGCTCAGAGCCATGGGGATCTCTAGCATCCTAAGAATATTATGCAGGACATCAGACCACTGTGCTTCCACCTATTACACCTGTATCACCATTGTTCTCTGAAACTCAGGGAAGAATGTTGCTACATGTGGACTGAACTAGGTCCCATCTTCATTCTTGGTGCTCCACTGATATCTGCTTATTCCTAGCACACTGTTCCTTTCATGTGACTTCCAACACTTAGCCTTCCCATTCAAGGACAGAACTCAGGACCGTGGTTCTACAATAACTTCACATAGGTTCAACTAGGAGATAAGTATTGAGAGAGGTGACTGGAAATATTACCTAAAATTGGTGGTCCGGGGACAGCTTCATTTGCATATAGTGATTACAATCTCTGTGGTCAAGGCACAGAAAAGGGTTTCTTCCTTACAGCCCTACCTAATGATAGACTCTTTAACTAGGATTCAGACATCAGACTAATTGTTCGTGGGTGCATAGCTTTGATCTAGGATGGGGTGATCCATGGATTCAGTGCATACAGCTTGTTACCCCCAAACAATCATGGTCCACATCTTAGGACTGGGACTATTTTGACTTCTGTGTTCTTTGTTCCATGATATTTTTTACAACTGTTCACGAGTTTCAGAATGTGGTGCCACCATACAGTATGGAGAGCTGATGAAGACCTGAGCCAGGGCCATGTCAAAGACATCAATTCCTCAGACCCATGGAAATGGCAAGGTCTCCCCCTTTTCAGGTACAAGGTGATGGAAGGACTTCTATTAGTCTGTGTACAAATGTTAATTGTATGTTCAAAAAGTACCAACAACAGCTTCTTCCTCCCTGACTACTGCAACCAAGACTTGTGCCTTATAGGAATTTGCTATTAAGAATTGCTAAACCTGCTTCCTCGTTTATCTGTACACCATAAAGTTACTTTTGTCTCCTCAATTCAGATGTATAAGATCAATAATGAGGGTTTCTTGGAAGCTGTATACCTTCATGAGAGCACAGGACCCTCCAAATGTCAGCTTTTCTGTATGTGTAGCTATGTGCATCTATCTTCATTTCTTCATTCCCCAGGCAAGTCAAGTTCAAAATATCCAAGTCATGGCAACACAATCACTAGATAGAAATACCAGTCCCACACAACCATTTTGCTGAGAATGCAGCAACAATTATCAGACTTAATAGTTGCTGATTAACTGGATACTCAGTTCTGTTTAGGTCCTGAGAACATGGTGGCTTACAGGACACATCTGTAGAGCAGTGCCAGTGGATGACATAGGACAGGAACAAACACATGATGCTCTAATAGATGATACTATACACTCTGAAGAGGGAAGAAAATGACACTAGCTGTATGTTCACAAAGAGATACAGACATCTTTAAATAAAGGAGGAATGAATGAGCAGGTACTTGGGGAGGAGTGTTCTTAGCAAGAGAAACTCCAATTACAAAGAACCATGGATGTGAGCATTGAAGAAAGACATAGAACAAATGAATGGAACGAGCATCCTCAGGACCTTGAAGACTTGACCTTAGCATGATGTATTTTGTTTCCAGCTTTCAGTTTTATCCCAAGGAATACATGTGGAACACACCAGCCTCCTGAATTTCTAGAATTAGATTAATTCTCCCAGGTCAGATGGAGTGAGCTAAGTGGCTTCCTGTGCGAATAGAAGATATAAAATAGGCTTCTGGTGAATGACTACTTGGAATTGTCTAGTTCTTCCTTTGCTGTCTTCCCAGTAAAGCCTTGTATAGCAGTGTTCCTTAAACACACAGGCTGTGGTAGACTGCTCTAACCTGGATATCTGGAAATCTGGGCTAGTATATACATGTGAACTCTGATATATTCTCTCTCAGAGTAGAAGGACCAATTAACAGTTAACCAAGCATGTAGCCCATGCTTGTGCCTATATATTACCCTTTCCATAATTATTTCAGCATTTAGTGAGAACCCAGGTAAAACCCAGAGTTGTCACTCTGAGGTCTTTGAACTTCTCATTACACGTTATCCTTCACTTTGCCTTTTCCTTGCATGAGTCCTATGTTTGCTGTGTTATCATTAGGTGATTCTTCTGTTACACAGGTACCATTGCATCCTTTGGTTCTGCATGGATTTGAACTCTTCTTCGTTCTAAGGGAGGGCATGGAATCCTCTAGAGCCAAGGATGGAACTTTGAGCATAGATTGAAAAGATACTGCAAGGATATCACCTCAAGGTCTCCATCTGCAGCTCCACGCTCTATTTCTCATATTGAAGTTGCCCAGTTGATAGAAAATATAGGTGATTTGTCTCTTATTTTCATTTGGAATATGTGAGCATCTCTTAATTAGAGTCACTAACAAGGCTTCTTTTATTAATAAATGACAGAATTATAATAAATTTAAAGAGTTCTCCAATTATACTAATGTTCAAAGAATAAACATCTTTGCCATATTGAGTTATTGAATCTTTGAATATTTTTATATTATCATTAATAGTTTTTAATAAAAATAGTGGATGCCTAGAAATATTACTATATTTTAATAGGTAGTTTACTGATAGCTTAATGCAAATAAAAATTTTATAATAAAGAATATCCTTTTCTATTAATTTCTGGGCATATAAAATTTGTTAAGTTTATGGTTTGAAATCAGATCTGAGAAATTTGCTGTATTTTATTAGGTGGTATACATGCTACATATTTGTGAGATTTCTTATCTATACTAAGTAGCAATTTTATTGGTCCTTTCTCAATTCCTGTCTCTTTTGTTTCACCTCATCCCTTTTATACTTGCAAGGAAGACAATGGCCATGGGCAACTTGTCTTGCTGGAGTTTTGAAGCATTTTTTTCTATGGAGTGTAGTGTTTGTGATAGGATTCCTTCATAATTCTCTCACCAGATTAGGGAATTTCCTTTATGTTTCTTGTAAAATATGAGTTATTTTATTAGATATTGGGTCCTTAACAATAGTATTCTGCCTTTTTAAATACTGTCATTTGTGTAGACTTACCTACTTGGAACCAAATTTGTTTTTGTCTAAGTCTCAGTAGCTTGAGAATCCAGGTGTGCCACTCTGCATTTAGGATTCTTACTGTAGGTGGAATCAAGTTGGTCCTAAAGGTATATTTTGTAGTGTTTCACAGATGTACCTTATCATCACAAGTTGTTGAAAAGAAATGTCTTTTTGCTGTTATCCAACAAGTCAGGGGTCCTTTTGAAGCAGGTGTTATTATGAATCTTTCCAGGATATAGGAGCCTCATGTTGTTTGTAAGCACAAAAGAGAAAGGCATTTTATAGTACACCAGGAACTACCTCTACAGCAGTATTAGGTGGTGCTGGTCTGCATATGAGAGCACAGTAGGGGAGAAAGGTCTTATGGGGTTCTGGCATGGCCAGAATGACCAAAATGTTACATCTCTAAGGGGAAGACAGAGTAAGGCAGGCTGCTAGGCCTCTTCTGCCACAGCCACTGCCTCAGAATTGGTGGCAGACAGTGAGATGCAGCAGGCAGATAGGAGTCAAAGTCGAAGTCAGTGCCACTGAGCAGGAAGTGGCTGTAGTCAAGCACACACATTTGACTTATTGGGTGGGATCGAGGTCCAGCTACAAAAGCTTCAGGACAGAAAACTCTTCAATGGAATGTTATAGCTGGTTAAAACAGGCAATATCTCATGCACATTGTTCCTTGAGGACAAGGAAATAATAAACACTTTGGGATCTAGGGTAGATCCTTCCTATTGGATTGGTTAGGGATGTTCTGTCTGCCTGTGGGAAGGACTTTATGTGCTGTCTCTATGTGACTGATTGTCATGCTCCTCCATGTTGTCATGTGCCCCAGGACATTAATCTGGCCAAGAGCTAACTCCACCTCATGAAGTTCTCAATTATGGGTTTTATTGGGGTTCTGAACTTTGCTACAACCTTACCATTCTTCTCTCTGGTGGCATGGTCCACTGCCCCACAAGGTAGAGACAGCAAAGATATGGAGTACTGTGCATTATTTGGCCCTACCAAATTTAAACAACTTTTAATGTACTCAATATCTTAGTTAGGGTTCTATTACTGTGATAATACACCCAGACCAAAATCAACAGGAGAGAAAAAGGTTTATTTCAGCTTACAACTCTCAGTTTATACTCCATCAGTGAGGCAAGTCAGGGCAGGAACTAAGGCAGAGAACATGGAGGAATACCACTTGCTGTCTTGCTACCCATGGCTTGCTCAGCCTGCTTGCTTATATCTCTGAGGACTACAGGCTCAAAAGTGCCATGAGCCATAATAATCTTGCCCCTCCCACCTCAATCACCAATCAAGACAATTCGCCAAAAGCTCCCACAAAGGACAGGTTATTGGGGGCATTTTCTCAGTTGAACTTCTCTCTTCCCAAATAACTCTAGTTACTATCAAGCTGACACAACACTAGCAGGCATTTGTGAGAACAACAGTTTTTTTTTTTTAACACAAGAGACAATTGTTAATCTCAACATAACTATTTTAAAGACACAACATGTCAAAGTTATTAATATGAGAGTAGGCTGTAGTCTTTTCAACTCTATGAAAGAAAGTATAATTTTAATTTTGTGAGTTATCAGGAATATGTGTAAATACATCTATTTGAAAGTATTTCAGAAAGTCAGAAGTGGTCCCTCCTGTGATATAAAATTCAGAGACATTTAAAACATTCTTTGTGAAATATACCCAATCATTTTCACATCAGTTAAAACATGATGCTTCCCTGAAAGAACAAAGAGCAAATGAATACAAGCATCATTGTTGTGCTAAGTCAGTTATACATCTCCTGTTTGTTTGGGTGTCCACTGATGTTGCAATTTTCTTTTGAATCCAGTACACTGTGTCTAAGTCTTTACTCTTGAAAGATTTGCTGCTGTTGGTTTCACAAGAAGCACTCCTTCTGGGCCAGTCATCTTCTCTGTCAGTTAATCTTCCTGGAATTGTGATTTTTTTTTGGGTTATCTACAGAGCCCTACCACTAGATTTGTATAATTGCATAGAACTGTAAGGTGAACTATTTACTTTTTAACCATTTAGTTTCATTCAATTTCTCTTCCTGCTTTAATTAGTTCTTTGAAAATTCCATACAACATATTTTGATCATATCTGTTTCCAAACTCGATCTAACACTCTTCCTTATCTACCTTGATTTGTGTCTTTTTTGTTTTTCTAACCTATCAAAGATAGTTGGTACATTCTACATACTCTTGGATATGTAGCTTTCCACAAAATTCACATTTCATGAATTAAAAATGAATATTTGGTCATAGTTAAAATAGAAAAGTCAGATGTCCAAACAAAATATTACTGCCCCTAAAGGTATTCATATTGAATATATGCATATAGATAGTAACCATAGATCCAGATGCAGACATGAATGCACCCATAGTCACATTTTTATTCATGTATTTACATATGTGTGTAAGATGAATCTTCTTATGCAGACAAATCTAATCTTAGAACTTCCATCTCAGATTACCCTACTGCTCCATCCTCCAGTGGTTGTAATTATAATCATCTGCCATCATGCCCTGCTCAAATCTTTGGACCTCTTTGAAGAAAATTCTGTATACCATTTTACAAATGTATTTTAATTGCTTCTCAGAGAGTATTTGTAGAGAATCTTGTTTCTTACATCAGTCCATTTATTTCTTCCTTAGGTAGAAAGCCTGTAGTCATTTACTGACAAATCAGAAAACATGGGAAAGCTCAAAGGCTCAAATTTCTACTGGGAAGAACTTTGAGAGTATGTTGTGTGGATCTATTTAGACTATTATCTAGAGGAAATTGTGTCTTTAAAAAAAAGTGAGATCTTTTCCTGGGTCTGTAGGACAGTGTTCCCTTCTGTTGACACCTGTCCAGGTCATTCTGCAAGCCACTGAAACCACATGTACACTAGTCATCCATAACATGTCCCACTAAAACAATGAACTCTCGTCTGTTTCCACATGCTGGTTCCATGATTGCTTCATGATTGATTGCCAAAATAAATATTTTTGGATAATAGGAAGGGTGTTTACAACCTTCTAGACATAAGGACCAAAGTCAGTGTGCCTGAAAGGCTAGATAATATACCTCTGAATCACAGAGTCTGAAGAAGTGAGAATGGTGCTTGCTTATTCAATCACCTGTTTCTGTTCAGGTGAGAGTCTTGTGCTAAGTTGCTTACTCCTTTGTGCTCTGATAGCCCACATGACCACTACTGTCTGGTCACACAGATCTTTGGGACATGACCTTCCAGGATTCAAGTGTTTAATATTGAGCTTGGTATATGGAGGCAGCCAAGGGTTAGCATCACAAAGAATGTGAATGAAAGTACAGATGAGGTATAAAGGGGGCTCTGTTGCCCCTAACATTTAGATGCACAACCACTCATCTACACCCTCAAAACTGGCCCTTGCCCCTCCAATGACACACCTGCCCCTGCTTGCCATGCCTTGCTGGTCATGGACTTGGTTTCACTTCCTTTTATTTCTCTTTTTCTGCGACCATGAGTTTTTGTTTCAGCTATCACAGATCTAATTTTAGCTTGTGGATTCTCAAGGGTGGCCAGCTGCAGACATAGTGGGCTCAGTAAAGCAACTAGGTTCATCTCTCTGCCCCAACCTCCTCCACAGAGCTTGTAATGTCATCTTACTATTACTATATGCTACACTTCAAGAAGTGTTGTTGTTTTACCAAGTGTAACCGATTTTCCTGGCCAACTCCATCATATAGGAAATCTATTGCTCCCTAACAGTGTACATTTCTGGTGTAACTGCTCATTGGTCATATGGAATGTGAAACTCCAGGGAAGGGAAGTTACCCTTCTATGGCAGGCCTATGTAATATTTCAGGAGATGATAGTGGTAGCTAGAGATTAGTGAGGATCTCCACTGATCAGAGACACTCTTAGTATCTCCTCAATTAATCTATGACCCCACACTTTCCTGGACAGATTGATAATCACTTCCTAGTCCAGACAGGGAGACTGAAGTTCACAGAGGGGAAGTTAACTTCTCAGGGTGAAGTTCTGATAAAGAATGAGCAAGTAGCAGCTATCCCTGTATATCACCTTGAGTCTTCTATAAAACACTTATCTAGGCTCTGCTTGATTCTTTGCTGCTGTCTATCCACACCCTTAGCTTCTTGTAGATGGTTGATCAAGTATGTCAGCTTCTCCTCAATGTCAGCTGTCATTGCTGGTTGATTTTTACTCTGTTCACTTTAGTATGATGAATAGAAATTCCTTTATGTGATTGTGTCCATTGCCTGGAAGGAGGCAGCACTCCATACCGTGTGAGCACAGGCAGGTACCTTACTCCAATGAATATGTTTCCTTGGTTCGTAATGAAAGGCTCTACAGTAGAATTTAAGATAGATAGGAGTTGGGTGGTGCATCTGGTAGCAGGAGAAGATGACGGTCTCCACAGGAGTTAAAGTTCTTCATAATTTTCACTTGTTGGAAGAACTTGAAGAAGCACAAAAAGGAGTAGGTGATAGTACTGTTAGCTGGGGCCTTGAAGATGATGGAGACATGACACCTACATGTGGACAGGCATGATTATTGGGCCACCAAGGACAAACTATGAAAACAAAATATATAGCCTGAAAGTATAATGTGGATCTAAATACCCAGAAGCTCCTCAATCAGTTAGATTTGTAACAAAAACTAATATAAATGGAATCAATAATTCCAGTGGAATGGTGGATGCACAGAGCATACCAGTATTAGCAAAATGGAAAATTTCTATAGAATTAAAGTCATACTTCAAGAGCTAAGACGTCTTATGATGTCCAAAGAAAATATGAAGCCTTCACAGCCACCAGAAGGACAGATGTACAACAACTAATTTTAGTGGATCTCAAAATTTTCTTAAATCTGCAACCTTATACTCATGTTAATGTCTTGATTAAATATCACCATGCAAAATACCCACACATTAAGTAAAAGAATTGCAGCTGGTAAACATGACCTGGACAATTGCAAGAATATATTTAATATATGTACACCTATTATGTTTTCAGGTAACAAGAGACATGCAGCACAATTTTTCTTTCTCTTCTTAAAGCACTGTCATTTAAACATGAACCTGAAGTACTCAAAATGGAATTCAGGCTTTCAAGACAAAAGCATGACAAAAGAGTGTCAGATGGCCATGGAAACATTTGTTTTTCTGGAGAGTAAGTCTCAAGAAGGAAGAACAGAAATGGCATGCTTTATCATATGCAGCTCTAAGCTGCAGTTGGAATTGTTTAAAGTAGCAGATAAAATGACTAGTCAACAATTGTGTTACTTCTTGAAGTGGTGTGGGTGCTGACTACTATTAGTCTTAAACATAGGTTCAGGATTGTTTTGATACCTGTATTTATAATAAAAGATGTTTGGGGTTTTGAATTTCTGTTAAAAGCTGTTCCCATTTGTTACATGTAACAGACATAATGATTTGTTTATAGTCTTTGTTTATTAAAACATTCTTAGATGTTTTAAGTGGAGTCAACAAAAAGGAAATAGGTGTATGAATATATGATTTTGATATGAAAGTTAGTCTTAAAATGTAAATAAAATATGGAATGTGTCTTAAAAAAGATGGATAGAAGCCCATTCTGCCTGATTCTGGAAATTTCACGGAAGTAGAATGAAGGTCATAGGTATTGGCTTCATAGGATTACTAAATGTCTGTTCTGATTTTGAATGTTCCCAAGTTTTGTAAATGGTATAGAAGACAACAAAGCTCAGGATAATGATGACTTTCATAATGGTAGATATGGCTAGAGTGAAAGTTTTATTGCCTCTATTCCAGGCCTTTTGATCTAGGCCCTGGTGTCACAAATATCCTGGGCTGTGAGATTCTTGAATCTCTGGTTCCTGTCCCAAACTAGAAATTACATTCAAGATTTAGTTCCTCATCAGTAGCCAAACCTCTTACTATAGTTTCTGCCCTGGAGCTGCCTCAAATGATCTTGTGCTCAGGCCCCTGTGCAGACTTTAACTGTGTTGAATTACTCTTTCTCCTTGCAATAGGGCTCACTTCTCTGCTCTCCTCTCTTTCCTTTCCCACATGTGGCCTGGTTCTTAGCACCACCCAGTCCCTACACAGAGTTTAGGGACTTTCTATGTGGAGAGTAGGGTGGTAGGTCAGGAACAGTAGGACATGAGAATGTGGGATAGAGGTAAAATGGCTAGAGTGCTTCAGTGATGTTGAATTCACTGCTCAGGCTGCAAAGAGAAAGTGCATAGTACTCACCCTCTATTTCCATGGCCAGGGCAGTCACCCAAGTTGCCCTTCATACATTTGTCTTGTAGTCTTGGGGTATAACTCCTGGGCCCTGCTCTAGGATCTTGTTGTGACCACACATGACCTACAGTATACCAATGTCATAGCAGGTTTGTCCTGTAGTGTAAGCTCTTGCATCATAGGATCAGTTAGCTTCCAGAATGCAAATTGGAGGAAACACTTTTGAGCACACATTGGAAATATTGGATGATGTCCATAGTTAAGTTGAGAGCCAAACTTTCACAGACTCATGGGTGGGCATGTCTGGTGGAAGGTAAAGTGTAAGCACGTCTTTTTTTTTTTTATCATTTTATTTTTTATTTTATTTTATTTTTTTAAATTAGGTAATTTCCTCAATTACATTTCCAATGCTATCCAAAAAGTCCCCAATACACCCCCCCAGTCCCCCACCCACCCACCCCCACCCCTTGGCCCTGGCATTCCCCTGTACTGGGGCATATAAAGTTGGCAAGTCCAATGGGCCTCTCTTTCCAGTGATGGCCTACTAGGCCATCTTTTGATACAAATGCAGCTAGAGACAAGAGCTCTGGGGTACTGGTTAGTTCATAATAATGATCCACCTATGGGGTTGCAGTTCCCTTTAGCTCCTTGGGTACTTTCTCTAGCTCCTCGATTGGGGGCCCTGTGATCCATCCAATAGCTGACTGTGAACATCCACTTATGTGTTTGTTAGGCCCCGGCATTGTCTCACAAGAGACAGCTATATCTGGGTCCTTTCAGCAAAATCTTGCTAGTGTATGCAATGGTGTCAGCGTTTGGAAGCTGATTATGGGATGGATCCCTGGATACGGCAGTCTTTAGATGGTCCATCCTTTCTTCACAGCTCCAAACTTTATCTCTGTAACTCTTTCCATGGGTGTTTTGTTCCCAATTCCAAGGAGGGGCACAGTGTCCACACTTTGGTCTTCGTTCTTCTTGAGTTTCATGCGTTTAACAAATTGTATCTTATACCTTGGGTATCCTAAGTTTTTGGGCTAATATCCACTTATCAGTGAGTACATATTGTGTGAGTTCCTTTGTGAATATGTTACCTCACTCAGAATGATGCCCTCCAGATCCATCCATTTGCCTAGGAATTTCATAAATTCATTTCTTTTAATAGCTGAGTAGTACTCCATTGTGTAAATGTACCACATTTTCTGTATCCATTCCTCTGTTGAGGGGCATCTGGGTTCTTTCCAGCTTCTGGCTATTATAAATAAGTGCTATGAACATAGTGGAGCATGTGTCCTTCTTACCGGTTGGAACATCTTCTGGATATATGTCCAGGAGAGGTATTGCTGGATCCTCTGGTAGTATTATGTCCAATTTTCTGAGGAACCGCCAAACTGATTTCCAGAGTGGTTGTACCAGCTTGCATTCCCACCAACAATGGAGGAGTGTTCCTCTTTCTCCACATCCTCGCCAGCATCTGCTGTCACCTGAATTTTTGATCTTAGCCATTCTGACTGGTGTGAGGTGGAATCTCAGGGTTGTTTTGATTTGCATTTCCCTGATGATTAAGGATGTTGAACATTTTTTCAGGTGCTTCTCTGCCATTCGGTATTCCTCAGGTGAGAATTCTTTGTTCAGTTCTGAGCCCCATTTTTTAACGGGGTTATTTGATTTTCTGGAGTCCACCTTCTTGAGTTCCTTATATATATTGGATATTAGTCCCCTATCTGATTTAGGATAGGTAAAGATCCTTTCCCAATCTGTTGGTGGTCTTTTTGTCTTATTGACGGTGTCTTTTGCCTTGCAGAAGCTTTGCAACTTTATGAGGTCCCATTTATCGATTCTCAATCTTACAGTGCAAGCCTTTGCTGTTCTATTCAGGAATTTTTCCCCTGTACCCATATCTTGGAGGCTTTTCCCTACTTTCTCCTCTATAAGTTTCAGTGTCTCTGGTTTTATGTGGAGTTCCTTAATCCACTTAGATTTGACCTTGGTACAAGGAGATAGGAATGGATCAATTCGCATTCTTCTACATGATAATGCCAGTTGTGTCAGCACCATTTGTTGAAGATGCTGTCTTTTTCACTGGATGGTTTTTGCTCCCTTGTCAAAGATCAAGTGACCATAGGTATGTGGGTTGATCTCATGGTCTTCAATTCTGTTCCATTGGTCTACTTGTCTGTTGTTATACCAGTACCATGCAGTTTTTATCACAATTGCTCTGTAGTACAGCTTTAGGTCAGGCATGGTGATTCCTCCAGAGGTTCTTTTATCCTTGAGAAGAGTTTTTGCTATCCTAGGTTTTTTGTTGTTCCAGATGAATTTGCAGATTGCCCTTTCCAATTCGTTGAAGAATTGAGTTAGAATTTTGATGGGGATTGCATTGAAACTGTAGATTGCTTTTGGCAAGATAACCATTTTTACAATGTTGATCCTGCCAATCCATGAGCATGGGAGGTTTTTCCATCTTCTGAGATCTTCTTTAATTTTTTTCTTCAGGGACTTGAAGTTCTTGTCATACAGATCTTTCACTTCCTTAGTTAGAGTCACGCCAAGGTATTTTATATTGTTTGTGACTATTGAGAAGGGTGTTGTTTCCCTAATTTCCTTCTCTGCTTGTTTATCCTTTGTGTACAGAAAGGCCATTGACTTGCTTGAGTTAATTTTATATCCAGCTGTTTCACCGAAGCTATTTATCAGGCTTAGGAGTTCTCTGGTGGAATTTTTAGGGTCACTTATGTATACTATCATATCATCTGCAAAAAGCGATATTTTGACTTCTTCTTTTCCGATTTGTATCCCCTTGATCTCCTTTTGTTGTCTAATTGCTCTGGCTAGGACTTCAAGTACAATGTTGAATAGGTAGGGAGAGAGTGGGCAGCCTTGTCTAGTCCCTGATTTTAGTGGGATTGCTTCCAGCTTCTCACCATTTACTTTGATGTTGGCTACTGGTTTGCTGTAGATTGCTTTTATCATGGTTAGGTATGGGCCTTGAATTCCTGATCTTTCTAAGACTTTTATCATGAATGGGTGTTGGATTTTGTCAAATGCTTTTTCAGCATCTAACGAGATGATCATGTGGTTTTTGTCTTTGAGTTTGTTTATATAATGGATTACATTGATGGATTTTCGTATATTGAACCATCCTTGCATCTCTGGGATGAATCCTACTTGGTCAGGATGGATGATTGTTTTGATGTGTTCTTGAATTCGGTTAGCGAGAACTTTATTGAGGATTTTTGCATCAATATTCATAAGGGAAATTGGTCTGAAGTTCTCTATTTTTGTTGGGTCTTTATGTGGTTTAGGTATCAGAGTAATTGTGGCTTCATAGAATGAGTTGGGTAGAGTACCTTCTGATTCTATTTTGTGGAATAGTTTGTGAAGAACTGGGATTAGTTCTTCTTTGAAGGTTTGATAGAACTCTGCACTAAACCCATCTGGTCCTGGGCTTTTCTTGGTTGGGAGACTATTAATGACTGCTTCTATTTCTTTAGGGGATATGGGACTGTTTAGATCATTAACCTGATCTTGATTTAACTTTGGTACCTGGTATCTGTCTAGGAACTTCTCCATTTCATCCAGGTTCTCCAGTTTTGTTGAGTATAGCCTTTTGTAGAATGATCTGATGGTGTTTTGGATTTCTTCAGGGTCTGTTGTTATGTCTCCCTTTTCATTTCTGATTTTGTTAATTAGAGTACTTTCCCTATGCCCTCTAGTGAGTCTGGCTAAGGGTTTATCTATCTTGTTGATTTTCTCAAAGAACCAGCTCCTCGATTGGTTGATTCTTTGAATTGTTCTTCTTGTTTCCACTTGGTTGATTTCATCCCTGAGTTTGATTATTTCTTGCCGTCTACTCCTCTTGGATGAATTTGCTTCCTTTCGTTCTAGAGCTTTTAGGTGTGTTGTCAAGCTGCTAATGTGTGCTCTCTCTAGTTTCTTTTTGGAGGCACTCAGAGCTATGAGTTTTCCTCTTAGAAATGCTTTCAATGTGTCCCATAAGTTTGGGTATGTTGTGGCTTCATTTTCATTAAACTCCAGAAAGTCCTTAATTTCTTTCTTTATTCCTTCCTTGACCAAGGTATCATTGAGAAGAGTGTTGTTTAGTTTCCACGTGTGTGTTGGCTTTCTATCATTTATTTTGTTATTGAAGATCAGTCTTAGTCCATGGTGATCTGATAGGGTGCATGGGACAATTTCAATATTTTTGTATATATTGAGGCTTATTTTGTGACCAATTATGTGGTCAATTTTGGAGAAGGTACTGTGAGGTGCTGAGAAGAAGTTATATCCTTTCGTTTTAGCATAAAATGTTCTGTAGATATCTGTCAGATCCATTTGTTTCATAACCTCTGTTAGTTTCACTGTGTCCCTGTTTAGTTTCTGTTTCCATGATCTGTCCATTGGTGAAAGTGGTGTGTTGAAGTCTCCCACTATTATTGTGTGAGGTGCAATGTGTGCTTTGAGCTTTACTAAAGTATCTTTAATGAATGAGGCTGCCCTTGTATTTGGCGCATAGATATTCAGAATTGATAGTTCCTCTTGGAGGATTTTACCTTTGATGAGAATGAAGTGCCCTTCCTTGTCTTTTTTGATGACTTTGGGTTGGAAGTCAATCTTATCAGATATTATAATGGCTACTCCAGCTTGTTTCTTCCTACCGTTTGCTTGGAAAATTGTTTTCCAGCCTTTCATTCTGAGGTAGTGTCTATCTTTTTCTCTGAGATGAGTTTCCTGTAAGCAGCAAAATGTTGGGTCCTGTTTCTGTAGCCAGCCTGTTAGTCTATGTCTTTTTATTGGGGAGTTGAGTCCATTGATATTAAGAAATATTAAGGAGAAGTAATTGTTTCTTCCTTTTATTTTTGTTGTTAGAGTTGGTGTTCTGTTTTTGTGGCTGTCTTCTTTTAGGTTTGTTGAGGGATTACCTTCTTGCTTTTTCTAGGACGTGGTTTCCGTCCTTGTATTGGTTTTTTCTGTTATTATCCTTTGAAGTGCTGGATTCGTGGAAAGATAATGTGTGAATTTTGTTTTATCGTGGAATACTTTGGTTTCTCCATCTATGGTAATTGAGAGTTTGGCTGGGTATAGTAGCCTGGGCTGGAAATTGTGTTCTCTTAGTTTCTGTATAACATCTGTCCAGGCCCTTCTGGCTTTCATAATCTCTGGTGAAAAATCCGGTGTAATTCTGATAGGCTTGCCTTTATATGTTACTTGACCTTTTTCCCTTACTGCTTATAGTATTCTATCTTTATTTAGTGCATTTGTTGTTCTGATTATTATGTGTCGGAAGGAATTTCTTTTCTGGTCCAGTCTATTTGGAGTTCTGTAAGCTTCTTGTATGCTCATGGGCATCTCTTTCTTTAGGTTTGGGAAGTTTTCTTCTATAATTTTGTTGAATATACTTGCTGGTCCTTTGAGTTGAAAATCTTCATTGTCATCTACTCCTATTATCCGTAGGTTTGGTCTTCTCATTTTGTCCTGGATTTCCTGGATATTTTGAGTTAGGATCTTTTTGGATTTTGTATTTTCTTTGATTGTCGTGCTGATGTTCTCTATGGAGTCTTCTGCACCTGGGATTCTCTCTTCCATCTCTTGTATTCTGTTGCTGATGCTCGTATCTATGGTTCCAGATTTCTTTCCTAGTGTTTCTATCTCCAGTGTTGCCTCAATTTGGGTTTTCTTCATTGTTTCTACTTCCCTTTTTAGGTCTTGGATGGTTTTATTCAATTCCATCACCTGTTTGGTCTGGTTTTCCTGCAATTCTTTAATGGATTTTTGTGTTTCCTCTTTAATATCTTCTACCTGTTTAGCAGTGTTCTCCTGCAATTCTTTAAGGGATTTTTGTGCTTCCTCTTTAATGTCTTCTACCTGTTTAGCAGTGTTCTCCTGCAATTCTTTAAGGGATTTTTGTACTTCCTCTTTAATGTCTTCTACCTGTTTAGCAGTGTTCTCCTGTAATTCTTTAAGGGATTTTTGTGCTTCCTCTTTAATGTCTTCTACCTGTTTACCAGTGTTCCTTTGTATTTCTTTAAGTGTGTTATTAAAGTCCTTCTTGATGTCCTCTACCATCATCGTGAGATATGCTTTTAGAACCGGGTCTAGCTTTTCCGGTGTGTTGGGGTGCCCTGGACTGGGCGAAGTTGGAGTGCTGGGTTCTGATGATAGTGAGTGGTCTTGGTTTCTGTTAGTAAGATTCTTACGTTTACCTTTCGCCATCTGGTAATCTCTGGGATTAGTTGTTATTGTTGTCACTGTTTAAAGATTGGAGCAGACTCTGTGTTCCACTCACCAGAAGTCTTAAGATCCTGTGGCGGGTGTTGTGGGTAGCTGGCGAGTGTCAACAGACCCTGTGCCCTAGCTACCCCGGTGCTGGTCTGGCCGGAAGAGGCTTGTGGCCCTACTCAGGCCGGATTTCTGCCTCCCCAGCCAAAGCAGTCTCAGGTCCCGCGCGATTGGACTGGAGCAGAAGCTGTGTACCACTCACCAGAAGTCTCAAAATCCTGTGGCGGTTGTCGTGGGTAGCTCGCGGGTGTCAGCCGACCCTGCGCTCTAGCTACCCAGGTGCTGGTCAGACCTGAAGAGGTAAGCACGTTTTATAAAACTAAAGTGATGTCAATGGACTTTCATTTCTTGGAGGAAAGGAAGTGTGGATATTGCAACATGGAGACTTTGCTGTTTACATAGTTTGTTGTTATTCTTGGGCTACCACAACCTCTGCTGCATATGGATCAATCCTTCTGTCCTAGGTTGAGTCCCTGAAGGCCTGATTTCTCATCTAGTGCAGCTGGACTGGTGGAATTTAAGAATCTCAGAGGTCAAAATTAGTTGAGAAACTTCATCCAGACCCAGGCCTGGCATCAGGTGCTTTTACCTCTGTGGGTAGATTTAGGGCAAATGCAGCTTGCAGTCTTAGCTTGGAAATGGTTTCAAGACCCTTCACTAAGTCGCTATCTGCCCTCAGCACCATTTCTCATTTTTTAGGTAGTCAGACTATTTAGATAATGATTGATTGATTTTACGAAGCAGAGTCTCCTGTTTTTGCAGGTCTTGCTCCTTATTTAAGGATCCTGTTGTGAATTCTGGGTATCACAGACACAAAGCCAACATTCGTATCACCAAAATACATAAAACTCACAAAGTACCTGAGTGGTGAGGTTGGCAGAAACTAGATGAAGGGCTTGCTGGATCAAATGAAACACTGTCTAGTGGTTGGACCAACTTCAGGGAAGATGAGAACAATGTAAAACCTTGGAGCTTTGTGTTTTGGATAATGATGAGAATCTCATTGTTCATCTGATTTCCTTTCCTTTCTATGCATAGAACAAAGTGCCTATTATTATCATCCCGCTGCACAGAGAGAAAACTGAGGCTAAACATAGTCAAAAGTAAACTTCTATTTACTTTTGGCTATTAGAACATTATCTTTTGGAAACCCTAGTTGGTGTTATTATAGCCCCTTCATACTATACATACTTTATTTTTCCACAAAATAATCCCCTCTGTCTTAGGTGATATTTTGCACTTATTTCTTAGACATATTTATTTATCTTTTAGGTTTCTGTACTCTAAGCCTGATAACACTAGATTGTCCCATACTTGCTATATGCTTGTAACTTAACAGGTGCTCTTAATATCTGATTCTATTATGGGATTGCCTCATGTGAATATGTTGTCCACATGCAAATAGTTTCACCTGCTGAGCCCTTCCACATAATAACTGCTCTTGGATGTCTCAGGGCACACAGGATTTCTGAGATTGTTGGGGATTGGCCTACAAAACTTTTTTTGTTGTTTGCTGCACAGATCAGATCAGGGCATAACTTTGGGGGTTGTGGACAATAGCCTTCCCTTAGTCACTGATCAATCTTCTTGACCTTTGTATTTTCTTCAGTCTTTTAAGGCCAGCACTAAATAGTTGAAAATAGGAGGACTGTCAATTTGAGACATGTCAGAGATACATGAGTTCCAAGAACAGGAAGAAAGAGATGGAGCCAATACAGCAGGCATAAAACTGAGAATGTCCCAAAAATAAAGAGATTTTTTTTTTTTTGGTCATACTGCTTAAAGGACACTAGCCGAGGTGGTTCTTTAGAGGGAGTATGTGGACTTCCTAGAAAAATTAATAGGTTTGTAATCCTCATTGACAACGTGACTTTTCAGAGAACTCAAACAAGTATGACCTCGATCAGGCTACTGTACACCATGTTTCTGTACTTGTGTTTCCAACCCTTGTCTGAAATTCCTCAAGATATCTCCACAGGAGTTTGGTTTCTGTATATCATCTCACTGAGGACCTCATGTGCAATCTTTGAAATATCTGATTCTTAGGGATTTTGTAGAAATGTTGCTGGGAATGATACAGATGCTACCCAGAGGTGCAGATATGGGTCATTTTTCTCTGCTAATTAAAGAATTAATTACCAGAAACTTTGTTACTACAAATATTGAGGAATCCAAGTAGAGCTATATGACACTGGGAAATTGGGGTCCCCGTGGGACGCTCGACTCGCCAGCAAGTAAGACGCCACAACAGGATCCTTCTGCAACATGTTTATTGGGAGAGCATGAACTGTGTAGGCAAAAGACCCTGAGCCCCAGAAATGGCGCTGCTTATATAGGCCTAGGAGAGGCATGTCTACACCTGATTGGTTATGCTTTCAGTATCTCATTAACATGCCTCAGGCCAGGCAGTGACTCAGCAAAAACTCTTCTGCACATGCGCACATTGGTTGTTTACCCATATTCATGGGCTTCGGCTTAATGGAACTTGCGCCATCTTGTAATGGCGTTTGTGGCTTCCCACAGGTCCCCTCTTAGGGTTCTTAGTTGTATTACTTAAAAAAAAATTAAGAACAGGCACAAACAGAAAGTTGACAATCTATTTAAGTTTAAAAGGAACCCTACTGTAGAGCATAGAGCCTAAGGTTTGGGTGAAACGTTAAATACATGGACAGCAGTTGGGATGACACTGGACATCAAAGATGCAGCTTTGTATTTCTGGTTGTGCACAATGGGTTATTTCCAGAGACCCCTGGTCAGAAATAACTGGGATCTTGATTCATCAAGCATAAAAGAAATTAAGGATGAGGCAATATGAAGCCAAGTTGGCATTTACTGATGACAATCATCTGCATATCTTGAAGCTGCCTGAAGGAAAATGGAGGAGGTAATCTGGCATAGAGATCAGCTCTATGGTGTCAGAGAAAAGAAAGAACAATTACTCCAAAACATTAGTTGAGTATATAAAAAATATTTAGTTTCCACAAGTAAAAGATAGAAGAGAAGGAAAAATTATGGCTTTCTGATTCAAAAAGGAGGCCAATGCAGCTGAACCCCAAACAGCATTTATGGACTACATTAGAGAGCAGGAAGAGTGGTAAAGAAAAGTACATTTTTTAAAAGGCAAACCAGCCTCTATAGAGGTGGTCTACCTGTCAGGTCTCTTAAAGAGTAACAAATCACTTAAAGGTAAACTGCATTCCTTAAAATACTGCTTAAAGCTAGTTTGGGAAACATTGAACCTTCAGTACAGGGATAGAATAGATTTATAAGTAGTCTTAAAAACATCTGATTTAGGAACAGCATGGAATAGTTAATTCTATGTTGGCACACACAATTCCTGCTGGGTCACAGAAACCTACCCTACTGTAGAGAAGGTAGCCTAAGATTTGGATGAAACTTCAAGTATGTGGACAACAGTTGGGATGACACTGGCTGCCAAAGATACAGCTTGGTATTTCTGGCTGTGCACACTGGAGAGTTATTTTCAGAGATCGTTAGTCAGAAGTAACTGGGATCTTAATTCATCAAGCAGAAGAGAAATTAAGGATGAGGCAATATAAAGCCAAACTGTCATTTAGTAAGAAATGGACAGTAGCATATATTCATGGTGTGAGTATGGAATTCTCTAGACAGACTTACAGCTGGGCACGTCAGTGCTTGCATACACCCCCAGGTTCTTTGGAAGCCAAAGCTGAAGCAGAGGGAGTTCATGGCCAGCTTAAGCAATGTATCAAACATACTGTCTCACAATAAAAGTAAAGCATAGGTCTTGGGATGAAAGTCAGAGATGAACTCTGGCTTACCATATTAAGTCTCAGGGTCCAACCCCAAATTATGAGAGGGAGTTTGTTTAATGTCTTACTGGTATCTAAAAATGTGATTTTTATAGCTTTTGAAATGTTTAAAGTGAATAGTCTATTCCTACACTTATACAATTACATTAAAATCTTTTCATATCTTTATTTTCATCCAAAGGGTTTTGTTTTATAAAGCAGATTATGAGTTGGTTTATGTGATGCACTGTCCAGCTTCACACAGAGTAAAAAAGCAGAAGTGTCACAGTAACATTTGTTGTGCTTAGTCACTAAGCAATCATGTCATGATTTCATTATAAACATATTTCATAATATTGCTTATTAGACTGTTTTCTTTCTAAACTATCAACAGCATTTTAATGAAAACTTTATTAAAAAGAGCTTACAAATTAAAAATAAATCACACAGCAAAATTAGGTAGACTGAAGTTGCTGAGCCACACACTGGATTTTACACCTACACTATCAAATACAATTTATACACTTATCAATCACCAAAAAAATCTAAAAACCAGTTACTGAGCTAAAACCATGGAAAAAGTAGCTTTATATCCTTTCCTGATCGTGTTCATAACCTATATTGAGTTCTTCCTCAATGCCTACTATTTACGCTTTCCTGTTCTCCTTCCTGGATATTATAATGTACCACATGTATACTTGTTTACATATATAATACATAAGTTTTAATATTATAAAGCACTAAAATAATTTGGCATAATCTGGTATTCACATGTAAGAGAGAACGTGAATTCTTTCTTTCTGAGATTGTGTAACCTCACTTAGAAAATTGTCCATTTTATGTCTATAAATTTACCTGAAAAGTCTTATTACATTCTTTTTCAGAGCTGAACTGTATTCTATTTTACATGTGTGCCAGGTTTTAATCTTCTATTCATCTGTTGATACACAACTATTTTGGTTCTGTTTTCTCACTATAGCGAATAAAGCATCAATATGTATGAGGGTGTAAATTTCCTTACAGTGGGATATTTTCAGGAGTGAAATGATTATACTTTATGCCACTTCTACTTTTAATTTTTAAAGATTTTTATAACATACTTTAATTGAAATAGAGTTACATGATCTTACTCCTTTCTTTCCTTACACTTGGTGAAGTGCTGTCTCAAAATAGCTTTTATTTGTTTTTTTTTTTCCCTAATGTCTAAGTGTATTGAACAATCTGAAAAATAGTTATTGGTGGTTGTGTTTCTCTCTTCAAAAAACATCAAATTCATGAGCTCATTTGCTGGCTTGCTGATTTATTTACTTGTTATATAATTTCTGAAATTCTTTTAAAATTCTGGATGTTAGTTTTTTATTTAAAAGATTTTTCTCCCTTTATGTAGACTATTTGCTCTAATGATAGCTTCTCTTGCTTGTAGAAATGTTTTATTTTCTTGTAGTCCCATCTGAGCATTCTTGTGATTAATGTCTGTCCAATTATTATTCTGTTCCAAAGTACTTGCCTACTCCAAATTTGAGGGGTACCCTCTATGTTTTCTTTTACAAACTTTACCACATTAGGTTTCAAATTAATTTTTTTTGATACATTTTAAAATTGATTTTGGTATGTGGTGAAAGATATGAATCTAATTTCATTCTTCTGCAAGTAGATATCAATCTTGACAGCACAATTTGTTAAATTCAGAAAATATGAATAACTTACATAGACCTTAAAGATTCCTTAAATGGAATCAAATCAAAGACACCCCCACCCCTGAAACACAGGATCATGTGGATTCATTGTTAAAATATAACAGGCTGTAAAATGATATAATACCAATTCTTTTTAACTTATTCTTTAAAATACAAAGTAACAAATTCACTACACGTGGTTGACATTATTTTGATTGCCAAATTAGATAAAGATACAACAACAAATAAATAGATCAATTTCTTTGGTGAAGAGAGATTCAAAAATTCTCAACAAAGTATTTGAAAACATAATTCAGAAAAATATGTTAAAAATTATACATTATAATAAAGAGTGTTTTTTTCCCCAGAAAGACAAGATTGATTCAACGTATGTAAATCAAATAAGTGTAATATATCATATAAACAAAGTTAAGGACAGAAACCACATAATCATCTTGATTGATGCTAAAAAAATCACTCGACATAGTACAATATGCTTTCTTTTCTTTTTTTTTTGCCATTTTCTTTTTTTAAAATTTTTTTATTAGATGTTTTTTAAATTTACATTTCAAATGTTATCCCCTTTGCTAGTTTCCTCTCCGAAACTCCTCTATCCCCTCACCCCTGCCCCTGTTCCCCAATCCAACCACTCCTGCTTCCTGGCCATGCATTCCCATATACTGGAGCATAGAACCTTCACAGGACCAGAAGCCTCTCCTCCCATTGATGACCATCTAGGCCATCCTCTGCTACATATGCAGCTAGAGACAGGAGTCCCACCATGCATTTTCTTTGATTGGTGGTTTGGTCCAAGGGAGCTCTGGGGGCACTGGTTAGTTCATATTGTTGTTCCTCCTATAGGGCTACAGACCTCTTTAGCTCCTTGGGTACTTTCTCTAGCTCCTTCATTGGGGACCCTGTGTTCCATCTAATAGATGACTGTGAGCATCCACTTTTGTTTTTTCCAGGCACTGGCAGAGCCTCACAGGAGACAGCTATATCAGGCTCCTGTCAGCAAAAAACTTTTTGGCATCTGCAATAGTGTAGCCTCCCTCAGCCTCGAAGTAGGCAGATCCAGACTTTGACCTTGCTGCCACTAAGGAGATTACCTCGGGTGGAGCCTTCCGACCTAGATGGCTCTACTATTGTTCTGTCACCTGCCACTGCTCTCCTCCAAGACACTGCTACCTGCTGAGAGGCCCCTGAGATATTCCAGAGGAACATCCTATCCTACATGTCACCTGCAGGCTGGCTCCAGACACCAAGATTGGACTGGCGGGGGAGGATGGGCCTTCCCCCATATAAGCACACTCTCTTAGTAAACTCCTGAGCCTTGAACAGGGAATCATCTTGGCTTCATTATCTCTCTCACCATCTAAGTCTTTTTCAGCCCCAGCCTGCCTCCCAGGTGTACCCGGTTCAAGTAGGCTGCGGGCTGGCATACAACAGATTGGCCTCTGAGCCAGGGACCTTGGGAATGGCACGAAAACCCTGAGGGAATCGCTGTCTTGTATGGAGCTCCAGGGAAGGAAAGAATCAGAGGATCGTATTGGGAACGGTGAGCAACAGGTATTTATGCTAGCGTTGACTTTAAACTTCATTTTTAAAAAGTGTTGCTGGAGGCGCAGAAGGATTTGGGCTAAGTTTGGAACAGTGCTAACCCAGAGCTTTTTTCACTTAGGATTTGACAGCGAAATATGTGTGGGACTAGAAACTGAATCAGGAGGTTGTCCGCAGCTTTTAAAAGCTGTTTCAGGTGAGAGGAATAGGGTTTAAAATGATGAAACAGGTGGTTGTCTGCAGTCGAGAACTGCACCAGGCTAGAGGAATAGGGCTTAAAATGATGGAGTAAAACAAAATAGAGGGAAATGGATTTTGAAACTCTTCCAGAGACAGAGAGAAAATCGGGGGATGCCCTGCCTTTTACTCTCTGGCCCCTGCAGCAGAAGTTCTCTGCCCTCTTTGTGTTGTCTAATGTCTGTTGCACCAAATCTGTTTATGTGTAAATCCATGTGTGTTTTGTCTCGTTGTCTGAATGACTGAATGTTCTGTGTTTCATGTTGGAAAATAAAAATGGCTAAGATTTTATCTGCTGGTTCAGCAGAGCTGAGAGTGGCCATGCTTTAGCCAAGGATCAGGCACAGCAGGGGAGCCACTGCTGGATAATCTACTTTCAAAGAAAGGGAGTCTGCAGCCTCTTAGTTTTGGGGCAAAAAACCTGATAGATGGTTTTTTCCTGGAGGGCTCTCTGCAATCGTGATTAATGTGTTTGGCAAATGATAAAGTGCTTTTTTTAATCTTATAATTATAGCTAGAAAAATTAAAATTCTTTGGTCTAAATTCATAAGACTCGTGTAGCCGCTTTATTTGATTTTTTACTGGTCCTAGAGGTGTAATATGCTCTGCATGTCTTCATCACAAGAGTATTAGCTTATAAGTTATTGGGTATGATCAAAAGTGTGTAACACTGGTTACTAGCAAGTTAGCTTTAACCTGGTAACTCAGGTTTGGAGTCTTTCCAACACGTGGCATAAGGCAGGCCAAAAAACTAGGCCTCTAAGGATACTTCTAGTTGAGATAATATGTAGTGTGATTCTTTTCCTAAAAGGCAGACTTAAAGATAAGATTTAAAATAATGTCTCCTTAATAAAGCATTAAAATTTGCACTGTCATACATTCATAAGTATGAACTGGCAGCCAACTTTTGTAATATGATAGTGATGTTTCTAACATTGATTCTAAGGTGATAAATTGTTTTGAAATTGGGTTTTGCTTTCCCAGGGTTGTAGATATTATTCTAGTGTTTCAAAAGAAACTTAAAAATCATGGTTAAAACTGCCAGTGTTCCATTGACTGCAGCTTGTAGTTTGATCACAAATTTAAGATTTTCTACTCACCCATATATTGTTAATTAAGGTTATTACAAGAGTAATCATCTTATGAGAGCGCTACAAAACTAAGACAGAGTTATCTAGATATGTTTGTTTTTGTACATAAATTAGATCCTTAGACAGTAGATTTTGGCTATGGTTGCTGCCTGGCAGGAGACTACAGTACAGGCATTTTTTTTTTTTTTTTTTTTTTACAGCACCAAAGTTATAAAGAAAGTTTTAACTAAAAGACATCTTAAGAAAGACTATCCAAAATTAGAGGCATGGACAGTTGAATTGTTCCCCCAGAATCTGTCCTCACTGCAGGAGGGCCAAGATGCTCAGATTAAAAAAAAACTTTATGTTTGAGTTAATGCAAAGTTCGGCACAGCCTGAGGGAAGCTTGTGCGATGTTTCTTTTGTTTCACAAACCTTGGCTAAGGAAGTTCTTGGGACCTTACCCCTTCCTGCTTTCAGGGAAAATTCCTTTTAGCTAAAAGAATACTGTTGCAGATCTATCTAGATGTTGTTCTAAATAAAGTTCTAATTCAAAGTTTATAAAAGTTCAATCAGACTGTAGAGCTTATAAAGGCATTACAATCGGGCTTGCCTACTTCATGAACAGTTGTTATAGGTTTAAAGGTTCGTTTTTTCCTTTGCATGGTAACGTGTTCACTGCTAGTGAACTGGTAACCACTGGAAAATTTTGCCTCTAGGTGTGGCTAATATAGCTTTACATTATGTAAGAAAAAATTTTATCGTCTCTGCTTCTATACAAGAAGCTAAGAATTTGAATCTTTCAGTGTATATTTTTTCCTAAGTGGAAAGTATTTTATTAGCTAATGCCTCACAAGGGAAGTTTACTTCAAATCTTTGTTCTCACACAATGAGCTTTAAAGTTCTGGGGAGTAGTTGTTGCTCCAGAAAAGATTCAGAGGCAATATCTTTATAATATTTAGGGTTTTAGTTATATTATAAAGTTGTGGTACAGAAAATCTAAGAACGAAAACTTGATTTGCTTCAAAATTTTATTTTCAAAAGCTTCCAGGAGATGTTAATTGGCTAAGGCCTCACCTTAGGGTCTTAAAGTGACTTGAACCTTTGTTGGATGTTATCTTGAGAGACACAAATTAACTGGCAAAGAACAAAAGGCTTTGCAGAAAATAAAGAAAACTTTTATAATTGTTATCAATTATGATCAATGGTAATCAAATATTAGCTGCTTATTTTAGTTAGGGTTATTAAATGTGCCCACAGCAATTCCTTGGCAAAAGAAAACATTAATGTAAAATCATCTTTCTTCACCTCAAAGCAAAGTTTTAACATGCTATTAAGGCTCCTGTGGTGCTAATAAATAATTGTAAGATAAATTTGTATATTTTAGAAAACCTATAACAAAAAATTGTGCCTTAAGAACCTGACAAAGTGTCTGTTCCTTGTTCCAAAGAGCAATTAATTTGGTTATTACAGAATATTGATATTTGGCCTATTGCATACCATCATTTTAAATAAAGTTTATAATTCCTATCCTAAAGATAAGTTGAAAATTGTCTTTATGTATGCTTTTGTACCTTCTATAAATTCATTCATGCATGCATCCCAATTACTGTGTTTAAAAACAGCCCTTCTATGGGAGAACAGTATATGTGAATTTGATCACACGCTTATTCTTTTGAGTTTCCTCCTGCTTCAGCACAGATAATTAAATTGTGTGCTGTAGATGGTGTTTTAAAATGTTGAATAATCAAGCTTTAATTTGTATATTAATTATCAATATATATCTCAGAGCTTACACTTGCTTAAAATTGATTCATCCTTCAGATACTATAAATTCTCAAAATCGCAATTGTTTATGCATATACAACTCATAAAAAATAATGCTGCTCTTTTAAGAAGACTGTTTTTGGACATTTAAAAATTTATTCTAGACTGCCTGGACAAGACCTCTTAAGGCAATGCCATGCTATATTTATATCTCAGGCAGATTACAGGCCTTATATAACAATAATCTCCTTCTTTCTTTAATCAAAACAGTAATGGCTTAAGATAATATTTTGGTATTTTTAGAGAATGTGCATATCAAATTGAAAAAAAAATTGTTTCTGGTGTCCTCAGATTCTACCTGTTTCCACATAATGGTGTTAATTCTTGAGGACATATACTTAATCAATTGCTGCAAATGAATGCTCTTATTTCTGATAAATAAATAAATAAATAATGCACATGTGACTATTCATAACTTTTCAAGCCTTCTAGTTACAACTGCTCTTCAAGAGAAACAACTGAAGGTGTAATTAGTCACTGCCCATATTATATTAAAACTGACTATAACAGTCAAGTTTTTGAGATGTTTTTGTCAACAATTTTATAATTCTCAAAGACAAGGTATTAAACTATAGCTTCTTAAAAAAACAAAGAAGGGGAGGAATTATATCCCCATGCATATTATTTAAATCATATTTTTATTTTAAGAATTTTGAAATTTGGATGTCAAAGAACTTAATAAATCTTTGTAGTATCTTAAAACTAGACATAATCTCGTCTAGGTGAGATGAAAAGGATCTACTTATTGGCATATGGCTTGATCCTGAACAGCTACCCTATTGGGGAAAGGGGAAAGTTTAGGTTCTCTATACAGAATGCTGCAGAAGCATGACAACTGTCAGAAGGATTTGTGTGACAAACTGACCTGTGAGTCCGCTGAGCACCCTGACAGTGCTCACAGGAAAGCTGTATTGAGCACACAGAGGAGGAGGAAATCAGAGAGCAGCCACTTGTAAACAAGATGAAGAAACTTCCTATCTCCTCCATGGGCTACATCAAGGAGAGCTGACCTGGTGTCAACTTGGGGACAACTAAAAATGATGACTCCTGAGGCAGAGAGACTGCTACAGAGAATTGGACAAGATTTCATCAGAGACACTGTTTATGGCCATTCAGGCCAACTCCCCTATAGCTGTAAAAACTTGTGTACCTTACCTGTATGTTATATTGTTAGATAATTTTAAGAGTTAAGATCACCAATCTTGGCAAGTCTTTTCCTATTCATTGTAATTCTTGTCAAATAACTAATTGTGTAGATCCTAATTTAGATAAGGAGTCTGCTGTTATGATATTTGTTAAAGAGATCTGTTTATGTTTTGCTGCCTATTAGAGTTAGGAAATGATCCTTGGTTTAAAAATCTGGGAATGCAAACTTTGAAAAGGTATCTACCACAGCTTTAGATCAGCAGTTGCATACTGCTAATTTTGTTAATGATAAGCATAGGAAATATTTCCGTAGCCTTGTCAGAGCTGCATATTATAGATAAATATTGGAGGCAATGGTTAATGTCTTAGAAGTAGTAGCCTTAGCAATAGGGCAGGACATAGCAAATATTAAGGCTAGAAAGGCAGAAAATTCAGATATTAACAGAAGTCACTTGGACACTTGGAACATTGATGAATTGGCCAGAAATTTAAAAAATAACCTAAGTGCATTGAATCCCTTGGATTGGGTTCAATATATAATCCTACTTGCTATTATTATTGGCACTATTTTATTAGTAATCATTGTGTTTTCACTCATCTTTAGAGCACTCCTGAGATCTGTAGCTACCACGAGGCGGGACATTCTGGAACTTTGGCAGAAATACAAAAAAGAAAGGGGGAAGAATGCTATGCATACTCCAGTGAAGTTTTCTTGGCAGGGCGAGAGGCCTGGGAGCACTCACGAGGCAAAGAGTTTCACGGAAACTCACCTCCTGGAACTTTGATGTTCTTATAACCCGTATACTCATACCCTATCCCCACGTTAGTCTGGTGTATGGATCCACGTGCTCTCTTTTAGTATTATCTTATTATAAGTGCCTTTTAAAATTGAATTCTGACATAGCTAAGCCTTTGCAAGTGTTCCAACATTCCAAAAAATCCCTTGAAGCTGACAAACTGGGAATTCTGTAGGAATTCAGTGAGAAGGATACCTATTCAGTAACATTCAAATTTACTTCTGGTAGAGACAGTGAAACTAATTAGGCATTACAAAGAACCAAGCCAGAATAGCTCAGGGCTAGTCTGCAGAGTGTTTACTTGGGACAGTAGCTAGTCTTACCCAGACAAGGGAATTCACCATGGCCTAGGGAATAGGTGGGTTTACCATGAGAAAGTTAGGGAATCCCACTGAGACAGGTTTCTTCACTAGGCCCAAAGAAATCAGGCAGGACTATGGAGCATAGATAGATTTTATGTCTTGGTCCAGCTATTTTTATTATATAATCAGGGGTGAATTGTAGCCTCCCTAAGCCTAGAAGCAGGCTGATTCAGACTTTGACCTTGCTGCCACTAAGGAGATTACCTAGGGTGGAGCCTTCCAACCTAGATGGCTCTATTGTTCTGTGACCAGCTACTGCTCTCCTCTAAGACAATGCTACCTGCTGAGAGGTCCCTTAGATATTCCATTGGAACATCCTATCCTATATGTCACCTTCAGGTTGGCTCCAGACACCAAGAATGGACTGGTGGGGGACGGGCCTTCCCCCGTATAAGCACACTCTCTTAGTAAACTCGTGAGCCTTGAACAGGGAATCATCTTGGCTTTATTATCTCTCTTGCCATCTAAGTCTTTTTCAGCCCCAGCCTGCCTCCCAGGTGTACATGGTTCAAGTAGGCCGTGGGCCAGCATACAACACAATAGTGTCTGGTTTTGGTGGTTGTTTATTGGATAGATCCTCAGGTAGGACAGTATCTGGATTGTTATTCCTTCAGTGTTTGCTCCAAACTTGTAACTCCTTCCATGGGCATTTTGTTTCCCCTTCTAAGAAGGATCAACGTATCCACACTTTGGTCTTCCTTCTTCTGGAGTTTCATGTGTTAGGCAAATTGTATCTTGGGTATTCTGAGTTTCTGGGCGAATATCCACTTATCAGTGAGTGCATATCATGTGTGTTCTTTTGTGATTGGGTTACCTCACTCAGGATGATATCCTCCAGATACATTCATTTGCCTAAGAATTTCATAAATTCATTGTTTTTAATGGCTGAATAGTACTCCATTGTGTAAATGTACCATATTTTCTGTATCCATCACTTTGACAATAAAGTTGCCCTGACAAAAGGCAACTTTAAGAGGGGGGGACTTGCTTAGGCTGCAGGTTTGAATGGACACAGCTCTCCCTGGTGAAGACAGTGATGTGGCAGAGTATGCAGTGTCCGGCCACAGCACGTTGGCAGCCAGGAAGCAGAGAGAGATGAACATTGGTGCCCACTTCCCTTTCTTCACTTTCCTGTTCATTCGATGCGAGTCCACCTGATGGGATGGTTCCAAATATTCAAGGTGAATCTCATCTACTCAGTTAGACCTGCCTGGTCCTCACAAATACACCCAGGGGTGTGTTTCTATGGTGATTCCAAATCTGATCAAGCTGTCAATGAAAATGAATCATCACAGGCTATGTTCCAAAAGGGGCAGGGGGATTTCTGTATAAATTTCATCCTTTTTCCAGACAGGGAGTGTTGAACTCTAGAAAAAACCTCCCTGCTTCTAGAACTATTCATCTGGATCCTTGAGTTGATGACCCTGGAATTCTAGACCATGTCTCTGGTCCCTGAGAGCCATTCCCTAGGGATCAGGAGGACAAAGCTTCAAGGTCTACATATCCCCTCTTTCTGGAATTGTGGAATCTAGTACTCTACATCTCGCAGGGAATTAGGTGACATTCACAACCACTGAGGGCCAGGGCTCTCAACCTGAGGGGTCTTTCCTATTTGCAGCCACCTGGATAACAATAGTGCTAAAATCAGGGTGTCCTAAACCCCAGTTTTATCTCCTGGAATCGAGGTCCCTACAGGGGTTGTCCACAGCTACAAAAAGGTTTTACAGGCCCAGTGCACTCAAAGTCGATTCACAGGCACTTGGGGCCTTTATCAGTGAGAACACAGCTGCACTATTTTGTTCAAGAGTCTGGCTGGAAAGAGGCCTTGTATTCAATAATGCATTCCCTGAATGAAGACATTCATCAGGGGGTAGAGACAGTAGAGCCCACTCCTGGGTCAGGACAGGATGCCACATCTGTCCCAGCCTGAAGCATGGGCTGCCTTTCTGAGCCTGTGGCTTCCCCAGCCATTTTGGGAGGTAACAGCTCGCCAGTGCTGACAGGCCTGTTACTCTGCTCAGCAGCCTGAATATTCTATGGGCTTGAATAATGCAGGTTTCTCATTCATCCAAACCAGCCGAGGCCGCGGAAGAATCACAGAGAAAGGGTGGCCAGATCGATGGCTTCACTCACTTTGAGAGAGGGCCGAGTCCATTCCAACTAAGCCAGGGAGATGGCTGGTGGTAGGAGTGGTACTCCATCTAACCTTGGTGACATTGGTCCATCAGGTTAGAGAGACGGTGTACATTTTAGTTTTCATCAACTTGACACAAGCTAGGGCCAGAGGGGGAGGCAAGCTCAGCTGAGAAAAGGCCTCCATCAGATTGGCATGTAGGCAAGTCTGATGTCACAAAGCCTTCAGTTTCAGGCCTGAGGAGCAAAAGGCACTTCCTGGCTTTGTTTTCCGTGCGATTCTCCTGACTGATTTCTTTGTACTTTCTTTTTTTTTTTCTCCTTTTTTTATTAGGTATTTTCTTCATTTACATTTCCAATGCTATCCCAAAAGCCCCCCATGCCCTCCCCCACACACTTTCCTCCACCCTCACTCCCACTTCTTGGCCCTGGTGTTCCCCTGTATTTAGGCATATAAAGTTTGCAAGACCAATGGGCCTCTCTTTCCACTGATGGCCGACTAGGCCATCTTCTGATACATATGCAGCTAGAGACACGAGCTCCGGGGGGTACTGGTTAGTTCATATTGTTGTTCCACCTATAGGGTTGCAGATCCCTTTAGCTCCTTGGGTACTTTCTCTAGCTCCTCCATTGGGGGCCCTGTGTATCCCCACCACGAGGCTCCATTCTGTCCAATGCCAATGGGAATCTGTGCTCCTGTGCTGTGTTCTCCAGCCTCTGACCTCAGCAGTATCAGACTTGGGATGGGTTGAGGAATGGACCAATTATAACTCTATCAAAGGATGCTGGGCAGCAAGGGGATGCAGAACTGACCGCCCAAACAGCAGGCAGGCTCTGGATATCATTGCTCCTTACTTGAAGTTACAACTATTGCGAGGACCAGTTCAGAAATTTAGTCCATTGTCATCATGGCAGGAAGTATGGTGGCAGGCAGGTAGGCAAACATGGTGCCTGAAAAGGAGCTGAGAGTTCTACATATCAGCAGGCAGCAGGAAAAGCTATCTATCTTGTTGATTTTCTCAAAGAACCAGCTTCTGGTTTGGTTGATTCTTTGTATAGTTCTTTTTTTCTACTTGGTTGATTTCAGCCACAAGTTTAATTATTTCCTGCTGTCTACTCCTCTTGGGTGAATTTGCTTCCTTTTGTTCTAGAGCTTTTAGGTGTGCTGTCAAGCTGCTAGTGTATGCTTTCTTCAGTTTCTTTTTGGAGGCACTCAGATCTATGAGTTTTCCTCTTAATACTGCTTTCATTGTGTCCCATAAGTTTGGGTATGTTGTGTCTACACTTTCTTTAAACTCTAAAAAGTCTTTAATTTCTTTCTTTATTTCATCCTTGACCAAGGAATCATTGAGTAGAGTGTTGTTCAGCTTCCACGTGAATGTGGGCTTTCTATTATTTATGTTGTTATTGAAGATCAGCCTTAGTCTGTGGTGATCTGAGAGGATGCACAGGATTATTTATATATATATTTTTTACCGTTGAGGCCTTTTTTGTGACCGATTATATGGTCAGTTTTGGAGAAGGTACGATGAGGTGTTGAGAAGAAGGTATATCCTTTTGTTTTAGGATGAAATGTTCTATAGATATCAGCTAAATCCATTTGTTCCATAACTAACTTCTGTTAGTTTCACTGCTTCTCTGTTTAGTTTCTGTTTCCAGGATCTGTCCATTGATGAGAGTGGGATGTTGAAGTCTCCCACTCTTATTGTGTGCAGTGCAATGTATGCTTTGAGTTTGCTAAAGTTTCTTCAATGAATATGGATGCTCTTGCATTTGGAGCATAAATATTTAGAATTGAGAGTTCCTCTTTGCAGATTTTACCTTTGATGAGTATGAAGTGCCTCTCATTGTCTTTTTGATAACTTTAGGTTGGAAGTCAATTTTATTTGATATTAGAATGGCTACTCCAGCTTTTTTCTTGGCACCATTTGCTTGCAAAATTGTTTTCCAGCCTTTTACTCTGAGTTAGTGTCTGTCTTTGTCCTTGAGGTGGGTTTCCTTTATGTAGCAAAATGCTGGGTTCTGTTTACATAGCCAGTCTATAAGTCTTTTTCTTTTTATTGGAGAATTAATCTATTAATATTAAGAGATATTAAGGAAAAGTAGTTGTTGCTTCCTGTTATTTTTGTTGTTAGAGTTGGGATTCTGTTCTTGCTGCTGTCTTCTTTTAAGTTTGTTGAAGGATTACTTTGTTGCTTTTTCAAGAGTTTCTTTTCTTGTGTTGGAGTTTTCCCTTTATTATCCTTTGAAGGGCTGGATTCATGGAAAGATATTGTTTGAATTTGGTTTTGTCATGGAACAATTTGGTTTCTCCATCTATGGTAATTGAGAGTTTTGCTGGGTATAGTAGCTTGGCTGGCATTTGTGTTCTCTTAGGGTCTGTATAACATCTGTCCAGGATCTTCTGGCTTTCCTAGTCTCTGGTGAGAAGTCTGCTGTAGTTCTAATAGGTCTGCCTTTATATGTTACTTAACCTTTTCCCCTTACTACTTTTAATATTCTATCTTTATTTAGTGCATTTGGTGTTTTGATTATTATTTGATGGGAAGAATTTCTTTTCTGGTCCAGTCTCTTTGGATTCCTGTAGGCTTCATGTATGTTCATGGGCATCTCTTTCTTTAGGTTAGGAAAGTTTTCTTCTATAATTTTGTTGAAGATATTTACTGGCCCTTTAAGTTGAAAATCTTCATTCTCATCCATATCTGTTTTCGTTAGGTGTGGTCTTCTCATTGTGTCCTTGATTTCCTGGATGTTATGAGTTAGGATTACTTTGGACTTTGCATTTTCTTTGATTGTTGTTTCCATGTTTTCTATGAAATCTCTTGTGCCTGAGATTCTCTCTTCCATCTCTTGCATTCTATTGATGATGCTTGCATCTATGTCTCCTGATTTCTTTCGTAGGATTTTTTATCTCCAGATCTGTCTCCCTTTTTGTTTTCTTTATTGTTTCTACTTCCATTTTTAGATACTGGATAGTTTTGTTCAATACCTTCACTGGTTTCATTGTGTTTTCCTGTAATTCTTTAAGGAATTTTTGAGTTTTCTCTTTAAGGACTTCTACCTGTGTAGCTGTGTTCTTCTGTATTTCTTTAACGTAGTTACTAATGTTCTTCTTAAAATTGTCTACCAGAATCATGAGATATGATTTTAAATCTGGGTATCCAGGACTCGCTGCCGTGGGAGTACTGGGTTCTGATGATGCCAAGTAGTCTTGGTTTCTGTTGGTAAGATTCCTATGTTTGCCTTTTGTCATCTGGTAATCTTTGATGTTAGATGTTCTACCTGTCTATGGTTTGAGCTTGTTCTTCCTGTGAGTCTGTTAGCCTGTGTCAACAGTCTTGGGAAACCAGCTCTCTCCTGGCAAGACCAGTGCACAGATGTCTGCAGAACAGCCCCAATTTCTGGCTACAGATGTAGGCCTGTAGGACCCTGTTCTAGAAGCTCTGTTGTCTGTAATCTCCTGAGTGGACCCACCTTACAGAGACACCAGAGAGAAAATTATGATCTCACCTGAGTCCCTCGGTCATAGCATTCCCTGGAGGCAAGCTCTCCCCTGGCAAGGAAGGTGCTCAGAGGACTGAGGATCAGTCTCACCCTCTGGCTGAAGATGAAGGATCATAGGGACTCTGTCCAAGAAGTTCTGTTGCTTCTGCAGCCTGCACTCTCTGGGGCAGACTGTCCTGTCTAGCAGGACCTAGTTATTCATGGGTACAAGGGGGACTGCAAACCTGGGAGAAAATGGGAGGGAGGGAAAGGAGAAGCGGAGACCACGAAGAGGTTCCTATCAAGGTCTCAGTTTATTAGGCTGAAACACTGGGTTTCAAGCATACAGTGAGGGCAATAGGGAGGGGTTGAGGGGGAATTAACAGAGAACAAAGAAGTGGGCATCTGGGGACATGAAGGCGGAAGTCAGGCTCCAGGCGGTGGGAGGCACTCTGCGTCTTATCTCCGGAATGTGGATCCTCCTTAACAGCCTTGGGTGTCAGGCTGGGCTCAGCATGTAATTCATGTCCTTAGAAGTCTTGGGAGTCAGTAAGAGATAAGGAAGAGGGGATCATAATTCAGCTTTTTATAGCCTCAGGTGCCAGGAAGGGAACAGGGAGGAGGGGGTGATGACCAGCTTCTTAGCACAAGGCCATTTGGCTTGTTAGGGTGGGAGACTGTGAAAGGCTTGGTTTCTCACAGTATGGTCTCCAACAGCAGACCTGTATCAGAGAGACATCAGAGAGAAAATGGCGATCTCACCTGAGTCTCGGTGTCCGAGCACTCTACCATGTGCTTTCATATAAACATCCCTGAGACTTTAAGAGTAGGTTGGATATACTTTAAAACAATAGAAGTTACTATTGTTACTAAGTTAAGCTAAAATTATATTAAATGGTAATAAACCGAGAGGACTTCTTCTAAATTAGGAAATTACAGTATGTCTATTCCCGTCTTTTACTTGTGATCATGCTATAATAATTATTGCAAGATAGAAACATGAAATGGATGAAGACGAGAAAGGAAGACATCAAACTATCTCTATTTGTAGACAATATCATACAAGAAAATTATTGGATTTAAGAAACAGGGGAAAATTGCAAGATTTTTCTTGATTCTCTGTCTTAAACAAAACAGACAAGGATGATGGACTCTTTAACTTTCTTGTGTCACTTTAATTTTCCTCGTCTTTCTTTTTTTCTTTTTTCGCAAATAAAAAGTTTAATTTCAGAATCCAAGTTCGTCATTTATAAATACACTAAAGCATAGCCCACGCAAATTCAGACTGAGTCTACATACAGTATTTCTTTTTTTTTTTTTTTTTTTTTTTCGAGACAGGGTTTCTCTGTGTAGCCCTGGCTGTCCTGGCACTCACTTTGTAGACCAGGCTGGCCTCGAACTCAGAAATCCGCCTGCCTCTGCCTCCCGAGTGCTGGGACTAAAGGCGTGCGCCACCACGCCCGGCTACATACAGTATTTCAACAGAACATTTTTTTTCTAAAAGGTCAGAGGCAAATGAGTGATTTGTTTCTACCATAATATTTAACTGATTTGTAATGAGAAAATGAAAAACTTTTTTTTTTAGACATAAGCAAAAACTTTGGAGTCTGGTAAAGAGTCTGATAGCTGATACTTCATGTTGGTATCCTTGGGATTCTATAATGTCCCAATGATGGTTGAGGCTTCCCTATCATAGGAAAAAAAAATCTAAATGCCTAAGGCTTTTCTCATGACTGCAATAAACAAGCACTTTCCCTGTCAACAAGGTACCTCCTTAAAGTAGAATCTGAGCGCTATCTGGTCAAACTGTGAGGGGTCAGTGCATACTTCTTATGAGATAGCTTTATTGTATAGAGATGCAAAAAGTAAATCAGAGGCATGGAGATTGGATCAACAGGCCATCTGTTGTAAATGTGTCATATCATGCACTGGTGAAGTCCTAAGCATGACTTTAAAACTTGGATCCAATTTCAAGGGGCTCATGATAAGCGGGCTATCTCTGAGTTAACTGACCTTGTAAAACCTGAATGCAACACCTGACATGGGACCGTTCTTATGACCAATTAGCCATGTGATTGACACTCCATGATATGCCCAAGTTCAGTTTTGTTTTCAAATGCCTGGTTCTATAATGTAAACAGCTTCCAGAATATTCTCTCTAGGACATACCTTTGGAGCCTGTGGTTAAGAACTGTTCAGTCAGGATGGCTTAACCTCCACCTCCTATTTACAGGTTTCATTTAACAGCCACAAAAGCTGTTTTGTTGCAATTAAAATATTTAATTAAAATACAGCACCTGATTTGTGGTTTTTACACAACTGAATAAAACCCTACATAATAAAATTGTTTACATCTTCCTTTCATTCTAGTAAGACAGATTACTATCCCCTCAAAACAAAACAAAAAACCTTTATAGTTTTAAACTTGATCATCCTATTTCATAATTGCCAAGACTGTTTCTAGTGGGCTTCTGAAAATGCACCTTGACACCTGGCCTGAAGGAGGAGTAAGGCACATGTGGATATTATGGTGAGAACTGGCAGGTAGCCCCAGATGCCTGGTCTGGTGTCCTACATGGCCCTGCCAGGCAAGTCAGCCCTGATACAATAGCTAGCACTCTGAAGCACATTTCCAGTCCGGTGGCTCCATCTCTGAGTTCAATACTGAAAGCATATTAAAGGAAGATTCACTTTTAAAAAGATGAGCTTTTCAAAATGCTCCATCATGAGCCTGGGCTGGCCAAAGCTGCCAGCATCCATGGGTGTGCTGAACAGGTTTTCTGAGGTACTTGGGGGACAACCCAGAAATCAGACTGCTAAGGTAGACAGCCCAGGCCACGATGACAGCTTTAGGTTCCAGTAGGTGAGTGGGTCACAGCTGTGTTCCAGCACCTCTTCCTCTAAATACGCAAGCACCATGTCTTCAGGTAGCTTCTCTCTCTGATCTCTCTTTATTGGTTCGAGTGACCACAGGCTCTCCTCTGTGCCAGTGTCTTTAAGTGGGAACCCTGAGTCACAGCCATTGGAGGTGGCAGTGTCCTCTGAGGTAGAATTCAGTATTTCTAGCTCCCTGATTAAGTCTTGCCTGTACTGCTCTGCCTCCTCCTCTGTGAACAGGGAAGCTTTGTAGCGAGGGTCCAGCAGTGTGGCAAAGATGTACCTGGGGTCATGGAGGGTGGCAGACAGGCGGCTCGCCATGGCTTCCTTCAGGGACTTAAGCACAGTATCAATACCCATGGTCTCCCCAAACAGCATCTCCACTTTTCTGCTGAGGATGTGGATCATGGGGATGACCTGGCTCAGCGTAGACATGTGGGCACTCATCTCTCGGCTTGCAGCATCAAATGGTCTCAGCACATGGCACACAGACTGCATGACCTCCCACTGGTCACAGCTGATCAATTCTCTAAAGATACACCCAATGGATACCTCATTAACTGCCCTCTTCTGCTCAATCAGACGTTCAAGCATGTGGAACGATGTGTTCCACTTAGACAGTACATCCTGGATCAGCTGGTGCTGTGGCAGTTCGTACTCTTTCTGCAGTTCTGCTAACTTTTCTCTTGCTCTGGGTGACCAATGGACCTGCTCACACAGCTTCCGGGCAATACTCAGTAAGTTCTGCACCATCCTCTGGCTCTTGATAGCCTCACTCACAATCAGATTCACTGTGTGACTGAAGCACTGCACACGTGAGTGTTCACCCTCACTCAGCATCTTCCCTATGCTTGGATTGTCAGTGACAGTGATGCCAATCTGAAGGCCAATGGAAGTCACCCAGGCTTCCCACCAACACTCCAGGTGCTTCTGAATGCTATTTTCACTATAGTCACAGTGGATTTGTGAGACATCTAAAAGTGCTGAGCAATGGTGGTCCTCACAATGTGGTCGGACAGCGGATGCGAAGGTGACCTAGTGAGCTGTAAGGGTCAGGTATTCACGAGTCTGGCTACTCATTCATATTCCAGAGGTGAAGTGAACCACACCACTCTCAGCTTTCTTCAGATGTGACATAATTATCTGTTTCATATTGTCATACATACCTGGGATAGCTGTTCTTGAGAAGTAGGAAGGGGAGGGTAGAGAGTACTGAGGTTTCAAGTATTCGAGCAGCCTGTTAAAGCCAACGTTGTCTACAAGGGAGTGTGGCTGAAGGTCAAGTGCAATCATTTCAGCTATGAGACTTGTGATTTTTTTTGGTAACTGGATGAGAGTCATAGAACTTCTCTGTGGAGTCACGGAAAGAGGAAGGCCCTGAGAGCTCTGTGCCCAGAGGCCTCCGGATGCCTGGAGAACGGGACAGAGTGGCCTCTGAGACATCATTCTTGAGTACATGGCCATGGAACCGCTGCAGATGTCTCAGGAGACAGCTGGTGCCCAGGTTGGTGGGCTTCTTGTCCCTGCTGATGGTCTGGCCACAGTGCAGGCACACCACCTTTGTTGAGTCTGCTGAACAAATAGAAAAGTGATTCCACAGACTGGAGGTCTTCTTGCTATTAGTAGGAAACACACCTTGATGTTTTTTTCTGACCGCTGCTGGCAAGTCAGCTAATTTGGAGGAGCTTTCTGCAGAAGCCAAAGTGGCATATGGAGTGTTGGCCAAACTTGCACCCAGAAAGTCCTTCTGGTTCCCAACCCCCTCAGAGTGGCGTCTGTACAGGTGTTACATCAAACAACTGGTGCCAACATTTCCCTTCTTCCCCTGACTAATAACGCAGCTACAGTACTGGCACACTGCTTTGAGACTGTCCACGGGGGCCAGGGAAAAGTGATGCCAGACTTCCGACTTCAGTCTTCTCATCACCTTCTTATTTTGCTGGAAGACAGTGCCTGATTCAAACCTTGGATTTACCGTGTCTGCTGGCTGCTTCTCTGGAGAGGACACTACAGAGGCCTCCCCCAAGTCATCAGAGGATGACAACATGGACACATCTTCCCGGGACACATCCCCGGGATTAGTGTGTGATGACAGGTCCTCAGGAAGCCTGTCTGGGGATGAAGAGGCAGAAGGGGACTCTTTGACTTGTTTGCCTGGAGACAACAATGCGGAGTTGAGATCCCCTTCAGGGGGCAGCAGGGCAGGCAGCAGGGTTGGGGGCATAGGGTACAATGGTGGGATGCCTGTGTTGCCCCCGTTCTCCTGCAGTACAATGGAGCGATGTGCTCTCCATATGTGCCTGATGAGGCAGCTTGTGCCCAGGTCCTTCCCGTTTTTCCCTACACTGAACTCATTCATACAGTGGACACAGACAGCCTTGGAGCTATCGAGGGGTGACAAGTAGAAGTGCTTCCAGACGGCTGACCTCCTCCTGGACCCAGATGTGCTTTTGGGAAGAGAAAGGTTTCTGTCTGCCATGGTTTCTGAAGTGTCGTCAAAATGGAGCATGGAGAGGTTGGGGGAGGAGCCTGCCAAGGCCTCCTCTCTGCTGTACTTTTCAGTGACAGACACATCAGAGGACACCTCTTCAGAAGAAACTACAGTCACAGACTCTTCCATTATTTGGTCAGGGGATGGGATCTTGGGAGCCATTTTCTGGACAAGTCTGACAGGCTAAGGTCTCCCACATCTGCAGGCTGTGGTGGAAGCAACAGAGAGGGAGGGGAAAAGGAGGACCCTGCCGATAGACTTCCATTTTCTTGAATGAGCTTGGTGGGGTGTGCCCGCCTCACATGTCTCATGAGGCAACTTGTACTCAGGTCTTTCTCATTCTTGCCCCTACTGAACTCTTTCATACAATATGTGCAGATCGCCTTAGTGCTATCTCGAGGGGAAATAGAGAAATGCTTCCAGGCTGGAGACTTCTTCCTGGAGCTTATGT
This sequence comes from Mus caroli, assembly GCF_978045245.1. Taxonomy (NCBI): domain Eukaryota; kingdom Metazoa; phylum Chordata; class Mammalia; order Rodentia; family Muridae; genus Mus; species Mus caroli. The sequence goes on from NW_028227272.1 coordinate 15,887,074, forward strand.
GTCGACTGGAAAGAAGGCTCTGGGTCACAGCTTCCAATGGCTACGTTGTACAGTGTGCTACTATACTGGGAGAAGAGTGACCCAGCCATCCGCACTCTCGGCAGCTAAGAACTTCCCAGAGGGCTGACAGGTACAGCTCGCTGCCCTGATGTCTGCCTGTTCATCGCCACTGTCTGTCTGTCTCATATCCTCTGACTCACTTTTAAAGTCCACTTGTTCCAAACTGTGACAAGGAATTTGATCATCATCTTCCTCCTCTGTTTTGAAATTTACTTTGTCAGAAACAAAATCACTGTCCCCCTTGGGACAAGTTTCTTGCTTATCCTCCATGACCAACCATAATTATCCTGGTTGCTTTATCATTCTGACATCTTACGTTAATAAAAACTGCTTATAATGTCCACTTGTGAATCCTAAAGTAGATTTTATTCACTTTTTCATAATCTCATTTTCTAGGCTGTTTACTATGGCTGACCATGAATGTCACTGGAAAGCTCACACAAGCACACTGTCACAGGGCATGGAGTGCTGTTCTGTAGGAGTACTGCAACCAAATACTTCTTGTTGTATACACCAATGCATGCAGCATAGACTTCTTCCTCTTCTCCAAGACAGGAGCCCCACCATCTTGAGGGCACACACAGTCCTTCATTTTCTATGCCCTCCTCTCAGTAGGTCAACCAGAAGTAGAAACTAAAGTATTTGAAGCCAGGTACATAAAAAGTGCAGACATGGGGTGAAGAGACAGTGACCATGGCCACGTATGGTCTCCATGCTTCTAGAGCTCTGCTTCCCAGTTCTCGCTCCAAACTCTAGGCCCATCAGAGACCTTTTTACAAACGCCAGAACCTCGACAGCCGCTCCTCCTGAGGCTCCAGGAGGCTCGGCGCTGCAGGGACTTGAAAAGAGGCGCTGGAGCCTCGTGAGAACCTCCAGATGGAGAGCGAGGACCCGCAGCCATCCCGGGCAGAAGTGAGTGGGTCGCACCAAAAAGGACAAAAGGAACAAAAAATGAGGGCAGGTACTGCGACCGCTGAGGCGCCGGTTCCGCGCTGCGCTGAGTGGGCCCGCTGGCTGAGGACAGCGCGAAGGGCGCGCCCATTCATTAGCCGCTTTGTCTGCCCCCGCCGCCCCCTTCCTTGTCTTTCTAAGGAAAGCTACCTGAGATAGTATAATGAGGGTTGAACATGACTGACACTGATAGAAAACCTGGTGAGGAGGTATACATGTAAATAACAAGCAGAGCATTTGACCAGCACTGTTTGATGTCGCTAAATCAGTGGGTGCTATAAGTGGTGATGATGTTACCTGTATTCTTGAATGTTTCAATTTATATTTTACCTGGAAAACTGGTTCGTTTTTGTTAAGAATTCCATGTTGCATTCCCTAAGTGTTGTGGGTTAAATGATGAAGGTTCTTTCAGGTCTGAATGAGAAAGATGTCATGATGTCTTTTCAAGGCAAGCTCTATCGGGCAGTAGAGATGAGAGTTGTATATCCTCCAACACTATCCTCCATGCTCAGAAACAGCTATCACTTCAGGCCTGGGGTATGGAATTATATGACAGAAGGCCTCTGAAATAATTTCCCTGCTCTACCTTGCAAATTAACCCCATCTCTCTTATTTGTCACTCAATACCTTTCTTCCTATCATTCCTAACAAAACAAAACCGTTGTGTCTGATTTAAATAATATCTAGGAAGTTGATATGAGCATGGCCTGGCTTCTCAGTCTACTAGGGTATGAAGAAAAATCACCTTTCAAACAGAGAAAAATACACAGAGTAGCAGCTGTCTGACTCTGGCATTAACTGGTAAATATTTGCAGCATATACTATGGAGCTGTTCAGATTTGATGACTATGTTATTTGTTGACTCACTCATTCACTGAACAAATAAATCTTCAGTGAGCACAGGTGTAGGCATGGGTTAGGAGCAAAGAGATGAGGCCTACCTACTCTGGAGAAACTCAGCAGTTAGAGATAAATAAAATGTAGTGTGAATCATTATTCTTATCCTGGATATCCTCAGGTCATTGCTTGTCTCTGGCATTGGCTATCATAGCACAAAAATCTTGTCAAAAGCCCAGAATGGATCTAACTAACAGAAAATTCCATGAGATGATCTGACTGTATGACCAGAGCCATTGTGGACATGGCACAGTACATTGTTGATTTCTTACCAACTCTGAGGTATCAGGATTGCTAATGTCCATCATTTATGGGGTACCTACCATTAGATGTACAAAGGACTGCCCCTGTTTCACCTATCATGTATGACCAATTTATGTCTAGAGAATGAAAGTCAGAAAAAAATTAAACAAAACATAAACACAAACCCAACCACAAAACTTGTGATCTACAGACTGTTCTCAATGCAAAATATGCTAGGTCAATGGGGGCACAAACCTTATAGAAATAATTAAACAACATTTGATTTGACTTAAATCTCATTCCATGACATGGAACTAATACAACACTGTTTGGCTGACCAAGATCTAGAGACTAGATAGACCAATGACCTATGATAAACCAAATACTACTGGCTTAAAACAAAAGTATCACTAACATGACTACTGATGATATAATGCTATCTCGTAGATTGTGCTTTATTTAGCCATCATCAGGTAGGCTTCCTCATACACCAGGATTAGGGTTAAGGTTAGGGGTTAGGGTTAGTACTAGAGTTAGGTCCGAGAAATATTTGGAGATCTGCAGTCTTTTAAAATATCTTTCATGATAAAAAGGAACAGTCTCTGCCCAAAGGGAAGCTTTGAATTTCCTGTTGCATGAGTTAACTGGAATATTTGCATCATAAATTTAGTTTGAAACTGCAATATATCTTGCAACATATAACAATTTCAAGACTACACATGATGGCTTAAAGGCTGGAACTATGGCTTAGCCAGTTAAATTACTTGGCACAAATTGTGATGACCTGAATTTGACCCCGGAACTTAAATGGAACTTACATCTGACTATTTAACTTGCCTTCAAACAATGTTTCTCCCCCCTCTCTCTGTCATTATGTAACTCTCTCCATCTCTCAATAAATAACATTATTTTAAAATTATTTTTATTTTTAAATGTGAAGTTTAAGAATGAATAACATAATTAAGTCAAACAATGACCCTCAGATGGATAAGATTAAGGAAAGCTATGTCCCAAGAGAGCCATGCATGATAGCTGGCTAGGTGCATAGATATCAACATGAGAGTTCATTAATCATGATAAAAAGACATTGAGTTCAAGGTGCCTTTCTGAGATTTACCCAACTCTCCTGAAAACACCCTGTCCAAAAAGCCACTCTGTGATTTTCATCTGTTCCACAGGAGAAACACTGTGTAAGAAATATAGAAAGAAAACTCCTCATTAAAAGCTCAGGGAGACAGAGGCTGTAGGCTGCATTTTATGGGGGAAAGGTTCCAGCCTGGCAAAGAAAGAGAAGTTTAAAGTTAGGACCTCCAGAGCAATAGCAGGTTGTGAGCACATTTAGGAGTCTCATTTCAAAGTTCCTTTTGTTTTCCTAGAATCAAGGAAAACATATTAGCAGCACCATAAATAATCAAAGAACCTCATGTATGACATTTGGGCAGGGTTTGAAAAAGACACTGCTAATTGTTTTTACAGTGAAATGTTGGTATTTCCTGATTAGCAGTAGTAATCATATTTTTGTTATGGCTGTTTTTCAGAATAAAATGGAAATATTTAGAGGGGGAATATGACACACATGGAATTAACTTAAATTTATCATCTGTGTTTGGTAAATCAAATATACTCGAAAGTAAATTATTATTTTGCAAAATATGAGTCATGCATTTCATAAAAATTTCCCATGATTTCTTGATAATGTCAACTTGTTTAATTCTCATTTGTTAAATGTTATGTCTGTGTGTCTCAGGCATAAGTAAACATTTCAACTTATGCCCATGTGAAAAGTGTAGCATTGGCTTTGCGTCAACTTATCTGTAAGTATCTGCCTTAGTCATGAAGTTGTACTCTTGATTATCTTTAGTTCCTCTCTATTCCCCACTATGTCTAACGACCATCTGTAGCTAACTACTGGATGTATGACTGGATCTTTTTGCCTCTCAAGTAAGAAAGGACTCCATATTATGTTTGATCTTCAGAGACAATGAGTTCTTCCAGATCAAAAGTTCCAGCAGAAAAAGGACTGACCTCTGTTCTTTCTTTTTTATTTGATATTTTCTATATTTACATTTCAAATGTTATCCCTTTTCCTACTTTTCCCACTGAAAATCCTCTATCCCCTACCCCTACCTCCTCCCCAATCCACCTACTCCCATTCCTGGTCCCGCCATTCCCCTATAATGGAGCATAGAACCTTCACAGGACCAAGGACCTCTCTTCCCATTGATGACTGACTAGGCCATCCTCTGCTACATATATAGGTAGAGCCACAAGTTCCACCATGCGTTTTCTTTGATTGGTAGTATAGTTCCAAGGTGCTCTGGGGGTACCGGTTAATTCATATTGATGTTCCTCTAATGGGGCTTCAGTCTCCTTCAGGTCTCTGGGTATTTCTCTGGCTCCTTCATTGGGAACCTTGTGCTCCATCCAATGGATGACTGTGAGCATCTAATTCTGTATTTGCCAGGCAATGTCAGAGCCTCGCAGGACACAGCTCTATCAGGCTCTTGTCAGCAGGCTCTTGTTGGCATCTGCCTAGTGTCTGGGTTTGGTGGTTGTTTTTGGGGTGGATCCCCCAGTGGGGCAGTCTCTGGATGGTCATTCCTTCAGGCTCTGCTCTGAACGTTGTCTCTGTAACTCCTTCCATGGGTATTTTGTTCCCCATTCTAAGAAGGAACAAAGTATCCACACTTCTTCTTTCTTGAGTTTCATGTGTTTTGCAAATTGTATCTTGGGTAGTCTAAGTTTCTGGGCTAATATTTACTTACCAGTGAGTGCATATCACGTGTGTTCTTTTGTAATTGGGTTACCTTACTCAGGATGATATCTTCTAGATCCATCCAAAGCAATATGAATAGCACAGTGCATTATACTTGCTTAGAATAAGCTTATTAGGAAAGACTTGGGTATAATAAAGAGCTAAGAAAATGAATGTCTGATTGAGGAAGGTCTCTTTCATGATGATCCTCTGAGGGATGCATGGCAGTGAAACCACTTTCATACTATATACCAAAATTCCATGCTTTCTGCACTGGGGACCTTAAAACCATTTAAAACTAAATACAAAATAATAAATAGAAGAAAAGATTTTTAGGTTATAATAGGTATATTATTGATCAATGATTGAGTTTAGAGTGAAGGGCTATAACAGTTCTCAACCTTCCTAATGTTGTGGTCATTTAATTCACTTCTTAATGTTGTGGTGACCCCAAGCTATAAATATTTTTTTCATTAAATTTTTTTTTTTACTTATTCACTTTACATTTTGCTCATTGCCCACCTACTGGTGAGCCCCTCCCACAATATTTCCCACATATTCCATTCTCCTCCTCTGAGCAGGTGGGGACAGACCCCCCTGTGCTCTCTCCCTCCAGAACTTCAAGTCTTTTTGAGCTTAGGCACTTTCTCTCTCACTGAGGCCAGATAAGGCAGTCCAGCTAGTCGGACATATCCTATGTACAGGCAATATAGCTTTACGGATAGCCCCACTTCAGTTGTTTGGGACCCACATATCTGCTACATATGTGCAAGGGAGGCCTAGTACCTACTCATTCTTGGTTGCTGGTTCAGTGTCTGAGAGCTCCAAGGTTCCAGATTAGTTAATTCTTTTGGTTTTCCTTTGGAGTTCTTATCTTCTTCGGAGCTTCAATCCTTCCTTATATTCTTCCATATGAAGTACCCCAAATTCCATCCACTGTTTGGCTGTGGGTATCTGCATTGGTCTGAGTCAGCTGGTGGGTGGAGCATCTCAGAGGATAACCATGCTAGACTCCTGTCTGCAAGCATCACAAAGTATCATTAATAGTGTCAAAGAGTAGTGCTTGCCCACGGGATGGGTTTCAAGTTGGGTCGGTTATTGTTCAGCCATTCCCTCAGTCTCTGCTCCATCCCCCAATCACTGCTATAAAATTATTTTTGTTGCTACTTTGAAACTGTGAAAAAATCATAATGCAAACTAACTGTTTTTTGAAGGTCTTAGGCAACCCCTGTAGAAGGGGCATTTGACTCTCCTAGTGGGTTGCAATGCAAAGATTTAGAACCACTGGGATAAAATAAATAAATGTAGGAGAGGAAAATCTTGGGCTCATAACTTCACCCCACAATTGTAATGTGAATACTAGAAAAGTAGGAAGACTCTCTAGGGGATACTATCATTTCCCATTAATCCCTGAATCTAGAAGTGGTAGATCTTGTGGGATCAGCACTCATCTGACACCAGAGTGAAATAGCTTCTGGTTATGTATTTGTTGTTTTTAGAGGGCTGTGATGAGTTCTCATTCTCTGTGAAAATGGTACTCTCTGTTTTATAGGCTACAATCATAATGTCCTGATAGAAGTTACTGATATGACTCACACACAGCCATCTTGTTGATAATGATGGAGCTCTTCTAAGAAAGGTAAACACAGAATGGTAGACCAATAATAATGTGAGCATGGTGAAGGGTCAGAGGTATGCTTATAGCTCTTGATCTCAGTGAGTGAGTAAGGCTCATTTGGAGATCTGGATTGAAGAACGCATGATATGGAGTACAGGCTAAACTTTCTTTAATTGTTCCCCATGTTCTGAAGATTTCTTGGCCTAGGTACCTGTATATAACTTTCTGAGACTATGTAGGCATTGACCTTCCTTACATGCTGTCTTAGTCAGGGTTTCTATTCCTGCACAATCATGATGACCAAGAAGCAAGTTGGGGAGGAAAGGGTTTATTCAGCTTACTCTTCCACATTGCTGTTCATCACTAAAGGAAGTCAGGACTGGAACTCAAGCAGGTCAGGAAGCAGGAGCTGAGCAGAGGCCATGGAGGGATGTTCTTTACTGGCTTGCTTTCTCTGGCTTGCTCAGCCTGCTCTTTTATAGAACCCAAGACTACCAGCCCAGAGATGGTCCCACCCACAAGGAGCATTTCCCCCTTGATCACTAATTGAGAAAATGCCTTACAGTTGGATTTCATGGAGGCATTTCCTCAACTGAAGCTCCTTTCTCTGTGATAACTCCAGCTGTGTCAAGTTGACACAAAATTAGCCAGTACACATGCCATTTGCCATGTCTATGTATGACAAGAAGGAACAACAACAGCAACAACAACAACAGCAGCAACAACAACAACATATATTACTTTAACATTCAGAAAATCAAGAAAAGGAACCACAGGGTTAAAATGGCCAGATTGGTCACTCTGACAAACATTAAAAACTGTGACATATGTAATTAAATGGAAGTATGAGCTTCCCCAAAAGTCATGGATGCAGCCTTTAGTGTCAGCCTAAATATATCTATCTTCATGAGAGGATGCGCAGATGACTGGTGTTGGATGTCTTTCTTTGAAAATGCTACCTGGCCCAAGTCCCTTCCAGTTGGCACCAGCACCAGGTCACCTTGGGTGCTGAGTCAGCAGACACCCCCAAAGTCCCGAGAGGACTCTCCACTCGATCTTAGGACAAACACTGAGTGGAACACAACTTCTGTTCCATTCTAATTGCGTGGGACCTGAGACAGCATTAGGGAAGCAGTAAACCTGGCCTGACCAGGGTCACAAGTCCCTTCAGGTCGGCACCAGCATGGGGTAACCTGAGCTAGGAGTTGGAGGACACCCCAAGGTCCCTAGAGGACAGCTTCTGAGGCAGACCCCGTTTTAGGCTTCAGACATCCGGGCACTTTCCCTGCCAGAGGACAGGTGTCCTAGCTGCCCGGGAGGGATTTGCTGGAGCATCTGGGGAAGCCATCTTTGTTCCCAGATCCCTTTGAGACTAGTCTGCTAACAGCTTCTGGGACAGGCCCTGTTTCAGGCCTTCATCTTCTGCCAGGAGGCAGGTCAGAACGCCAGATATCTTGTGCCTTCCCTGCAAGAGGAGAGCTTGCCTGCAGAGAGTGCTCAGACCACTGAAACTCAGGAGAGATCTAGTCTCAAATGTCTGCCGATAGAGGCTAACAGAATCACGAGAGGAACAAGCTCTAACCAGAGACAACTATAACAACTAACTCCAGAGATTACCAGATGGCAAAAGGCAAACGTAAGAATCTTATTAACAGAAACCAGGACCACTCACTCATCAGAACACAGCACTCCCACCTCAGCCAGTCCTGAGTACCCCAACACACCTGAAAAGCTAGACCCATATTTTAAAGCATATCTCATGATGATGGTAGAGGACATCAAGAAGGACTTTAATAACTCACTTAAAGAGATACAAGAGAACACTACTAAAGAGTTACAAGTCTTTAAAGAAAAACGCAACCAAACAGGTAGAAGTACTTAAAGAAAAACAGGAAAGGACAACCAAACAGGTGATGGAAATGAACAAAAGCATACTAGATCTAAAAAGGGAAACAGACACAGTAAAGAAAACCCAAAGTGAGGTAATGCTGGAGATAGAAACCCAAGGAAAGAAATCTGGAACCATAGGTGCCAGCATCAGCAACAGAATGCAAGAGATGGAAGAGAGAATCTCCGGTGCAGAAGATTCCATAGAGAACATCAGCACAACAATCAAAGAAAATGGAAAATGCAAAAAGATCCTAACTCAAAACATCTAGGAAATCCAGGACACAATGAGTAGACTAAATGTACAGATAATAGGAGTAGATGAGAATGAAGATTATCAACGTAAAGGGCCAGCAAATATCTTCAACAAAATTAGAGAAGAAAACTTCACAATCCTAAAGAAAGAGATGCCCATGAACATAAAAGAAGCCCACAGAACTCCAAATAGACTGGACCAGAAAAGAAATTCCTCCTGGCATATAATAATCAGAACAACAAATGCACTAAATAAAGATAGAATATTAAAAGCAGTAAGGGAAAAAGGTCAAGTAACATATAAAGGCAGGCTTATCAGAATTACACCAGACTTTTCAACAGAGACTATGAAAGCTAGAAGATCCTGGACAGATGTTATACAGACACTAAGAGAACACAAATGCCAGCCCAGGCTAATATACCCAGCCAAGCTTTCAATTACCATAGATGGAGAAACCAAAGTATTCCACGACAAAACCAACTTCACACATTATCTTTCCACGAATCCAGACCTTCAAAGGATAATAACAGAAAAAAAAAATACATGGTCGGAAACCACGCCCTAGAAAAAGCAACAAACTAATCCTTCAACAAACCTAAAAGAAGACAGCCACAAGAACAGAATTCCAACCCTAACGACAAAAATATTAGGATGCAACAATTGCTTCTCCTTAATATCTCTTAATATCAATGGACTCAGTTCCCCAATTAAAAGACATAGACTGACACACAGGCTACACAAACAAACTCAACATTTTGCTGCTTACAGGAAACCCATCTCAGGAAATAAGACAGACACTACCTCAGCATGAAAGGTTGGAAAACAATTTTCCAAACAAATGGTCTGAAGAAACAAGCGGTAGTAGCCATTCTAATATCGAATAAAATCAACTTCCAAACCAAAGTTATCAAAAAAGACAAGGAGGGTACTTCATACTCATCAAAGGTAAAATCCTCCAAGAGGAACTCTCAATTCTGAATATCTATGCTCCAAATGCAAGGGCAGCCACATTCATTAAAGAAACTTTAGTAAAACTCAAAACACACATTGCACCTCACAGAATAATAGTGGGAGACTTCAACACACCACTTTCATCAATGGACAAATCGTGTAAACAGAAACTAAACAGGAACAGAGTGAAACTAACAGAAGTTATGAAACAAGTGGATTTAACAGATATCTACAGAACATTTTATCCTAAAACAAAAGCATATACCTTCTTCTCAGCACCTCATGGTACCTTCTCCAAAACTGACCATATAATTGGTCACAAAAAAGGCCTCAACAGATATAAAAATATTGAAATTGTCCCATGTACCCTATCCGATCACCATGGACTAAGGCTGATCTTCAATAACAACATAAATAATAGAAAGCCAACCTTCATGTCGAAATTAAACAACACTCTTCTCAAGATACCTTGGTCAATGAAGGAATAAAGAAAGAACTTAAAGACTTTTCAGAGTTTAATGAAAATGAAGCCACAACATATCCAAACTTATGGGACACAATGAAAACATTTCTAAGAGGAAAACTCATAGCTTTGTGTGCCTCACAAACAAAACAAAACAAAACAAAACAAAACAAAACAAAACAAAACAAAACAAAACAAAACAGTAGCAGCTTGACAACACACCTAAAAGCTCTAGAACAAAAGGAAGCAAATTCACCCAAGAGGAATAGATGGCAGGAAATAATCAAACTCAGGGGTGAAATCAACCAGGTAGAAACAAGAAAACCATTCAAAGAATCAACCAAACCAGGAGCTGGTTCTTTGAGAAAATCAACAAATAGATAAACCCTTAGCCTGTCTCACTAGAGGGCACAGGGAGAGCATCCTAATTAACAAAGTCAGATGAAAAGGGAGACCTAGCAGGGCGGTGGTGGCGCACGCCTTTAATCCCAGCACTTGGGAGGCAGAGGCAGGCGGATTTCTGAGTTCGAGGCCAGCCTGGTCTACAAAGTGAGTTCCAGCACAGCCAGGGCTATACAGAGAAACCCTGTCTCGAAAAACCAAAAAAAAAAAAAAAAAAAAAAAAAAAAAAAAGAAAAGAAAAGGGAGACCTAACAACAGATCCTGAAGACATCCAAAACACCATCAGAACCTTCTAAAAAAGGCTATACTCAGCAAAACTGCAGAACCTGGAGGAAATGGATAAGTTTCTAGACAGATACCTGGTACCAAAGTTGAATCAAGATCAGGTTAATGATCTAAACAGCCCTATATCCCCCAAAGAAATAGAAGCAGTCATTAAATGTCTCCCAACCAAAAAAAGCCCAGGACCAGATGGGTTTAGTGCAGAGTTCTATCAGACCTTCCAAGAAGATCTAATTCCAGTTCTTCACAAACTATTCCACAAAATAGAAACAGAAGGTACTCTACCCAACTCATTCTATGAAGCCACAATTACTCTGATACCTAAACCACAAACAGACCCAACAAAGATAGAAAACTTCAGACCAATATCCCTTATGAATATTGATGCAAAAATCCTCAATAAAGTTCTTGCTAACCGAATCCAAGAACACCTCCAAATGATCATCCATCCTGATCAAGTAGGTTTCATCCCAGGGATGCAGGGATGGTTCAATATACGGAAATCCATCAACGTAATCCAGTATATAAACAAACTCAAAGACAAAAACCACATGATCATCTCCTTAGATGCTGAGAAAGCATTTGACAAAATCCAACACCCATTCATGATAAAAGTCTTGGAAAGAGCAGGAATTCAAGGCCCATACCTAAACATGATAAAAACAATCTACAGCAAACCAGTAGCCAACATCAAAGTAAGTGGTGAGAAGCTGGAAGCAATCCCACTAAAATCAGGGACTAGACAAGGCTGCCCACTCTCTCCCTACCTATTCAACATTGTACTTGAAGTCCTAGCCAGAGCAATAGACAACAAAAGGAGATCAAGGGGATATAAATTGGAAAGAAATCAAAATATCACTTTTGTATATGATATGATAGTATATATAAGTGACCCTAAAAATTCCACCAGAGAACTCCTAAGCCTGATAAACAGCTTCAATGAAGTAGCTGGATATAAAATTACCTTAAACAAATCAATGGCCTTTCTCTACACAAAGGGTTAACAGGCTGAGAAAGAAATTAGGGAAACAACACCCTTCTCAATAGTCACAAATAATATAAAATACCTTGGTGAGACTCTAACTAAGGAAGTGAAAGATCTGTATGATAAGAACTTCGAGTCTCTGAAGAAAGAAATTAAGGAAGATCTCAGAAGATGGAAAGAACTCCCATGCTCATGGATTGGCAGGTTAAATATAGTAAAAATGGCTATCTTGTCAAAAGCAATCTACAGATTCAATGCAATCCCCATCAAAATTCCAACTCAATTCTTCAACGAATTAGAAAGGGCAATTGGCAGATTCATCTGGAATAACAGAAAACCTAGGATAGCAAAACTCTTCTCAATGATTAAAGAACCTCTGGTGGAATCACCATGCCTGACCTAAAGCTGTTCTACAGAGCAATTGTGATAAAAACTGCATAGTACTGGTATAGCGAAAGAAAAGTATACCAATGGAATAGAATTGAAGACCCAGAGATGAACCCACAAACCTATGGTCACTTGATCTTTGACAAGGGAGCTAAAACCATCCAGTGGAAAAAAGAAAGCATTTTCAACAAATGGTGTTGGCACAACTGGCAGTTAACATGTAGAAGAATGGGAATTGATCCTTGTACTAAAGTCAAATCTTAGTGGATTAAGGAACTCCACATAAAACCAGAGACACTGAAATTTATAGTGGAGAAAGTAGGGAAAGGCCTTGAAGATATGGGTATAGGGGAAAAATTCCTGAATAGAACAGCAATGGCTTGTGCTGTAAGATCGAGAATCGATAACTTTAAACCTCATAAATTTGCAAAGCTTCTGCAAAGCAAAAGACACTGTCAATAAGACAAAAAGAGCACCAACAGATTGGGAAAAGATCTTTACCTATCCTAAATCAGATAGGGGACTAATATCCAATATATATAAAGAACTCAAGAGGGTGGACTCCAGAAAATCAAATAACCCCATTAAAAATGGGGCTCAGAGCTGAACAAAGAATTCTCACCTGACGAATACCGAATGGCAGAGAAGCACCTGAAAAAATGTTCAGTATCCTTAATCATCAGGGAAATGCAAATCAAAAATGCCCTGAGATTCCACCTCACACCATTCAGAATGGCTAAGATCAAAAATTCAGGTGACAGCAGATGCTGGTGAGGATGTGGAGAAAGAGGAACACTCCTCCATTGTTGGTGGGATTGAAAGCTTGTACAACCAGTTTGTAAATCAGTCTCACGGTTCCTCAGAAAATTGGACATAATACTACCGGAGCACAATAACTTTCCTGGGCATATATCCAGAAGATTTTCTAACCGGTAAGAAGGACGCAGCTTCCACTAGGTTCATAGCAGCCTTATTTATAATATCCAGAAGCTGGAAAGAACCCAGATGCCCCTTAACAGAGGAATGTATACAGAAAATGTGGTACATTTTCACAGTGGAGTACTACTTAGCTATTAAAAAGAATGAATTTATGAAATTCCTAGACAAATGGATGGACCTCTAGGGCATCATCCTGAGTGAGGTAACCCAATCACAAATGAAATCACATGATATGTACTCTCTGATAAGTGGATATTAGCCCAGAAACTTAGAATACCCAAGATATAGATGTCAATCTGGGAAGCACAGGAGACTCAGGAGGAATGAAGACAGGGTGTGGATGCTTTGCCCCTTCTTAGAATTGGGAGCGGGATGCCCATGGAGGGAGTTGCAGAGAAGAAGTTTGGAGCTGAGATGAGGGGTGGATCGTCTAGAGACTGCCATACCTGGGGATCCATCCCGTAATCAGCCTCCAAACGCTGACACCATTGCATCCACTAGAGGGATCTTTCTGAAAGGACCCTGATATAGCTGTCTCTTTTGAGACTATGCTAGGGCCTGGCAAACAGAAGTGGATACTCACATTCAGCTATTGGATGAATCACAGGGCCCCTAATGGAGGAGCTAGAGAAAGTACCCAAGGAGCTGAGGGAATCTGCAACCCTATGGGTGGAACAACAAGATGAACTAACCGGTGCCCCCCGGAGCTCGTGTCTCTAGCTGCATATGTATCAGAGGAAGGCCTGGTCAGTATCAGTGGAAAGAGAGGCCCATTGGTCGTGCAGACTTTATATGCCTCAGTGCAGGGGAATGCCATGGCCTGGAAGTGGGATTGGGGGGGGGAGTAGTGGGGGGGAGGGTGTTGGGGTCTTTTAGGAATGCACTGGAGATGTGAATGAAGAAAGTTCCTAATTAATAAAAAGAAAAGAAAATGCTACCTGTCCTTGGCATTAGCTTTTTCAAAAGTTAATTGATTCACTTCAATCTCTGTACAGAAGAGTAACTTTTTATGAAACGTAGAAGCAAAGAGCTTCCATTAGCAACCACTTAGGAACATCTTGGGCCATGAGAGGAACAAAACCAAAAAAGAATGCCAGTACAAGCCACTCTGACTTTATCCTCTAACTTGATGGGTACCAGAGTGACTTGTGGACTGCACAGTTTCCAACAACCTAAAACATATAATTATTTTAAGCAATCTTTCAACTTCTTTCAGATAGAGAATAAACCTATAATTACTGAAACAGAGTAGAAAGATTGGTCAGTGAAACACAAATAAAGTTAAGAACACAAACAGTAAAAAAATGAGAATGATCAACAAACAGCTTTTAATATTAGCTTTAAACCTTAATGGTTTCAACTCTAATCAAAAGACATACATAGAATAGATTAAGAAACAAAATCTGTCTTTTTGATGTATACAGATAAGGAAGCAAGAAGGGATAATGCCAGGAGGCAAAAACACTATGGTTTTTTGATATTTATGGATATTACATGTGAACAACATTATTCCTTTTTGATGTAAAAGGACTCCTGATAAAGGATCCTACTGAGTTGAACTTGTTCAGTCCCTGTGAATACTAACCCACTATCCAGAGCTCAATTGTGTAACCAGTTCTGTTGTATTTGGAAGACACTGTTTCCTTTGTGTTACCAATTCCCTATAGGTCTTACAGTCCTTCTGCCTCCTCTTCTGTATAGTTCCTGGAGCACTGACCAAAGGAATTTGATAAAAGATGAATATTCCAAACTCTTTCACTCTCAGCAAATTGTTTAGTTGTGAGTCTCCATACTAGTTCCCACCTACTGCAAGAGGAATCTTCTCTCAGGATTGCTGAGTAAGATACTAGCCTATGGGTATTGCAGAATGTCATTAAGAGTCATTTATTTCTGTGTTCTTTTAGGAGAACAGTACTATATAATTTTCCCTTAGGTCCATGGCCTATTTAGTCTCAGATTGTCTCTAATTTTTGTTCAGAGTTGATTTTTGTGGGCATTTTATTTATTATTGATGTATAACCTTGGTGGAATATATAAAAAGGGACAACCTTTCAAGTTCTGCTTCAGAATATTGACCAATGAGAGAATTATGCTGTCTATGTAAGTTATAATAATTTAACAAATTATGCAAGTGTCTAATTAATGTCAATATGTTCATAGTTCTGTTCCTGGTGTTAAGCACTCTCATTAATAAAAACATGCAAGAAAAGGATGGTTGTCTCTGGACTGAAGATGGGATCAGTGGATACTACCCTTGCTGTCATCAGGACTACTGTTGTAATGGCCGTGTTCCAATAGCCTAGAACATACTGAGATATGATTTGTGATTCCATTTCAATATTTTTCCTACCTGAGACCATTCCCTCCAACTTCGGGTCACAGAAAGTACTTCTGTGAGCTAGAACTAGACAAATATCATAAGATGCATGTTTCTAAAAGTTTATTTTATCTTAGAAGTTGATGTTTGGATTATTGTGGCCAGGATCAAGCATTATTTTTCCCTTTCTTGTCACTTGGTCTCATTGTTGAGGATGTATCTTGATTTTCAGACTATGTCATTGAGTTAACTGGTTTTTACCAGGAGTTCTGGTGCAGGCAGCTGCCATATCCCTTGTGAGCAACAATGTTGTACACTTTATGGACTAACTGAACTGGTTAAGTCCTGGACCAAGAAAGGCAGATTTGTGATTTACATTAAGGGTCATGCGTAACATGAGTCTGATGTACAAAATGAATGACATTACACATGAAAGGGCATGGCCAATGAGGAACACATGACCCAGCTGAGACTTCCTGAACACCTGGTCTTATTGACAGTTCTCAGACCACACTTAGCCTGCTTTGGCCTTGCATGAGTTGAGTCTAGTCCTGAGTTCAATTCTGAAGCAACTTCTACTAAGAAATCAGAGATCCTGAGTGCTAATCTTAGAGCCATTTCTAACTTGATGTTTTCGTTTATATAGGATGAAAATGTACAGTTTTCAATCATTAACAGCTTACTCATGTTCTATTCCTAACCTGATTTAATTTAATTTTTTTTTAGAAAAAATTACAATATATGTTCTGATCATGGTTTCCCATCTTCCATCTCCTTATATGTACACTCTCTATCTCCATGCCTATCTGTCTGCAAGCTTTGTCTTTTTGTTTTTGTCTCTCTCTTTCTAGAAAGTAAACAGACAAATAACTAAAAAAATAAACTTAAAAATTTAATTAAAATACAACACACACAAAATCATAAGAGCCCAAATCACAAAACATAATTTTTAAGCAAAAGACTTGCAGGATAAGAGCTTCCAAAGAAATATGAGACAAAATATATACAAAATCACCACCAATGTGTTTGTGTGTGTGTGTGTGTGTGTGTATCTTCCATTTACAGTGCATCATGGGGTCAAGCCTTAAATATGGTTTCAATTCCCTCAGTGAGACTCCATTTGAGAAAATTATATTTTCTTTTGCGAGCAGTTGTCAATTGGAGATAGCTTTTTAATTAGGTATGTTAGATTCTGTTTACTTTTTCCTCTCTGTGCTAGGATCTTATCTGATTCAACCTGTTCAGTCACGTGTTCACGCTGCCATACTATGAATACCTCATTTGTGTACCATTCCTGTTGTCTTTGGAAGACCTTGTTTCCTTTGTGTCACCCATCCTTTGTAGCTCTTTCAATTCCTTTGCTTCCCCTTCTATTTAGCTCCATGAGCAACAAGGAGAGGGATTTGATAAAGATATCGTACTTAGAAAAGAGTATTCCAAAGTCTGTGTCCATTGTTTAGCTGTAAATTTCCATACTAATTCCCATCTACTTCAATAGGAAGCTTCTCTGAAAATGGTTGAGTAAGATATTGATGTACGGTGTAGCAGGATGTCATTAGGTGCCATCATACTGCTGTGTTCTTTTAGGAGAACAATACTATTTGGTTTTCCCCTATGTACATGTCCTATTCAGTCTTAGGTTTCTGCCACACAGCAATGTCAGGCATGGGTTATATCTTATGTGGTGGTCCTTAATCCTAAACAGAGAAGGATTAGTTACTCTCACAATGAATGTGCCATTATTGCCCCAACATATCATACAGGCTGTTGTAGACTGCAGGTTTTATAACTGGGTTGGTATTTTCCTTTGTCCTCTAGTAGCATTCAGAGTACCTTCCTGTACTATGAACACTAACTAGTCAGTAGGGATGAGGTCTCTGTGTAGCCACAAGCTTAAGTTCTCCATGTTCAGTGAGATGTGCAAGCATTGTGTTCATCAATATTGTCTTACCATCCATTTGTTAAGAACAACCAAAAGCCTTAGGAATAGCCTAAGTTGTTTGTGGATTTCCATGGGGCTCCTTTGGCCAAAAATTTCATTATGTGAAATCCATCCCTAGCACCGGAAATTTTACTTGTGGGCAAAATGTGTATGGTTGGAGCATTGTTTCTTCTATTATTTGGTGACTCCATTTAAATTTCTTCTATGTATGTATATATTTTGAGAGGCTTCTGCAGTAATTGGTTTCTATATAACTTCTCAAATAGACTTTGGTGATAGTTTTCTTTCCCTATATTCTCCCTTTCATCCCCATCTTTACTCCCCATTTCCATTTAATCCTCCTGTTCCAGTCTCCCCCTGACACCCATTAACTATGTATTCTACTCATTTTTCCTTGGAATATCATTTTCCCACTTATTTCTTTACTCTATACCTAAAGTCTGCTATTAAGTAGATAGAAGGATACCTATCAAAACCTTAAAAGCTAACATCCCTCCATATAGCAGCTAATACCATAAGACTTTCCTGAGTTTCCTCTAACCATACTGAGAAACCCAAAGAAATTGAAAATTAAATATTAAACAATTAGGCAAAATGTTAAGAGTGATTGATAATAGCATCTTTTATTTATCACTGATTGAATCTGTGGAGGGCCATGCAGGAGTAACAACAAATCACTTTAGAACTCATGGAATGCATTCCAGTGGTTACCACAACCCCATAGGTGAGCCTCTGTGTGTCACAACTCTGAGGGCCACTTGTCCTGAGGACTCCATGTTGTTATGGAGTTCTGCTTATCTTGCTGCTGTCACAACCCTCTTAGTCTAAAAGTTATGTGAAAACTCTAATGGGACTTCCAGTCCCTTCCTGGACAGTATTTCTGAGTCTCATAACAATAATGCTTGATCTCTTTGAGGCACTGCTGTTGGAGCGGATTAATAATTTAGTTACTGCACTAAGAAAGAACTTAGAGATGTAGATAGTCAGCATTGACCACCACCCTTAGAAAATATTTAGAAAAATAAAGTTGTTAGTGATGCTAGGTTGAAACATATCTCCTACTGTCTCTGATATAGAAAATCTTAGGGAATAATTTGAAGTTCAGAAAAGCACACTTATTGGCTAAACTAGGTACATTTTATGGTCAGGGAGCAAGAACATTGGCAGCACTGGCTACCTTGACTCTCACTGAGGCTAGACTGGTGATGATTGGTTTCTTATACCCATTTTTGCCCTCGGCTTCCTGATATCATTTATTAAGACTTTCTGATGAATATAATGCATTGTGAGGATTTAAGGTAATGTGACTGATTTTTATATAAAAGTTTAGATTTGTGATTTTCTAAAAAGATTGTTACAAGATTAATTTTAAAAATAAATAATAACATATAATACATAATTGTTGCAGTAAATATTGAAATTCTGACCCAGGGCTTCTACCCTGCTTTATGTTATTGAGTTCATGGATAAAACACACACACACACACACACACACACACACACACACACACACACACACACACCCACACACCCACACACACACACAGCCTTTATATTTACGTAAAGCACTAATCAGCAGAATAGCTGGGCAGTTACCTACCCTCCATGCAGTTAGAATCTACTTTCTTATTGGTAACCCTGAGTTATTACTTGTTATTCATCTGGACTATACTTAGCTCCAATTGGGAAGCCCTCAGGTCAATGCTCTCTTGACCCTTATCCCATGGCAGCTTCTTTTCTCTCCTCTCCTGCGTGTTCTTTTCCTCATTTAAACCTGTGAAACTTAAATCCCACCCATGTCTTTTCTGCCCAGCTATTGGTTGTTGGCATATTTATTTATCAATCGTAATTAACTGGGAGCAGGGATACTTAGCTAGTATCTATGTGCAGACTCTCTTGCCTCTGGAGCAACCAGTTTTGGGGGCTCAAATTAGCACTAGAATACAAGCACCATCAGGCCAACACACTACATTTCTCCTTTTTGGTCCAATTACAATGGCTCGTTCACTTATAGTAACAAACAATATATAGTAGAAACTATTTTGAAAAATTATGAAAATTATTAAGTATGAATTACATTTAAAAGTCCACTCTTGTATTTTATTCCTAAATGTACTTAGTCATCTATCCTCTTTAAATAAGTTTACAATTCTGTACCTAAATCATGTTTTATTTTAACTTGTATTACCATCTGAAAACCATCCCTTTAAATCTAGAACAAAACATAGCTTCCAAAATTTAAACAATTGGCAGAGACTGCCGGGACAGTCCCCAATATTCTTTAAAATGTTCTTTTCTTTGCAACCACAAATTGCTGCCTGACAGTAAGAGAAACTGGCTGAGAAAACCACCTTGCTTGCTTACACTTTGTTTATGTGTAACAAGTTGCTTAGTTACAAATGTAAGTATGTTTTGGGAATAGTTTTTTTTTACCTGTACTACATGTAATTTCTTGTAAAGTTACTGGGACACACTACACTGTTTTTTTTTTTTTAAACAATCACTCACTAGAAGAAAACAAAAACATAAACACATTGAAGTGGTACACACACCTAATGCTGAAACAGAGACTGTGTTATGGTTTCCTTCTGGGCTCAGATTATAAGTAACACCAGTGGAAACTACCTGAAGAATATTCTCCAATTATTGATTGTTGCTGGGTCATTTCCCACTTTGCAGTCAGACTCTGGCATAGATTCAGATGTTCTCATTACATACCACTTTCTGCTCTTTCCTCATATTAAATAGAAAAGTCTCAGGACTTCTTTTGTTATAGAAAACTCTTCCTGGTCTTGCATTCTGGTTCTTCATTTGGTGTATATGATTCCTGATTCCAGAATCTTTTTATTAGGGAGATTAGCTTGTTCCTCATACACTGTCCTGGTTCCCTCAGTGTTTGTCCATCAGAGAACCCTTTATTCTATTGTATAGAAGACTTGCCAGGACTTGGACCTCAATCTAAGAAGTTTCCATATATCCAGGTTTATATGCAGTTTGGATTGATTCTGCTTAAATGTCATCTTGAAGTCTCTGGGGAGATCTGTCATAATTAGATAGCTTCTTCTCCCAACATTTTCCTGTCACTAGTTCCCATCAGAATTTCCCCCCATGAATCTTTGGTGGAGTTTCTTCAACAGTTGTTGGATATAGATATGCCTACTTTTTGACTTGTGAATTATGTGCTACATGGCAACCAATGCATCATGCTTGTCCTGAGAAAGACATATTTATGTATTTTCTCATTGGAAATCTTTTTTTTGTGTATACTTCAGTACTGTTGCCCTATTTCTGCTCACACAATTGTTTTCAAAAATCTCTGATCGTTCTGGCTCTACTATTTGCCTGATTCCTCAACAAGAAACATTTATAGACACTTGTCCTGTGTCCAAATACTAAGAATTATGGAGCAATGGTGTTGAACAACATCTGTATTTTAAGTAGTTGACCTAGATGAGGCCTTGGATAACCTCAGGATACAGGTGCATATTGAAATATTATGCCTTGAGCCAGGGAAGGAATGAGATCTACTGGGATGGAAATTCCATGAACAGTCTTGTTATCTGTAGGCCATGCCTGTAATCTTCAGCCATGACTTTATATGACAAATCCCAAAATCTGGTTCTGAAGTAGAAACTGGTAATAGTCTATCACATCCAGCACTGAATGCCTATGTTACATTTGGACTGGATATAATTTCTTCTTTATCTTAGTTCAACAAAGTTCTGTTCCCACCAATGCTAACCAGTACCAATGCTATAGCCTTCATGAACTCCACATATTCTTTATTTTTAGCATGGTTTTTCTTGTCTGGATATAGTATAAACTTTCATTTTCCTGCTACCATTTATTTTGACTTGAGTGATAGAAATTGTGATTTCATACAGAATTGTCTCTGTTTCTAAATTGCAATTTTAGGACAGGATGACTAGGCACGAATAGATGATTAGAAATGGAATAGACACATGATTTGATGTGTGAAAGAATGTAATTCAGGTAGTCTATGGCAATTGTACTGTACAATACTATGGTGTGATCAGATGTCCAGATGAGAGTTTAGAAAACAGTGTGCATGTGAAGGTGGCACTACCTGGGGCAATGATGCAGGTTATGACCCTGATTGCAAAGTCCAGGTTGCCAGGACATTCCACACACTACTCTAAATTCCAGTGACATATATATTAAACCAAATAAGCTAGAGCAGAATAACAGGTTGTGAATGAACATTTTATTGAGCATTTTGAGGGTAGAGAGAAGGGCTATGGTAGGCAAAAGCACCAAGGATACACTTGGGCATGTTTCTGATCTCAGCCTCTGTGGGTAAGATGAAGGTCAGATGACCTAGGAACAGTCAGCGTGGGACAAACTCTTCTCCACAGTGTTACCTTCATGAGTGACGTGGCAGCTGTAAATGCTATGAGTTTCCCATGCTTTTGCTGTCAGGGTCAGGTAGCTGCTAGCCATGTACTTGTTGTTGCTCTGTTTGGAAGGCTGGGTTGTCTCCATACCCTGAGTGACAGGGGTACCATCTGCCTTCCAGTCCACTATCACAACACCCGGGTAGAAATCAGTTATCGTACACACAAGTGTGGCCTTGTTGGTCTTGAGCTCTTCAGAGGAAGGTGGAAACAGGGTGACTGATGGTGTAGACTTGGGCTGGCCTGCAGGATGAAGTAAGAGAAGGTCAAAATCTTCATCTTTCAGTAGCAATCCTGGAGGCAGTGTGTAAAGTGTCCTTGAGTTTAGACAGAAGATGGTGTATGAATTTCTTCTATCTATTCCCTGTGTGCCTAGGAATTATAAACCTATGTGTGTTTGCAATGCTTCACCTGACTCACCCTTGCCATCGACCTCCAATACAGACACCTGACCCTCTCTTTCCTGCTCTTGAATCCTCTCTGCGTTTTAAGTATATCTGAAGTCTTCCTGCCCAACCCTGAGGATAGTTCTGGTGTAAAAACCCTACACTGAACCTAAACGTTAAACTGTTGAGTTTGTTTTCACCCAAATCTATGCCGTCTGGATACAAGCATAGCATACACTTGCTTGAACTTTTTCTCATTCTGCAGAATGAAATGAGATTCACATCTCTGGATGAGCTGCATAATTTTCATGCATCAGGACCATATCTATTAGAACTCAGTTTCTGTATCTTTAATCAGTCTTTTAGAGAGACCCCGGAGCCCAGCTTCCCAACTGATATTATCTTTTCTTTTGAATTTCTGTGGCCATAACTCCCTTATGTTTCTACTCCTTATTAAAATTCCCGAGTTCTAGGTTGGATGCTGATCTGATCATGTCTTTCCATGGAGGCTCTGGGATTCATTCTATATCCTAACTGTCCTAGGAACTTAATCCTGAGTCCCACTGTCCAGGTTATCTGGCCTCTGACATGTACTTTCCCAGCCTCTGTGCTGAATGTTCTGTGCTCTCCAAGTTCAACATCTGTGTCTCTCTCTATGACTCTGGTTTTCCTTCACCATGAGATAGCAATTCAATTTATTCCTCACAAAGTTCACCACAAAAATAGACATTAAAAGGTAATAGCATAATGGAGTACTTATTGAAGTGCTGCATTTCCTAACAGAATTATAGACAGACATTGATGGTTTAACTCTTTTAGCCCTCTGTCTTTGAGATTAGACATGAAAGGCTACAGGGAGCAGTCTGAAATGAGACAAAGCATCTAGAGAAGAAAGAAATTATTTACCTAGTGTGAAGTATAGGTATGAAGTAGAATACAGAAAGGGAAATTATACAACAAAAATCACCTCAAGTCTTGGAGACAACAATAACAAAGGAAGGAGTCACTCACCTAGGACAGTCAATTTGGTTCCTCCACCGAACACCCAGCACTGTGATATAGACTCATGCAAAAAACCTTGCATGCATTTTATTCTCAAGTTGCATCTGTGATGTATGCAGCTCCTGACAATTCTTGGAAGGTGGTGACATCACTGACAGATCCTTCTTCCCAGGATCCATATGTCCTCATCGGAAGTCTTTCCAGAAAATAATCCATGGATTTTTCCATACTTGGTATGGAAGAAGATCTTCACAGGATAAAAAAGGACAGAGAAGAGCCCCAAATGACAGCTTGAGGAGACAACCAGCTGTGTAAAGTCTATGCAAAGTGTTGAGACCACTAGCTCAATCTCTGCAGCTCATGCCTGGAAAAAATCATAGAGAAACATCTGAGGCACTTCAGGAGAGAGCAGTTGGAGAACACATACACAGTCATCAGTGTCTATCCACATTTCCTCTTCCTACAGAAGGTAGAATCATTGCCAATAATATTATAGTAAACACTGTAGAATCATGACATGTTTGCTGACTGTTTTATGAAGGAATAGAGGTGTTCAACAACTTCTTTGGATGTTTACTATAATACCTAGGTATTCTTTTTTTTTAAAAAAACCAACAACCCAGAAGTATAATTTTAGCTAACAAGATATAAATTCTGGAAACAGCTTTCTTAACATGATTTGGGAAGAAATTTTTGTTATAGTTATAGTTACAGTATAGTTATAATAAAATAGCTATAGTTAATTATAGTTAGAGTTGTGACTCATAATTCAGGTAAAATGTGCGTTGGTGTTGGATAGATATGGGAACATTACTATTTCTGTGTTTCTTAATATTTCTGTTCAAACTTGTCACGGAAATTTTGACTGAAAACTTGAAACAAGACTATGAGTTTCTGAAAAATAAAATAAAAAAATGGGTATGGATGAGTTTTGGCTGTCTCCAGAAGGAACATTGCTGTGAGGGTATCCAGGATTTTCACGTCCAATTATTAGGGACAGATCTGCAGGGCACAGATTCCAAAAGTTCTTCCTCGCTCAGAAACTGGGAATTTAGATGCCTAAGATAATGGTCTATGTTGTTAACTGCTATTCTCCTTCATTGTTGAAGAATACTTCTGATTTGGAAGACTATGCTGTATGGGACTATATGATCTACCAAGGAATTATGAATGTACTCAATGTCCATTTTACTTATGAGTTATAGAGGATGATGTCCCCAAACCCTGAACACTAATTACATACTGACCTGGATAGAGGAAGGACCACAGAAAGTTCAATGTCAATTTCAAAGACTGGTTGGCATCATTGTAAAATGCACACTGGTGTGCTGCACATGAGAGGACATGGGTCAGTAAAATGGGAGTCTATTACACCTAAGTTTACCCAAGCAAATGGCTTGAATTTAGCTCACAGGTCACACTCAATCACCCTTGATCCCACCTGACATGACCTTGAGTAGTCTTGTCTTTGACTGTGAAACTACTTCCTATGCACAATTATTTGATTTCCTTTCTGGTCTCAAGTTGGGTGTATTTCTCACTAGACATAGTTATTATGCTTGAGTGTTTACCCTATCACATGTCTCAGTATAGATGACCAGGAGCACCAATGTTCTGAAGCATATAATAACATTCTGTAAGTTTATTGCAAGAACATTGGGTTTCTCTGTGTAGCCCTGGCTGTCCTGGTACTCACTCTATAGACCAGACTGGCTTTGAACGCAGAAATCCACCTGCCTCTGCCTCCAAGTGCAGGGATTAAAGGCATTCAACACCCCTGCCCAGCAGGAACTTTCTATATAACATCAAGTTAGTTGTTTAACTCAGAAACACAATATCTTACTTGACAAGCATTCTTAATGGGTGTACCTGCATGACAATTCTCAGAGAACAGCACAGAACAGGGCAAAGGTCACTGTTGTGGCGGTTCCCCCAATGTTTCAGATGTGAACTAATTTCTCATTGAGAACCATGATTCTCCCTCCCCACACTGTAGATTCAAAGGTTGAAAATTAAATATATGAGAACAAATGGAACAAAACAGTACTTTTGATTAACTAATGATATTTTATTTAATATTCAGTGGGCAAGAGATAAGGGTTAAGATAGCTAGTATAGAGAAGAGACTCCACTCTGGGTCCTACAGCTGCAGGGTTCCCAGGCTAAGGAGAAACCTGGGTTCTTAGAGACATTCTGCAGGAGACAGACTCTTCTCCAGTGTCCCCTTCATGTATAACTTGGCAGGTAAAACTGTTGTGAGATCTCCACTGGTCCGATGTCAAATGTAGGAAGGTACTGGCCATGAACTTGTTGCCCTCTTTGGTGGGATTTGAAGTGTCCACACCCTGGGTGATAGGTGTACCATTTGCCTTCCAGGTCACTGTCACACCACTTGGGTAGAAATTGGAAATCAGGCACACCAGTGTGGCTTTGTTTTCCTAGAGCTCTGCAGGTGAAGGTGGAAACACTGTGAGTGTGGGAGTGGACTTGGGCTGACCTGTGTGAATAAAAGAAGGAGACTGATTTCAGGAGACAATATAAAAATATAAAATTCTTAGTGACTGCTCAATTTGGCCATGCTTTTTACCTGGCACCTTTTCATTTTTCTCACCTGCCCCATTGAGCCTGCTTGAGTACAGACAATCTTCTTACTAGTCTTTTTCAAAACACACTCCCAAGTTACATGTCTTTGACTCTTCCCTTCTGCCTCAACTCCACTATTAGCAGGTATGGCTGTGCTCTATACACCCTATTGTTTTTAATCTAACTTGGGTTTGCACCACATCTGATCACCTTCCCCATAGTAGTTATTTTTCTTTTGTTCCTGTGGTGATCAGAGCTCTCTGGTAAACAAGGAGAGATCCCATCTTGCTTTTCAGACTGTATTTTGATTGAGGAAGTCCCTTCTTTCCCCCAGCACCTGGGGACACTGAGTCTCCTGTCCCTATATCAATCCTCTCAGCCTTTCCAATTTATTGTGGGTTCCATCCAGAAAAGATCTGAGGCTACTCTGGGGCTGGTGCCTACTGTATTTTGATCTGATCACAATAGTCTTCACTATGTTCTAGAGGTTTTTTTCTCCTAATGGGGTAGAGCATAGCAGACACTTGCTCACTGAAACAGCATCCTTCTCTATCAGTCAGAATTCCAAAACCCCACATTTGTCCCTCATTCCTGACCTCCTGCATATAATAGGCCATTTGAGGAAAAAGAACCTGGCAATGGAAACACAAAACAGCAAAATCCAGGGTTATGGGGCTTTGTAGACAGAATCCCGATTATCTCTAGTGATAATCCTGAGATGAGCAGGATCTGATTACTAGTCAGTGCTGTCTCTGTGTTAATAGGACCTTAGCGGTCCAGTATAAAAACAGAAAACTCAACACTATTACAAGATTTTTCTGTCACTATGCTTCTTTGGATCCAGTTTAGAAAGCTAGTCTTTGGACTTACACCTCTAGATCTAACATTTAACAACCTATAAAGATATTGTGGGCTCCATGAAAATCCTAGTGCCCCCTTTTTTGAGCTGGCCCAGGGTCCTAAATTATTAATCTTCCTGAGAACAAGGATGGAACCCTTGACTCTGGCCAGACCCTAACTATTGCCCCTGAGATCACAGTATATCATTGAGAATCTAAGGCCAGCTGATTCTACTCTTCTGGTTCTTCCTTCAGGTTACTTCAAAATGGTCCACCTCCCCTAGCCACCGTGGAGAAATCTAAGGATTCAGTTCTTAAGTCTGAGAAGAGCAGGTGAGAAAAGGTTTCCAGAGAGAAAAATGACCCTTGCAAGATAACAAGGGCTGGACTTATTAGGAAGAAGCATTAAAGGCACTTACCCAGGACAGTGACCTTGGTTCCATCTCCAAAAATAAACCAAAGTGACTGAGACCCAACCCTAAACCTGTGGGGCAAGCACCTGGGCTTGTTCTCTCACAGCTGCAGTGAATCAAACTACTAGCTAGCTACAGTGGGTGGAGCTGTGACCTCATTTGAAGTGGGTGATAATCCTTTTAAGGCTTGTCTTCTTGTCAGGCAAGTATCCCATGGAGTTGATTCAATACAATGTACTCTCAGCCATTCTAATATCGAATAAAATTGACTTCCAACCCAAAGTTATCAAAAAAGACAAGGAGGGGCACTTCATACTCATCAAAGGTAAAAATCTACCAAGATGAACTCTCAATTGTGAATATCTATGCTCCAAATACAAGGGCATCCACATTCATTAAAGAAACTTTAGTAAAGCTCAAAGCACACATTGCACCTCACACAATAATAGTGGGAGACTTCAACAAATCACTTTCATCAATGGACAGATCATGGAAACAGAAACTAAACAGGGGCACAGGGAAACTAACAGAAGTTATGAAACAAATGGACTTAACAGATATTAGATATTGCAATCCTGAAAGTCCCCATACCCTTCCCCCACCCTGTTCCCCTACCCACCTAATCCCAACTCTTGGCCCTGGCATTTCCTTGTACTGGGGCATATAAAGTTTCCAAGACCAAGGGGCCTCTCTTTCCAATGATGGCAGACTAGGCATCTTCCGCTACATATGCAGCTAGAGACTCGAGCTCTGGGGGTACTATTTAGTTCATATTGTATTTCCACTTATAGTGTTGCAGACACCTTTAGCTCCTTGGATACTTTCCCTAGCTCCTCCATTGGGCACCCTGTGTTCCATCCAATTGATGACTCTCAGCATCCACTTCTGTGTTTGCCAGGCAGCAGCATAGCCTCACAAGAGACAGCTGTATCAGGGTCCTTTCAGGAAAATCTTGCTGGTGTATGCAATGGTGTCAGCGTTTGGAGGCTGATTAGGGATGGATCTCCGGGTGCAGTCCCTCGATAGTCCAAACTTTCATCTCAGCTCCAAACTTTGTCTCTGTAACTCCTTCCATGGGTGTTTTGTTCCCAATTCTAAGAAGGGGCAAAGTGTCCACACTTAGGTCTTGTTTCTTCTTGAGTTTCATGTGTTTTGCAAATAGTATCTTGTATCAGGGGTATTCTAAGTTTCTGGGCTAATATCCACTTATCAGTGAGTACATATCATGTGAGTTCTTTTGTGATCTGGTTACTTCACTCAGGATGATACCCTCCAGGTCCATCCATTTGCCTAGGAATTTCATAAATTCATTCTTTTTAATAGCTCCATTTAATAGTACTCCATTGTGTAAATGTACCACATTTTTTGTATCGATTCCTCTGTTGAGGAACATCTGGGTTCTTTCCAGGTTCTGGCTATTATAAATAAGTGTGCAGTGAACATAATGGCGCATATGTCTTTATTATCTGTTGGAACTCTTCTGGGTATATGCCCAGGAGAAGTATTGCTGGATCTTCTGGTAGTACTATGACAAATTTTCTGAGGAACTGCCATAATGTTTTCCAGAGTGGTTGTATAAGCTTGCAATCCCATCACCAATGGAGGAGTGTTCCTCTTTCTTCACATCCTTGCCAGCATCTGCTGTCACCTAGATTTTTGATCTTACCCATTCTGACTGGTGTGAGGTGAAATCTCTGGGTTGTTTTGATATGCATTTCCCTGATGATTAAGGATGTTGAACATTTTTTCAGGTGCTTCTCAGCCCTTCAGTATTCCTCAATTGAGAATTCTTTGTTTAGCTCTTATCCCATTTTTTAAATGGGGATATTTGAATTTCTGGAGTCCAGCTTCTTGAGTTCTTTGTATATATTGGATATTTGTCCCCTATCAGATTTAGGATTGGTAAAACTCCTTTCCCAATCTGTTGGTGGCCTTTTTGTCTTATTGACTGTATATTTTGCCTTACAGAAGATTTGCAATTTTATGATGTCCCTTTTGTCGATTCTTCATCTCATGATGTAAATTTTTTTTCAAGAAAATACTTTGGTTCTGGCTAGGTCTTATATCAACTTGACACAATTAGAAACAATGGAGAGAATGGAGCCTCAATTGTGAAAATGCTTACATTAGACAGGGCTCAAAGTAAGCATGAAGGGATTTTTCTTTATTAATAATTGATAGGGGAGGGCCCAGCCCTTCATGAGTATGGGCACCCTTGGGGCAGTGTTTCAGGTTCAATAAGAAAGCAGACTGAGCAAGCCTGTAAGCACAAATCCTTCATAGCCTGTGCTTCAGCTCCTGCTTTCATTTTGCTGCCCCCTTTGAGTTACTGTCCTGTCTTTCTTCATTGGTGAAAACATGTGTAATGAATTTTTTTCTTTACAACTTGCTTTTTCTAGTTGTTTCATTATAGCAATAGTACCCATGAGGACAACTTACAAAACAAATTCTAGAGCACATTCAGATGATTGTAAAGGCAAGGCTGGCTCGACATGCATAAATAAATAAATGTGATACATCATATATATTACCTCAAGGACAGAAGCCATGAAAGTATTGCTACTATGTCCTAGTTAGGGTTACTATCTTGACAAAGCACTACAGGGAAAATGGTTTATTCAACTTATGTTGTTATATTGCTCTTCATCATCACAGCAAGACAGGACAGGAAATCAGGCAGAACAAGAATCTGCAGGAGAGGTGATAAAGCAATGCTACATACTGGCTTGCTCAGCTTACTATCTTATAGAACCCAGTGCCACCATCCCAGGCACTACTCCACCTGCAATGGACTGAATCCTCCCACATCAATCACTAGTGAAAAAAATGGCCTAAAAACTTGCCTAAAGACTGATTTTCTTTCTTTCTTTTTTTATATTTCTACTTATTATATTTGTCATATCATTACACACTGGCTCTATTCCCAGACCTCTGCTCTTTCCTTCTCCTTTTCTGGGAATGAAATGCCATACTATACACACACTGTGAGAGTGCTCTACCACTGAGCCATACCTCTGGGACTAAATCTTTTTTTTTATGTGTTTTCTTCATTTAGATTTCAAATGCTATACCAAAAGTCCCCCATACCGTTCCCCCAACTACCCTAACCCCCCACTTCTTGGCCCTGGCATTTCCCTGTACTGGGGCATATAAAGTTTGCAAGACCAAGGGGCCTCTCTTCCCAATGATGGCTGACTAGGCCATCTTCTGCTACATATGCAGCTAGAGACACAAGCTCTGGGTGTACTGGTTAGTTATATTGCAGTTCCACCTATAGGGATGCAGATCCCTTTAGCTCCTTGCGTACTTTCTCTAGCTCCTCCATTGGGGGCCCATTGGAGTACCCAAGGAGCTTGGGGGATATGCAACCCTATACATGAGGAGCTAGAGAAAGTATCCAAGGAGCTAAAGAGATCTGCAACCCTGTAGGTGCAACAACATTTTGAACTAACCAGTACCCTTGAGCTCTTGACTCTAGCTAGATATGTATCAAAAGATGGCCTAGTCGGCCATCACTGGAAAGAGAGGCCCATTGGTCATGCAAACTTACCGGTTGGGACATCTTCTGGACATATGCCCAGGAGAGGTATTGCGGGATCCTTCCCTATTGTGGGAAGTACTATTTCCAAATTTCTGAGGAACTGCCAGACTGATTTCCAGAGTGGATGTACAAGCTTGCAATCCCACCAACAATGGAGGAGTGTTCCTCTTTCTCCACATCCTCGCCAGCATGTGCTGTCACTTGAATTTTTGATCTTAACCATTCTGACTGGTGTGAGATGGAATCTCAGGGTTGTTTTGATTTGCATTTCTCTGATGATTAAGGATGTTGAACATATTTTCAGGTTCTTCTCAGCCATTTGGTATTCCTCAGGTGAGAATTTTTTGTTTAGCTCTGAGCCCCATTTTTTAATGGGGTTATTTGATTTTCTGGAGTCCACCCTCTTGAGTTCTTTATATATATTGGATATTAGTCCCCTATCTGAGTTAAGATAGGTAAAGATCCTTTCCCAATCTGTTGGTGGCCTCTTTGTCTTATTGACAGTGTATTTTGCCTTGTAGAAGCTTTGCAGTTTCATGAGGTCCCATTTGTCAATCCTCGATGTTATAGCACAAGCCATTGCTGTTCTATTCAGGAATTTTTCCCCTGTGTCCATATTCGAGGCTTTTCCCCATTTTCTCCTCTATAAGTTTCAGTGTCTCTGGTTTTATGTGAAGTTCCTTGATCTACTTAGATTTGACCTTAGTACAAGGAGATAGGAATGGATCAATTCGCATTCTTCTACATGATAACAACCAGTTGTGCCAGCACCATTTGTTGAAAATGCTGTCTTTCTTCCAGTGGATGGTTTTAGCTCCCTTGTCAAAGATCAAGTGACCATAGGTGTGTGGGTTCATTTCTGGGTCTTCAAATCTATTCCATTGTTCTACTTGTCTGTCACTAAACAAGTACCATGCAGTTTTTATCACAATTGCTCTGTAGTAAAGCTTTAGGTCAGGCATGGTGATTCCACCAGAGGTTCTTTTATCCTTGAGAAGAGTTTTTGCTATCTTAGGTTTTTTGTTATTCCAGATGAATTTGGAGATGCTCTTTCTAATTCGTTAAAGAATTGAGTTGGAATTTTAATGGGGATTGCATTGAATCTGAAGATTGCTTTTGGCAAGATAGCCATTTTTACAATGTTGATCCTGCCAATCCATGAGCATGGGAGATCTTTCCATCTTCTGAGATCTTCTTTAATTTCTTTCTTCAGAGACTTGAAGTTTTTATCATACAGATTTTTCACTTCCTTAATTAGAGTCACGCCAAGATGTTTTATATTATTTGTGACTATTGAGAAGGGTGTTGTTTCCCTAATTTGTTTCTCAGCCTGTTTATTCTTTGTGTAGAGAAAGGCCATTGACTTGTTTCAGTTAATTTTATATCCAGCTACTTTACCGAAGCTGTTTATCAGGTTTAGGAGTTCTCTGGTGGAATTTTTAGGGTCACTTACATATACTATCTTATCATCTGCAAAAAGTGATATTTTGACCTTGTCTTTTCCAATTTGTATCCCCGTGATCTCCTTGTTTTGTTGTTGAATTGCTCTGGCTGGGACTTCAAGTACTATGTTGAATAGGTAGGGAGAAAGTTGTCAGCCTTGTCTAGTCCCTGATTTTAGTGGGATTGCTTCAAGCTTCTCATCATTTACTTTGATGCTGTCTACTGGTTTGATGTAGATTGCTTTTATATTATTTAGGTATGGGTTTTGAATTCCTGATCTTTCCAAGACTTTTTATCATGAATGGGTGTTGGATCTTTTCGAATGCATTTTCCACATCTAATGAGATGATCATGTGGTTTTTGTCTTTGAGTTTGTTTATATAATGGATTACGTTGATGGATTTCCGTATATTAAACCATCCCTGCATCCCTGGAATAAAACCTACTTGGTCAGGATGGATGATTGCTTTAATGTGTTCTTGGATTCGGTTAGCGAGAATTTTATTAAGTATTTTTGCATCTATATTCATAAGGGAAATTGGTCTGAAGTTCTCTATCTTTGTTCGATATTTCTGTGGTTTAGGTATCAGAGTATTTGTGGCTTCATAGAATGAGTTGGGTAGAGTTCCCTCTACTTCTATTTAGTGGAATAGTTTTTGCAGAACTGGAATTAGATCTTCTTTGAAGGTCTGGTAGAACTCTGCACTAAAACCATCTGGTCCTGGGTTTTTTTTTTTTGCCTGGGAGACTATTAATGACTGCTTCTATTTCTTTAGGGGATATGGGACTGTTTAGATCATTAACTTGATCCTGATTTAACTTTGGTACCTGGTATCTGTCTAGAAATTTGTCCATTTCGTCCAGGTTTTCCAGTTTTGTTGAGTATAGCCTTTTGTAGAAGGATCTGATGGTGTTTTGGATTTCTTCAGGATCTGTTGTTATGTCTCCCTTTTCATTTCTGATTTTGTTAATTAGGATGTTGTCCCTGTGCCCTCTAGTGAGTCTAGCTAAGGGTTTATCTATCTTGTTGATTTTCTCAAAGAACCAACTCCTCGTTTGGTTAATTCTTTGAATAGTTCTTCTTGTTTCCACTTGGTTGATTTCACCCCTGAGTTTGATTATTTTCTGCCATCTACTCCTCTTGGGTGAATATTCTTCCTTTTTTTCTAGAGCTTTTAGATGTGTTGTCAAGCTGCTAGTTTGTGCTCTCTGCAGTTTCTTTTTGGAGGCACTCAGAGCTTTGAGTTTCCCTCTTAGAAATGCTTTCATTGTGTCCGATAGGTTTGGGTATGTTGTGGCTTCATTTTCATTAAACTCTAAAAAGTCCTTAATTTCTTTCTTTATTCCTTCCTTGACCAAGGTATCATTGAGAAGAGTGTTGTTCAGTTTCCACGTGAATGTTGGCTTTCCATTATTTATGTTGTTATTGAAGATCAGCATTAGTCCATGGTGGTCTGATAGTATGCATGGGACAATTTCAATATTTTTGTATCTGTTGAGGCCTGTTTTGTGACCAATTATATGGTCAATTTTGGAGAAGGTCCCGTGAGGTGCTGCGAAGAAGGTATATCCTTTTGTTTTAGGATAAAATGTTCTGTAGATATCTGTTAAGTCCATTTGTTTCATAACTTCTGTTAGTTTCACTGTGTCCCTGTTTAGTTTCTGTTTACACGATCTGTCCATTGATGCAAGTGGTGTGTTGAAGTCTCCCACTATTATTGTGTGAGGTGCAATGTGTGCTTTGAGCTTTCCTTAAGTGTCTTTAATTAATGTGGCTGCCCTTGCATTTGGAGCATAAATATTCAGAATTGAGAGTTCCTCTTGGAGGATTTTACCTTTGATGTGTATGAAGTGTCCCTCCTTGTCTTTTTTTTTGATAACTTTGGGTTGGAAGTCGATTTTATTTGATATTAGAATGGTACTCCAGCTTGTTTCTTCAGACCATTTGCTTGGAAAATTGTTTTCCAGCCTTTCACTCTGAGGTAGTGTCTGTCTTTTTCCCTGAGATGGGTTTCCTGTAAGCAGCAGAATGTTGGGTCCTGTTTGTGTAGCCAGTCTGTTAGTCTATGTCTTTTTATTGGGGAATTGAGTCCATTGATATTAAGAGATATTAAGGAAAAGTAATTGGTACTTCCTGTTATTTTTGTTGTTAAAGTTGGCATTCTGTTCTTGTGGCTGTCTTCTTTTAGGTTTGTTGAGGGATTACCTTCTTGTTTTTTCTAGGGTGTGGTTCCCGTCCTTGTATTGGTTTTTTCCTGTTATTATCCTTTGAAGGGCTGGATTCGTGGAGAGATAATGTGTGAATTTGGTTTTGTCGTGGAATACTTTGGTTTCTCCATCTATATTAATTGAATGTTTGGCTGGGTATAGTAGCCTGGGCTGGAATTTGTGTTCTTTTAGTGTCTGTATAACATCTGTCCAGGCTCTTCTGGCTTTCATAGTCTCTGGTGAAAAGTCTGGTGTAATTCTGATAGGCTTGCCTTTATATGTTACTTGACCTTTCTCCCTTACTGCTTTTAATATTCTATCTTTATTTAGTGCATTTGTTGTTCTGATTATTATGTGTCGGGAGGAATTTCTTTTCTGGTCCAGTCTATTTGGAGTTCTGTAGGCTTCTTGTATGATCATGGGCATGACTTTCTTTAGGTTTGGGAAGTTTTCTTCTATAATTTTGTTGAACATATTTGCTGGCCGTTTAAGTTGAAAATATTCATTCTCATCAACTCCTATTATCTGCAGGTTTGGTCTTCTCATTGTGTCCTGGATTTCCTGGATGTTTTTGAGTTAGGATCTTTTTGGATTTTGTATTTTCTTTGATTGTTGTGCCGATGTTCTCTATGGAATCTTCTGCACCTGAGATTCTCTCTTCCATCTCTTGTATTCTGTTGCTGATGCTCACATCTATGGTTCCAGATTTCTTTCCTAGGGTTTCTGTCTCTAGCGTTGCCTCACTTTGGGTTTTCTTTATCGTGTCTACTTCCCTTTTTAGGTCTAGTATGGTTTTGTTCATTTCCATCACCTGTTTGGATGTGTTTTCCTGTTTTTCCTTCAGGACTTCTACCTGTTTGGTTGTGTTTTCCTGTTTTTCTTTAAGGACTTGAAACTCTTTAGCAGTGTTCTCCTGTTTTTTCTTAAGTGAATTATTAAAGTCCTTCTTGATGTCCTCTACCATCATCATGAGATATGCTTTTAAATCTGGGTCTAGCTTTTCAGTTGTGTTGGGGTGCCCAGGACTAGGTGGGGTGGGAGTGCTGCGTTCTGATGTTGGTGAGTGGTCTTGATTTCTGTTAGTAGGATTCTTACATTTTCCTTTTGCCATCTGGTAATCTCTGGCGCTAGTTGTTATAGTTGTCTCTGGTTAGAGCTTGTTCCTCAGGTGATTATGTTAGCCTCTATCAGCAGACCTGGGAGACTAGCTCTACCCTCAGTTTCAGTGTCAGAGTCCTCTCTGCAGACAAGCTCTCCTCTGGCAGGGAAGGTGCCCAGATATCTGGTGTTCGAACCTGCCTCCTGGCAGAAGTTGTGTTCCACTCAACAGAGGTCTTAAGATCCTATGGAGGGTCCTGTGAGGACCTTGGGGGTGTCCAGAAACTCAGCGCACAAGGAACCCCGGGGCTGCAGTGGACCGGAAGGGACTTGTGTCCCTGATCAGGCCGGGTTATCTGCTTCCTTAATTAATGCAGTCTCAGGTCCCGCGCGATTGGATTGGAGCAGGCGCTGTGTTCCACTCACCAGAGGTCTTAGGATCCCGTGGGGGATCCTGTGTGGGTCCTTGCGGGTGTCCAGAGACTCCCCGGGCCAGGAACCCCGATGCTGCAGTCTTCTTTCTGTTTTGATGACTCTAACATCTTTCTATTGGGCTTGTCCCATTCCCTGTTAGCAGTTTTCCTCAGCAGTTATCTCATGGCTCTGGCAGCCCTAACAACTTGGGATCTCCATGGAAATTTCAGCTTCACAGCTTCCTTTTCCAATGTTTGGTATTCACACAGGATTTTCTAGACTCCTCCAACGGGGTTGGGTCACTTCAGCTTTGACTTCTGTAGTATTCTGTAGTATTTTCTGATTGATTCCAGGCAATTGCTTCTGCTGTTCTTGGTGGTCATTCCACAGTACAGGAATCTCCAATGTGCTGGGGTCGTCTGCTGCAACTATACTTCACCAATAGTCTCTTATAGGATCTCTTCATGGTGTCAAGGCTCAGCTTCTTTGTACGACCCCTTCACTGTTTTTCTGTCAACTCCAATTGAGGTTGTGTTTCACCAGTGGCCTTTTCTGGCTTCTTGCACTGCCATGCTATAGATGCATATAGCCTCATTAATGCAGGGATTAGAACCTTTTATTCAATTCCAAGTTACAATGCTTGCCTTGGTAACCAGACATATAGAAGCAGAAGTAGCCATTAATTCCATTTTGGCACACAGCCCCATTTTGATAGGGGTGGGAATTACTGTAGTTCGAGTAAAAGTCAATGACACAGTCTTCTTAATAGCTCATTTATTGTCACGGTTACTTTGGCCAAGTGATGTTTCTTGTCTTGCAGATATATTCAGCACTATAGAGAGTTAGTGTTGCCATCATGGAGGAACATCATGAAAATATGCAAGTGACCCCTTGTTAGAGATGATGCTAAACACCTCACATGTGTAAAGAAGTCTGACAGAAATTGTCAGTAGTATTGGGTTTTAAAATTCTTGTTTTTAACCATTTATTTCATATGATTTGAACCCAAATGTAAAAAGAGGTCAGTCATCCATTAGTAGATAGAATGTGGAATCTTGCAGTGAACCTAGAGGAATGTATGACTTGGAAAACCCAGTAGCAGTGCTTCTAATGAAGACATGAAACACCAATAGTTCTTTTCACAATTGAGTTCACAGCTTGTGCTCTGGGGAGGTTTTTTCTTACTTCCTCCGTGTTTTACATCACTGTGATGAACACTACTACTAGAAGACTGACAGTAGTAGTCAGCCTCATCATCAGCCTGCACATTATTGATTGTCAGGAAGGCTGAGTTGGAAGAGCTGTCAATGGAGCCAGAGAACCTATCAGAAACTCCAGATGGTCGCTGATCATCTTTATAGATCATATTGGTGGGAGATCTTCCCATGTGTTGCTGGTACCAGTGCACATAGGAGCTTTCAATGTTACCAGTGCTGCGCTTGCAAGTCAGTTTGACTGTGCTTCCTAGAGACGTAGATACAGAGCTTGGCTGAGTAAGCACAAACTGGGCACATGACCCTAAGAGGAAAATAATAAAAATCAGTTAGAACAAGACCACTCCACCCACAGTGAAAAGTAGGAGCCAAACATCCCAAGCAACAAACAATTACAGTCCAATAATTTCTTAAATGCATTCACCTGTTAAGTGATGAAGAAAGGCAAGGAGCAGTGGAGCCCAAGTCATGGTGAAAACAACCAGGTTTTGCTTCCTAAGTATAAATGAACAATCTATAGCTGAGCAGCCCTTCTTATATATCTCTGGGATTCTAAGTGCATGCTGGCTCCATGCAAATATTCTCTTCCTGTGGATGTACAAACTACTCCTTTATTGCAGACTGTGTTTGCCTGAGAAATTGTTAGACTACATATGGGGAAAATGTGGTCTCCACCAAAGTGGCAGGCCATAAAAGTCTGAAAATGAATGGGAAATGAGTGGGGGAATATGGAGGTTCTTAACCATGACACACCAAATGCCACTATCTCTGGTATATGAACACTAGGTCCACCTCTGGCAACACTGAGACTATTCAGGAAATCATATCCCCTATAAGTACTGAAAACTTGATTGTCCCTTAAAATAATTTTGTAAATATCAAGAAAGCAATGGGTAACTCATTTTACTTTTACATAAAGTAAAATCAATAACTGGTTTGAGAGTCACACCCTCATTTTACTGTAGGAATCTAGAGGTTATAATATTGGTCATTTTAAGGTCATAATTTATTAGAGGATTGGAGTTAATAGTCTCAGCAGTTAAGAATGCTCGCTGTTCCTGCAGAGGATGTGAGTTGGTTCTTAGTATCCACTTCAGACTTCTCAGACCCTTCTGTAATTATATCTTGAGAGGATTAGATGTCTGTTTCTTTCACCCTAAGATACCCAGACTCCTTTACACACACACACACACACACACACACACACACACACACACACACTTTCATGCACCCTCACACACAAACACAGACACACATACTCAATCACAAATAATTCACACAACTTAAAAATAATTTTTGAGAGAATCAAGTATGAAGATTAGTTTCAGTATAACTTCACAAAATGTATCAGTGAGAGTCAACAAAGATTTGAGAGCAAAAGAAAACTCGTCCTCTGCCTGGCAAACATTAAACTGAAAGATTGCTCTATAATATGGTAAAAAAAATGTATCATGAATTCTTTTTCATTCCTCATTTGTGAATTGATTGTAATATTTATATCATTTGCATTTAAACCAATTTTGTCATTTTTGTTTTAGAGTCCTAAGATCCACATTTTATTACACTACACTACGTATATTAAATAAGAATGCATGGTTGCTTCTGATTAAATTTTTATTATATACAAACTTGAAAAGTAGTGTTACAGACTAACACTTAAATAAAGAGTAGATAATTGAGTTGTGTGAAATTAGAAAATTCTGTACATGTACACACAATTCTGAAAACAAGAAAATATAGTCAAATAAGAAATAGCATTTACATATGACATAGATGAAAAAATATCAATTTCAAATCTGATAATGAATAAACAAAGTATTATAATTAACATTCAGGATCTGGATTCTGGAGGTACCTATGTAATATTTTTTCCAGGCTGTCCTTTATACCCAAGGTACCATGGGGCAGACAATAAATCCCCCTTATTTTCTGAGAAGGAAAAGGGAAGAAATACTGATGGATTAAAATTCTGCATATTGAAAAACAAGTGTGCACACTGCCACACAGGCACTCACAGAGACATGCTTTCATGCACACATGTGTGCATACACACACACACACACACACACACACACAGGCATAATATTTTTGTACATTGTATAAAGTTTATCTTTGTGCTATTTAAATGCTGATTTCTTTGTCCTCATATATTATTTCAGTTCAGACATGGTGATGTAATATTTATACCAAGAGTCTCAAGTGTGTAAAGTCTTCTTTTCACTTATTCTCTGTCTTTCAATAAATGTCGATTTCTCAATGGCTGGGCACAAAAGAGAGTAATGTGGGAAGTCTACCAACAAGAATAAAGGGAGAGATGATGGAAGGATATTCAGCTCAGCCAGGAGGATGGAGGAGCTGGAGCTATAAAGAGAGGGCCTGGGGAGAGACCATGGATATACACCTGAAGCCTAAAAAGCCGGATCATTAATTATATGGAATTTCATGGGATGAGACAGGGAAGTAGCCACATTATAATAGAAAGTAAAGCTAGATCATTTAACTGTTTAGCTTTTGAGATGCAGTTTTAAATAAATCTTGCTTTCTCTGTGTGATTATTGGAGACTAACTTAACGTAAGAAATGCAGTTATAAGATTAATTTACTGCTACATTTATATTAAAAACAATTCATCTACACATACACACAGTACTCATATGTTCTGTATATACTTTCACTACCACCTATTTTGTACATAATTGTTCAGAAGAAATGATGAAAACATAGCTGGTGAAATCTTCACCTTGCATTCTCAGAGAAGTTCTTGTCTAAATGTTGAGAATATTTAGCATTTGGAGAAGAATATCAATAGAGAAGATGCCAATATTTGTATTCTGAGACTACATTATCAAAATTAAAAATATTTAATTTCTGAGTCCTTTTTCAATGCTCCATAGATACTGTCCATGAAAACATAGCATTCATTATAGGAAAATATAATTCTCCTGTCCAATACTCCTTTGGAATTAAGGAGGATTTATAAAGTCCAGTTGTGAGTTCACTACTCGTGTGGCCAATGGGACCAAGGAACACAAAGAATCACGTGTAACTTTAAAGTCGTCCATGACACTGATACTTGTGCAAGTGTGTGGAAGAAAGTAGTGATTTCCGAATGACTTGATCTTGCCAGGTGCTCTGTCATTTCAAGACCAGCCCAGCACTGCCATCTAATGGGCATAACTATCTGTCAAAAGCACCAGGGGATAAAGATTTAGTGCAGAATTCTATCAGACCTTCAAAGATGATCTGATACCAATTTTCCTCAAAACATTCCATAAAATAGAAACAGAATCAATACTACCTAACTCGTTCTATGAAGCCACAA
The DNA here is from genome assembly GCF_978045245.1 of Mus caroli. Taxonomy (NCBI): domain Eukaryota; kingdom Metazoa; phylum Chordata; class Mammalia; order Rodentia; family Muridae; genus Mus; species Mus caroli. Next base: position 15,927,286 of record NW_028227272.1, read on the forward strand.
TTACTCTGATACCTAAACCACACTAGGACCCTACAAAAAAAGAAAACTTCAGACCAATCTTGTTTATGAATATCGATGCAAAAATACTCAATAAAATTCTTGCAAACTGAATCCTAGAACACATCAAAAACATTATTCACCATGATCAAGTAGGCTTCATCCCAGGGATGCAAGGTTGGTTTAATATACGAAAATCCATTAAAGTAATCTACTATATAAACACACTCAAAGAAGAAAAATTACATGATCATCTCCTTAGATGCAGAAAAAGCATTTCACAAAATACAACACCCCTTCATGTTAAAAGTATTGTAGAGATCAGTAATTCGAGGCCCATACCTAAACACAATAAAAGCAATTTACTCTAAACCAACAGCCAATTTCAAATTAATTGGAAAAATACTTGAAACAATTGCACTGAAGTCAGGGACAAGAAAAGGATGCCCACTCTCCCCATATCTATTCAATATAGTACTTGAAGTGTTAGCTAGAACAGGAAGACAACAAAAAGAGATGGTAAAGAAGATATAAAGGCATCACTATTTGCAGATGATATGATAGTATATGAAAGGGACCCAAGAATTCTACCAGAGAACTTCTCTAGCTGATAAACAACTTCAGCAAAGTGGCCAGATATAAAATAAACTCAAATAAATCAGTAGCCTTCCTTTATACAAAGAAAAAACAGGCCAAGAAAGAAATTAGGACAACAAATCCCTTCACAATAGTCACAAATAGTATAAAATATCTAGAGGTAACTCTAACCAATCAAGTGAAGGACCTGTATGACAATAACTTCAAGTCTCTCAAGAAGGAAATCTAAGATTTTAGAAAATGGAGAGATCTCCCACGCTCGTGGGTTGGCAGAATTAACATAGGAAAAATGTCCATCTATAAAAGGCAATCTATAGATTCAATGCAATCCCCATCAAAATCCCAACACAATTCTTCAAAGACATTTAAAAGCAATTTTCAAATACATTTGGAAAGGCAAAAAACTCGGAAAAGGGAAAACAATTTTTAACAGTAAAGCTCGGGGACCCCTGACCTCATGCTTTACTGCAGAGCAATAGTGATAAAAATTGCATGGTACTGGTATAGAGACAGACATGTTGATCAATGGAATTGAAGACCCAGAAATAAAACCACACACAGTCACTTGATCTTTGACAAAGATGCCAAAAATATACAAGGTAAAAAAGAAAGCATCTTCAAGAAATGGTGCTGGTCTAACTTGATGCCTGTATGTAGAAGAATGAAAATAGTCCCATATTTGTCACCTTGTACAAAGCCCAAGTTCAAGTAGATCAAGGACCTCAACACAAAACCAGATATACTGAATCTAATAGAAAAGAAAGTGGGAAAGAGCCTTGAATTCATTGGCACAGGGGGAAATTCCTTAACAGAACTCTAATAGCTCATGCTCTAAGATCAACAATTGATAAATGGGACCTCGTGAAACTGGAACCCTTCTGTAAGGTAAAGGACATAGTTGATAAGACAAATCTGCAACCTTCACTAACCAATAGAGGGCTAATATCTAAATATGTAAAGAATTCATGAAGTTAATTAATCACCAAAAAAACCAAATAACCCAATCAAAAATGGGGTAGAGGACCAAACTGAGGATTCACAACAAAGGAATCTCAAATGGCTGAAAAGCACCTAAAGAACTGTTCAAAGTCCTTATTGATCAGAGAAATGCAAATCAGAATGACCCTGAGTTTCCACCTTATATCAATCAGAATGGCTAAGATCAAAGCCTCAGGTGACAACACATGTTGAGGAGGATGTGGAGAAAGAGGAACACTCCTCCATTGCTGGTGAGATTGCAAACTGGTATAACCACACTGGAAATCAATCTGGAGGTTCCTCAGAAAATTGTAAATAGGTCCACCCGGATACCCAGCTATACCTTTCTTGGGAATATACCCAAAAGATGCAACAGGGGCACATGTTCCACTATATTTATAGCGGCCTTATTTGTGATAGCCAGAAGCTGGAAACAACCTAGATGTCCCATGATAGAAGAATTGATACAGGAAACTTGGTTCATTTACATAATGTAATACTACTCAGATATTAGGAATAAGATCTTGAGCTTTGCAGGCAAATGGATGGAACTAGAGAATATTATCCTGAGTGACGTAACTCAGACCCAAAAGGACATACATGATATGTACTCACTAATAAGTGGATATTAGCCAAAAAGTAAAATAAAATAAAATAAAATCGTACAGAATACCCAAAATACAGTCCACGGAACTCAAAAATCTCAGCAAGCTGAACTGCCCAAGTGAGGACACCTCAGTCCCACTTGGGAGAGAGAATAAAGCAATCACAAATGGGGAGGGAGGGAGGGAAAGTGGACAGTGTGGGGGAGAGTCTGGGAAAGAGGGGAGCTGGATCTGGTATTGTGTGAGGGAAAAGGATCGAAGCCCTGAGGGCCAGCAGAAGGAATGTAAACAGGCAACCTTAGGAAATAGGAGGTTGGGGGGGGGACCCGCAGAATGCACCAGAGACCTGGGAGGTGAGAGACTCCCAGGACTCAAAGGGAGGAACCTTATATGAAATGTCATACAGTAGGGAGAGGGAACTTATAGAGCCTACCTCTACCAGGAAGACAAGACATCAAGTGAGGGATGGGGTTGCCACCCCACAGTCACATCTCTGACCCATAATTGTTCCTGTCCCAGAAGCTATTAGCTTCTGTCCACTAGTATCTTTATTGATCTATCAAGAACCATTTGGGGAACATGACCTCCAGCATTTACACTTAGATTCCTGATGAATGCACCTGAACCACCCCTTACAAGGATATTTTTTCAAATGGTGAATATATTCCAAAATTAGTGACACTTTCTTTAAATTTTCTCAGTTCTAACACAACTGAGATTATCATCTGAATTCCTGATAATTTTGTGGATGATTATCATCTGTTGGTGTTTGTTGTATACTAACCAGATAAACTTATGATTTCTTTGTATCAACCATTAGTTACCTTTTTGTAACTTTATCTTCTGTCTCTACTTGAGTATATGCCCTAAGTAATATTTGAAGTTCCTCTTAACATCTGTGTCTATGTCTCCTTTTCTTGTTCATCCTGTTCTGTAAGTTTTTGCATCCTCTGCTTAAGGTTTTGTTTTTACTTTTTAATTTTTTATATTGTAATTTTGATATTTTGATTGTAATTTTATTTTCACTAATTAATTTTAAAAGATTTTCTTCTAAGTCTTGTTTTCAATTTTCATTATCTCTCTGTTGTTCAGTCTGACCTGTGAGATGCCATATCCTTTATTCTAGTGTCATCTCCAGCTCCTGTCTCCCATCTATTATTTCTCTCTTTGTTATTTATCTTCACATATAAATTCTGTAACTTTAGTTCTAGTGATTTTTCTAGGCCATGTTTTCAAACCTTAAATTTTTTGCTCTGTTGTTTTTTTCCTTCTATGAATTCCTGCATTTTCTGTTTTAGGTCTTGTTTCTACTACTAAAATTTTCTTTACTTTGTAATTTTGATATTGTAGCATTTGAATTAGTTTCATTTACTAACTTTATAAATTATCTTCCAGGCTCTGTTTCCAAATTTTATTTCTATTTGTGATGGTTTGTGTATGTATAAGCTAGGGTGGAACACTATTAGGATGTGTGTGGCCTTCTTGGAGTAGGTGTGCTGCTGTGAGCATGGCCTTTAATACCCTTGTCCTGCTTGCCTGGAAGCCAGTCTTTTCCTAGCAGGCTTTAGAGGAAGATGTAATATGCTGAGCTCTTCCTGTACCATGACTGCCTGGATGTGTCCATGGTCCTGGCTTGATAACAATGTACTGAACCTCTCAAACTATAAGCCAGCCCCAACTAAATGTTATTCTTTTAAGTGTTGTCTTGGTGACAGTGTCTGTTCACAGCATCAAAACCCTAACTAATATAGAAGTTGGTACTAGCCACTGGGGTATTGCTGTGATAAGCCTAACCATACTTTTGTTTAGAAGAATGTGGGTTTGGAAAGAAATAGAATGCTTTAGGTGGGGCTTAATGGACTATGCTAGTAGGGATATGGAAGACTATTGCTGAGGATGATTTGAACTTTGGAAGCCTGCCTCTAGACGTTTCAGAGGAGATGAACTTTAATATGTGGCTGAGAGACTGTTCTTGTAATATTTTAGTGAAGAATGTGTCAGCTTTTTGCACTCATATGAAGAGTCTAACTGAAGTTAAGGTAAAGAGATTTATATTAATTACATTGACAAAGAAGTCTCAAAAACAAAAACAAAAAACAAAAACCAAAACAAAAACAAAAAACAAACCTCAGCAGAGACTTAGTTCTCTGGTGAAGTTTCATGAAATGTGGTTTGAAAAATTGTTACAAGCGTAGAAAATAGAAATATTAAACATATGGTTCAAATATTAAAGGAGCACCAGGAATTAGAAAGGAACTGAATCCTGTGTTCAAGGATATTAAGTTGAATTAAGGGTATGGCGACCTTGGAGCAAGATCTGACCCAGCTATGTTTAGTTCCAGGCATGGTAGTATAAGCTTTTAATCCAAGGAGGCAAAGCCAAGCAGATCTCTGAATTCAAGCGCAGACAAGAACAGAGCAAGTTCTAGTGTAAAAAAAAACTTAAATCAAGGCTTTGTTGACTACACCCTTAATCTCAGTGTTTAGGAACCAGGCATACAGAAATCTGAGTTCAAAGATAGTCTATAGAGCAAGTTCAAGATAGCCAAGCTTAAGCAGTAAAGGAGTTGCAAAACTGAAAGCTGGTGATATAATATAACAAACAGGCATGTTCCAGCCCTAGCAAGCAGCAGAACTCATCAGCTTTGCCATGTGGGTCTGGATTTAGAGTCAAGAATAGAAGGGACTACTGGAAAAAGTGATGCTGCTTAGCTAAAGCAAATAAGTTACCATGATTAATAAGAGACCAGAGTCACTGAGGTGAAATCTGGGAAGTGTTTTCTGAGAGCACAAAGAAGCTGTACTCCAGAGGTATATAAGGTTGTTCCTTATGCTTCAGCTGAACTTGGTAATGTGTAAGAATCACTTAAGTGGTGCTGGTTTTGAATGTATGAAGTGGTCATGGAGAGATCTAGGTATAGTCTCTTGAACTGCCAGTTTGAAGCTGTCATGAAGTCAGCCTGTCTCAGTTCTCTTATTCCTCCCTTAAGTAATTCAAGATGGAAAAAATCATAATAAGGATATGATATAATTGAATTTCTGATGACTGGAGCTCATCTACATTTGGGTTGTCACTGTAGATGTTTGGCACTCAAAAGTCCCAGGAAACTGGCATCAGAAATGCACAGGCTTTAATTGTGACCCACAACAAATAATGAGCTTAGGCCTGAGAATTAGCAGTAATAATGGCACAAATAAGCAGGAAAAGGGTTTAAAGTCCTGTCTCAAACCCCTCTGAGGACATGTTTTAGGTCTGAGTTACTGTGCTTTAAGGAGTCCCCAAGGTATGGAGGGCAGGGGCCTGGTGTAGGTCATCTGTGCTGGTGATTTCTTTGCCTCTAGGGTCCTTCTCCTGGTTTCCATACATCCTATATCTCCAGTAGGTATTATCTCTCTGGACTGGATCCTCTTCCCTTATTCCAGTTCCACGTTATCTTTCTTTTCCATCAGTCTGTCCATTCTCCCTGTAAGGCTTGATGGCTCAGCCAGGTACACAAATGGGTTGACTACTCCTTATGGGAAACCACAAACAACATGTAAACCTATTGTTAGAAGTGGGCATTACCTCAACATTGATTATCTATAGGATCTTGCCCGATGACCAGTGACAATGGTATAGCTCAAGGGATCATGGCTCCCTAGTGCTTGTAAGCAGGGGTTAAACTAGGCTTGGAAAAAAATTTTTAAATTAATGTAAATAAAGTTAAATATTTATGTTTCATATGTGCATATATGAGTCCCATTTCCCTCTTCTTGTAATTATTCTTTAAGAGAAGCATTTGCATGCTCAATTATGGCTTGTCTTTGGGGATTGTAGGGAATGTCTCTGCTATGACTCATATTCCATTGGTCACAAAAGACTTTAAATTGAGAGCTTATAAGGGTCGACTGTTGACCATGTTAATTACATAAGGAACCCACATGGCAGTTTTCATAGCACATATGGCCATTTAGAAATGAAGGAAATGTTTATATTAATAACCACATGGATATGTTTCTGATGTCCAAAAAAGGAAACATGTGTAACATTCATCTGTTAAAGAGAGGTAGCGGATGTGGCACATGTGGGGTCTAAAGGATCTAGTGGGAGGAGTGATCTACAGGAGGTATAGGTACAAACTTATGTTTTCATGTGAATTCTAGTGCTAACTGTCCTTGTTGTCTCTGATATGAGTTTGTCCCTCCAGTGATCCTAGTTGTGTCAGAACTCCTCAGAGTCAAGCTGTATCTGTGATTTCTGTTATTCTGTGATGCTGTGATCCTGAGATTCTGGTGTGTATCAGAGCTCCTGGGATTAAAGCTGCCCCTGGGATCCTAAAATCCTGAGTGACCAAGCTTCTGAGATCCTGTTGTGTCAGAGCTCCTAGGAGTCAAACTTTCTCTGGATGTTGCAGGAGTGGTTGGTGAGCCAGATCCTTGGTTCTGCACTGGAGACAAGTACAAGCTGGAAGGAACCTGTGCCTCTGGCTGGATGGGGGTTTGTGTTTACCTGGTTCATATGTAGGTTCCACTTATGCTGGGTGTTGGGAAAGATGTTGTGCCCTCAACTGTCATCTTGAGTGTGATAGAGCTCCAAAGATCCTGGGTGTGTCTGATCTCCTCGGAGTAGAGCTTCCTCTGTGATCCTGTGATCCTGGGCATTTCAGAGCACCTGGGAGTCAGGGTCCCTCTGGGTGTTGTAAGAGAGAATGCAGAGCCAGCACAAAGTAACAAGAAAAACAACACTAACAACCCTAAAAATAAATCTACCATTGACCTATTCATATCACTCACTCCTAGACATATACTCATAGGACTTTATTTCCTACTTAACAGACACTTGCTCACTGGTGTCCATTTCTGCTCTATGCACAATAGTCAATAAATTGAACAACAGAAATGTGCTTTAGTAGATGAATGGATAATAAAGATACAGCACAGATACACAGTGTCATACTCTTCAGATATGAAGGCATGATTATTTAACTATAAGATCCTACTTTGTCTAAAAGAAAATGCTTAGACTTTGAAAATGTAGCCTTCATACAGGATAATAGTTTACTATCAGAGGATAAGATTTGGAAAAATATTCTATAGAAGCAAAATTAAGTATTTTGGAATACCGCAAACAAAGAAGTGAAACATTTCTATAGTGAAAATTTCAGGATACTGATATGGGAAATTACAGATGATACAAGCATATAAAAATTTTAATAATCCTTAGTAGGTAGAATAGTGTAAATATGATTATACTCTCAAAACTTAATTAGAGAATTAATGTAATCATGACATTAAGATCTTTGTCATATTTCACATGGTTAGGAAAAATAATAGAAGAACTCATGTGGAACCACAAATGTCCACAATTGGTGATTCCAAGGAGTAAGAAGAAGCAGCAATAATATTACAGTACATTTTATTATATTTCTATTATTTATTTTTTAATTTTGTATGTATTTGATCATATTCTTTCCATCTTCAAAATATATCCAAATCCTCTCCTCTTCCCTACCCATGAGACATTAAATTCTTTCTCAGAAAGCAATGCAAAATCCCAACACAACACAAATCCTAGAAAAAAAATAACAACACCAAAGAGAAAACAACAAACTACAACAAAAAATTGCTAAATAATACAAAATGTTGGAGTCTATTTTTTTTCTGGCTAACTATTCCTGAACATGTATCCTGCCACAGAAGGTTTGATACTCCTGTATCATACCATTGTACATAATGTTTTGTTCCTTTCCAAGAATGTATAAGTGAGAGTTTAGTTGTCAACCACCAAACTAGTGTCAAGGTTTCCTTTATTTGATTTATTCATTCATTTAAAAATAATAAAAAATAAAATATAATAGTGATGAGGCAAAAAGGAAAGAAAATAACCTTAGAAGGAACAAGAATAATACTACTTATTTGCACACTCAGGAAACTCACAGAAATTCTAAACTGGAAACCATAGAGATGAAGGACCTGGTGCTGATCTTTGAAGGCCCTGTGCATGCTGCACCAAATTCTTTGAGTTCATATGACCCTTGCTTAATTAATTCAGAGGGCCCTGTTGATCTGATGTCCTTCATCTATTTTGGATCTTACATTCTTTTTGCCTCATCTTCCTAGGGTATTCCCTGAGCACTGAGAGGAAGAATTTGATGGAGGTACCCTATTTACTCCTGTGTGTTCCAAGAACTATTGTTTCCCATAATGTCTGGCTATGGGACTCTTCATTTGTTTCCATTAGGAGTCATTTTATTGATATGCTTTTCTTTCATTTTAGACCAATAGGGTTTGGTTTTATCCTAGATGTCTCTGATATTTCATCTCTGTCTCTTGGTCAATGAAGCAGTGTCAGGTATAGGTTCTATCTCTTGGAACAGACCTTAATTAAAACCAATGGTGGTTTCTTACACATGTTTTGTGCCACCATTGCCATAGCATATGTTGCTGGCAGTACAGACTGTAAGTCAAAGTCAAAGTATTTGTGGGTGGGTTTGTGCTTATGTTTCTTTTTTCATGGGTTGTTGCGTATCTACCTGCACCAAAGACACTAAAACATAGAGGTGAGGACTTATAGGTACAATGTTTATTTCTCTGTTTTCAATGTGTTGTGTGGCCATTGTCCTCAGTGATGGTGCCCTGCTATCATTTTGCCAAGAGCAACCCATTTTCAAAGCAACAGTCTGACTTATTTGGACATTTTCATGGTCAAAACACTTGGTCAAACCTCATATGAATGCAACCCAATCCTGGGACAAGAAAACTCGTTTGGTGACACAAAATGACCAGGTAAGATCTTGTTTCCCATATTATTAGAAAATAATATGATTACCATCATCAATTTTAGGAAGTTTCTACTATACTAGTTTATCATATTATCCTCCAGATGCCCCTCACTTATAGCTGACTCTCCCCTCATTCATCTCTCAACCATATCTCATCTTCCCATCTGATGTTCCCGTTAGATCTCCTCCAGCTTCCATTCCACGCATAAAACTACTATATTTGTCTTTTTCCAGGAAGAACCATGTATGCACTGCTAATCACTTCCTCTGTATCAAACCGGTCTGGATGTACACATTGAAGCTTGATTATCGGATATTTAATACTTAATTCCTATATGTAAGTAAATATATACCATATTTAACTTTCTGTGTCTGGATTACCTCACCTAGGGTGATTATGTTCTAGTCCCACACATTTGCATGTAGATTTCATGTTGTCATCTTTTTCTTTTTTCTTTTCTTTTCTTTTCACTTCCCTCCCCTCCCCTCCCCTCCCATCCCCTCCTCTCTTCTCTCCTCTGCTTCCTTCCTTATTTATTTATTTATTTTTATTTATTTATTTATTTAGTTAGTTTTTTTGAGACAGTGTTTCTCTGTATAGCCCTGGCTGTCCTGGAACTCACTTTGCAGACCAGGCTGGCCTCGAACTCAGAAATCCGCCTGCCTCTGCCTCCCAAGTGCTGGGATTAAAGGTGTGTGCCACCATGCCCGGCTGTCATTTTTTAAAAACATGACCTGTCACCTTGCTTCATTGGTCGTTGCGGTTTGACCAATTGACAAACCATTGTTTCTGTTTTTCTGAATTTCTTTAAGAGATTTATTAATCTCTTAGAGGACCTCTAAGAGATCATCCCCATAAGGCTCTTTTAAGGTCTATTTCTTGTGCCTCTGCTCTGCTAAAATATGCAGGGCCTGCTTTGTTAGGATAGCTGAGCTCAATTGGGAGACATGTGGCCCCCACTGTTAAATATTGTGTTCTTATGCTGGTGTCTACATATCTAGGATTGGAATGATTATAGATCTAGTTGCTAATTTCTGTATTTATTTCTGTTGATTGTGTTTATTGTTCCTTGGTGTCTGTTTCTGCTGTTTGTTAGGATAGTGTAATGACTTTGTGTTGCTTGGTAAGTAAGTTTCTTTAGCCCTGATAGGTGTGGCTCATTGGAGTTCTGGGTAAAATGTATTTATGTGTATTAGGGGCTGAAAGATAGAAATGGTGATGGGTTGGGCATCCCAAGAGGAGGAAAATTGGTTGTTTTCTACCAGGATCTGCTTATTGAATTCCACAACGAGGGCAGGGACTGAGTAGAGGGTATATCAGCCAGTCCATTGCAGATCTTGAGATGAGTGTTGGGGGGTTGACTTGTTGGAAGAAAGGCAGAAGTGAGTATCTACAATTACTCTACCTAGTTCCCTGAAAATATTTACCCATGTGATTGCAGAGAAAGCCAGTTGGAGTTTGGAATGGGGTGGAATAAATCAAATAGTTTGGGGAGGTTGGTTAGAAGGGGGAGATCTGTGTGATCCACTAGAGATGAGGTGGGGGTGAGGCTGCCTCATGTGCTTTTTTGCACAGATAGGGATTGAGAATGATAGACTGAACTTAGAGAAATGGAGAGAGTGGTCATAATATGCTGTTAGCCTACTTGCATCCTTGGCTGGGCTGGCCTGTGGGCCAGGAGTGGGGATACGTGTTGGAGATTGAGGGTGGAATAAAGGCATGTTGGAGGGGGAAGATTAGAAGGAGAAAATCTATGTGTTCCACTATAAATGAGAACAGAGGTCAAGGGATGCTGAAGGAGGTATTATGTTACTGAGCTGAGAATTGGACTGACTGGAGGATTTGATTAGGAGGAATAGAATGAGAGGTGAAGGCCTGCAATTGAATTACCTGTTTCCATAGTCATGGAGGACTTAGGGTTTTGATTTCAAAAGTGCATGCCAGGCCCAGTTGCTCTCCACACTACTGGCTGCCTTTATATCAGAATATAGAATCCTCAGCTTCATACTTTTCCAGCATCTTCTCTGCCTGTGTGATACCATTGTCTATGTCATAATAATAGTGGACTAAGTTACTGATACTGTAAACATGCCCTCAATTAAATGTTTTCAGTTGCCTTAGTCATGGTGTCTCTTCACAGCATTAGGACAGTGACCAAGAGAAAGATTTTAATTTTTTCCAATTTTCTTATATTTGTTATGACTTCTTTTGGGCTGTAATATGTATTCGAATTTTAAAGTTCTATTGTCTATTGAGCACAAGGTATATTCTGCACTATTTAAATGAGATGTTATGGATGTGCTAAACAAATTGGATCTATGATGCAATTTATTTCAGATACTTATGCTAATTTTACCAAGATACCCTTTTAATCAATACTATATTGTACTTATGACTCACTGCAGCTATACTGGGATTTATCTATGTAATTAGCTGTACCTTTGTTCAGGAAGAATGTTTAGAATCCTAATGTTGATGGACTCTTTCCCTAATTATTGACATATCCTTGTCATTTTAAGTAACTTTTTACAATGTTTACTCAGCTATTAAACAGCCACAGCTGCCTGTTTCCTAGGTCCATTTACTTGGAATACTTTTCCCACCCTTTTGCCCTAAGGTAGTGTGATAGTTACTGTTGTTGTCAACTTGACTACATCTGGAATTAAATAAACACAAAGAAACATTTGAAGTGGAAAAACCCATCTTATCTAAAATAAATGCTGCCCTCACTCCCAGTCCCCCTTCACAGAGTCCTTCTACCCAACCCCCATCCTCTTCTCCTCTGAGAGGGTAGGCCCCTCCCATGGGAATCCCCCTACCCTCCAATATCAAGTCTCTGCAGGATTACATACATCCTCTCCTACTGCAGCCAGACAAGGCACCCATGGAGACTGAGCTGCACATCTGCTACATATGTGCTGGGGACCTCAGTCCAGCCCATGTATGCCCTTTAGTTGGTGGTTCAGTCTCTGAGGGCTCCCATGGATCCAGGTTAGTTGACTGTTGATCTTCCTGAGGAGTTTCTATTCAGTTTGGGTGTTCAGGGCTTTTAACCCTTTCCCCAGCTCTTCCATAAGGGTTCTGTCCTATGTTTGGATGTGGGTATCTGCATCTGTTTCAGTCCCCTGCTGGGTAGAGCCTCTCAGAGGACAGTTATGCTAGGCTCATGTTTGCAAGCATAGCAGAGTACTGTTAATAACGTCAGGGATTGGTGCTTTCCCATTGGTTCGGTTTCAAGTTGGCCCGGTTATTGGTTGGCCTTTCCTTGCTCTCTGGTCCATCCCTGAATTTGTTTTAGGCAGGGTAGACTTTTGGGTGGAGAGTTTTGTAGGTGGATTGGTGTCTTTTTCTCTGCCATGATGTCTTATGGGGATCATACTGAATATAGCCTATACCATGAAAATTTCCAGCAAGTAGTGGTGCACATGGTAAAGAAAATTACAGTGTTCTGCTGTCTGGAGTAAAGTTCCTGATAGGTCTGAGTAGGTGTTAGCCTCTGCAACTATATTCCTTCATTTGATAGAGGAGTTCATAAGACCTAGGTTTCTGGTGAACCAAGATCTAGGGTTAACACAGAAGTTATCAGGGAAATCAAGGTTACCATACATTAAACAGGAAGCAGTCATGGCTGGGCATATGCAGCAAATTAAAGAAAGCAGTAAGAAGGTATCCTGAAGAGACCATGTTGTATCAGCACTTGTAGAAAAGTTTCTGGCAGTCAAGTCTGACATATGCTACCTTAAGTAGTTTTATGAACACATATATTGTAGTCTCATTTCTGTTGCTGTCTTAGAATATCAGAACATAAAGCATCTAGTGAAAGAAAGAGCTGTTTCTATTCACAGGTCCATATTACAGTCCATTATTGCAGGGAAGTCACAGCAAAGGGAACTTTAGGCATCCAGTCATATCACACTCCAAGTCCAACACCACGAAAATGAGTATATATTTGATCTTTTCCTGGCTTGCTTGCTTGCACTCAGCTTGACTTCCTGCTCATACAGTTATGGGCAGTGTGCCTGAATCATGATGCCACCCACAATGACCTTTCCCCATCAATTAATTAAAGGTTCCTTAGGACACCCCAATGTAGATAAACTATACATTGAGGTTCTCTTCTCAATGATTCTATGTTGTGTCAAGTTGGTAAAGAAAGCTTGTCATCAAGGCATAATTATTATACAATTTGTTGAAATAAAACTTTTTATTGCTTGAGACAACAGCTTTTAAAAACTTCTCTACAGTAAAAGAGAACAGACTAGGGAGATGTAGCCACCTGTTAAGAAGATGGTAGTTATGAGACTGTACCAGAGTGTTCTTGTTCTACTTCCCCATCAACACATGTCATTGTGGAAATGGTTGCTGTACCATAGAGCACAGAAATACATTGCATCATCCTCAGTCTGTGCCCCTGTGATGGTGAGGGCAGCCTTGTCTCCAATCAGAGAGCCTGAGAATCTGGCAGGAGCACCTGGAGCTCGGTTGTTGGTACCACCTATTAGACCAGTGAATAAATGATCTGTTTTTTCTTGGACCCAGTTGGCATAGTTACTAGTTGTAACAGCCCCAGTACTTGAGCGACAAGTGAGTGTGACTGTTCCACCAGGTGATGTGGTGAGTGCAGATTCCTGAGTCACAACAGCCTGGGAAATGGCCCCTGCAAACAGGTGAGAAATCCAGTCATCAGTAGCAAATCAGAGACAAGATGTGCATTGTTGCATACCCACTGCAGTGTAGAAAGGACGCTGACCTGAGCAGAGAGCCAGGAGAGAGAGTATACGTGAAGTCCAGGCCATAATTCACAAACCAGGTCTATTCTTTTCAAGATTTGTCAGCACCAGGCAGTGACACAGACATAATATAACCCTTAGTATGGGCTGGGATGGGCTAGTAATGCAAATTAGCTTCATTTACAGGTTTATTATAAGATGTCCTGTGAAATCTACTACACTGACACAAGTAGCTGGTTACATGTTATAAGAACAGAGCTCAGGGGCGTTAGTCATCAGTTGTTCAGGCCTATCCAGAGTCATAAACATCCACTATCAATATTCTAGAGTGACAATAGTCATGAAAATCTTGTGTCACCACGTATTGCCCTACTCACAGTGGAGAGCATTACAAATATGTAGGCCAGTTTAAAGGAATGAATAAGGAGAAAAACACAAAGTTTTTATAGTACATTAATTATGGAAAAGTGATTTATACTATGTTTGTTCATTCCAATGGTCAGTTCATGGAAGAAGATTAATGTGTGTAATATAATGAGTATAAATCTGGGAAATGATATAATTATAAAGATGAATTTAGAAATGGACGGAAAAGGGCAGAGAGTGCCTAGATTTTAAAGACTCCTGCATTTCAAAGCAGTCCATTTTAGAATTAACACAAATAATTCAAACAGAGTATCATTCTGTTCTAGCTCAACAATGCATTAATACTTGGTAGAAATATTCACAGTTCAGAGAAGTTAATGTGCATATAGCAACAAAACACCCTAGTATATCTACATAAAGATGCTCTGAAAAGATTGGAAAGGGTCAATTGCATACAAAGACAAACTGACAACTGTGTTTTGAAATCAAAATGACAATATTTAAAAAACATTATTTCTTTGTGTATGTGCATGTTTTGTAAAAATAGGATGCAGTTTAAAGCAACACAGCAGATGGATGACTGGATCTATTTGTAAAATGGATGGATGTGGAAGGGAAAATGTAGGGTGACAGAATCTAACTTTTCATTTTGTTAAATATGTATGTATACCTGTTCTAACATTCTCAAAATCAATTTTTAATATAAATTATATGTGTACACTTTGTCTTCAACGTGGGCATATATTTGAGAACAAATCTTGTTTACAAAACTTGTTTAAAGTATATCATAATAATGTAATTCTGAAAATACTAATAACACCATGTCTATATTAGAACCTTTGCACAGAAGATTAATAGAAATATGGTTCATCTAACCTGAATTGTGATGCATATTTCTCACATTTTCTTTTTTTTATAATTAATTAGTTTACATTGATACAGAAAAATATTTAAAATTATAAAGAAGTTGTATAAACATAAAATTTATTTCAGTTGTATTTTAATTCAAAATATGAAAAAATTGAGTTTGTGTGTATGTCTTGAATTTCAATTTTTTTCTTTTTTTAATATATTTTTTATTACGTATTTTCCTCAATTACATTTCCAATGCTATCCCATAAGTCCCCCATACCCTCCCCCCCACTCCCCTACCCACCCATTCCCACTTTTTGGCCCTGGCGTTCCCCTGTACTGGGGCATATAAAGTTTGCGTGTCCAATGGGCCTCTCTTTCCAGTGATGGCCGACTAGGCCATCTTTTGATACATAAGCAGCTAGAGTCAAGAGCTCCGGGGTACTGGTTAGTTCATAATGTTGTTGCACCTACAGGGTTGCAGATCTCTTTAGCTCCTTGGATACTTTCTCTAGCTCCTCCATTGGGGGCCCTGTGATCCATCCAATAGCTGACTGTGAGCATCTACTTATGTGTTTGCTAGGCCCCGGGCATTTTCTTTTTGTATACATGTGATTCACGAACATTTCTATGACAATGTCAATATTTGGTGTTAGGATCTTGAAACTGTCAGGAAAGTACTGTTTGAATATTGGGGAATCACAAGGAACAAGAGATTAAGAGCAAACCTTGTCAAGCAGAAATTAAATTTAAATGTGGAGTGGAAAATGAGATTTAAATAAAAAAGAAAAATGGTTACTGGTAAGATCATCAGGGGATCAGTGTTAATGATCATGGAAATAGCAGAGCTTCCAGAACTCAGTGAATAGGGGGCTGGATTTGACTTGGTTATGGACACAGACAGGTGTTGACCTTGTTTCCAGCCTTCACAGGAAGGAGAATGTGTACTTCTATTCACCTCTTGATATTTAATATTGAATATTTCCATCAGTTTGGGATTGAGTGAAATCAGAAGTTTTGGCAAAATAAACTATACCTGAACAGTAGGGCAATGGGCAGTGGCTGAATGTTGGCGTTCTCTATACCTCAACAAGATAGACAGTGTAGGCAGCTGAGTACCCATAACTTGGCAAAGACCATGAGAGAATACCCAGTTGGGGTCAAAATAGGTGTTCCTAGGTATTCCTGGTCCAGGTGAGCAATGTGCAGTAGGAATTGAGATCTGCAAATATACATATCTCCCTCTGACTTGAGGGAAGAGCAGAAGGAAAGGCAAACACAAGTCACAGATGGAGGGACACTGATCCTTACTTTACAGTGGGCTGACTCTGCTTCTTGTCTCATAGTATCCATACCTCTTGCCAGAACCTGAGTTTTCTCTACAAATATGTTTTCACCCGTGATTACCTCACTCTTCTCTCAAAAGTATTGTTGATGGCCCCCCTCTCTCTCACACACACACTCACACACACACACACACACACACACACACACTTAGTAAGACAAAGTTTGATTTTTGTCTTGGGAACCAGCCAGGAACCAGTACCAGATGAGCAAGGTATAGGTCTGCTTAATAAACTTACAGACTTGAGAAGATGCAGCTACTGATTCTTAATTAGTGAGCAAATGGCAATTCTTCTGTGCCAAGTTTTCTTTGGGGAAATGGTCCTTAGTAATTGATTTACTGCAAACCAGGACTGTGGCACAGGCACAAGGAGCACAGGCTTCATGTCCAAGGAGATATTTTCACTTTGCAGCTCCCCTAATCTCTGACTGAATTAAAACATTCCTAGACTAATTTCTAACTTTTGTGGCTCTGATATGCTGTGTGTAATTCTAATTCTGAAATCTCTCACTATCAAGAAGCTCTTCCCAGTGAACTATATCTACTGTGCATTATGTTTATGAGCTGTAAAACCCTTCTAGCACCTTGTTACACCATGAGAGTCAGATCAAAGGAGGCCCTGTGTTTTTTGCGATGGATTTTCCCCCTGGGAGGAATCAGGTGTTGTAACACTGTAAGGGGCCAATGAGCAACTGTACATGGTTCAGTGAATTTAAACATGTTGTCTCTGAAGACTTCTGAGAAGGGTCACACCACCCTCTAGTGGCTTTATTATTCTCACTTGTTCATTTAACCACTCTTACTGTACTAGGCAACACTACATTTATTTGGCAAGCTGCTTAATAAGTATTACATTTTTCTCTTCAATTATTTCAGTTTATATTTTGTTTCAGAAATTAGTCCCAAGTTTTGTACATTGATTTCAATGTTTTGGGGATTTATCCTTAATTTAGTGCTTTGACAAAACACAAGTAATGATTTTCATGACTGAAAAAGAAAATCATTGATTTTGAGCATCATATGTACAGGTTACTTTAGTGAGAATCATACTTAAGAAATTAAAGAATGTGGGAAAACAAATAGTCCAAGATTGGGTTAATGTATCCAAGATCATGGATCATGTATTAGATACTAGTGACAGAATTTCACATGCTGTGTCCAGAATTATTGCCAAAATTCAACATTATGTGACACTTTATGACAACTAACCTCAGAGGACATAATTGGAAGTTCTCATGTGTCTTCAACTTGATTGGTTTTGTTTTCTCTGCAAAATAACCCAATTCAATTTAGAGGAGGATTACATGTTTACAGTGGTATGAAAGTCTTAGAGGAGCCTAAATCCCCCAATTTTCTGGCATTTTCCAGGACTCTTAGTTGATTGCCTATGTTTAGAATTAATTTTCATGGATTCCTGCTTTGGGGACGTATGGACATTTACTGGGGAAATATTTTGGCACCCCTAACCAACTATATTTTGACAAAATGTATAAAGTCTCTCCTCTCACAGCCTTAATTGTAAATAAGGCTTGCTAATCACTTTGTTAGTGGATAAATTATGACACCTAGAGAATTAAAGTCAACATGGTAGTGTCTTGATTCTAGAGCTTACACTCTGCACATAGTGTGTAGTTACTGCCAATGTGCTTATAATCCTTCCTTGGTTGAAGGGATCAAAGTTTCAGCATATGAAATCACTCTATGAAGGAAGACAGAGAATGAGGAAGGAGACATCGTGAGCACCAACTTTTTACTGTAATGTTCACAAGTAGCATGGGACATGTCTTAGTTAGGGTTTTATTGCTGTGAACAGACACCATGGCCAAGGCAAGCCTTATTAAAAAAACACATTTAATTGGGGCTGGCTTACAGGTTCAGAGGTTCAGTCCGTTATCATCAAGGTGGGAGCATGGCAGTATCCAGGCAGGCATGGCGCAGGAGAAGCTGAGAGTTCTATGTCTTCACCCAAAGGCTGCTAGTGGAAGACTGACTTCCAGGCAACTAGGGTGAGGATCTTATACCCACACCCACAGTGACACACCCATTCCAACCAGGTCACACCTATTCCAACAAGGCCACACCTTCAGATGGTGCCACTCCCTGGTCCAAGGATATACAAACCATCACAGGACATGTATAATCCCACTTTGGGTTCAATTATTTACAGTGGGACAAAATATATTTCAAGCAGGTACAGAATTTTTTCTACCTGTGAAGAAACCCAGAGGTAAAGAATCAATTTTTATGTGTTGCTTTTACCAAAGCCTTTGTCAGTAAATATTGAAGGTGTTCATCACAATATTGTCTAGAACTAAAAACTAGAATCAATTTTGAAATGCAATCAAAATAATGATGGCAGGTGCTTCCTTTAGTCATAGTTTGTTGTAAGGTGGTGGTGGTGTATGTTTGTGTGTGTGTGTGTGTGTGTGTGTGTGAAGGTGTGTGTGCACGTGTCTATGTGTGTTTGTGTCTAATGTGAGGGGGGATTATAGCCCAAATTTTCTGAATTTTCTGTATGTGTGTCATTGGTATATAAGATAGATTTTGGTTTTTTGTTTATTTTGAATCATTCCATTATGCTGAAGTTATTTATCAGCTCCAAAACACTTGTGGAGCGTTTAGAGTATCTTGTACAAAAAAAATCATCATCTGAAAATAGAGTTACCTTTATGTCTTTTGCCATTCATAACCCTTTTATTACCTTCCATTAACTTACTGCTTTAGAGCATATTATAAGTAATAAATTGAATAGTAGTGCCAGGTTTCAACATCCTTCTTTTTCCCCCCATTAGTGGAAGTGCTTTAAATTTTCCCCACATAATTTTTGTTATGTTTTGTTGTCCTTTCATCCCTAGGCCCTCTATACATTTTGTAAAATGTAAAGTTGTTTCTGATTTATCACATAGGAGGTCTGAACCTCAATAGTTTGAATGAATTACTTAGTGCTGGGGAGGATATGATTACATTAGGGTAAATGTGTAGTTGCCAAAAAAAAAAAAAAATGATTTCATGGTGCAGTGAAATATGTAAGCAGGCAGCCCATCCAGAGCATTAGGCAAATTTTTGGGATCTATAGATGTGTCAGAATAATAATGTGCATTATATTTAAAACCAGAAAACTAAATATCAAGAAAACAAGTAAACAAGTTGAAAATGTACTTAGATCTACAGAGACTTGATGTGCCAGTGTTGGGTGATACACAGAAGGGCCTCCATGTCTTAGAGGACATGGACAGGGGAGTGGGGAGAGAGATTGTGTGAGGGATGGACCAGGAAAGGGGGGGGATAGCAACTAAGATTTGAAGTGAATAAATAAATGAATAAATAAATAAATAAAAAACAAAACAAAACTAAACAAACAAAAACAAGCAGCAAGAAAGAAAATTTATAGGCACAAATTTATTAAAAGAAGAATTATAAATTGATAGTGTACACTTCATAAAAAGTATCCAACCTCTTTACCATAAAAAATAAAGAATAAAACCACCTTAAGATTCTATCTCACCTAAGTCATGATGCCAGTCAAAAAGAATACAAATTATAGCAAATACTGTTATGGAAATGGTCAAAGAAAACACATATACACTGTTATTAGGAATGCAGTATACTTCAACTTAAAAAGAGCTAATAAAAATGAAGTACACGGTACATATATACAATGGAATATTATTAAACTACAAAGAAAAATGAAATATTGAACATTGAAGATAAATTGATAGAACTAGACAAGGTTTTACTAATTGAGGTAAACCAGACACAGAAAAGAAGCTTCATATATTCTCTATCATTAGTGGCATCTAGCTCCAAATATTCAGATGTGAAAATACATCCTAAAATGAAAAAAAAAATCCAAAAAGTAAAAAACGGTTATGTTGTGCCTCAATAGAGAGAGAAATAACAAGGTACCAGTGATCTGAATGGGAAAATTATAAATGGGGGTTGGTTATATTTAAGGAGGTAGGGAGTTAAATACAGGAGGAGGAATAACAGGTACATAACCATAAAGATGACTGGGAAAGTTGTAAAAAATAGTTCAGATAGCTATCTACATAATAACACCCATATACACGTAAGTTGCTGTATTGACATGTTCCAGCCTCAGCTTGAGAGAAGATCTTGTAGAAGGGGTGAATGGGAATAGAGGAAGACAGATTCATAGTTAGTGATGGATGCAAGATGAAAATTCTGTAATATCCTTGAAATAGTTCTCTCTCCCAGTCTTTATATGCTAAGCTTCTTCTTTAGAAATTGAATACCAGTTTAATCATGTACTCCAGGTTCACTTTTGATCATTCTGTGAATCAGTATTTTATTACCTTAGCCCCTTGACTCTTAGAAATAGAATCTTAAATACAGAGCACATTTGAGGCAAATAAACCAGACACAAAATACATTTTTTGACATAGCAAGTCCTATGTATTATTGGTTGTCAACTTGACTATATCTGGAATAAACTGCAGTCCAGAATTGTAGGGCTCACCTGTGATCCAGGACTTGAAGGTGGAAGACAGATGTTTCTGACCTGAATCTTGGCATGGAGATTTTGAGGCATAGTGGCTTTGAAAAGCTTAGGCTCAGGCAAGGTAGTACATGCCTTTAATCTCAGGCACTAAGGCAAGGAGATCTCTGAGTTCAAGATCAGTTTGGGACAAAGCAAGTACTAGATCCAGGCCAGGTGGTGCACATCTTTAATCTGGCTCACACCTTCTGCTGGAGAACTACATAAGGACATTGGAAGAAGGAAGATTCTCTCTTTTTCACCTGATTTCATTTACTTTCCAGAATATCTGTTGGAACCTACTTCTACAAAAGACCAGCTGAAACATCTAACCTGGTGGGACTGAGCAACTACTAGATTCTTGGGCTTCCCATTCACAGGTGAACATTATTGGGGTGGTTGGACTACAGACTTTAAGACATCACAATAAATTCCCTCAATATTAAGTGACATTCCATAACTCCTGTGACTCTAGAGAAATCTGACTAATAAAAAAAATTTGTACTGTGAGTGGTTCTAGAAGAGCAGAAGTATAAGGATGGTTCTTTTTAAAATCTGGAATTAGCTTAATAATTTGTCAGCACCTTCTAATTCACCAGCACCTTCTAGTTCACTGAAACTTCTGCATATATTCTCTCTCCTGGGAGTTCAGAGAATATTGAAGGCATGTGGTAGAAATTATATTTCAAATTAAAGAAGCTAATGCCTTTAATTTTCTTGATCCATCAATTATAACTGGCAACATATAGGATGTCCCAGTGTACAAAACTTTCTACAGTGTGTGGGGAAATATGAAAATGATTTTGCTTGTTTGTTGCTTTTAGTATCTCTGGAAAAATTGATGAAGGAAAAGAATGAGTTGTATGATAGAATTGATTGGCTTCAGATGCAAATAAGCAATCTAAAGTTTTCTAAATGTGCCCTTGAAGAAAATATTCTCTACAGCAGAAAATCAAACTGAAACACATATTGTAAGGTTGGCTGAATTACAGTGAAAATTCAAGTCTTAGCCTCAGAGCGTGTCTTCAGTTAAATAAGGGCAATATTTGGCAAAGAATGGGATCCTATAACTTGGGATGGGGATGCATGGGGGGACCCTGTTGAAGCTGAGAATGTTGACTCTTCAGATTCTCAAGGGTCTAGCTCACCTAAGGAAGTAGTACCTTCAGCTCCACCTCTTGAAGCCTTTTTCACATGAAGAAAATAATCCCTCAGAGTCTGATAAATCAGCAGTGACTTTCTTTGAAGAAAGTGTGGGGCAAGACAATAATGATGTTCCTCAAAGCCCACAATAGTTTCTTCTAGACCTATAATGAGACTCAAGGCCCCTAGAGAGGACATAGAATGTGTATTCCATGAGGAAATGAACTACACTACTAAGGAGCTTAATGAGTTTGCTAATTCATTCAAGCAGAAATCTGGGGAATATGTGTGGGAATGGTCTTTAAGGGTGTGAGATAATGGTAGATGACACACCATCTCCAGTAGGATCTGTGTGACAAGTTCCACAGACTGAGGTGATTGACCTCAATAGGGGGAAGCCTCCTGGAATGGATTGTGGAACTCTTCGCTGGAGAAAAAATATTGAGCCATAGTTCTCATGGCAATCTGTATGTTTTGTTTTCTCTTATTCCTTTTCTTATTTACATGTTCCTGGCAGCCTAGACCAAGAGCTTAAGTGAGAATAATGGATAAGAAACCATTTCTAGAGATGGAGCCACTAGCATGACCTTATCCCCAGGGAAACCAACACTTTACTTTCTAAATCATTTACAAAACTATTATGATAGATAAAAATTTTCCCAACAATAAAATTTCATATGGTTAAATGAGTCATCAAAGGTGGATTTTGGTGTATGGTAAAGGAAGCCTTAATTAGAAAGAATTAAAATAGTTTAAATTTATACATTGAAGACTTATAAAAAAAATCAGGCACTAGATGTTAAATAATAATTGACCATGGGGCTGGAAAGTTAGCTCAGTGGTTAAGAGCACTGACAGTTAAAGATTTATTATCCTGCTCCTGGAAATATGCCACTAGCCTTGGATGAGGGCCCCCACTGAATACATCCTTTTAAAATTGTTAGATTTTGATGATGTATAATGATGTTACCTGTTCTGTTTGTGATTCACTGAATATATAGTTTCAGAGTTGTAATGCTTGGAAGATTTTTTTGTGCT
The DNA here is from genome assembly GCF_978045245.1 of Mus caroli. NCBI lineage: Eukaryota > Metazoa > Chordata > Mammalia > Rodentia > Muridae > Mus > Mus caroli. Next base: position 15,950,197 of record NW_028227272.1, read on the forward strand.
TTATTGTGCCAAATGATTTTTGTTGGTATCTGTTGTTGATAGCCCTGTGGCTAATTAAATTACAAAATAATAATAGCTATGTTCAATTATATCTGAGATAAAATAGTCTGTTAATTGGACAGAAAGTGGGAAATGTTGTGGATAGCGCTGGGGCTAATTATATTTGATGTTAATTCCATTCTCCTGTGAGTAGCAGTGAACAAGGTATGAATCAGAACTCAGGTGATTTCCTGTAAACCTGTTTTCTACCTTAATTTGTAAAATAAAGGAGAGCTGCTTATTGGGCAGATAGAAGGGAAAGTGGAGCAGAAGCTGGTGGGGGGGGGAGAAGAAGGAGAAAATGGAAGAGGGAGAGGACGCAGAGGAGGAGGAAGAAGGAGACAAGCAGAGCAGAAGCATATGGCCTGGAGAAACTGCAAGTTCTAAGGGGTCTCATAAGCTGTGGAAGATGGTAGTATAGTGGTACATCTGCCCAGTCTAGACGCACAGCATGTAATCATATTAACTGTGTTGTGTTTTCATTGCTGGGGCATACTTGGGATGGGAGATTTACTGCAACAAAATGGTGCCCAATGTATTGATTTGAATTCAACTAACCTGAGATAAAAATTCACTGTCCTCCAACCCCTAAATGGGGCTTGGGAAGTGACCTAGGCTGTAGAAATACGGATTTGAGGCTGGCTAGATTTAAGGGGCCTTTGGGAACTAAAAAGGGGAAAGAGGGGAAGGAGGGGGAAAGGAGGATAGCCCACATCTAGCCAGAGTTCCACCTATGCTCTGGGCAGGCAGACACGGGAGGGCTGCCAGATGCTTTCCACTCAGTCCCGGGTGGGCATCTAAGCCACTGACCCCACTCAACAGGGTGTGGACAAGGGGAAACCACAGACCAGGAGCCTGGGGCTTCACCTTTTCGCCCCTGGGTTAATGGAGAGAGGGCTGAGTGAGGGAGAGAGGTTCCCACACAGGCAAGAGTCTGTGCAGCAGGCCTTGATGAACAGAGACAGTGTATGATTTTAGAGCTTTATTATAGAAAGGCAAGGAAGGAGAAAGGAGAGAAGGTAAGAGAGAGAGAGAGAGAGAGAGAGAGAGAGAGAGAGAGAGAGAGAGAGAGAGAGAGAGAGAGAGAGAAAGAGAGACTGGCCATGGCCAAGAGGAGAGAAGGGGAAAAGAGAAAGAGAGAAGAAAGGCTAGAGAGTAAGAGGGAAAGAAAGGAAGAGAGAGGAGAGGAGAGTTGGAGCAAGAGAGTGAGAGGAATGAGAGAGTGAGGAGGGGCCAAACAGCCCCTCTTATAGTGGGCTGCTTTATCTTACTGTTGCTAGGTAACTGGGGAGGAGTTTAGCCTAAAGGTCAGAAGCTTGGGACATTTCCTATGTGACTACTAACCATGCTTCTCTTGTGGGGGCGGTAACAGGAGCCAGGGTTCCAGGAAACACGAGAGAACTCCTTGTAGGTAAATTGTAGGTCCCATGTAGGTGAATTATCACCACCGGGTCCTGGGGTTCAGACCTCAGCTAAGCTGAAAACCAGGCTGTCTGTGCATAGCCCAGTGACCCATAGGGGCCTACAGAGAACAGCAGAGAGGTATCTATGCCTGAGAGAGCTTTTCTGTGTTTGCTTCCCTGTATCCTTTGCTCCCCACCCTGCCTCCCCCATCTCCAAACAAAGACACAGACAACCTGGATCTTTTTACACTCAGGTTCTCCCTGTGAATAAATAATTGGGAGACAAAGGTACAAAAATCTATGGACCAAGCAATTCATTTCTATAAAGAAAGAAATATAACCTTTTGATACTTGAAGAAGGTATAAAAATATAGTGCTCTAATAAGTCTTATGGGATACTCATATTCTGTCTAACGTGGGCTCCATGAGAATTTTGGGTTTAAATCCTGGTTTGACAAGCTGCCTCTTATAACTAGGTGTAGTACCTAAAGATGGGAAATTTCACCTGTGGCTCACAACCAGATAGGGAATATTAGTCACTGACTCCTAGAGAGAGTAGTGATAATCACCTTCTATGAACAGGTATTAATTAATTGAAGTCTGTGTCTCTAGGTAAAGAGCATAACAGATATTATAGTAGTTATTAATAAAATAAATGTCTGTGACTCCTGGTAGAGAGCACAACAGATAGAAGGTATAAATAAATGTCTGTGGTTCCTGGTAGTGAGCACAACAGACAGGATGGCTGCTCTAGGCAGAGAGCTTATTAATTATGTGAAATTTCACATTCAGAATTAGATAGGGAATATTAGTCACTGACTCCAAGTAGAGAGAGCATTGATGATTGCCTGCTATGAACAGATATTAATTAATAGAAGTCTGTGGCTCCAGGTAGAGAGCATAACAGATAGATATTATAATGGGGATTAGTTAAATAAATGTCTGTGGCTCATGGTAGAGAGTGCCCTAATAACTTTTACAGGATACTCATATTCTGTCTATAGTGGGCTCCATGGGAATTTTAGGTTTAAATCCTGGTTTGACAAGCTGCTTCTTATAAGCAGGTATGGAAAGGGGAAAGGAAAGAAAAGGGAAAAGAAAGGAAAGAGCAAAGGAAAGGAAGGAGCAAAGGAAAGAGGAAGGAAAGGAAAATATAAGTGTGAATTAATGTTTTTTTCATAGTTCATGTGTCTTTTATTTGCATTCAATCCTTCTTTATCAGCTAACATTACTCTTTAACACTCCATTTTTTGCATGTTATACATGGCCATATTTGTGTGTGTGTGTGTGTAATATATATTACATTATGTGCAAGGACACACATATGAGGAAGAACACTTTTTTTTTGATATTGTGTGACCTTGCTTAATTATATACACACTAAGTCTCTCCATTTTCTGTCTTATTTTTTTTTGAACCAGAACAAGAAATACTTTTATTAGTTACAGAACATCCAAAGTGTGTGGGTTGTCTCATCGGCTTCCTTTAAGAGCAATGAAAATATTGCAGGCCTTTTTCTGGGAGTTCAGACTGTGGGTCTTTTGGACACAAAATGTTTTGTTTTTTTAATATATTTTTTATTACGTATTTTCCTCAATTACATTTCCAGTGCTATCCCAAAAGTCCCCCATACCCTCCTCCCTAGTTCCCTACCCACACTTTCCCATTTTTTGGCCCTGGCGTTCCCCTGTACTGGGGCATATAAAGTTTGCATGTCCAATGGGCCTCTCTTTCCAGTGATGGCCAACTAGACCATCTTTGGATACATATGCAGCTAGAGTCAAGAGCTCCGGGGTACTGGTTAGTTCATAATGTTGTTGCACCTACAGGGTTGCAGATCTCTTTAGCTCCTTGGATACTTTCTCTAGCTCCTCCATTGGGGGCCCTGTGATCCATCCAATAGCTGACTGTGAGCATCCACTTCTGTGTTTGCTAGGCCCCGGCATAGTCTTACTAGAGACAGATATATCAGGGTCCTATCAGCAAACACTTGCTAGTGTATGCAATGGTGTCATCGTTTGGAGGCTTATTATGGGATGGATCCCTGGATATGGCAGTCTCTAGATGGTCCATCCTTTTGTCTCAGCTCCAAACTTTGTCTCTGTAACTCCTTCCATGGGTGTTTTTCACCCAATCCTAAGAAAGGGCAAAGTGTCCACACTTTGGTCTTCGTTCTTCAGTTTCATGTGTTTTGCAAATTGTATCTTATATCTCAGGTATACTAAGTTTCTGGGCTAATATCTACTTATCAGTGAGTACATATGATTTGAGTTCTTTTGTGATTGGGTTACCTCATTCAGGATAATGCCCTCCAGGTCCAACCATTTGCCAAGGAATTTCATAAATACATTCTTTTTAATAGCTGAGTAGTACTCCATTGTGTAAATGTACCACATTTTTTGTATCCATTCCTCTGTTGAGGGGCATCTGGGTTCTTTCCAGCTTCTGGCTATTATAAATAAGGCTGCTATGAACATAGTGGAGCATGTTTCTTTCTTACTAGTTGGAACATCTTCTGGATATATGCTCAGGAGAGGTATTGCAGGATCTTCCGGTAGTACCATGTCCAATTTTCTGAGGAACCGCCAGACTGATTTCCAGAGTGGTTGTACAAGCTTGCAATCCCACCAACAATGGAGGAGTGTTCCTCTTTCTCCACATCCTCACCAGCATCTGCTGTCACCTGAATTTTTGATCTTAGCCATTCTGACTGGTGTGAGATGGAATCTCAGGGTTGTTTTGATTTGCATTTCTCTGATGATTAAGGATGTTGAACATTTTTTCAGGTGCTTTTCATCCATTTGGTATTCCTCAGGTGAGAATTCTTTGTTTAGCTCTGAGCCCCATTTTTTAATGAGGTTATTTGATTTTCTGGAGTCCACCCTCTTGAGTTTTTTATATATATTTGATATTAGTCCGCTATCTGATTTAGGATAGGTAAAGATCCTTTCCCAATCTGTTGGTGGCCTTTTTGTCTTATTGACGGTGGCTTTTGCCTTGCAGAAGAAGCTTTGCAGTTTCATGAGGTCCCATTTGTCAATTCTCGATCTTACAGCACAAGCCATTGCTGTTCTATTCAGGAATGTTTCCCCTGTGCCCATATCTTCGAGGCTTTTCCCCACTTTCTCCTCTATAAGTTTCAGTGTCTCTGGTTTCATTTGAAGTTCCTTCATCCACTTAGATTTGACCTTAGTACAAGGAGATAGGAATGGATCGATTCAAATTCTTCTACATGAGAACAACCAGTTGTGCCAGCACCATTTGTTGAAAATGCTGTCTTTCTTCCACTGGATGGTTTTAGCTCTCTTGTCAAAGATCAAGTGACCATAGGTGTGTGGGTTCATTTCTGGCTCTTCAATTCTATTCCATTGGTCTACTAGTCTGTTGCTATACGAGTACCATATACGAGTTCCATCTTGAGGGTAGCTTGGGCACAGATTCTGCAGACACCCGCAAGCTACCCACAGGACCCTCCACGGGATCTTAAGACCCCCGTGAGTAGATTATAACTTCTGCCAGGAGGCAGGTTCGAACACCAGATATCTGGGCACCTTCCCTGCAAGAGGAGAGCCTACCTGAAGAGAGTACTCTGAGCACTGAAACTCAGGAGAGATCTAGTTTCCCAGGTCTGCTGATAGAGGCTAACATAAACACCTGAGGAACAAGATCTAACCAGAGACAACTACAACAACTAATTCCAGAGATTACCAGATGGCGAAAGGCAAAGAATCTTACTAACAGAAACCAAGACCACTCACCATCATCAGAACCCAGCACTCCCACCCCACCCAGTCCTGGGCACCCCAACCTACCTGAAAAACTAGACCCGGTTTTAAAGCATATCTCATGATGATGATAGAGGACATCAAGAAGGACTTTAATAACTCACTTAAAGAAATACAGGAGAACACTGCTAAACAGGTAGAAGACCTTAAAGAAGAAGCACAAAAATCCCTTAAAGTATTGCAAGAAAACACGACCAAACAGATCCCGTGGTGGGTCTTCTGGGTCTGTGCTGGCGGGACCGGTAGGGTCCCCTTTCTAAGTAGTACTGAAGCATCCAGACTTTGGTCTTGCTTCTTCTTGAGCTTCATATGGTTTGTAAGTTGTACTGTGGGCATTCTGAGCTTTTTTGACTAATATACACTTATCAGTGAGTACATAACATGTATGAGTTTTTGTGACTGGGTTACATCCAGATCTCACTGAGGATGATATTTTCTAGTTCCATCTATTTGCTTGTAAATTTCATGAAGTTATTCTTTTCAATAGCTGAGTAGTACTCCATTGTGTAAATGTGTCACATTTTCTGTACCCATTCTCCTGTTGAGGGACATCTGGTTTCTTCTGAGCTTCTGGCTATTATAAATATGGCTGCTATTAACCTGGTGGAGCATGTGTCCTTGTTCTTTTGGATATATGCTCATGAGTGGTATAACTGGGTCCTCAGATAGTACTATGTCTAATTTTCTGAGGAACTGTGAGACTGATTTCTAGACTGTGGTTGTACCAGTTTGTAATCCCCCCGAAATGGAGGAGTCTTCCTCTTTCTCTACATTCTTATCAGCATATGCTGTCATCTGAGTTTTTGATCTTAGCCATTCTGACAGGTGTGAGGAGAAATCTCAGGGTTGTTTTTTTTCTGCATTTCTCTAATGATTAAGGATGTTGAACATTTCTTAAGGTGCTTCTTGGGCATCTGAGTTTCCTCAGTTAACACTTATTATTTTGCTCTGTACCAAAAATTTTAATAGAGTTATTTGGTTCTCTAGAGTCTGACTTCTTGAATTCTCTGTCTATATTGGAAATTAACCTTCTATCGGATTTAGGATTGGTAAAGATCTTTTCCTAATTGTAGGTTGCCATCTTGTCCTGATGACAGTGTTCTTTGCCTTACAGAAGCTTTTCGGTTTTATGAGTTCCCATTTGTCTATAGTTGATCTTAGAGCTTGGGCCATTGGTGTTCTGTTCAGAAAATATTCCCCTGTGCTGATGTGTTTGAGGTTCTTTCCCAATTACTCTTCTAATACGCTTAGTGTATCTGGTTTTATGTGGAGGTCTTTGATTCACTTGGACTTGAACTTTGTATAAGAAGATATAAATGGGTTAATTTGCATTCTTCCTCATGCAACTGCCACTTAAGCCAGCACCATTTGCTGAATATGCTGTCTTTTCCCCCACTGGATTGTTTTAGCTTCTTTGTCTAATTTTCCATGGATCACCCTAGTCAGATATAGGGTTCCCTGGGACGAGGGTCCTCAAAGGCTAGGTGGGTAAGTGTTTGGTAGTGACAATAGAAACAAACACAGAAACTGTTAGGATCTGAGTGTATTTTGCAGCTCTCAAGCAAAGGTTTTTTATACATAAAGAAACAAGTGTTGAATTGAAGACCCAGAAATGAACACACATACCTATGGTCATTTGGGTTTTTATAAAGTGCCACACCAACCCCAGTAGAATCTATGTGACAAGTTCCACAGACTGAGCCAAACCTTCAGTTTAACCCTTGAGGGTTAAATAACATTTAATAGTGGTCACATATTATATATTTATATTAAAATTCCTAACAGTAGTAAAATTACAGTTATGAAGTAGCAATGATAATTATTAATGTCTCAGGGTAATCATTACTTGAGGAACTACACTAAAAGGCCACAGCATTAGGAATGTTGAGAACCACTGACCTAAGGGCTGTGATTCAGGCATGTTCCTCCATGCCATCTTCTCAATTTAGTTTTTTAGATATTGGGTGCCATGTCATCCAGGCTGGTGATGAACTTGTCATGTAATTAAAGATCACCTTAAACTCCTCCTTCTATTTTAGTCTCCTTAATATTACAGGTTGTGTCTCAATACCTGTTTTTGTTATATTTCTTTATGTTTGTTTGTTCTAAAACTGTCTCTCACTGTAAAGTCCAGGCTTAGAAATCCTGGAAACCTCCTACCTTTACTTCCCACAGTCCAGAAATATACGTCCATGGCACCATGCCTGACTGGTTTTGCAATACTTTCTTATCTAGTAATTTTTTGCTGATATGATCTTCCCCTGGGAGTGAGGGTAGCTGCCTAATTTCACAAAGATAAGGTTTAGTGTGGAACACAGCTACAACCAATAATGTATACGTTGTTTATATGTTTTGTAGCACTTTGGCAGAATTGACCAGTTGTGACAACGTAGCTACCAAGCTTGGAATGTTTAGCACCTTACCCTTTGAGAACACATTTGCTAATCCCTGCTCCATTTGCCCCTATGTACTACTGCTGATACATCTGAAATCCTGATTCTCAAACTCATAGTGCCTGCCTTCAACACAAAACAAAAATTTAGAGTCTATCATTCTATACATGCATATTAATACCATGAAATTTGGATCCATTCATGTATCTGTTTGTTACTTGAAACTGCATCCCATCTTTACAGAAATGTGCACTTACACACTTAAATAATGATCTTCAAATACCTGACAAGGTTATTTTAACATATACCCAAGTTATGTGTTTGTGTGTAAATCTGCTTGATTCTTCCTAGTTTCTGTGCATGGCATTTTAATGTAGGTATTCTATATATTTTTTTGTTACTATATACACACTTGGGTTATCAGAACCGTGAATATTTCTACCATGTATACATATTTCCATGTGTTAGTGTATGGACAGACTGGAACAGGTATATAAACTCTTAGAAAAAGTTGTGCTAACTCTTAAAATGAACTATTTTAATATGTTTGCTTCTTCCAGCAATGCACCAGAGACCTATTGACATTGCACTTTCTGTACTTGTCACTCCACTCACCAACTCATCTCTGTGCTCATGTAATTAGACTTGGTGATGATTTGATTTTTGCTGATTTAGACTCATTACACTGCACATATTTATCTTCTTCCATTAAGTAACAAGTTCGATCAACAAAGTATAAGTCACAGCCTATCATTAGCCTTTTTACTGTGAACTCTTTTCTCTTCTTCGCTTCTTGCTCCTTATTAATTTCTTTACATTTTTCTGACTATTGCAATGCCTATTCTCACTGTGAGTAGGCCTAGACTTGGTGGAACAAGACTTGCATTGTTGATATCTTTCTAGGGTACTGTGCAGCAAATTCTTGTGGCTCTTAAAAAGGAAGGGAACCTAAAGAATACTGCTACTGACATCTGTTCTTATTGAAGTATGTGAAATCATTCTGGAAAAAACTATTTAAGCCAAATAAAATCCCCAATAAAAATCCTTATCAATAAAGTGGATCATATAATAAATATACTATTAAGGGAATGAAGAAAAGGTAGAGAAATTATTATTCAGAAGAGGTCATTCACGAATTAAAAATGTGAATATAACTCTGGGGAGTTCTGGGACATAAGAAAAAGTTCTGACCTTCAGATTATGACATAGGAGAAGGAGAAGGAGAAGGAGAAGGAGAAGGAGAAGGAAAGCATAAAAAATGCGAGAGAAAAATTCCAAATACAGTCAAGAATTTGGCATCCATGTATAAGAAACACATGAAACACAAAATAGAACAATAAAGGAAACTCAGCATGGCATATTGTGAGGAGCAGAGGGAGCCGTGTGTGAGTGCATTCTTGAGTGAATTGTGCTTGACATGAGCATGGCCTTTTTTTTTTTTAACACTCTGACTAATTGGTCCATGGTAAATTGGCAAAGTTATTACCCATATGGTCCAGGATCAGTAGGAATCACAAAGGTTTTCTCAGGAGTCTAATTATGAGTCTTTACCAATGATTGGTTAGTATGTACACATACTTAACACCTGAAGCTTCTTCCTGCTGTTCACACCCCAAGACCTTGTACTTAGACTAGCCAAATATCCTCCATATTGTACCAAACAAAAACAATGAGGTTCTATGTGTTATTATTAGAGAACTCCATCTGATCCCAGAATCATTGTTTGTGTGTCTCTGTTTGTTCTCTTATTACTTTGCCTTACCTAGCTAGGGTTCCAGGACCCAAGCCACACAGGTTGCAGCATGTTTAAGTTAAAATACCAAAAAATGGAGTGTGGGCCAGTGGGCTGCTCACAGACAGCTTGGTCTCCAGTTGAGCATAGATTTTGAATCCCGGGGGACCCGATGGTTGGTGATTTCCACTTACATGGGATGGAAGGTATTCCATCATGTCTCCTGGACCCCTGGCTCCTGTTGAAGTTACTGCCCCCACAAACCCCACAGGAGAGGTATGTGGCTATCAGTCATGTAGGAGCAGCACAAAGCCTTCCCACATGCAAGTAAGCTTTCCTCCTAACTCTCAGTCCAAACCAATGAGAGGTACCTGCTGTTGAACCCTGAATCACCCCCAAAACTGTATATAAATCCTATCCTGGGAATTAAAGTTGTTCGAGAACTACTCCATTTTCTGAGTCTTTTGTTCCAAGAGCTGTAACACTTGGGAAGAGATCTTCTCTCCAGGAGAGCCACCTGAGGTCCTGCCGCACTCCTCACTGGATAGTCAGCTTCTCGTTGGCCCAGCCTGACCTGACTCAGTGCATAATGGCTTGGAGTTACTGAGGGACCTGGAAGGCATTGCAGAGACTTTCTCTCCCTGCCTGCACTCGTTTCCCTTTGCTAGAATCCTCAAACCAGGCCTGGTCAGAGATCTCCATGGAAAACCTCTGGTACCCAGGCCGACAATGGAGAAAAAGAAAGGCTACTGCAAGATGTAAGTGAGAAAAGCCAAGTCACTTATAAAGCAAACAAACCAGAATAACACCTGTTTGTTTCACAAAAAAAAAAAAAAAAGAAAAAAGAAAATAAAAAATAAAAATAAAAATAAAAATAAAAATAAAGAAACAACATTTAAACCTTAAAAGACCTGGAGATGTATATTCCAGGTCTTAAAAGATGACACTGGAGGTTCCCAGACACCAGGGAAATGTGAGGCTTTCAGGACCCAATGAGGATGAGTTTAGCCAAAATGCACAAATGGGGAGATAGAACCTGTTGAGACTACCTCCAGTAGATAGGCATGGCCCCTAGTCGAGGGATGGGGCCACCCACCCATCTCAAAAATTTTAACCCAGAAATGTTCCTGTCCAAAGGAAGAATAGGAGAAAAAAACAAACCAAACCAACCAACCAACTAACCAACCAACCAACCAAACAAAAGACAGACTGAAGGAAGGGCCAACTGGGGACTGCCCTATCTGGGACTCTATCATGTCTGCAGACACCAAACCCAACACTGTTGCTGTGGTCAAGAGGCACTTGGCAGGGACCTACTGTGGCAGTTCCTTGGGAAGTTGTGCAAGCAACTGGCGAATGCAGATGTGGATGCTTGGAGCTAACCATCAGACTAAGCTCAGGGACCCCATACAGGAGCTGGCAGAAAAATTGGAGGTGCGAAGGGGGATTGCAATCCCAGTAGAAGAACAACATAGGCTGACTTGACCACAGAGTTCTCCCAGAGTCTAGACCACCAACCAAAGAGTATACCTGGAGGGATCCATGGCTCCAGATACATATGTAGAAGAGGAGGCCTTGCCTGATAGTGGTGGGAGGGAGGCCCTTGGTCCCATGAGGGTTGATGCCCCAGAGTAGGGAAATGCTGGAGCAGTAAGACAAGAGAATGTGAGTGGGTGGGAGAATATTCTCACACAGGTAAAGGGGAGTAGGGGGGTGGATGTGGAATGGGGGGTTGGTATTGGGATTACCAGGAATTGGGATATCATTTGAGAAGTAAATGAATGGAATGATTACTAAAAAAGAAAAAATGACAACTGTTAATCCATATTATTATATCCAAAAAGCTGCATAATTAAATAGAAGAAAATTCTTTGTATAATAAAAACACATTAAAATTATTCATGACCATCAATCAAGCTTTGCTGCAGTATGACTGGAATCATAAACACAGTTCACTAGAAGTCACCTGAGGTCACAGGAAACCTACAAAGTTGTGAAAGACACTCAAAAGATGTCTAAGTAAAACATAAAATAAGCAAAGAAAAAGAAATTGATATACATCTGATAATAACCCTGAATATTAATAATTTTAACTTCCCAATAAATTACACAGACTAACACATTAGATTAGACAATATAATCAGTCTTTGTGCTGTCCCCAAGAAACATACAGCATCATTAATGATAGATATCATCTTAGGGTAAAAGGAAGGAATACATATTTCAAGGAAATTAAACTAAGAAATAACTATGATGGAAGGCATTCTATTCCTATGTGTGACAGAACTATTAGTCAGAAAAGAGAATAATACTCATCAAATGATTCATACAGCCAAAGAATACAATAAGTCTAAACATATACAACCATGTCCTCCACTTAATTTCATAAATGAAATTTTCCTGGGTGCAAATACACAGATTAGTCCCAAAACATTAGCATTAGGTAATATCAGTAGTTCCCCTTGACAATAATCAAGTCATCTGGAAAAACTAACATAGAGACATTAGAGTTAAATGACATCAAAAATCAAATGGACCCAACATGTATCTACAGAACATTCACTAGGAAACAAAAGAAATAACAGTCTGATCAGTAACTCATGGGCTTTCCCTCCAAAACTGTTACATTAGAAAACAAACCAAATTTCAGCCAATACAGGAAAACTAAATATCATCCTGAATTCTGTTTGACCGTAATGAAATAAAGGTAAGTATCAAGAGCAGAAGAACTTCCAGAAAGCATACAAACTCATGGGGGCTAAGCAAAAATACTGAATTATAGGCCAGTCAAGGAAGAAGTCAAGAAGGGACTGAGACTCTCAGGACTCAATAGAGGTGACCTTAGTTGAAGTGCCCAACAGTGGGGAGAGGGAACTCGAAGTTTCCACTTCCAGTAGATAGACAGGGCCTCAAGTGGATGGACTGGTTTACCAACCCACAGTCAAATTCTTGACCCAGAATTGTTCCTGCCCAAAAGAACTGCAGGGGCAAAAATGGGGAAGAGACTGAAGGAAAGGCAGTCCAGTGACTGGCCCTATTTGGGATTTAGCTCATGCAAGGGGGCACCAAAGCCGATTCTATTACTGATGCTATGATGTGCTTATGGATAGGGGTTTAGCATGGCTGTCCTTCCAGCGGCCCAACCTGCTGCTGACTGAGGTAGACATAGATACTTATATCCAACCAATAGATTGAATTCCAGTGCCCCTATCTTTGAGTTAGAGGAAGGATTGAAGAAGCTGAAGAGGTGGATGACCCCATAGGAAGACCAGAAGTCTCAATTAACCTGGACCTCTGGGAGTTCCCAGAGACTGAGCCACCATCTAGGCAGCATACAAGAGCTGGTCTGGGGCTCCCAATATGTATACAACAGAGGACTATCTGGTCTGGCTTCAGTGGGAGAAAATATGCCTAATACTTAAGAGACTTGAGGTCCCAGGTATGAGGAAGGCCTTGGCATGTGTGGTTATCTTATCAGAGACTTGGGGAAGAAGAATGGGATAAGGAACTATGGGAGGGAGGATAGGGAAGGGGCACCAGTTGGACTGTAAATAAATAAAATAATAAATAAATACATAAATTCCCTGGAATTGCATGGAGGCAGGCATAATGAAGTTCTGTGAGGGTTATTTCTAGCTTTAAGAAAAAAACTACATAAAGTTTTGAAATTATTTCTATTTTTGAGAGTATAAATGTCATTTTTCGTTCCCTTTCCTCCCTCAAAAACCTCCCTTATTGACTACTTGCTCTCCTTCAAACTAATGATGTCTTTTTTCATTCATTTTTGTTATACACACACACACACACATATATATATATATATATATATATATAAATAAATATTTTTGAACACATTAATACAACACTTACCCAGTCTGAATAAGGTAGCACGTAGTGTGTAAAATTTAAAAGGAATCTAAAAATGTTAAGAGATATCAAAGTTTTTAAAACATCTTAAACTAATATGTTAATGGTGTAACTTAATGTCTTCATAGGAAAGAATAGTATTTTTTTCAAGAATAGTAGATGGGATGAAATAATAGAAAACATAGATAAAATAATAAAATAAACATAAAAAAGTGTCACATAAACAATGTTGACTTTTGAAAACATATTGTTGATAAACCCTTGGCCAACTTAACGAAAGGAAGAAAGAAAACTTGAATTAATATAATTGCATATTAAAATACAGGCCATAGAATATGGATCATTTTATTCAGGAAATCATAAGGATGTGGATTAAAAAACTATATTAGACAATATTAGAATTCCTAATATGTGTGGGAAAATTTCATGTTGCCTATAGTACATTAAATACAAAATAAATAATTTTAAACCAAAGGAAAGAGCCACATGTCTCACACATTAAAAAACCCAGGACCAGATGATTTCACCATAGAATTCTAACAGAATTTCAAAGAACTAATAACAATACTTATCTTATTCCATAAAATACAAGAAAGGAGTGATGGCACTTTATTATAATGGATCCACCATTGCTTTCATATATACAATGAATAAAGACACCATTTAAAAAGAAAATTACAGATGGATCTTCCTGATGTACAAAGATGCAAAAATCCTTAATAGACAACTTGTAACACAAATTCAAGATTATATCAAAATGAGCATTCATTATGACCTAGCTGGCTCCACTTTCGAAATAAAGAGATTATCATAATATACATACATATATTGTATGTACCATATATTGTACACACACACACACACACACACACACACACACACACACACACACATATATATATATATATATATATATATATATATATATATATGTGACCATGAGTCAGCTTGGGAAATAAATGCTGATAAAGTAAGTAGACAGTTGTTAAATGAATGAAACACCCCAACCCTGACAAGAATGGAGTCACCAGGGGGTGCTGTGAACCTTCTCAGATGTCTTCAGAGATCTCACATGTTCAAATTCCTTTCACCACGTACAGCTGCTCACTGGACCCTTACAGTGTTATAGCAGTTGCAGTCTTCTAGGGGGCACATGCACAGCACAGGGCACAAGGCGTCCTTTTATCTACCTCTGACAATGTAACTGCTCTGAGGGCTGAAGACCATGTGGTGGAAGGGATTCACAGCTCATGTTTGCCTATGGTGCACACATGAAAGCCACTGCATTAAGATTTCACAGGGAAGAGCACTCTTGGTTGTGATACGTTAGAGAATTATACATAGCATATCAGTAAGTATCACACAACTTAGAAATTAGACTGTGGATGTTTTAATAGAGGCAGAGATCAGATGAGTTGCATGCATAATAAACATAGCCTGTTGGCCATGGTGACTGTGTGCCTTGTAACCAGCAGGGGGCACTGTAAGGCAGTCTATGTTTACAGTAAACTAATCATCATTTACTGAAAAGAACCTGGGTATAGAAAAGATGCCATCTGCTCACTGATTAGGAATCAGCAGCTGAAACTTCCCTAGCCTGGAAGGGTCCTTGATGCATACCTTCTCTTTGCTCTGCAGGCACTATCTCCTGACAGGTCCCCAGGATATAAATCAACCTCCATCACCATAAGTGTTTGTGAGTTGAGCATTAGCACTAGGCTGAGGGAGGAGCAGAGGTAATCATGAATGGAGTCACATTGCAGGAAAGCCTCTGGGTCTGGCATGAGGAAGGGATACAATGAGAACCTAGGCAGGACCTCTACATTCTAAAGGTCAGGATCAGTGTCCCCCATGCTGTGGTGTATATTTGCCCTTCTTCCTGCTCTTCCCTCAAGTCACAGGTAGGGATGTACACCAGCTCATCTCCATTCCTACTCCATGCTCCAGACCCTGACCAGCAATCCATGGGAACATCTACTGTGGTCTCCACTACACTTATTGTTTCCATGCTCCCCCTGCTAAGCTGTGCTGACTCAGCTGCCCTCATTGTTTATCTTCTGGAGCATTTGCCACACTCATTAGGAGCATGGGCAGTGGCTTCACGATGGGAACGCTGCTTCTCTGCTTTTAGTAGAACCCAGGGAGATTTCCCTAAAATCTCATGAACAGTTATACGGACTTCCCATGCTTCCTCAGGGGGCTTCTGTCAATACTTGGATCCCAAGTGTCCTCAGGATATACAGGGATATTGTTTCTGGGATACAGCTGAGAATTATTACGGTATTATGTGTCATGCAAATGGGGCAAGACAGCTCACATCACAGTGTTTTAGTCAGTGCAAAAGATGAGAAGAAAATTCTTAGGTTTATATACCCAGTGTTTCTTGACCAACATGTACTGATAAATTTCCAAATGGAAAATCTATAGTAGTATAAAAAGTCTGTGAATAAGGAAAAAGATATGAAATTATTTTTCCTATAACAAAAGGTATAATAGAGATATTCTCAGGAAGACATGGAGATATGTTATTATTGAGTCTAGGGGCATATGTCATTTTGTATGAAGCCATTAGCTAGAGTGCCTACCATTATCACTATCATGGTGAAGGCTGGAAGCAGGGTCAGATCCTATCCATGTGTTCATATCAAAGTCAAATTTAACTCCCCAAACCATAGCTATTCTGAAATTTGCCTTCTCTATCTCTTTTGTCTGCACCCAATGCCTTTATTTTCATATTCCAAGTAAGCCAATTCCTTCTTATTTTAACTCTAAGTTTTTCTCTCTGTGTTTGGATTTTAGTATTCTTCAATAAAGGTAGTCTTTTCTTCATAGTAAAAGGCCCTCATGTATTTTCCTGAGATCCAGTCAGGGCTTTTCTGTGTCTACTTCCAGGTCTGATATCAAAACCCCTAATTCCAACTGTAGTCATTTTCTTAGAAATAAACCATATGTCAAATGGAACCAGAAGCAGAAGCCAAGAAATATGCAGTATATTTTTGATTTGATATTCATATTTCCCTTTGTGAAATATCTCTGTACTTTTGTAGCACAGGATTGGTGTTAATATCATTATGAGAATTACAATGTTCTCCACTGAAAGAAATCTATAACAAACTCTGGCCTCTCAAGTCCCAAGAAATATCATGAAAAAGAAGGCAGAAAATAATGTTAGAACCAGAGGACATATTGATGTGAAATGATGTCCTGTAGACATAACATGACTGTTCACATAGGAACTCACAGCAGCTGTGGTTGCCAAGACCTGCACAGTTAACACTTGAAATATGGACAGGGGAAGGGATCCTGAGGCCCCTCCTCTAACAGAGAACCTATAATTTATGGCTGTTGTACAGGAGTTATTTCTATGTCATAATGGATGGGTCTACACACACAATATATGGTAAATAAAATATGACTTTAACTCATTAGGTTGTTTAAAAAATGAAAAGGACATGAAAATCTTTGTGACTACAATGGAGGTGTATGTATTGTATGGTGTGTGTGTCTATTTGCACATACATGTGTGGGTGGAGTTGCATAAGCCAATATATATATGCTTGTGGGGACCATAGCATGACACAGAATATCTTCCTCTATTATTCTCCACCTTATTTATTATTTAAAATAATTTTTAATTTGAATATATTTTGATAAAATCATTTTCCTTTCCAAAATCCTTCAAAATCCTTGCTTCATCCCCACCCAAGCAATATTGAGTTCTTTCTCAAAACCACAGAAACATATACAACAAGCCTATTCCACTGAGGCCAGACAAAGAAGCCCTCTGCTACACATGTGCTGGAGACCACAGATTAGCCCATGTATGCTCTTTTGTTGGTGGTTTAGTCTCTTGGAGCTACCAGGGTCCAGGTTAGTTGATGATGTTGATCTTCCTGTGGGGTTGCCATCTCCTTAAGCTCCTTTGATCCTTCCTCTAACTCTTACATAGGGGTTCCTGACCTCAGTCCAATGGTTGGATCTAAGTATTTGCATTTGTCTCAGTCAGCTGATGGTAGAGTCTCTCAGAGGACAGCCATGCTAGCCTCCTGTCTACAAGCATAGAATGACAGCAGCAATTGTGTCAGGGTTTGGTGCCTGTGCATGGAATGGATCCCAAGTAGGGCAGGTCACTGGATGGCTTTTCCTTCAGTCTCTGCTCCAATCCCCCCCCCAATATTTCTTTCTTCACTTTGAAGTTTTTGTCACATAAGTCTTTTATTTGCTTAATTAGAAATTCTCCAAAAATGTTTTATATTATTTGAGATTATCATAAAAAATCTATTGCTTCCCTTATTTTTTTCATTTGTATATAAAAAAAGTCACTGAGTTTTGTGAGTTAATTTAGTATCCAACTACCTTGCTGAAATTGTTTAGCAACTGTAGGAGTGTCCTGTTGGACTTTCCTGGTCACTATGTATACTATTATACCATCTGTAAATAATTATACTTTGAATTCTTCTTTTCGAGTTCCTATCCACTTGACTTCCTTAAGTCATATTATTGCTTTATCTAAAACTTCAAGTACTATATTTAGTAGGTATGGAGAGAGTGGGCAACCTTGCCTTGTTCTTGATTTTAGTGTAATTTGCATTGGTTTTCTCTTCATTTAAGTTGATATTGGCTATAGGCTTGCTGTAAATGCCTTTATTATGTTGAGGTGTATCCTTTGTATCCTTCATCTCTTCAGGATGTATATCATGAAGAGATGTTGGATTTTTGTCAAAGGCCTTTTCTGTAGCTAATGAGATATTCATGTGGTTTGAGTCATTCAATTTGTTTATATAATGGCTTGCATTTACCTATTTATGTGTGTCAGATCATCCCTGCATCTCTGAAATGAAGTCTATTTGATCATAATGTATGATATTTTTCATGTGTTTTTGGATTTGTTTGTATTTTATTGAAAAATTTTGCATCTATGTACATAATGGAAATTGGTCTGTAGTTCTTTGTTGGTTTGTTATATGGTTAGGGTATTAGGGTAACAGTAGTTTTTTCTTTTAATGAATTTAGATTTGTTTCTTCGGGTTTTATTTTGTGTAGTAATTTGAAGAGTATTAGTGTTAATTCTTTGAAAGTTGGTTTGAATTCTGGATTAAAATCATCTGACCTTGATATTTATTGGGGTGTGGAGAGACATTTAATGCCTACTTATATTTCAATAGGTGAAATGTGATGAACTGTGCTCACCCCAGCAGAGATAATTGATTTCCCTATGTGTGGCTTTTCTGGCTCATATCCAGGAGGTGCCAGCCATAGTTCTGCTGGGGTTACCTCACACTAATGACTCAGAGAATCCCTAGTCGAAACCCAAGCTATCTGACTAGTTAGAAGAGAAGCAATGGTGGGTTCTACCTAATCAGCACTCCTAAAAATCTGTAGGAATGTGGTCCTACATGTAGCCATGTTTATCTTCCAATGTCTTCAATATGTTTTCCAACATACTTATCCCAGTTCATGTCTTGGAGTGTAGTTAGCAAATCCTAGTGTGCACTGTCAAAGAGAGCTCCTATATCCATAGTGTACTGGAGTTCCAAGGTTGTTTCTACTACTAAAGAAAGGGCCAGGAGTTGGAATCTTAAAAATCAGAAAGTGAAGAGAATCAGGGCATGATGGATCCAGTGGTCATGACCAAAGGAATTGAGGTGTAGCTACTATGTGAATCCTCTTTTTAGCCATAGATAGTGCATTCAGCACCATTGACGCATCCTGGCGTCTCTACCTCAATCCCCTAGATTCTTGTCTCTCATGCTACCAGGGATGCAATCTTATTCTCTGCTTAGGCTGTGATCTACACCCTATGAGTGGGTGCTCGAGATCACATATGGAACAGGAGAGTAAAAAGAGGTACTATCTGGTATTTACCCTGAGGGAATGAGAAGAATATGCTTTTGTGTAGACCCAGGGCAGAACTTGGTATAGGAGACTTGGATGCTGATGTCCTTGAATGGGATTTTTAGCCCAGGGCAAGAACTGATGGGTCACAAAGCACACAACCCAGAAGACTCCTGATAGCAGGGCTCAGGTGGCTCATGGCCAGAAGAAGTTCAAGTACAAAAGACTATTCCTGGCCAGATTTACAAATTTGAAAAGCACCAGCATGAAATGAGATGCGGCTAAGTATCTTTTTTTGTCTTTTTATTGTGTAAAATCACAGGGCCACTAATGATCAAAATGGACACTTAGAAATTTTCTAAGGCCAACACCCAGGACCATCATCCCATTGCAGCAAAATCCCCAAGAGTAAGACAAAATTAACTCCCAAGTATTTTGACTTCTAGCCCAGGCCCTTATATCTGATGAGTCAGGCAAACTTTCAGGAACATAAGATATATGCCTGTGATCACACAAGGTGTTTAGTATAGAGTGCTACCCGCTTCTGGACAATGGACATGCTCACATGGAGGTTATTTTCATCTACCATGAAAATACCATGAAGAGCCTTACCTCATTTCAAGGGTGTAGAAATTAAACAGTTACAAGATCAGATATTGATAGGGTTTGAGCTACAGGTAATATGGCTTATGGTAAACTAAATAAATTGTCAAATGTGTAGAAGGTCAGCAGCAGAGAGTTCAGGACAGTCCAGAGGACTGTTATTTCTGTAGAAGGTGTTGGTGGACATCCAGTGATATATACTGCTCCAAGTTCATCAGCTCTTGACCCTAACTAAACTACTCACTTTCTTTGGTAAATCTGTTGCCCTTTTTTCATTAAGAATAAGTCCCAGAGGATGGATTTGGAGATTGAAAGAGATGTTACCTATATTGTGCTTGATATATGGATCCTCTTACTAACCCCAGTCACTAATCACTTAGGACCCTGACTAGACCTGTTCTCTGACTTTTTTTGTGACCTTTAACTATTAACATTCCTTCTTTGATGATCACCTTCAAGGTTTCCCAATGAGGATATCAGTAACTTCCTCAGATCTCATATATCTCATATACCCAGGCCTGGTAAGACAGATATGCCTCAGTTGTAGAGGACAAAATGAGAGATAGGACAAGGTGTGTGTGTGTGTGTGTGTGTGTGTGTGTGTGTGTGTGTGTGTGTAGGTGTGGACCTATTTGCTTTTTCCAAGTTTGCTCAACCTGATTTCTGTTGGCCACATTGGAAATCCCCAAGCTAAAGTTAGTTCAGTGTTGACTGAAACAAAAACTGAAGGTCACAAAAAGAGAGAAATAAACAGAAGTGAAACCAAGCTGATGGTAAGCAAAGCATGACAAACAGAACCAGGTGTGGCCCTTGAGAAGGAAAAGACCACTTTGATTGTAGTTGGATGTGTCTCTCATAGTTAGGAATATCAAGTCTACATTATTACATCCCTTCAAAATCCAAGCAATAGTCCTAAGGTGTGATGCTGCCTTCCATCTGGCTGTGTCCTCACATTCCAAGCTCAGCCTTTAATATTAAAATCCTGGAAGTCAAGGGCAAATGAAGTTTAAGACCAACCACTTGTCACTTTGTGTATTCGTAGGGTACCACAGAGGAGTTGACTGGATCAGAACTATGGAGTTCCATCTCAATTTCTTGACTTGGAAAGAAATGGATAACTGAGTGAACAAGCACAAAAAAATCCCTGTTTCTTGAAATTCTGTGAAAATGACACATGATTTCAGTCCTTCATAACTTTGTCTCCTGTGTCCACAGATTGGGACTTCCTCCTCATGACCCAGAAATTCTGCTTTCAGGACTTCATCACAGAGATGTCACATGGCCTAAGAGACATGGAGACTCAAAGCTAGAGTTTACTTTTTAAAATTTTGTTATTTTGTTTGGTGTGTTTGTGTGTTTGTGTGTGTTTGTGTGTGTGTGTGTGTGTGTGTGTGTGTGTGTGTGTGCTTGTCTGTGTGTGTGTGTGAAAAAAGGTGGTGGCTACTTGTATGTCACAGTAATCATGTGGGGGTCAAAGACCAACTTGTTACAGTTTATTTCATTATTGAGTCTCAGAAAGTGGATTAGAACGAACTTTACTCTGCTGAGCCATCTCACTGGCCTCTCAGTGTACACTTTTAACAAGAAAATTATATACATGATCTAACTTTCACAGGGCTAAGTTGCCTTCGAGAAGGGACTGGATGAATGTCTACAGCAGCGAAGAGGGGCCCATGAACACATGAGAAGGATAATGTCTCCATCTTTATTTAATGACATTATTTCTTACAGAGAATAGTCTAGAAAGAGCCACACCAACACACAACACACTTTCAGGGTGCTTTATAGGAGAAACCAGATTTTTTAATTAAAAAATGAATTTTATGTATATGGGTGTATTTTTTTAGCAAGTATGTCTGTATCATATGCATCATGTATGTTGCCCAAAGAGTCCAGAAGAAGTCATTGGATCACCTGAACTGGAGCTATATTTGTGAGTTATTATGTGGGTACTGTGAATTGAATTCAGGTCCCCTGGAAGAACAGCCCATTCTCTTATCTACTGAGCCATCTCTCCAGTCCAGAAATTGGTTTCTACATGCTTTCTAGGTTTTCAAAGAATATATTTTATAATTATAAAACAAAAGCATGGTGTGATTTAATAATCATTATTCTTTTTTTGAGAAAAGCTGACAATGTATCTGTAAAAGCATGGATAGTGTGTTAATTTGAAGAGGTTAAAAGGTGAGATGTGAGCTAGGTACATGGGTTTATTAATATAATTCCAGGACTTGAGAGACTGAGAATGGAAGGTGATCCAAACATACAGATTCAAAATCAACTATTTTACAATCTCTCTCTCATACAGATTCAAAATCAACTATTTTAGAATCTCTCTCTCTCTCTCTCTCTCTCTCTCTCTCTCTCTCTCTCTCTCTCACACACACACACACACACATACATATACACACTTACATGAATAAGGATATGACATGTGTTTGTATGCATTTGTCTGTGCCTATAGTTATGGTCTGCATCTATGGCTAACCACTATGGATGCCTGTGGGGCAGAAATTTAGGTGATATTGGTTTTCAATTTTTACCTACATAAAAAAATATAAGACCGTATTTTTGGCAAACTATGAAAAGGAAGTTTTATGTCTTTTAGTCTTTTTGCTCCAGATCAGTTAACATTAGACAAACAGCACTGTGATTTGGTTCTTTCTGTATTTTGTGTTCTTGGAATTCATTCACATGGATGTACTGTTCACTGTCAGTTCCAACTGCTACAAGAAGTGGCATCATACAGTTCTTGACTCTGGTGTCCATTAGAATGTGAGTGTTTGTGCTCAGGAACACAACACCAGGGATACCAGTCAGAGGCTTAGTGCAAGAGTTTATCTGGGGACACCTGTCAAAGCAAACCACTTTTATTTTTTATTATTTTTACTTTGGTTAAGAAGCAGAGATGGAGCCGGGTGTGGTGGTGCACACCTTTAATCCCAGAAGAAGCAGGTGGATTTCTGAGTTCGAGGCCAGCCTGGTCTACAAAGTGAGTTCCAGGACAGTCAGGGCTATACAGAGGAACCCTGTCTCAACCCCGGCCCCCGCAAAAAAAAAAAAAAAAAAAAAAAAAAAAAAAAGCAGAGATGGAATTAGAGAGACAGCTTAGCGTTTATAACCTGCAATTGATTCCCAGCATTCAAATAATGGCTCACGCCTCTATAAATCCCATTTCCAGGTAACTGATAGCCCATTCTGCCATCTATTGGCAGTGCATGCACATAATACAGAAACATACATATAGGCAAATATTCACACACATAAAATATAAATAAATAAAATATGCCTTTGATATTAGCTATCAATTGTAGATTACTTCTTGGTTAGCAGGATGATTTCTTATCCACTTCTCTTTCTCAGTGTGGGGGATCTATCTGGCATGAATCTGTGCAGGTCCTATACATACAACCACAGTTTCTGTGAGTTAATATGTGAATCAGTCCTGTAGTATCTGGATGACAGTTTCCTTCAATTCATCTGTCTCATACAATCTTTCTGCCCCCTATTCCACATAGATCCCTGAGCTTTGAGGGAGGAGTTTGATGGTAGTATTTGCAAAGAGAAAAACCTATTTTCTACAATTGAGAGTCATTGGATATCAACCACACGCAAAGGTAGGCACCATGGTTAGAAGTAATAGACCAACACAAAATGAACTCCATGATTCTGTGTAAGTGACTCTGGGAGCAATTTTTGTTTCATTTTGTTTTATTTTTTGGCACTTTTTGTTTTGTTGGTTTTTCACTTGTTTTGATTTTTATGTTTTGTGGGTTTTTTTTTTTTTTTTTTTGAGAGGGAAGAGACAGGAAAAAACAAAATTTGGGTGGGAGGTGGGAAAGTTCTGGGAGAAGTTGGAGTAGGAGAGAATATAATCAAATGATATTGTATAAAAAGTTAAATAAAATAAATAAAATCTCAAAAATTAAAAGAGAAAATAGACATAGCTTAATGTGTTTTTTTGCCATAAAAATGGTGAAAGGTTGTTTTAAAATAAAGCAGAAAACAGGAAGAAGAACACTTCCCACTCAGCTTCATGGTCTCACTCTTGTACATGTTTGAATCTTTCTTGACTCAACTTTGCTTTAAAATCAGACTGCACAGATATCGATGCAATAATCTGTTACCTAGCACTTAAGGTAGGCAGCAATTAAATGGTGTTTCCATGAAATGTGTTTCCAATTTTAATATTAGTTACCATTGCTAAGAATACAACGAAGACCTCAGTATCCCTGAATTAAAATTCAATGACAAGTGGCATCAGCCTTAAATCCAGCTTTACACAGGGAACTGCTGCTGTCTCCCTCTCCTCTCAGACACTATCTCAAAAATGTCACACAAATCTCTCCCAACCTTCCTCAAATTTACCCCATCCCATTATCTTGGCCCCCAACACCAGCACACATTCATTGGGACCATACCAGCTGATCAAGACAAGGAAACAGAGCCCATCCATCCTTCCAGAGAGGGCCTTTAATATTTCAGCATAGCTGAAATACAAGAAAAAAAATCTTAAAACCACGTGTATGAAGATGATAGAGGTACTTAAAGAGGAAATTAATACATACCTTTAAGAAAGCCTAAAAACACAGTACCCCGCCACCCGCCCCAAGCACACAACCTAGAATACAAGACATGGAAGAATCTCAGGCATTGAGGATACAACAGAAGAAACAGATACATCAGTCAAAGAAAATCACAAATCTAGAAGCTCCTAAAACCTGACACCTAAGAAGACTGGGGCACTATGGAAAGACAAAATTTAAGAATAAAAGCAATAGTGGAAGAGGAATCTCAATTCAAAGGTCTGGCAAATAATAAAAAAAACCATAGAAATAAAAATTTTCTGGTATAAAATAAAAGATGTCTATGGGGGAGGTTCCCTAGTCGTTTCTTGATTGGGTCAATTAGGACAGCAGAAGCCAATCGTTGGGTGAAGATATAGAGGTGGAATTTCTGAATCCCAGAAGGAAGAGGAGACAATATACAGAAAGGGGCTTTCTGGCCAGGCTTGGGAAAAAGGAACATGGATCCTGGGGCCTGTTAGAACCGGTGGTATTATCTGGGAGAGAGGAACATGGATACCATGTAGGCCTAGGAGCTATTAGTGCCAGTTGTGGCCTCTGCTACCAAAAGTATTCTGATATAAGATAGCTGATGAGTTTAGGACAATAGATTCAGCACCCAGTGGTTGTGTTATCTGGCTGGTTTAAAAATAATAAGGCTTTCTAATGTTTTCCATCTGCAGTTACTCAGGAGGGCAAGAGAAAGTGGGCTGCTGGGGTGGTTAGTCAGTGGAATGTGAGTGGTAGCTCCAGGCATTCTCAGGAGGGATAGTTGTTGGGCAGCCGAGTAGAACCAGCTTGAGGAATGGACCGGATGGAAGTGGACCCAGCGGTAGTTTGATCTTGGAGCTAAGTTGTGAGGTGCTGTGGTACTGGGCGAGGAGACCAGGCTAGGAGGAAGCATGCTTTTTAAAATCACATGGAATAGATGCCTATAAATGTACAAGAAGCATATAGAACAGCAAGTAGATCAGGCCATAAAATAAAATTTTCCAACTAGATAATAATCAAAATACTAAACATACAGAACAATGAATTTATTTATTTATTTATTTATTTATATCTCAAATGCTGTCTCCTCACGGCCCTCCTTACAGTTTATCCCCCATTCCCCATCTCCTTCTTCTCTGACATGGTGTGACCCACTAGGTATCCCTCTACACTGGTACATCAAGTATCTGCAGGATTAGGTGCATCCTCTCCCACTGAAGCCAGACAAAGCAGTCCTGTTGGGAAATGGATTCTACAGTTAGGCTACAGCTTTAAGGACATCCCAGGATCCAGTTACTGGGAGATCCACATGAAGACTGAGATGCACATTTGCTACAAATATGCCCGGGGCCTCAATCAGACATTTATTCTTTTTACTTGGTGACTCCATATCTTTGAGAGTTCCCAGGGGTCCATGTTTTTTTTTTTTTTTCTCTATTGGTCTTTCTGTGTGGTTCTAACTCCTTAAGAGCCTTCAATTCTTCATTCAACTCTTCCATGAGAGTCCCTCAGTTCCATCCAATGTTGGCTGTATCTGTATCTGTTTCAGTCAGGTGTTGGTTAGAACCTATCAGTGGATAGTTATGCTAATCTCCTGTCTACAAGCATAACAGAATACCATTAACAGTGTCAGCAACTGGTGCTTGCCCATGAGAGGGTTTCAATTTGGACCAGTTATTGGTTGGTCATTTCTTCAGTCTCTAATCCATCTTTGTCCTGGCATTTCTTTTAGAGGACAAATTTGGGTCAAAAGTTTCATGGGTGGTTTGGTGTCTTTATATCACCACTGCGGGTCCTGTCTGATGACAGGAGGTAGCCTGTTCATACTCTATGTCCCCCCTGTTAGGTATTTCAGCTAAGATCAAGGCACATTGACTCCTGGGAGCTTTCCCAATCCCAGGTCTCTGGAACTTCCTAGATATGCCCTCCACTCCCTGACCCTTGGTAGTTGCAGATTTCCATTAATTCTTCTGGCCCTGTGGTCTGGTCTCCTGTCTCTCCCCATACCTGATCCTGACACCCCAATTCTTCCCATCCCCTCTCCAACCCAGTTACCTCCCTCTTTCTACCTCCTATGACTATTTTATTCCCCCTTCTAAGTATCCTTGTATGAGCCTTCCTTCATGTTTAACTTCTACGGGTGTGTGGAGTATAGTGTGAGTATCTTGTAATTTATGGCTAATATCCACTTACCAGTATATACATACCATGCATGTCCTTTGGGGTCTGGGTTTGGGTTACCTAGCTCAGGATGATATTTTCTAGCTCCATCCACTTGCCTGTAAAAGTTATGATGTTCTTGTTTTTAGTAGTTGAATAGTATTTCATTGTGTAAATGCACCACATTTTCTATATGCATTCTTCTGTTGAAGAACATCTGGGTAGTTTCCAGCTTCTGAATATTATGAATAAAGCTGCTATGAACATATTGGAGCACATGTCTTTGTGGTATAGCTTCATGTAGAAGAATGCAAATAGAACCATATTTATCACCCTGTACAAACTCAAGTCCAAATGGGTCAAGGATCTCAACATAATACTGGATACACTAAATTTAATAGAAGAGAAAGTGGGAAGTATGCTCGAATGCATTGGTACAAGAGACAATGTTGAGTGTAGTATCATGCTACCACCTTTTGCTCCTGGAGGTGGGCTGAGCTACCAGACCCCACTTGGCTTCCCTTGAATTCTCAGACAAAAGACATACACACAGTTTGTATCTTTACAACTTGCCTTCTTGGCACAATTTGTGGGACTGATATCTCCTGCCTGGAAACGTGTGCCCTTACCAATTAATTATCTCCATATCTCCACTTGCCCTAAACTTCACTGGCTAGTCCCACTTAGCCCAGTGAAAAATCCCTATCCACCTGCCTTTAGTTGTTGCCATAGACTCTTGCTCCCCCTGAGACCTCACATGGTTGCTATGTTCATCTCTCCTTTCTTTCATCTGCCTTTTCCTCCTGGGACCCAGAATTCCTACCTGTACCTTCCACCCAGCAATTTGTCCACAGTTTTCTTTACTGACAAATTAAGAACCATTTGGAGAACAGGACCATAGCATCAGAACCGCCTTTCAGACAATTTCCTGGACAGAACACCAAATGGCTCAGGTTCCAAGATCAACAATTGATAAATGGGACCTCATGAAACTGAAAAGCTTCTTTAAGGCAAAGCATATTGTCAATAGGACAAAATGGCAGCCTACCAGTAGGGAAATGCTCTTCACTACCCCTACATTGACATAGGGCTTATATCTGAAATATGTAAAGAACTCAAGAAGTTAAACTCCAACAAACTAAATAGCCCAATTACAAATGGAGTAGAGAGATAAACAGAGAATTCATAACAGAGGAATCTCAAACAGCAAGTAATATTTTAAGAAATGTTCACCATCCTTTGTCATCAGGGAAGTGTAAACAAAATGACCCTGAGTTTCTACTTTACACCATTCAGAATGGTTAAAATATAAAACTTAAGCAACAGCACATTCTTATGAGGATATGTAGAAATGGGGACACTCCTCCATTGCTGGTAGGATTGCAAACTTGTACAATCACTCTGGAAATCAATCTGGTGGGTTCTCAGAAAATTGGAAATAGCTTTTTTTATTAGATATTCTCTTTATTTACACTTCAAATGTTATCCCCTTTCCTAGTTTCCCCTCCGAAAATCTCCTATCCCCTCCGCCACTCCCTGCTGCCCAACCCACCCATTCCCATTCCTAGTCCTGGCATTCCCCTATACTGGGGCATAAAGCCTTCACAGGACCAAGGGCCTCTCCTCTCATTTACATTGAGACCCAGCTATACCTCTCCTGGGCATATACCCCAAATATGTTTTACTGCACCACAAAGAAATAATTTTAAAAGCTGAAAGGAAAAAAAGATTAAGAAACACATTAAAGCAGACCTATTAGAATTACACATGATATCTCAGTGGAGACTCTGAAAGCTAGAGGTCCTAGACAGATGTTCTGTATACTATAAGAGAGCACAGATGTCAACCCACACCACTATGTCCAGTAACAATTTCAGTCAGTGTAGAGATAATAAGATATTTCACAATAAATCCAAATTTAAAGAACATCTATCTAAAAATTTAGCCCTATAGAAAGTGTTATGTGTGAAGAGTCAATGCAAGAACATTAACTGCACTCATAAAAACACAGATATTAAATAATTTCATACCAACAAAATCAGAAGGGAAAAATGGACACACACACACTACTACTACTACTACTACTACTACTACTACTACACCACCTGTACCATGACCAAAATAACAGGAATGCCTAATTATTGATCACTGATATCTCTCAATATCAATAGTCTGGATTCCCCAATCAAAACACATTGACTAACCAAAATGCATGATTCCATCCTTCTGCTGCATCCAAGAAATATAGTGGTCAGAGCACCTGGGGGAACCATCTTGGTTCTCTGATCCCACCTAGACTAGTTTACACAGGTGAGAGTGTGGACTACAGAAGCCAACAGCTTCTTGGACAGGCAGAAGCCACAGAGCTCCTGAGGCAGGCCCTGATTCGGGCTCCAGAAATCTGAGCACCTTCCCTGCCAGAGGAGAGGTGTCTGACCAGCCTGGGAGGGCTTTGACACAGCATCTGGGGGAGCCATCTTGGTTCCCGGATCCCCCTGAGACTAGTCTGCACAGGTGAGAGTGTGGACTACAGAAGCTAACAGCTTCTGGGACAGGGGGAAGCCACACAGCTTCTGAGGCAGACCCTGTTTCAGGCTCCAGACATCTGGGCACCTGCTCTGTCAGAGGAGAGGTGTATGCCCCACCTGGGAGGGCTTTGTCGGAGCACCTGGGGGAGCCATCTTTGTTCCCAAATCCCTCTGAGACTAGTCTGTGCAGGTGAGAGTGTGGACTACAGAAGCTAACAGCTACTGGGACAGGCCCTGTTTCAGGCCTTCATCTTCTGCTAGGAGGGAGGTCTGAATGTCAGATATCTGTGCACCTTCTCTACAAGAGGAGAGCTTGCCTGCAGAGAGTATTCTAACCACTGAAACTCAGGAGAGATCTAGTCTCCCAGGTCTGCTGTTAGAGGTTAACAGAATCATGAGGGGAACAAGCTCTAACCAGAGAAATCTATAACAACTAACTCCAGAGATTACCAGATGGCAAAAACAAACATAAGAATCTTACTAACAGAAACCAAGACCACTCATCATCATCAGAACCCAGCACTCCCACCTCATCCAGTCCTGGGCACCCCAAAACACCTGAAAAGCTAGACCCGAATTTAAAAGCATATCTCATGATGATGGTAGAAGACATCAAGAAGGACTTTAATAACTCACTTAAAGAAATACAGGAGAACACTGCTAAAGAGTTACAAGTCCTTAAAGAAAAACAGGAAAACACAACCAAACAGGTAGAAGTCCTTAAAGCAAAACAGGAATACACATCCAAACAGGTGATTGTAATGAACAAAACCATACTAGACCTAAAAAGGGAAGTAGACACAATAAAAGGAAACCTAAAGTGAGGTAATGCTGGAGATAGAAACCCTAGGAAAGAAATCTGGAACCATAGATGTGAGCATCAGCAACAGAATACAAGAGATGGAAGAGAGAATATCAGGTGCAGGAGATTCCATAGAGAACATAGGCACAACAATCAAAGAAAATGCAAAATGCAAAAAGATCCTAACTCAAAACATCCGGAAATCCAGGACACAATGAGAAGACCAAACCTATAGGTAATAAGAGTAGATGAGAATGAAGATTTTCAACTTAAAGGACCAGCAAATATCTTCAACAAAATTATAGAAGAAAACTTCCCAATCCTAAAGAAAAAGATGCCCATGAACATACAAGAAGCCTACAGAAAACCAAATACACTGCACAAGAGAAAAAAATCCCTCCAGACACATAATAATCAGAACAACAAATGCACTAAATAAATATAGAATGTTAAAAGCAGCAAGGAAAAATGTCAAGTAACATATAAAGGCAGGCCTATCAGAATTACACCAGATTTTTCACCAGAGACTATGAAAGCCAGAAGATCCTGGACGGATGTTATACAGACACTAAGAGAACACTAAGAGAACCAGCCCAGGCTACTATACCCAGCCTAACTTTCAATTACCATAGATGGAGAAACCAAAGTATTCCATGACAAAACCAAATTCACACATTATCTTTCCAAGAATGCAGCCGTTCAAAGGATAATAACAGAAAAAACCAATACAAGGATGGAAAAAGGGTCCTAGAAAAAGAAAGAAAGTAATCCTTCAACAACCCAAAAAGAAGACAGCCACAAGAACATAATGCCAACTCTAACAACAAAAATAATAGGAAGCAACAATTACTTTTCCTTAATATCTCTTAATATCAATGGACTCAACTCCCCAATAAAAAGACATAGACTAACAGACTGGATGCACAAACAGGACCCAACATTTTGCTGTTTACAGGAAACCTATCTCAGGGAAAAAGGCAGGCACTACCTTAGAATGAAAGGCTGGAAAACAATTTTCTAAGCAATTGGTCAGAAGAAACAAGCTGGAGTATTCATTCTAATATCTAAAAAATTTAACTTCCAAATAAAAGTTATCAAAAAAGACAAGGAGGGACATTTAATACTCATCAAAGTTAAAATCTTCCAAGAGGAACTCTCAATTCTGAATATCTATGCTCCAAATGCAAGGGCAGCCACATTCATTCAAGAAACTTTAGTAAAGCTCAAAGCACACATTGCACCTCACACAATAATTGTGGGAGACTTGAACACACCACTTTCATCAATGGACAGATCTTGGAAACAGAAACTAAACAGGGACACAGTGAAACTAACAGAAGTTATGAAACAAATGGATTTAACAGATATCTACAGAACATTGTATCCTAAAACAAAAGGATATACTTTCTTCTCATCACCTCATGGTACCTTCTTCAAAATTGACCATAAAATTGGTCACAAAACAGGCCTCAACAGATACAAAAATATTGAAATTGTTCCATGCATCCTATCAGATCACTATGGACTAAGGCTGATCTTCAATAACAACATACATAATAGAAAGCCAACATTCACGTGGAAAATGAACAACACTCTTCTCAATGATATCTTGGTCAAGGAAGGAATAAAGAAAGAAATTAAAGACTTTTTAGAGTTTAATGAAAATGAAGCCACAACATACCCAAACTTATAGAAAACAATGAAAGCATTTCTAAGAGGAAAACTCATAGCTCTGAGTGCCTACAAAAAGAAACTAGAGAGGGCACACACGAGCAGCTTGACAACACACGTAAAACCTCTAGAACAAAATGAAGTAAATTCACCCAAGAGGAGTAGATGGAAGAAAATAATCAAACTCAGGGGCGAAATCATCCAAGTGGAAACAAGAAGAACTTTCAAAAAATTAAGCAAAGGAGGAGTTGGTTCCTTGAGAAAATCAGCAAGATAGATAAACCCTTAGCCAGACTCACTAGAGGGCACAGAGACTGCATCCTAATTAACAAAATCTGAAATGAAAAGGGAGACATAACAACAGATCCTGAAGAAATCCAAAACACCATCAGATCCTTCTACATAAGGCTTTACTCAACAAAACTGGAAAACCTGGATGAACTGGACAAATTTCTAGACAGATACCAGGTAACAAAGTTAAATCAGAATCAGGTTAATGATCTAAACAATCCTATATCCCCTAAAGTAATAGAAGCAGTCATTAATAGTCTCCCAACCAAAAAAAGCCCAGGACCCGATGGGTTTACTGCAGAGTTCTATCAGACCTTCAAAGAAGATCTAATTCCAGTTCTTCACAAACTATTCCACAAAATAGAAGCAAAGGTACTCTACCCAATTCATTCTATGAAGTCACAATTACTCTGATACCTAAATCACAGAAAGACCCAACAAAGATAGAGAACTTCAGACCAATTTTCCTTATGAATATCAATGCAAAAATACTCAATAAAATTCTCGCTAACCAAATTCAAGAACACATCAAAACAATCATCCATCCTGACCAAGTAGGTTTCATTCCAGGGATGCAGGGATGGTTTAATATATGGAAATCCATCAACGGAATCCTTTATATAAACAAACTCAAAGACAAAAACCACATGGTCATCTCTTTAGATGATGAGAAAGCATTTTACAAAATCCAACACCCATTCATGATAAAAAGTTTTGGAAAGATTAGAAATTCAAGGCCCATACCTAAACATGATAAAAGCAATCTACAGCAAACCAGTAGCCAACATCAAAGTAAGTTTTGAGAAGCTGAAATCAATCCCACTAAAATCAGAGACTAGACAAGGCTGCCCACTTTCTCCGTACCTATTCCACATTGTACTTGAAGTCCTAACCAGAGCAATTTGACAACAAATGATACCAAGGGGATACAAATTGGAAAGGAAGAAGTCAAAATACCACTATTTGCAGATGATATGATAGTATATATAAGTGACCTTAAAAATTCAACCAGAGAACCCCTAAACCTCATAAACAGCTTTGGTGAAGTAGCTGGATATAAAATTAACTCAAACAAGTCAATGGCCTTTCTCTACACAAAGGATAAATAGGCTGAGAAAGAAATTAGGGAAACAACATCCTTCTTTATATTCACAAATAATATAAAATACCTTGGTGTGACTCTAACTAAGGAAGTTAAAGATCTGTGTGATAAAAATTTCAAGTCTCTGAAGAAAGAAATTAAAGAAGATCTCAAAATGGAAAGATCTCCCATGCTCACAGATTGGCAGGATCAATATAGTAAAAATGGCTATCTTGCCAAAAGCAATCTACAGATTCAATGCAATCCCCATCAAAATTCCAACTCAATTCTTCAAGGAATTAGTAGGGCAATCTGCAAATTCATCTGGAATAACAAAAAACCTAGGATAGAAAAACTCTTCACAGGGATAAAAGAACCTCTGGTGGAATCACCATAATCAAAAAACCCAGAAATATAGCACAACATAAAGATTGAGTTTATGGTAAAGTTTTGGGTAAAAATATTCTAAGAAAATGTATCTAAGAAGTAAGCTGATATACCAATTTTAATATATAACAATACTCAATTCAAACCCCCACAAACCAAGAGATATCAAAGGATATTACGTACTAATCAACGTAAAAATCTACCAACATGACAATCAAGTTCTCCTTTTTTTTTACACATAAGTTTATTATACAATATTAAGGCTTCATATTTTATAGTTAGTCAAAAGAAAAAAATTATGTGACTGTCTACTGCAAACTTCACCTTCACTTTCAACCTTTTAAAATGACTTGATTAAAATGTGATAAAAAGCCCTATAAATAATATCAAGTCCTTTCAAATTGTCTTTCCACATGTTATTTCTTGGAATAGGTAATCTTAAATAGTTGCAGAGCATCTCTGGAGCTCCAAATGCAATGTTATACCTCCTTGGTACCAAACTAACTTCATTAAAACCAGGGAACTGGTTTAATGGCACAGATAACATTATCTTACTCATCTCTTCTGGTAAGTTGTTAAGGAATAGGATTTCGTTTCAGGTAATCAGGGTCCAGATATTGGTTGCTGCATTTCCTTGGATATTAGCTGAATTTGATGGTCTCTGAACAGCCTTTGTATTTGCAGCTGCTGCAGCCTGTTCCATGGTTTTAGCTTTCCTTTTTTTTTTTTTTGTCAGTAAAAGTACCACACATATCAGAATATGTTTTAGTATACTGAATTTTCATTGGTTTACTGTAAAATTGAAACACTTAGAACTGTCTCAAAGCATTTTTGGACATGTCCAGTCCCTTAATATAACAAACGCCTATTCCCTCATCTTCATGGTCTTTAAAGGTACAGTATACTATGTACCCAAACTTAGAAATCAGGGCATATAGGGGTCTCTTCAATTCTTATTTTGTAATTTTGTCATTCATGTTGTTGATATAAATTGTGTGATTTGTTTTGATATCCATGTTTGAGTAAATCCCTTCAAATAGCCTAAAGCCTGTGCCAGTTGCTTGAACCCTGACATTTCAATTCTTAACATTTATACCCCAAACAGAAGGACACCTTCCTTTGTAAAAAAAAAAAAAGAGAGAGACTACTATAGCTTAAGTTACATATTGACTCTCACATACTGATAGGGGGAGACTTCAGTACCACACTCTCAGAAATACTGGAGCTAACAGACACAATATACATATGGATCTAACAGATATTTACAGATTCAAGAAAGTTTTCCCATGCTCATGGATCAATAGGATTGACAATGTAAAAATGGCCATCTTACCAAAATCATTCTACAGATTCAATATCATCCCCACAAAAAGGTAAGATTTCCAGTAATTCTTTCATTGTTCATCATTGTTTTAACTATCCTTTCTTTTTGTTTTTCTATATGTTGAAAACTGTCCTTTTAAGGTCTGGGAAGGATTGTGTTGGAATTTTGATGGGAGATAATATCAGGGCAATACAGCTGGGTTTGAGGGGTCATTTTAGGAATGATCTTGAAAACTAGTGTAGTGGGAACCTAAAATATATGAATGTGGTTGCACTAAGATCTTCTAATATTGGAGGATATGGAGTCACAACTGGCTAATTCTTTTCATCAAATGAGGCTTCCAGTAGCTGTATTGAGTTATATTCAATTGTGTTCTTGACCAAGGAGGTCTAATGGAAATCACAAGTCCTCAAAAATAAACTAGGCTATTGCTAAGACAATGGGCTGATAGTGCCACCCCTTGCCAAAAGAAAATAACCACACAACTCAGTGAACATGGAAAAGTTGAGCTGATATCCACATGGAACATTCATCCCTATGATTTAGTCTTTATGCTGTGGGAAGGTACTCTACAGGGCACCAAAAGAGAAAGATAAATGCCAAATGAGTCAAAAAAACCCCTTTGACTTACAATATATCCTGACTGTAAAATATGATAGAGCAGTGGTGGCCCAGGACTTGTGGGAGTAGCCAATCAATATCTGATTTGACTTGACTTAAGGATTGCTCTGTGAGATAATACCCACACATAACATTGCTAGGGTAACCAAGAACCTAGATATCCGGGATATGTAGGGTAACATCAAACACTACTTATCTAAGAAATAAGTATCAGTAAAATGACTCCCTCTGATATTTGAATATATTCATGGGTCAATGCGTTATTCAGTCTTCATCAGAGAGGGTTCCTCCATCAACAGATGGGAACAGATGGAGAAACCCATAATCAGACATTACAGGAAGACAAAGTCTAAATGGGATGTCTCCATCAAGTAATTCCCCTCAGAATCCAGAGTTTTCTTAGCTCTACTAAGTAGCAATTTTCTTATCCTTTCTCAATTCCTTTCTTTTTTGTTTCACCTTATCCCCTTTACACTTGCATGGGAGACAATGCCCAGGTGTGACTTGTCTTGCTGGAATTTTTGAAGCATTTTTCTATGGAGCCCAGTGTTTGCAATAGGATTCTTTCAAAATTCTCTCACCAGATTAGGGAATTTCTTTTATATTCCTTGTAAAATATGAGTTATTTTTATTAGATACTGGGTCTTTAACAATAGTTTTCTGCCTTTTAATACTGCAATTTGTGTAGACTTACATACTTGGAACTAAATTTGTTTTTATCTAAGCCTCAATAGCTTGAGAACTCATGTGTGCCACTATTCATTTAAGAATATTAATATAGGTGGAATTATTAAGTTGGTCATAAAGCTATATTTGGTAGGGTCTCACAGATGTACCTTATCATCAAATTTGTTGAAAAGAATTTTTTTTTTTTTTTGCTGTTATCCAACAAGTTAGGAAGCCTTTTGAGACAGGTGTTATTATTAATCTTCCCAGGATAAAGGAGCCTCATGTTGTTTGCAAGCACAAAAGAGAAAGGCATTTTATAGTACATCAGGAACTACCTCTACACCAGTATTAGGTGGTGCTGGTCTGCATATGGGGGCACAGTGGGAGAGAAAGGTCTCATGGGTCTCTGTCATGGCCAGAATGACCAAAGTGTTACAGTTCTCCAAGGGGAAGCCAGAGTAAGGCAGGCTACCAGGCCTCTTCTGCCACAGCCACTGCCCCAGAATTGGTGGCAGGTAGCAAGATGCAGCAGGCAGCTAGAAGCCAAAGTTCAAGTCAGTGCTACTGAGCAGGAATTGGCTGTTGTCAAGTACACAAATCTGGCTTGTTGCATGGAATCTAGGTCCAGCTACAATTGTTTCAGGAGAGAAAACTCTCCATGGAGTGTTATAACTGCATAAGACAGGCAATAACTCGTGCATATTGTTCCTTAAGGACAAGGACCTTATAAAAATTTTGGGGTGGGGTGGAATCTAGGGTTAGATGCTTCCTATTGGATTGGTTAGGGATGCTCTGTCTGTATGGGGGAAGGACTTTATGTGCTGTCTCTATGTGACTGATTGTCATGCTTCTGCATGTCGTCATGTGCCCCAGGACAGTAATCTGGCCGAGAGCTAACTCCAACTCATGAAGTTCTCAATTATGGGTTTTATTGGGGTTCTGAACTTTGCTACAACCTTACCATTCTTCTCTCTGGTGGCATGGTCTACTGCCCCACAAGGTAGAGACAGCAAAGATATGGGGTAGTGTGCATTATTTTGCCCCTACAAATTTAGAGAACTTTTAATGTACCCTGTGTCTTAGTTAGGGCTCTATTTCTGTGATAAAACACCAAGATCAAAAATAACACGGGAAGAGAAGGGTTTATTTCATCCTACAATTCCCAGGTTATACTCAATCAGTGAGGCAAGTCATAGCAGGAACTAATGTAGAGAACATAGAGGAAGACAACTTACTGTCTTGCTACCCATGGCTTGCTCAGCCTCCTTGTTTATATCTCCGAGGACTACAGGTCCAAAAGTGGCATGAGCCATAATGATCTTGACCCTCCCACTTCAACCACCAATTAAGGCAATTCGCCAAAACTTTCACAAAGGACAGT
Organism: Mus caroli; assembly: GCF_978045245.1. Lineage (NCBI taxonomy): Eukaryota > Metazoa > Chordata > Mammalia > Rodentia > Muridae > Mus > Mus caroli. The sequence continues at coordinate 15,987,325 of NW_028227272.1, forward strand.
TTATTGGAGGCATTTTCTCAGTTGAAGTTCTCTCTTCCCGAATAACTCTAGTTACTATTAAGCTGATACAACACTAGCCAGCGTTTGTGAGAACAACAGTTTTTTTTTTTAACACAAGAGACAATTGTTAATCTCAACATAACTATTTTAAAGATACAACATGTCAAAGTTATTAATATGAGAGTAGGCTGTAGCCTTTTCGATTCTATGAAAGAAAGTATAATTTTAATTTTGTGAGTTATCAGGAATATGTGTAAATATATCTATATGAAAGTATTTCAGAAAGAATTGGTCCCTCCTATGATATAAAAGTCAGAGACATTTAAAACATTCTTTGTGAAATATACCCAATCACTTTTACATCACTTAAAACATGATGCTTCCCTGGAAGGACAAAGGGCAAATGAACACATGCATCATTGTTTTGCTAAATCAGTTGTAAGTATCCTGTTTGTTTGGGTGTCCACTGATCTTGAGATATTCTTTTGAATCCAGTACAGTGTATCCAAGTCTTTACTCCTTTTTATTTTTATTAGATAATTCTCCTGTTTTATTTTATTTTTATTTTTTAATGTATAAATAGTTTCCTTTGTTAGGGACTGCTCACTTCAAGTGAACTTATTATAGGGTAATCTAAGGCAAGCCTGCCAGGTCAAGGTATCCTATTTCTGGTCGGGGAATTTCTTTGGACAACAGACACCCGTGCAATGCTATGCCCCATCCCAAATGAATTTGAGTGGGCTTTAGTGATCCATTTTCTATGTAAAATCTTAGTTTAGTGCACTGTGAATAATGACATTTGAGAATTTCCTATATTATGTTTTGATACCATCTTCTCGTAGAGAATCCCTCATTCTTTTTTGTTGTTGTTGTTGTGGTTTTTTTTTTTTATTTTAAAAAATTTAATTAGATATTTCCTTCATTTACATTTCCAATGCTATCCCAAAAGTCCCTCATACCCTCCCCTGCCCCACTCCCCTACTCACCCACTCCCACTTCTTGGCCCTGGTGTTCCCCTGTACTGAGGCATATAAAGTTTGCAAGACCAATGGACCTCTCTTTCCACTGATGGCCGACTAGGCCATCTTCTGATACATATGCAGCTAGAGACATGAGCTCCGGGGTGTGTGTTGGGGTACTGGTTAGTTCATATTGTTGTTCCACCTATAGGATTGCAGACCCCTTTAGCTCCTTGGGTACTTTCTCTAGCTCCTCCATTGGGGGCCCTGTGATCCATCCAATAGCTGACTGTGAGCATCCACTTCTGTGTTTGGTAGGCCCCGGCATAGCCTCAAAAGAAACATTTATATCAGGGTCCTTTCAGCAAAATCTTGCTAGTGTGTGCAGTGGTGTCAGCGTTTGGATGCAGATTATGGGATGGATCCCCAGGTATGGCAGGTTTTTTTTCAAGACAGGGGTTCTCTGCATAGCCCTGGCTGTCCTGGAACTCACTCTGTAGACCAGGCTGGCCTCGAACTCAGAAATCTGCCTGCCTCTGCCTCCCAAGTGCTGGGATTAAAGGCATGCACCACCACACCCGCTGAGGATATCTCATTCTTGACTCACCAAATTTTACTTTTATTTTTAATTTATTTTAACCCACCAAATCTCATTTTTGCTGTCTATATACTCTTGGGTGTGTGACCATCCTCTAGAACATAATCGACTTCCCAGGGTTTACATCCTTAAATGTGGCCTCCCTTCCCCCAGCCTGGAACCTGCCTGCTCAAGGGCGGAGCTACCGGCTCATTCGCTGCCTGGAGTCACACATGTGTTCGTCCTGCTACTGGACCCTGAGTTACTTGGCGGGAAATTGGGTTCCCTCCCCCTTCCTTTATTAACTGGGTGTCTGGAATTAATAAAATTGAGCCTAGATCAGAACTTGTTGTCCTGGCTCCGTTCTTTTCTTCCGCCCCGTCTAGTTTCCTCTCTTTTCAGCCTGAACTGCCATTTTCAGTTGAACCGTTCGTGTTGTGGACCGCGGGCGGGCCGCAACAGTTGGCGCCAGAACTGGGACCTGAAGAATGGCAGAGGGATGCTAAGAGAAACGACTGCTGTGTGGAGCTCCACAAGAAAGGAAAGGATCTTCGTATCGGAGGAGCATCGGAGCAACGGACAGGTACACATGCTAGCGCTAGCCTAAAAAATTTCAGTTTTGTAAAGTGTTGCTGAGGATGCGGTAGGATACGAATCAAGTTTGAAGCAGTGCTGACCCAACTCTGTTTCTGCTTGGGGTCAGCAGTTCGTTAATCGGAACTAGATACGGAGACAGGCGGTGTGCCGCAGTTTTTTAGAAAACTGCTTAGGTGGAAGAAGGAAGGGTTCAAAGTCAGAAATCTTTTAGATAAGATAGATAGCTGTTGTCCATGGTTCAAAGAAGAAGAAACGATAGATTGTGGAACCTGAGAGAAAGTTGGTGAGGCCCTGAAGCAAGTTAAAGTTTGAGATTAAGCTTCAGAGGCTGAGTCTCTTAAGATATTTCTAGTTTAGATAATGATTAATGTGGTTCCTATCCTAAATAGTAAAATTTAAGATAAGATATAAAGCAATGCCTCTTTATTAAAGCGTTAAAGCTTGCTTTAATAGGTATTCATAGGTATTAATTGATATCCAAACTTCGTAATATGATAGTAATGCTTCTAATATTGATTTTAACAGTGATAAATTGTTTTAAACATAAGTTTTGCTTTCCCAAAGTTGTAGGTATTATCCTAACCTTGCACAAAAACTTAAAAATTATGGTAAAAACTGCCATTGTTCCATTGACTGCAGCTTGCAGTTTAATTACAAATTTAAGATTAATGCTCAGATTAAAAAGTATTTTACCTTTGAGTCAATACAGGGCTCTGGGCAGTCCCAGAGCGGCTTGTGGCCCTTTCTTTTGTTTTGCAAACAATGCCTAAAAAAGTTTTTCCCTGTGTTCAAGAAAATTTCTTTTTAACAGTGTTACAGATCTATTCAGATGTTTAAAATAATGCTTAAATTCAAAGATTTTTGCTTCTAGTAAACTGGTAATCACTAGAAAATTTTGCCTCTACGTATGGCTAATATAGCTTTACATTATGTAAGAAAAATGTTTATTGTTTCTGCTTCTTTACAAGAAGCCAAAAGTTTTAATCTTTCAGTATATATTGTTTCCTAAGTGGAAAGTATTTTATTAACTAATGCTTCTCAAGGGAAGTTTACCTTAAATCCTTGCTCTCACCCAAAAGATTCAGAGACAGTATCCTTTTATTACTTAGTGTTTTAGTTTACTACAAAAGGTTTTACAAAAAAATAAAGAAAGCTTTTATAATTGTTGTTAATTGGTAATTAAAAATTAGTTGTGCCGAAAACAATTCTTTGGCCAGAAAAAACATTATTGTAAAGTCATTTTTCTCATCCTCCCAGCCGATCGTTAGCCCACGTGGGCCCAACTAGCTGCTGTGGAGCGGAGTCTTAAGACACAGTTGCCCCTATTCCAGCACAAATAATCTGGTTGTGTGCTGTAGATGGTGTTTTAAAATGCTGAACAATCAAACCTTAATTTATATATTGATAGTCAATGCTATATCTCTGAGCTCATAATTACTTAAAATTGTTCGTCCCTCAGATACTATTAATTCTCAAATTTACAATTGCTTATACATATTTTTAGTTAATAAATAAATAAATTATGCACGTGTGACTCTTAATAACTTTTCTAGCCTTCTAGTTACAACCGTTCCTTAAGAAAAATAATTGAAAGTGCAATTAGTCACTGCCCCTTTACAGCCAAATATTTAAAATGTTTTGTCCAAAAAGTTATTAATTCAAAAGGTTAGATATTGTAAAATTTTAAACTTTAACCTCTTAAAAGACAAAAGAGAGAAATTGTATCCCCATATATACTATTTAGTGCATTTCCATGCACACTATTTAAAACATACCTTTATTTTCAAAATTTGAGATTAAAATGTCAAATTTAATAAATGCTTTTTAGTATCTTAAAAGGATCTACTTATTGGCTTATAAATTGATCCTAAAACAGCTACCTTATTAGAAAAGGGAAAAACAAGTTCTCTTCACAAAACGCTACAAAAGCATATTAGTAATTCGTGTGCTGAGCTGACAGGTAAGTTAACTCAGTGTCCTGATTAAAAGGACTAAAAGATTAAATTCATGTTTTAGATCCATCCTTGCTTGTCATTTTTCCAGTTTAGACTAGCTTCTAGCCTTTTAACTTTATGGCAATAGTACATCAGAGACTGTATATTCAGACTTAGTAAAATTAGTCATTTAATAAAGTCATAATGATTTTTCACTCTTCTTCAGTGTGACCAGCCATTCTAACTCAATCTTAGACTGGTCTAATATTCAGTCCAATTATTAGAGATTCCTATATTCTAAATTACCTAGCAAAGTTAATTCAGAGCATTTCCCCCAAGGTCACCAAAGGCTCATCTTGCCTTTACCTTATTTGTCCTAAACTTTTTGCAAACTGACATTAAAGGTCAGTCTGCAGCGGAACGCCACTGGCACCCAGTTACTTCTAATTCTTATGCATTGGTAAAATGGAAGGACGCCCTGACTAATAAATCCAGATCCAGTTCTAATCTGGGGAAGAGGCTCGGTTTGTGTTTTTTCACGAGATGAAGATGAAGCACGGTGGCTACCAGAGAGATTAATTCGTCAGGTAAACACAGATTCTGTCTCTCCTCGTAAGTATCATTCTAAAGACTAAAATTCCTCTTGTGCTGGGAGTGGAAGCTCTCAAAAAACACTGTTTCCTCTGAGCCAATTCCCCTACAAGAGGCCGGAGATTAGCTTTAGCTTTACAATTTGCATCTAAATAAAGTACCTTGACTTCTCCGAACAGAAAATTTACATTGCTACACTCTCATTGTTTAGAATTCTTCCTTCTCTCAAGCAGGTCAATCTACATTCTCCGGTTCTCCGCCCCTACGAGCAAACAGGTGGTACTGCTAATCTCCCTTCAAAGGACATCCCAGCATGTGGCTTTTCAGTCTAAGATAGGATTTGGATTCATCAGGAGAGCTAGAGAAGTAAAAATTTCATATATATTTACAGAGATTAGTTCTTATTTTGATAGAGATAGGCTTAGTCCCTTAGCTGGCCTCTGGCTTTTCACCCTTGCTGTTACTGCAAGGTGTCCTTAGTTCCTCAGGCTACTGGGAATAACAGGGATGAAGAGGAAAGACTTTCAGCTCCTATTTTAACCAAAATTAATGGTGTTAATACTGACATAATTCTTATCTTGGCCTTGCTAAATCTGAGGTTGACAAGTCTCATATAGAGACCTCGCAATAACTCAGAATTGCGATACTGATTCATAATCATATGAATACGGTATGGGTACCGCTTGGTGCAGGAGATTACTGCGGAGGGAAGGTCCAGTTTGACCGTTTCTGAGTTCCCTGTGCGACACACCTGATTTGAAGGAGGTTGGTATCTGACTCCAGCTAAAAACCAAAAATACTTAAGGCTCTGCCTCCCCTCCCCAAAAGATACCAAGAGCCACAGATGTGGGTTGTTATAACGCCCACGGGAGGAATCGGGTCAATGTCCACCCAAGTCAAGGTTAAAGGCCCACTCATCTACGGATGAGAAAATCATTTAATCACCTCTGTTAAGCATTGCCTATTTAAACTTAATTAATAGGGGGGAGAGAGGTTGGAGACCTTGCTGTCGTAAGGGCAAGCCCTTCACTGCCTCCCACCCAAAAAATAAAAAAGCCAATTGGCCTTGTACTAGGAGCCAGCCAGTCTTCACCCCTTCTCCCTGTCCCCCTGCCTGTCACCCAAAATTGCGGAAAATTATAAGCTCAGTGTTATTCTAAAATCGTTTAGTTAAACTCAGCCAGGGTTCCAACGCCCTACTTAAAATGTAAACAGGTAGCTACCTATTCAGCACTAATTAGCATTATAAAGTCAGAGCCTACAGCCCAGCGCTGCTATTCAGTCAGTGCTTTAAAGACAGTCTTAGCCAGATACAGTTTACCATTAGAAAAGTTAGGGAATCCCACGGAAACAAGTTTTTTCTTTAGCCCTAGGAACTCAGGCAGAATTATTGAACATAGATAATTTTTCTGCCACAGGCCACCCCCTTTTTTATTTTTGTTTTGTTATCTAATGGGGGGAAATGTGGCCTCCCTTCCCCCAGCCTGGAACCTGCCTGCTCAAGGGCGGAGCTACCGGCTCATTCGCTGCCTGGAGTCACACACGTGTTCGTCCTGCTACTGGACCCTGAGTTACTTGGCGGGAAATTGGGTTCCCTCCCCCTTCCTTTATTAACTGGGTGTCTGGAATTAATAAAATTGAGCCTAGATCAGAACTTGTTGTCCTGGCTCCATTCTTTTCTTCCGCCCCGTCTAGTTTCCTCTCTTTTCAGCCTGAACTGCCATTTTCAGTTGAACCGTTCGTGTTGTGGACCGCGGGCGGGCCGCAACACTTAAAGAAAACTCTCTCCCAGTAGGTAATTACAAATAATTTCTTAGCTAAGGGCAGGAGTTTCTGACCATCTAATATAATCATTTTTTTCTTGAGCTAGCACAGGCCTTCTGTATGCTGTAATAATTTTCTGCATCTGGACTAGTTGTGAGTCTCTGTTGCCATATCAAAAAAGAGAGTCTCTGATGAAGACTGAGACATGCACTAACCTACAGATATAATGATCAATCTTTTAAGAGTTGGTTTAATGCTAGGCACATTTAGGAGAGTAGTAATAGTAGTTTCTCTGCTATGGATGATGATCTGCCTAACCACAGGTTCTAGTTCTGGATAAAGGAGGTCGGAATTGGTTATATCTTGTTGAATCTAAATCCAAACAGAAAGTGATTGGCTACTCCCATGACATTTGTTCCACAACTGTACCAGTAGACATACCTTGCCAGGATAGTCATTGTTATAGCTTGCTCATGGCATTTATAGATAGATAAAATTGAAGATTATATTTACCCTCTGGTACCATAAATAGCACAATGGAAGATAGCCAGTAAGGGATAAAGCTTCCAGGTTAAGTACCAACACGAGTTCTCCATGTTTTGAGATTCAAGTATATAGTATCTTCAACAATAGGAGTTTACCATCAAATTCTGCATAGGCTGTAATGTTTCAGGGTATATGGGACCTCAGTTACCAACAACTTCAGAGGAGGTTACCCATTCTTGGAACTAGACATTTTAGCCTATAATATCTAGAAGGGACGTTGCTACTCAGTTGTAGTGTAACTTCATTTAAACTGTGGTGGTGGTGTCTTTAGTGTTATCTATCGCTCCCAGTATTTCTTCCTTTTCTTTGCATCCCCAATACCACCCTAATTTAAATCTTCTCATTTAATTATTCTACCTTAACCTGTTATAAAACTATATAGCTGCCTTCTATTCGCCTATCATTAAAGACCCTTCTTGCAAAAATAAAATGTTCCTTACTAATTTCTTGATCTTTATGGGTCTTCTAAATGACACAGATATATCTGAGCATTCACAGATGACCTCTTTATATGAAAAAAAATGTAATACTGATCTTTCTGGGTCTCAGAAAGGTTGTTTCTAGATCCACTCATATGAATTTCACCATTTTATTTTTCTAAATACTAGGTAATATCCTATGCCTAATTGTAGCACATTTTCATAATCCATTCACCAGTTGATAGACATCTAGGACATTTTCATTTATTGACTACTGTTCATCAAGCAGCATTGAACACTGTTAACCAGGTGCAGTAGATTAAAAAGTCCTTTGGACATATACCGCATAATGGATTATATGGTACACGCATTTCTAACTTTTTGAGGAAAATGCACACTAATTTTCATAGTATGCACTCATGTACACTCTTGCCAGTAGTGAAAATGTTCCCACTTTCTATATATCCATGTCAGCAGTTGCTTCAATGTTTATGAAGGATTTTAAATTTTCTTGTAGAAACTGTTGAAGCTGTGAACCTAGTGATACAAGCTAATAAGTTCAGCTGGTATGGTGGACACGTAGGAAATAGTGAGACATTGCCTCAAAATAAGTCACAGAAAGGGATGTAGCTCTGTGGCAGAATATTCACCTATTAAGTGGAGCGCTCTAGGTTCTTTCATAGTGCTAACTAACTAAAGGAAAGAAAGAAATTGCTGAAAATTTGATGTGAAGTTGCTGTCTTTTGGATTTTGGCAATAACCTTTGTGTTTTTAATGTGATTTTTGACTGTTTTGCACTAACTGACTTTCTGCCAATGACTACCTCAAGGTCATAACTCCTTCAATCCCTTTGCTCAGCTTTTATGGTCCAATAACATTCTCTCCAATATGTGCTTTAATTCACTGGCTAAAATTTTGTCTGAGTTTTAGAGCTTATGGCGAAAAGTAAGATTTAGAATTGTAAGAACTTCTTTCCATGTGTATGTTCAGAAGTTATAACATTTACAAATAGAAATGGTTCTCTCTCTTCCTCAGCATAATCTCAAATCCTGTCCACTTGATGTAACACACAGAAAATAAGTATTTGTTGAATGCTAATTGAATTGGAATAAATACCCTTAAGAAACCACAAAATTCACATTTGATGAAATAAAAAAATGAATTTTTGTTGGTAATTAAATAGAAAAGTCAGATCATCAAACAAAAATATTACTGCCCCTACATATGCATATATACATATGCATATAGACAGTAATCATAGATCCAGATACAGATATGCTAGCACCAATTGTCACACTTTTATTCGTGTGTTTATATATGTATGCAAGATAATTCTTCTTATGTAGACAAAGCTAATCTTAGAATTTCCATCTCAGATTACCCTACTGTCCTATTCTCCAGTGGTTGTAATTATAATCATCTGCCATCATGTCCTGCCCCAATCTTTGGACCTCTTTGAAGAAGTATTCTGTATACCATTTTACCAATGTTTTGTGATTTCTTCTCAGAGAGTATTTGTAGAGAATATTGCTTCTTACATCGGCCCATTCATTTCTTTCTCAAGTATAAAGCCTGTAGCCATTCAGTGACAAATCAGAAAACATGGGAAAGCATAAAGGGTCAAATTTCTACTGGAAACAACCTTTAGAGTATGTTGTGTGGATCTATTTATACTTTTATCTAGAGGAAATCTTGTCATTAAATAAAAGTGATATCCTTTTCTGGGTCTGTAGGACAGTGTTCGCTTCTGTTTACACCTATTCAGGTCATTCTGCAAGGCCATTGAAACCACATGTACACTAGTCATCCATACCATGTCCCACTAAAACAACGAACTCTTGTCTATGTTTCCACATGTTGGTTCCATGACTGATTGCCAAAAGAAATAGTATTGGATAATAGGAAGGATGTTTACAACCTTCTAGATGTAAGGAACAAAGTCAGTGTGTCTGAAAGGCTAGATAATATACCTCTGAATCACAGAGTCTGAAGAGACTTTGCTGCTTGTTCAATCACCCATTTCTGTTCAGGTGAGAGTCTTGTGCTCTACCCAGGTTGCTTACTCCTTTGTGCTCTGATAGCCCACATGGCCACCACTCTCTGATCACAAAGATGTTTGGGTCATGAACTTCCAGGATTTGAGTATTCAATAATGAGCTTGGTATATGGAGACTGTCAAAGGGTAGCATCACAAAGAATGTGAATGAAAGTGGGCATGAGGTACGAAGGTGGCTCTGTTGCCCCTAACATTGAGATGCACAACCACTCATCTACACCCTCAAAACTGGTCCCTGCCCTTCCAATGACACACCTGCCCCTGCTTGCCATGCCTTGCTGGTCATAGACTTGGTTTCACTTCCTTCTATTTCTCTTTTTCTGTGACTATGAGTTTTTGTTTCAGCTATCACAGATCTAATTTTAGCTTGTGGATTCTCAAGGGTGGCCAGCTGCAGTCATAGTGGGCTCAGTAAAGCAACTAGGTTCATCTCTCTGCCCCAACCTCCTCCACAGAGCTTGTAATGTCTTCTTACTATTACTATATGCCACACTTGAAGCATTGCTGCTTTATCAAGTGTAGAACCTATTTTCCTGGCCAACTCTATCATATAGAAAATCAATTGTTTCCCAGTAGTGTACACTTATGACTCAACTGCTCATTGGTCAGATGGAATGTGAAGCTCCAGGAAAGGGTTGTTACCTTTATAGGGCAGGCCTATGTAATATCTCAGGAGATGATAGTGGTAGCTGGAGATTAGTGCTTATCCCCACTGACCAGGGATACTCTAGGCTCCTGTTCAATTAATCTATGATTCCACACTTTCCTGGACAGATTGATACTCACACCCTAGTACAGACAGGGAAACCACAGAGGGGAAGTCAATTTCTCAGGGTGAAGTTCTGATAAAGATTGAGCAAGTAGCATCTATTCCTGTATAACAACTCGAGTCTTCTTCAAAACAAGGAGATATCTAGGCCTGCTAGACTCTTTAATGCTGTCTATCCACACTCTTAGCTTTTGGTAGATGGTTGATCATAGTACCTGTATGTCAGCTTATCCTCAATGTCAGCTCTCATTGCTTGTTGATTTTTGCATTCCTCAAGATGAGACTTTAGCATGATGAATAGAAATCCCTCTATGTGAGAGTGTCCATTGCCTGGAAGGAGGCAGCACTCCACACAGTGTAAGCACAGGCAGGTGCCTTACTCTGGTGAATATGATTCCCTGTTTCATGATGAAAGGTTCTGGACTAGAAGTTAAGTTAGATAGGAGCCCATTCTCTCTGATTCTGGAGATTTCACTGCAGTGGAATGAAGGTCCTAGGTATTGGTTTCACAGGATTACTAAATGCCTGTTCTGATTTTGAATGTTCCCAAGTTTTGTAAATGGCATAGAAGACTGTAAAGCTCAAGACATTGGCACCTTTCAAATTGGTAGATATGGCCAGAATGAGCTTTTTATTCCTTCTATTCCAGGCCTGGTCATCTAGGCTCTGGTGTCACAAATCTCTTGAACTGTGAGATTTGTGAACCTCTAGTTCAAGTCCCAAATTAGAAGTTACATTAAAAATTTATTCCTCATCAGTAGCCAAACCTCTTACTCCAGACTTTGCTCTGGAACTGCCTCAAATTATCTGTTGCTCAATCCCTCTGTGCAGACTTTAACTTTGTTGAATTACTGTATCTCCTTGAAATAGGACTCACATATCTGCTCTCATCTCTTTTCTTTCCCACATGTGGCCTAGTTCTTAGCACCACCCAGCCATAGTACTCAGTGTTTAGGGACTTTTTGTGTGGAGAGTATGGTGGTAGGTTAGGAACAGTGGACATGAGAATGCAGGATAGAGGTAGAGTGGCTAGAGTGCTCCAATGATGTTGAATGCATTGCTCAGGCTGTGGAGAGAAAGTCCATAGTACTCACCCTCTATTCCCATAGCCATGCCAGTCGCCCAAGTTGTCCTGCATGCACTTGCCTTGTAATCTTGTGGTATAACTCCTGGGCCCTACTCTAGGATCTTGTTGTGACCACACATGACCTAGAGTATACCTATCTCATAGTAGGTTTGCCCTGTAGTTTAAGCTCTTTCATCATAGGATCAGCTAGCTTCACTCCAGAATGTAAATTGGAGGAAACACTTTTGAGCACATGTTGGAAACATTGAGTGATGTTCACAGTTAAGAGTCACTTCTGTAGACTCATGGGTGGGCATGGTTGGTGGAAGATAAATTGGAGGCACTTCTCATATAACTAAAATGATATCAATGGATTTTCACTTCTTGGAGGAAAGAAAGGGTGGATATTGGAGCATGGAGACTTTGCTGTTTACATGGTTGGTTGTTATACTTGGGATGTCACAACCTCTGCTGCATATGGACCAATCTCTCTGCCCCAGCTTGAGTCCCTGAAGGCCTGATGTCTCATCTAGTGCAGGTGGATTGATGAAACTTAAGAATCTGAGAGGTCAAAATTAGCTGAGAGACTTCACCCAGCCTCAGGCCTGGCACAAGGTGCTTTTACCTATGTGGGTAGGGTTAGGGCAAACCCTAGATTGCAATCTTATCTCAGAAAGGGTTTCAAGACTATGCCACTTCCTTCCTTCAGCACCATTTCTCATTTTTTTTTGTAGTCAGAATATTTAGATAAGGTTGATTGAGTTTAAGAAGCAGAGTCTTCTGTTGTTGCAGGTCTTGCTCCTTATTTAAGGATTCTATTCTGAATAATGGTGAGCACAGAGATAAATTCAACGTTGATATCATCAAGATATGCAAAACTCATAAAGTACTTGAGTGGTGAGGCTGGCAGAAACAAGATGAAGTGCTTGCTGGATCAAATATAACTGCCTAGTTGTTGGACCAACTACAAGGAAGATGAGAACAATGTAGAACCTTGGAGCTCTGTGTCTTGGGTAATGATGAGAATCTTATTGTTCATCTGGTCTCCTTTCCTTTTTATTCATGGAACAAGTGTTCATTATTATCATCCCTCCTACACAGAGAGAAAACCAAGGCTAAACTTAGTCAAAAGTAGCAAGGCTCTTAAACTCCTACTCGCTTTTGGTTATTGGAACATTATTTCTAGTAAGCCCTAGTTGGTGTTTTTACAGCCCTTACATACTACACATACTTTATTTCTTCACAAAATTATCCCCTCTGCCCTATATGACACTATGAACTAATCTCTTATATGTATTTAGTTTTCTTTTACGTTTCTATACTCTAAGCCTAATGACACTGGCTTGTCTGATAATTGGTGTAAGTTTGTCACTTAACAGGGGTTCATAAATGACATCTTAACATCTGATTCTATTATGGGATTGCTCAATGTGAAGACATTGTCCTCCTGTGAATAAGTTCACCTGTCTGAGCCCTTCCACATAAAGACTGCTCTTGGATGCCTCAGGGCACACAGGATTTCTGAGTTTGTTGGAGAATTGTCTACAAATTTCCTTTGTTTGCTGCACAGATCAGGGCATAACTTTGGGGAATGTGGGCAATAGCCTTCCCTTAGTCACTGACCAGCTTTTTTGACCCCTGTATCTTCTTTAGTCTTTTAAGGACAGAACTAGACAGGTGAAAATAGAAGGACTTCCAATTTGAAACATGTCAGGGATTCATGTGACTCCCAAGAACAGGAACAAAGAAATGGATCCAGTACAGAAGACATAAAATAGAATGTCCAAAAAAAAATCAATAGTTTTTTTGTCTATCCTTTTGTCTTAGATCCAAACTTTGTCTCTGTAACTCCTTCCATGGGTATTTTGTTCCCTATTCTAAGGAGGAATGAAGTATCCACACATTGGTCTTCCTTCTTCTTGACTTTCTTGTGTTTTACAAATTGTATCTTGGGTATTCTAAGTTTCTGGGCTAATGTTCACTTATCAGTGAGTGCATATCAAGTGACTTCTTTTGTGATTGGGTTACCTCATTCAGGATGATATCTTCCAGGTACATCTATTTGTCCAAGAATTTCATAAATTCATCATTTTTAATAGCTGAGTAGTACTCCATTGTGTAGATGTACCACATTTTCTGTATCCATTCCTCTGTTGATGGACATCTGGGTTCTTTTCAGCTTCTGACTATTATAAATAAGGCTGCTATGAACATAGTGGAGCATGTGTCCTTATTACTAGTTGAAACATCTTCAGGGTATATGCCCAGGAGAGGAAGTGCTGAACTACCCCACCAGGGGATCTATCCCATAATCAGCCATCAAACACAGACACTATTGCACATGCCAGCAAGATTTTGCTGAAAGGACCGTGATATAACTATCTTGTGTGAGGCTATGCCAGTGATTGGCAAATACAGAAGTGGATGCTCACAGTCATCAATTGGTTGGAACACAGGGAGCCTAGTGGAGGAGCTAGAGAAAATATCCAATGAGATGATGGGGTCTGCAACCCTATAGGTGGAACAACACTATGAACTAGCCAGTACCCCAGAGCTCATGTCTCTACCTGCATATGTATCAGAAGATGGCCTAGTCGGTCATCATTGGGAAGAGAAGTTCCTTGGTCCTGCAAACTTTATATGCCTCAGTATAGGGGAACACCAGGGCCAAGAAGTGAGAGGGGTTGGGAGAGGAGGGTATGGGGAACTTTTGGGATAGCATTTGAAATGTAAATGAAGAAAATACCTAATTAAAAAATTCATTAAAAGCAAACTATATATATAAAACAAAGTATTACTAAAAAGTATTACTAAAATGTCTCCTGGTGATATTCTTCTATCTCATAGATTGGTGCTTTATTCAGCCATCATCAGGGAGGCTACCTCATGCATCAGGGTTAGGGTTAGTGTTAGGGTTAGGCATTAGGGTTAGGCGTTAGGGGTAGGGTTAGAGTTAGGTCCCAGAAATGTTGGGGGATCTACAGTATTTTAAAATATCCTCCATGGCAAAAAGTTGCACAGCCTCTGCCCCAAAGGACAGCTTTGAATTTACTGCTGCATGAGTTAACTGGAATATTTGCATCCTAAATTTAGTTTGAAACTGTAATATATTTTATATCATATAACAATTTCAAGACTACATTTGATGGCTTAAGGCCTGGCTCTATGGCTTAGACATTAAAATTACTTGGCACAAACTGTGATGACCTGAATTTGATCCCTGAAATTTACATGGTAGAAGAGGACATCTGTCTACTTAACTTGCCCTCTGACAATGTTCTCTCTCTGTCTCTCTGCCTCTGTCTCTTTCTCTCTCTCCTTTTGTATCTCTCTCCATATCTCAAATAATATTATTTTAATCTTTTTAAATTTTTAATACAAATTTTAGGAATGAATAACATAATTAAGCCAAACAATGGCCTTCAAATGGACAAGATTAAGAAAAGCTATGTCCCCGGTACTACCGGAGAATCCCGCAATACCTCTACTGGGCATATATCCAGAAGATGTTCCAACTTGTAAGAAGGACACATGCTCCACTATGTTCATAGCAACCTTATTTATAATAGCCAGAAGCTGGAAAGAACCCAGATGCCCCTCAACAGAGGAATGGATACAGAAAATGTGGTACATTTACACAATGGAGTACTACTCAGCTATTAAAAAGAATGAATTTATGAAATTCCTAGGCAAATTGATGGACATGGAGGGTATCATCCTGAGTGAGGTAACCCAATCACAAAAGAACTCACATGATATGTACTCACTGATAAGTGGATATTAGCCAAGAAACTTTGAATACCCAAGATACAAGTTGCAAAACACTGAAACTAAAGAAGAACGAAGTCCAAAGTGTGGTCACTTTGCCCCTTCTTAGAGTTGGGAACAAAACACCCATGGAAGGAGTTACAGAGACAAAGTTTGGAGCTGAGACAAAAGGATGGACCAACTAGAGACTGCTGCACCCGGGGATCTATTCCATAATCAGCCACCAAACGCAGACACTATTGCACATGCCAGCAAGATTTTGTTGAAAGGACCCTGATATAGCTGTCTCTTGTGAGGCTATGCCAGTGCCTGGCAAACACAGAAGTAGATGCTCACAGTCAGCTATTGAATGGAACACGGGGCCCCTAATGGAGGAACTAGAGAAAGTACCCAAGGAGCTAAAGGGGTCTGCAACCCTATAGGTGGAACAACACTATGAACTAACCAGTACCCCCCAGAGCTCGTGTCTCTAGCTGCATATGTAGCAGAAGATGGCCTAGTCGGTCATCATTGGGAAGAGAAGTTCCTTGGTCCTGCAAACTTTATATGCCTCAGTACAGGGGAACACCAGGGCCAAGAAGTGAGAGGTGTGGGGAGGGGAGGGTATGGGGGACTTTTGGGATAGCATTTGAAATGTAAATGAAGAAAATACCTAATTAAAAAAATTCATTGAAAGCAAACTACAGTAAAACAACCCCAGAAAAAAACCAGAAAACCCACCAACCTACCAACCAACCAACCAAACAAACAAACAAACAAACAAACATAAAGGAAAAGAAAAGAAAAGAAAAGGAAAGAAAAGAAAAGAAAAGAAAGGAAAAGAAAAGAAAAACTATGTTCCAAGACAGCCATGCATGATAGCTGGCTATGTGCATAGATGTCAACATGAGAATTCAATTATTATAAAAAGACATTCAGTTCAAGTTGCCTTTCTGAGATGTAGCCACCTCTACTGAAAACACCCTTTCCAAAAAGCCACTCTGTGGCTTTTATGTGTTCCACAGGAGAAACACTGTGTAAGCAATTTAGAGAGAAAACCCCTAATTGACATCTCAGGGAGGCAGAGACTGTGGGCTGCATTTTATGTGGGAAGGTTCTAGCCTGGTAAAGAAAGAGAAGTTTAAAATTAGGACTTCCCAAGCAATAGTAGGATAAGAACACATTCAGGAGTCTCTATTTTAAAGTTCCTTTCGATTTTAGAATCAAGGAAAGTATATTAGAAACACCATAAATAATCAAAGAACCTCATGCATGACATTTGGGCAGGGTTTGAAAAAGACACTACTAATTGTTTATCCATTGAAATGTTTGTATTTCCTGTTTATGAAATGTAATCATATTTTTTTATGTTTGATATTCAGAATAAAATGGATATATTTAGAGGGGAATATGGAACACATGGAATTAACTTCAATGTATCATCTGTGTTTGGTAAATCAAAGATACTTGAAAGTGAATTATTATTTTGCAAAAATATGTCATGCATTTCATAGGAGTTTCCCATGGTTTCTTGATAATGTCAACTTGTTTAGTTCTCACTTGTAAAATGTTCTTCTGGCTGTGTGTCTCACATGTATGTAAGTATTTCAACTTGTGCCCATGTGAAAAGTGTAGTTTTGGCTTTGGGTCAAGTTATCTGTAAGTATCTGCCTTAGAAATGAAGCTGTACTTCCAGCTTATCTTTAGTTCTTCTCTATTCCCCACTGTGGCTAACTACTAGCTGTAGCTAATTACAAGCTGTATAATTAGACCTACTTTCTTCTCAAGTAAGATAGGTCTCCATCTCATGTTTGAACTTCAGAGACAATGAGTTCCTTTGCATCACAATTTCCAGCAGAAAAAGAAATGAACTCTGTCCTCAATGGGTTGGGTGAATGGGCAGATGGAGAGGTGAAATCTCACAGTGCAATTTCCTTTTATCCTTGGGTATGAGCCTTTAGCTAAAGACATCACTGGGCCTCATATTATCCTAAAAATATAGGTGGATACATGACTAGCAATATGAATAGCACCATGTACGATGCTTGCTTATAATAAACTTGTTAGAAAAGACTTGGGTATAATAAAGGCTAAGAAAAGGAATGTGTGATTGAGGAAGGTACCTTTCATGATGGTCCCCAGAGGGATGCATGGCATTGAAGCCATTTCCCTATTATAAATCAAAATTCCATGATTTCTTCTCTGGGACCTTAAAGCCATTTGAAACTAAGTATGAAATAAGAAAAAAAAGGAAGAAAATATTTTTAGGTTATAATAAGTATATTATTGGTCAATGATTGAGTTCAGAGTGAAGGGCTATTACAGTTGTTCTCAACCTTCCTAATGCTGTGATTCCTTAATTCACTTCCTAATATTGTGGTGACCCCCAGCCATCATATTTTTTTTTCATTTTTTACTTATTCACTTTACATTCTACTCATTGCCCACCTACTGGTTGGCCCCTCCCGTAATATTTCTCACATATTCCCTCTCCTCCTCTGAGCAGGTGGGGATGGACACCTGGGGATACAGCACTTCAAGTCTTTTCAAGCTTAGGCACTTTCTCTCCCACTGAAGCCAGATAAGGCAGTCTAGCTAGATGGACATATCTCAAACACAGGCAAAAGCTTTATGTATAGCTCTGCTCTAGTTGTTTGGGACCCACATGAAGACCAAGCTGCACATCTGCTACATATGTGCAGGAGGCCTAGAATCATCCTGTTCTTGGTTGGTGGTTAAGTGTCTGAGGGCTCCAAAGTTCCAGATTAGTTGATTCTGTTGGTTTTTAGATTAGTTGATTAGTTGATTCTGTTGGAGTTCCTATCTTCTTAGGAGCTGCAATCCTTCCTTCTATTCTTCTATAAGAAGAATCACAAATTCCATTCACTGTTTGGATGTGGGTATCTGTATCGGTCTGAGTCAGAAAGTGGGTGGCGCGTCTCAGAAAATCACCATGCTAGACTCCTGTCTTCAAGCATAACAGAGTATCATTAACAGTGTCAGAGAGTAGTGCTTGCCCATGGGATGGGTTTCAAGTTGAGTCAGTTATTGGTCATCCATTCCCTCAGTCTCTGCTCTATTCCCAATCCCTGCTATAAAATTATTTTTTGTTGCTACTTTGTAACTGTGAAGAATCATAATGTAAAATAACTGTGCTTTCTGAAGGTCTTGGGCAACCTGTGTAGAAGGGTCATTTGACTCTCCCAGTGAGTTGCAACCCACAGATTGAGAACCACTGGGATAAAATAAATAAATGTAGGAGAGGAAAATCTTAGAGCTCATAACTCCAGCCCACAATTGTAATGTGAATACTAGAACAGACTCTACAGGGACACTATCATTTCCCCTGTAATCCCTGAATCTAGAAGTGGTAGATCTTATGAGATCACGACTAATCTGACAGCAGAATGAAATAGCTTCTCATTATGTATTTGTTGTTTTTAGAGGGCACTGATGAGTCCTCATTCTTTGTTTAAAAGGTACCCTCTGCCTTATAGGCCACAATCATAATGTCTATAAAAACCACTTAGGGACATCTTGGTCTGTGAGAAGAACAAAAACTGAATCCCAGTTCAAGCAACTGTGCTGCTGTGTCTTTTGGCTGAATGCAAACTAGAGTGACCTGTGGACTCCACAGTTTCCAACAACCTAAGAAATATTAATATTATTTTAAGTTATCTTTCAACTTCTTTCAGATAGAAAACAAAGCTATAATTACTGAAACATAGTAGAGAGATTGTTCAGTGATACACAAATAAAGCTAAGAATACAAATAGGAAAAATTAGAATAATCAACAAATACCTTTTGATATTAGCCTTAAACATTAATGATTTTAACCCTCCAACCAAAGGACACACATAAGTTGAATAGACTAAGAAACAAAGCCATCTTTCTAATGCATAAATATAAAGAAGCAAGAAGTGATAGTGCCAGGATGCAAAACACTATGGATTTGTGATATGTATGGATATGTGTAAACAACATTATTCCTTTCTGATGTAAAAGGACTCCTGAGAAAGGATCCTACCTCAACAAGAATCACTTATGGACACTTTTCCTGTGTCCAAATACTAAAGAACTATAGAGCAATGGTGTTGAACAATGTCCGTATTTTAATGGGTTGACCTAGTTCATTTGAAGAGGCCTGGGAAAACCTCAGGAAACAGGTGCACATTGAATTATTATGACTGGAGCCAGGGAAGCAATGAGATTTGGCGGGATGGAAATTCTAAGAACAACCTTGTTATCTGTAGGATACTCAGATATTTAGCCAACCCTGTAACACTTAGCTATGACATTATATAACAAATCCTAAAATCTAGTTCTAAAGTAGAAACCTTCATGAACCCCACGTACACTATCTTTAGCCTGGTTTGTTTGACTGGATAGATCATGATAAACTTCCAATTTCCTGCTACTATATGTTTTGACTTGAATGATAGAAATTGTGATCTAATACAGAATTGTCCCTATTTCTAAGTTGCAATTTTAAGACATGATAATGAGGCACTAATAGATTGTTGGAAATGGAATTGAAACATGATTAGGTCTGTGAAAGAATAGGATTTTGGAATTCTATAATACTTGTATAATACTAAGTTGTGATCAGATGTCCAGATGAGCGTTTAGAAATCTGTGTGCATGTGAAGGTGGCACTACCTGGGATGATGATACAGGTTATGACCTTGCTTTCAAAGTATAGGGTGCCAGGCATCCCACGAATTACTCTGAATTCCAGTGACATATACACTAAAACAAATAAACTAGAGGAGAATTTCAGGTTGTGAACGGACATTTTATCGTGCAATTTGAGGTTAGGGATAAGGGCTATGGTAGGCAAAAATACTAGAGGTATACTTTGGCATGGTTCTGTTCTCAGCCTTTGTGGGTAAGATGAGGGTCAGATGACCTAGGAACACTCAGCACGGAACAAACTCTTCCCCACAGTGTTTCCTTCATGAGTGACATGGCAGCTGTAACTGCTATGAGATTCCCACACTTCTGCTGTGAAGAGCAGGCAACTGCTAGCCATGTACTTGTTGTCACTCTGTTTGGGAGGCTGGGTAGTCTCTACAACCTGAGTGATAGGGGTACCATCTGCCTTCCAGACAACTGTCACAGCAGCTGCATAGATCTCAATGATCATACACACCAGTGTGGCCCTTTTAGTCTTGAGCTCTTCAGAGGAAGGTGGGAATAGATTAACTGAGGGTATAGCCTTGGACTGGCCTGCAAGATGGAAAAAGAGAAGGTCAGAATCTTGGTCTTTCAGTAGAAATCCTGGAGGCGATATGTAAAGTGTTTTGGGGTTTAGTGACCAAGTTTGAACATTGAGTACAGAAGATGGTGTATGAATTTTTTCTACCTATGCCCTATGTGTCTAGGAATTATAAACCCATGCATTTGTGTGACACATCACCTGACACACGCTTGCCATTGACCTCAAATACAGACACCTGGCCCTCTGTTTCCTGCTCTTCTATCCTCTCTGGATTTTATGTATATCTGCAGTCTTCCTACCCCACCCTGAGGACAGTTCTGATGGAAAAACACTACTATAAGTAACCTAAACTGTAAACCCCTGAGTTTGTTTTTATCCAAATCTGTGCCTCCTGGGTACAAGCATAGCATGTACTTACTTGAACTATTTCTCATTCTGCAGAATGAAAGATGATTCACATCTCTGGTTGAGTTGCATCATTTTCATGCCTCAGGACCATATCTATGTGAACTCAGTTGCTGTATCTTCTAAGCAGTCTTTTAGAGAGACCTAGGAACCAAGATTCCCTGTGATATTATCTCTCCTCTCTTGAATTTCTATGGCCAGAGCTCTTTTCCATTTCTACTCCTTATTAAAATTCCTGAGTTTTAGGTTGGATGCTGCTCCGTCCATTGTCTGTCCATGGAGGCTCTGGGATTCATTCTATATCCCAACTTCCTAGGAACTTAATCTTGAGTTCCATTGTACAGGTTATCTGGCCTTTAACATGTTCTTCCTCAAAGCTTTTATGCTGAGTGTTTTGTGCTCTACAAATTCAACAGCTGTGTCTCCCTCTATGTCTCTGGTTTTCCTTCCACATGAAATGGCAATTCAATTTATTCCTCACAAAGTTCAACAGAAAAATTAGACATTCAAAAGTGATGGTACAAAGGAGCATTTATCAAAGTCCTGCATATCCCAACAGAATTATAGACAGACAATGACAGTTTATCTGTTTCAGTCCCCTTTCTTTGAGATTAGACTTGAAAGGCTACAGGGAGCAGTCTGAAATGAGACAGCATGTAGAGAAGAAAGAGATTATTCATCTAGAGTGAATTTTAGGCATCAAGTAGAATACAGAATGAGAAATTATCCAACAAATATCGCCTCAAAGCTTGGAGACAATAATCACAAAGGAGGGAGGAGTCACTCGCCTAGGACAGTCAATCTGGTTCCACCTCCGAACACCCAACACTGTGATACAGACTAATGCAAAAAACCCTGCATGTACCTTATTTTCCAGTTGCATCCATGTGTGTAGGTGGGGATGATTCTAGAATGGTGGTGACATCACTGCAATATCCTTCTTTCCAGGTTCCATATGTCCTCTTAACAAGCCTTGCCAGAAAATCATCCATGAATTTTCCATACCCTGTAAGGAAGAAGCTTTTCAGAGGATAAGAAAGAATAGAGAAGAGCCCTCAGTGACAGCTTGAGTAGACCACCACATGCATGGAATCTATGCAAAGTCTGGAGTCTATTAACTCAATCTCTCCAGCTCATGCCTGGCAAAGAGTAAAGAGAGACATCTGAGGCACTTCAGGAGAGAACAGTTGAAGAACACACACAACCATAAGTATTAATCCTCATTTCATCTTCTTTCACATGGTAGAATCATTGCCAATAATATACTAAACAACGTAGGATCATGATGCATACCCATTTGTTGACCATTTTATGAAGAAATGGAAGTATTCAATAACTTCTTTTGAGATTATTATTATTATTATTTATTTATTTATTTTTTTTGGTTTTTCGAGACAGGGTTTCTCTGTATATCCCTGGCTGTCCTGGTAGAGATTATTTTTTAGACATTCTCTTTTTCAGCTCAGAGGTATAATTTTAGCTAACAGGATATAGGCTCTGGAGTGGGTTTTCTTAACATGATATAGAAAAGAATTTTCTGTTATGGTTAAAGTTATAGTTATATTATAGCTATAATTATATAATTATAGTTATAGTTTTGAATCAAAATCCAGGTAAAATGTGTGTTAGAGTCTGCTTGGTGGGGATATGGGAACATTACTATTTCTGTGTTTCCTAATTTTTTTTTGTTCAAACTTATCAGTGAAAACTTGAAACAAGACAATGAGTCTCTGAGAAATAGATGGGTATGGATGAGTGTTGACATTGTCCCCAACAAGGAACATTACTGTGAGGGTACCCAGGATTTTCACTTTCAACTATTAGGCACAGATATTTTCATGGCCTAGCATCAGAAAGGGAATGTAGGGCACAGATCCCAAAAGTTCCTCCTGGCTCAGAAACTTGGAATTTGGATGCCTCAGATCAAGGTCTATTTTGTCAACTGTTACTTTGACTCATTTTAGAAGAATGTTCCTGATTTTGAAGACTATGCTATGGGTCTGTATGACCCACCAAAGAGTTGTGAATGTATTCAGTGTCTATATTGCTTATGAGCTGAAGAGGATGATGACTCCAAATCCTGCATACTAATTACATATTGACCTGGATATAGACTGAATTATAGAAGGTTGAATGTCAGGTTCAAAGACTTTGGTTGGGCAGTGCACACTGGCATGCTGATACACATGAGAGGACTTAGACAGTAAAATTGTGTCTGTTACACCTAAGTTTACCCAAGAAAATGACTTGAATTTAGCTCCCAAGTCACATTTAGTCTTACTTAACCTCACCTGACATTACCTTGAGTAGTCTTTGACTCTGAATCCACTTCCAATGCACAATTATTTGATTCCCCTTCTGAGATTAGGTTGAATGTATTTCTTAGTAGACACAGTTATTATGCTTGAGTGTTTATCCCATCACATGTCCCAGTATTGATGACCATGAACACCAATGTTCTGAAGCATATAATAAAGTTCTGTAACTTTATTTCAAGAACTCACACATTTGGGGAATTTCTATATATTAAGTTAATTGTTTAACTCTAAAACAAATATCTTACCTGATATGCATTCTAAATGGGTGTCCTTACATTGCAAGACTCAGAGAACAGTGAAGAACAAGGGAAAGGTCACTGCTGGGGTGATACTCTCATTATGTTTCAAATGTGAACTAATTTCTCACTGGTAACCATGATCCTTCCTCTCCATATTGTAAATTCAAAGGGTTGAAAATTAAATATATAATGATAACAAATGGGACAAAATAATACTTCTGATTAACTAATGATATTTTATTTAATATTCAGTGGGCAGGAAATAAGGGTTAAGATAGCTAATATAAAGAAGAGACCCCACTCTGGGTCCTACAGCTGCAGGGTTCCCAGGCTAAGAAGAAACCTGGGTTCTTAGAGACATTCTGCAGGAGACAGACTCTTCTCCACAGTGTCCCCTTCATGTGTAACTTGACAGGTAAAACTGTTGTGAGATCTCCACTGGTCCGATGTCAAATGTAGGAAGCTGCTGGCCATGAACTTGTTGCCCTCTTTGGTGGGATTTGAAGTGTCCACACCCTGGGTGATAGGTGTACCATTTGCCTTCCAGGCCACTGTCACACCACTCGGGGAAAAATTGGAAATCAGGCACACGAGTGTGGCTTTGTTTTCCTTGAGCTCCTCAGGGGAAGGTGGAAACACTGTGAGTGTGGGAGTGGACTTGGGCTGACCTGTGTGAATAAAAGAAGGGATTGATTCAGGAGACAATATAAAAATATCAAAATCTCAGTGACTGCTCAATTTGGCCACGCTTTTTACCTGGCACCTTTTCGTTTTTCTCACCTGCCCCATTGAGCCTGCTTGAATACAGACAATCTTCTTATTAGTCTTTTTCAAAACACATTCCCAAGTTACATGTCCTTGACTCTTCCTTTCTGCCTCAATTCCACTATTAGCAGGTATGGCTGTGCTCTATACACCCTATTGTTTTTAATCTAACTTGGGTTTGCACCACATCTGATCACCTTCCCCATAGTAGTTATTTCCTCTTTGTTCCTGTGGTGATCAGAGCTCTCTGGTAAACAGGGTAGATCTCACCTTTTTTTCCAGACTGCATTTTGATTGAGGAGGTCCCTTCTTTATCCCCAGCACCTGGGGATACTGAATCTCTAATTATCTTGGACAGCAAATTCTCTATATGAATATGTAGCGTTTCCAATATGTAGTGGTTTCCAACCAGAAAATATCAGAGGCTACTCTGGGGCTGGTGCCTACTGCACATTTTTATCTGACCACAATACTCTTCACTATGTTCTAGAGTTTTCTTTCCTCAGGAAGTAGAGCACAGCAGCCACTTGTTCACTGCAACAGTGAACAAGTTTGTCTCTCATTCCTGATCTCCTGCATATACTAGGCCATTTGAGGAAAATGAGAAGCTGGCAATGGAAATATGAAACAGCAAGATCCAGGATTACAGAGCTTTGTAGTCAGAATCCCTGATTATCAGATGACCAGGATCTGGTTACTCTACTAGTCAGTGCTGTCTCTATGTTCATAGGACTTTAGCAGCCCAGTTTAAGAACAGAGATCTCAACATTATTACAAGACTACTCTGTCACTATGCTTCTGTGGATCTAACTTAGATAACCTCAGTCTCTGGAACCTGTACTTACACCTCTAGATCCAATCTTGGACAACTTATAAAGATATTGTGGACTCCATGAAGGTCCTAGTGCCCCCCCACTTTTTGACCTGGACCAGAGTCCCAAATTATTAATCCTCCAGAGAACAAGGATGGTGCCATTCACTCTGGCTAGACAGTAACTAATGCCCCTGAGATCACAGTATCTCTATAAGAATGTAAGGCCAGCTGATTCTACTCTTCTGGTTCTTCCTTCAGATTACTTTAAAATGGTCCACCTCCCCTAGCCACAGTGGAGAGCAGATGAGAAAAATTTCCCAGAGAGAAAAAAGACCCTTGCAAGACAACAAGGGCTGGGCTTATTAGGAAGAAGCTTTGAAACTACTTACCTAGGACAGTGACCTTGGTTCCACCGCCGAAAACATAACACAATGACTAAAACCCAACCCAAAACCTATGGGTCCAGCACCTGGTCCTGTTGTCTCACAGCTGAGGTGAATCAAACTACTAGCTAGCTACAATGGGTGGAGCTGTGACCTCACTTGTGAAGCAGTGGGTGGTAATCCTTTTATAGGCTTGTCTTCTTGTCAGGAAGGTAACCCATGGAGTTGATTCAACACCATGTACTCTCTGCACTATTTCTGATACACTCTATGCTGGCAGCTGTGTAGTAGATCCCAAACAAATGCAAAATGATGTATTATTCAGGTGTCTTTGTTGCATGGCATAAATTTCTATGATTTTGGCTTGATTTTACAGGCCGAGTTTTTGTTGTTGTTGTTGTTTTTTTGTTTTGTTTTGTTTTTGTTTTTGTTTTTTCCTCACAAACATATTGTTCTACTTGGTCAGCTTCTTTAGAACCAAGGACAAGGGGGGCACTTCTTGCCTTATGAAAGAATGTTCCACAGAGAATTCTCTTCAAATTTCAACCCACAGAGATATAACTCATTTCCACTTCATTCATATGTGTTTTCTTATAATATAGTATCTGTTCACTATTTTATTTATCTATCTACACATACATACATACGTATTTTTATATATACTTATACCCAACAAGAGTCACAAATTATCCATCTCTTTGTTTTCCATGTTAGAATGTGGTAGACTACTCAGGCTTTCACCTTCATAGTTTCCTGAAATTTATAATGCAAAAGACAAAATTATCCTTCTCTCCATTTTGTAGTTCACCAGCACTCCATGTGGTTCAAAACATGTATATTTTTCATTAATTTTCTCTCCACTGTGTCTGAAACTGCCCGCATTCTATTCAGTTTTGCCTACTCATTCTGACTAGTCTGAGCATTCATTCTGACTATATTTTTTCTTTCCCTTTGTCCTGCAAATGGCCTTTCATTCTAACATTAACACCAGGGTTATGCTTTCCCTATCCTCTTCGTGCTATTACTGTAATTGACTCACATTGTGCACTCTGAAAACCCACGGCTACCCAGGAGTCATTTACAGAATGTTTTCCACTCATTGAATCAACATACTTTTCTTGACATTCTACAACACAGCATGCCATTAAAATGCTCAAATGATAAAGACTAACACTCAGCTCACACAAAAAGCTAATGATAAGAATCAATAAATAGGTTTTGCTGAAATTTGATTTCATCTCCCAAGATAATTTTTCAATAAAGAACTCTTCATGTGTATGTATGCATGTGAGTTTCTGTTTGTGAGTTTAGTGCTCTTAGAGACCAGAAGAGGCTGCCACATATTCTGGAGCTAGAATATAGGTCCTGGGGACCAAATGGGTCTTCTGTGAAACAGAACATTCTTTAAACACTGAGAAATCTCTCCAGCTCCCCATGATTACTTAGTTACAGTGGAAGATTACATATTGTATTGAGGCTGCCAGTTGATTTTTTTTCTTTCTTTTTCCTTTATTTAAATTTAATCAGTGTGAAATTTTTCTATTGGTTAAAGACTAGTAGAAAAGGTATTTATTATTTATTAGTATCTCCAGCTCTTCTTTGTTACTCAATAAAGAAAGCATTCTTCTTTTCATTTTAAATGGAAACTACTTCCTCAGTAAGTAATTTTTTCTTAAATTACAAGATTCTTCCTACCTAAGGCAAAACATTTAAGTCAGAAACAAGGGCAATCTGTCACTTATCCTTTCATCATTTACAATATTCCACTCTTCTCGACACTAGAATAGGCCTGGGACACAAATGCCTGGTAAAATGCCAGACAATCAACAGAGCAGCCTCCAAGAATCAGCTGAGGAGTCATTGAATTAACATGAAAACTAAGTGAGTGAATGCAGGAGCAGCCTACATAATCTTCAAGATTCTCCTCTATATGAAAAATCCATTTGTGATTAAGTAACATTGTAGAAAATACTATAGAAATAAGCAACATAAAATGTAATATAAACACGATTTGGCTGGTAAATAAACTACTTGGCTATTTAACATAAAGGCAAGTTATCAGAGAACATCTGGGTAGTGGCCAGATTGGTCCTGTCCCTAGGGACTGGTGAAGAAAAAAATAGATGAGCATAGCTTTCTAAGTCCCAAAGGAATAATATGGAGCTCTAAAACATCTCCCAAGTGTCCAGAGGTTTTCATGTGTTCACCCAAGTGGTCAGGAAGAAAAGAGCCACTGAAAGCATGAATTCAGGGTCCGTGTGTGTCTGTGTGTGTGTGTGTGTGTGTGTGTGTGTGTGTGTGTATGGGAAATGGCTTTCTAACTCAGTTTTTAAGGTGGCCCAGGAACTCTGCACTTAGGTCAAATAAGATCAACTGTTTCTTGGATAGAATAGCCCAGCCTATTCATCTCCTGTTTGGCCATTTCCTGAGTCATTCAAGAGCCTTGCAGGATGTGACTATATGGCTCACAGAATTTGTAATGTTGAGATCATGTTGGATCTTTCAAGCATGGACTTCAACTTTCTTGTGTGAAATGGAATGTTCTACACCAGGAGCTTTGGGGCAATAAATAGCATATGATATCTGCTGGCTCTGTGCTGTTGTCTAGTCAACAGTGTTCCCTTGTTGGCTTTTCTTCTTCTTTTGGTTTCTGAGGAAATTGTCAGGAATCCTCTTATAAGTTTTCCCATTCTGTTGGCATCAACAGGAATTTAAGGTAAGGAAAATAAAGGCAGAATATATATATAACATATATATTAGTTGGGGTCTAAAGTGAGCTAGAATCCAAAAGGGAGCATGCCCCGTGTTTCCAAATCAACCAACATCTAGGGGTTTGTTTTAAGCTCCTCAGTGAACTAAGAATTTGGATCTCATAGGCATTATGGCAGTGGAGGGGATGGGAATGTGGTTTTGGCTGGATTCTCATTTGAATCCTTGGCCTACAGTATACAGTACAACGGGAATTTTGACACTTTCTTACTCACTATGTGGCTTAATCTGTAAACCTGGGACTAATAATACTACCTACTCTTCCTAATATGCAAATTAATAAATTTATACTCTAGCAGATTCTCTAAATTTTGATGCCACAGAATTAAGAGATGGTTGAACTGGGATTGTTTGATAATGACTCTTTTATTCTAAATGGTGTGACAGTCCTTGGTGCATAGGAAAACATGCTGCCCAGAGCCTGATAGATAATAGATATTATTCAGTTAAATCTGCAGTTGATCTGATGAGGTGGAATCTTCTTCTGTTTAATTTGTCTGCTTGTGTTTTAGTCTCTCCATGCCTTTTTTTTTTTCAGATGCCATTAACTCCCTACATCCAGAGAGAATAGTTATTAATGTCCCATTTCCGTAATGTCAGTGAGGGTCTGCTCTCTTGTTTTCCAAGTGCTTTTTCTACCTTTAAAAAACTTCTTTTGTGCTTTGAATACTACTTGGTTGAAATTTATTGCTTCAAAGAAAACATATTTTTATTCTGTGAATTTGCTATGTCACGTTTCTTTTCTTTTAAATTTTACTTTTTACACTCCATATTCTGTTCCCCATCCCTCCATCTACCCTCCATCTGCTACACATTTCACACCTCCTCCCCACCCCACCTTGTCTCCCCACGGATTTCCCCACCCCCAACCTGCCTGACCTCTAAACTCCTTGGGGCCTCCAGTATCTTGAAGGTTAGGTGCATCATCTCTGAATGAACACAGACCCAGAAGTCCTCTACTGTATGTGTGTTGGGGGTCTCATATCAGCTGGTATAAGATGTCTGTTTGGTGGTTCAGTGTTTGAGAGATCTCAGGGGTCCATATTAATTGAGACTGCTGGTCTTCCTACAGAATTGTCCTTCTCCTCAGCTTCTTTCAGCCTTCCTTAATCAGCAACAGGGGTCAGCTGCTTCTGTCCATTGGTTGGGTACAAATATCTTCATCTGACTCTTTCAGCTTCTTGTTGGGACTTTCAGAGGGCAGTAATGATAGGTCCCTTTTTGTGAGCTCTCCATAGTCTCAGTTATAGTGTCAGGCCTTGGAACCTCCCCTTGAGCTGGATCCCACTTTGGGCCTGTTGCTGGACCTTCTTTTCCTCAGGCTCCTCTCCATTTTCATCCTTCTAATTCTTTCAGACAGGAACAATTATGGGTCAGAGATGTGACTTTGAGATAGCAACCCCATCCCTCACTTGATGTCCTGTCTTCCTGCTGTAGGTGGGCACTATATTTTCCCTCACCCTACTGTTGGGTGTATTCAGGCATAAGTGAAAGACTACTGAGTTATCTCAAAAGCTTTCACATAGACTTTTATAACATTAACTTCAAGTATACCTATTAATGAAGTGTATGTGATATGTTGGTGCTTGTCTACAATTTACAACAACTTGACCAAGGTTTTTGACAATTCACCAACATTTACTGTTTTTTTTCTGTCTTAGAAAGACTCAAAATCCTCTGTATAAAGCCAAAAAACATGGTGTGTGTATTAGCAGTAGACCACTGGAGACTGATGGAAGAGCATCACCTAATCCCAGGATTGCAAAACCAACTGAGCTTGTCACCATAGGGCCACTCTATCTCTGAAGAATGAAAAAAATGTGATAGTCAGATGGCACAGCAGTATAAAATGTATACTGCTATTGAAAAAGTCCTAGGTTTCTTACAGGAGGTGGTAGTCTTGGGTTCTATAAGAGAGCAGGCTGAGCAAGCCAGGGGAAGCAAGCCAGTAAAAACCTCCCTCCCTGGCCTCTGCATCAGCTCCTGCTTCCTGACCTGCTTGAGTTCCAGTCCTAACGTCCTTTGGTGATCAACAGCAATGTGGAAAGTGTAAGCTAAATAAACTCTTTCCTTCCCAACTTGCTTCTTGGTCATGATGTTTTGTTCAGGAATAGAAACCCTGGCTAAGACAATTGGAATAAAAAATATGAATTTAAAGATAGTGATCAAGGATTAATCGGTTGTTATTTCTCCAAGATCAGCTTACCTGGCACTTCAGGCTATATATTGTCACTGTACAAAACTGCTTAGGCAACTTCTGATGACCAGGCCTGGTGCTAAAGGTTAGGTCACACAAATCACTCCATATACCCCAATTTTCTAAATTCGAATGCTTCTAATCAAGTAAGGGGTATGGGCACCATTATTAGTGTGAGGGTGACCTACGAATCCTCTGATCTATTCAAGTTTCTCTCCATTGTGTCTTGGGCACTGTCTTGCCTCTGACATTGGACTCCTTTGGTCCTTGGTGACTGAAGGTTCCCTAGCATCTTTGTATGAATATGTCTGTTCCGTGATTCAGAGCCCAGAATATGAAGTCTCCTCAGGGACAGTCCATTGTCTTAGGAAAAAAGGTTCTGTTCCTAAATTTAGCAACATTAGTTGCTCTCCTCCAAGGCTCTGCATCTGTCATGTTTTCTGGGTATGCATTTCATCACAGACCACAAACCAAATCTTCAGAGTGTAGGTATAATTATATGTTCATATCTGGAAGGATACTAGGGATTTCCACATCATATAGTTTAAGGTTTGTCTGCCCAGACTGTGCTCCTCTGGACTGAAATGGGTTGAATGCTGGATCAAGTCAAACTTGTGAAGATAGGTGCAATTGAGCTGACTCTGTGTTCAAGACCTTTGTCACCTAGACTTTTTCTTCCAGGTTAGGGAAGTCTCCTGCCCAGAATCTTTATATCAACTTTAGTGTGAGACAGGCTTCTCTGGGTTCCTGCTAAACAGCTCCTAACCACTCTCCATCACAACTGTTAGAGTCTTTTTCTGCAGCTAGAGTATACTTCTCTTTGTAGGCTCACTGTTTTTCTTCCTGCTTCTCACATTCCCCAAAATAAATACAATTAATTTTAAATGTTACATTTAATTATTTAACCTATGTTTTGGTTAGTGGTGAGTGTGTGTGTGTGTGTGTGTGTGTGATGCCCATGTGGATGTCAGAGGACATCTGGCAGCAGTTGGTTATCTCCTACTATGCTAGTTCCTGGGATGGAACTCAGATTATCAGGATTTCCACAAAATACCTTTACCCACTGAGTCAGCTTGCCTGCACAAATCACCAAATATTTTCTCCTCTATTTATTTCCTCTCTTAGGAATCTTGGATAAAGATCAAAAGGTGTTGAATCTCTTGGGGTATTGGCTCTGCATAACCCAAACTACTTGTCACTCTTATGAAGAAGTTTCTTGATCATACTTTTTGAAACAGAACATACTTCATGTAAATATGGACCATGTTTATCTGTTCAAGGTTAAAAACCCAAAATAGCTTAGAAGAAGGAAACTTAGTATTTTGTCTGTTTATCTTCACTCCTGATGGTGGGCATATCTATCCTGTTGGGCACTGATTATACATTAAAGAAACCTCAGAGAGGGCAGCAAAATTCATCATGTCACATTAGAAAATGAAAAAATGAATAGATAAAATATCTTACTAAGAATGAACTAAAATTTTAATTTTACACCCCTCTTCCTGTCTATCGGTCTTTACCTCTTTTCTATTTGTGATGTATGTTTGTGTGCCTGTATTTTGTACCTACTTGTTGTATGTTTCTTTTTCTGTTATTCCTATGTTGTCTACCAGTTGTCTATCTACTGTGCCTTTGTTATGTGTTGGCTGTGTGTATCTGTGTCAGCCCTATTTTTGTAATTGCAGTAATAACTAGGGCATCCCCTGAGAAGAACGTAATACCTTGTGGGTCAGAAAAGGATATGGAGAAAAACTGCTTCAGAGGGTTTTACATAACTGTGTCTGTTTTACTTCTATAAGAAACTATTTTATTATAGGGAACCTATCAATTGTGATAGGTTAGCACATTACCTCAAATTAGACAGTGAGCACTAATAACACTTGTGTCTCTATGAAGAAGCACATAAAAGGAGATGTGGAAATTGTAGACACATCAGCAGGCTAGATCCACGCTTCTCATGCTAACTCAGAATTCAGTATTCTGAGTTCTGTGAATCCTCAGGAGCATTGTATGCCATGCTTCTAATTTAAAATTGTACACCCCGTGTGCTAGGTAGGCTGGCTGCCAGGTCAAGCCTGCATTTTCTCCTATTGTTCTCTCCTCTATATAATATTCTTTCTGGAGAGCAGATTCTTCTGATTAATAAGTGGAATATGCCGACTAATATATTATAAGTGAAAAGATAGTAGAATAGGAAAATAGATTATAATGTTTATGAAAGCAAAGAGGGTCATGGGAATGGTGCTATTCCAAATTTTAGAAACTTCTCTTATGGGACCTATATCAGAAAATTGGTTGGAGTTTGTAAACAGCTGAGGACAAGGTCCTCTGTCCTTTTTCCCTAATAACAAGAGAGGGTTATGTACCAGTGCCTGATAATTTTCAGCACTGGAATTATTTGGAGTCAGGCTCTAAGCCAACAGAAGAAGGTCTTGCTATCTTCTCTCATCTGCTCAACTTTGTTGCTTCATTGCTGGTATTAGCTGTCCAGGGTATGGTGAGCCAGGGTGGGATCCAGGGCTGTGGTCCATGTCCTGGAAAGACACAAACAAAACCTTTTCCAATGTTAAGTAATAGGACTGGTGATTGTCATTGTCATTTATCTTTTATTACAACTTTCCAGGCCACCAGAGGTAACTTCATAGTCCCTGACAAAGGTACCCAGTGTTAATGAACTGCAGTATTTCTCTTATCATCTGTTTTCAGGAAATTTAAAGTAAATGATGCAATATTAGTAAGATGTTGAGAATGAGTCATATTCAGACCAATATTCCCTCCCCTGTATTTATCAATTTGTGCTTTAGGTTATATGTACACTATCTCCAATACAGCTTGACCTTGAGGATTATAACAGATTCTAGAAAATTAAAAGGAAAGATTACTTGTATTTTTCAGGGGTAACTTTGAGCCCTATATTGTTCAAAATTTTCAAAGCCAGTTGAAAAACTTCTAATTTGCTAGAATCCTAATCAACAAGGAAAATATTCATGTAATAAATAAATGTTATAGAGAGATTATTTTACAAAGCATTCAAGGCCTGAAATACATAATATTAATACATAGTAGGACTGTTTTTCACACCTTGACACAACACTTTCCATTGCTATCTTTGAGCAGAATGTATATTGTTTGGCACAGGCATAAAAGAAGAAAAGCTTTCCCCATCCTCTTGGTATAATAGGATAGAATAAAAATAATCTTTAATGTACATGAATATAATTTGTTTATAATAACAATTACAGGGCCTTGTGGAGACCAGGCTATAAAGGCCCTTTGTTCATCTACAAATTAATAACTCTTAAATTATGTTATAATCTGTAACCTCCCCCCACAGCCTGAAACAGGCTAAGCCAGAACCTGACCTTGCTGCCACTAAGAAAATCACCTGGGATGGAGCCTGCCTCCCTGGATCACCCTATTGTTCTGCCACTGCTGCTGTTCCTCTTCAAGATACTGCTAGCTGCTGAGAGGCCCAGGAGCTATTCTGGAAACCATGCCCCATTCTGCAAATCATCACCTGCAGCTGGTTCCAGGCTTCAAGGATGAACTGGCGGGAATGGACTCCCTCCCCCCCCCCCCCCACCATCTTTTATAATGTGTGTTCTCCGACACTAGAGTTTGAACTTTGAACAGACTAGCATGTCTTGGTTCCAGTGTTTCTCGACCTGCCTAGGCTCCCTCTTTTCTTCCAGATTTCAAGATGCCTTCCAGGCTCGAATCTGGACATGTGAGCCGCTGGCTGCCCCCAACAATTTGGCGAACCTAAGAAAGGCAGAGGACATTTGGAAGAAGCACTGCTGGTTTGGAGCTCCATGGAAGAAGAAAAGAGTTAAAATTCGTACCAGAGAAGGTTGGTATGGGCTAAGCTGGATCAGCACTAATCCTGTGCGCTGGATTCACTTAGGTTCAGCAGTGAGCTAATGGTAACTAGGAACTCAACAGGCAGGCAGTTGGCCGCAGCTTCCAGAAGCTGCTTTTTTAGGCGAGAGAAATATTAAGGTTTAATAAAAGGGATTTAATAATCAGGTGGATGGCTGCAGTTGGAAACTGCATCAGGCTGAGGAAAGTGGATTTTGAAACTCTCCCAGGGACAGAGAGAAAATCCGGAATCCCCTCTTGTGTGTGTGCTTGCCAGTGTCTTCGTTCTGTTTCCAGAAACGAACATGTGCTTGTTGTGTTGGTTTGTTGTCTGTGTTTCATCTCGTGTCTCTGAAACATGGCACAGTCTGAGTTTAGATCTGCCTGAGTTTGGTTTCTCTGGTGTTTATAGGCAATGGGGTTTTCTGAAAAGCTTGCTTGGTATTTGCAGCTGTCCCTTCTGGCTGTGATCAGCAGATGTGCTAGGAAGACAGTCACCTCACCAGGGGATGCCCTGGGGAGTGGGGAGAGCCAGGGATGCCTGGTGGTCTCCAGAGTTCAGTCAGAGGGACCAAGTTTTGTTTATGAAATGGAAGCTTAGCCTTCTAATTCTTTTGCCTACTCGTGGAGGACAAGTAAGGGTTGCACGTGTCTGGAGCTGTTGGTTTCTGCTTTGTGTGTTTTGTGTATGTGTTTAGAGCTATGTGAAAATTTAGAAAAGTGCTAGTGCAGCTGCTTCATTTGTTTTTTTACTGATAATGTGCTCTGCGTTTCTTCCCAATCAGCTCATAAATTATTGGTTAGGATTAAATAATTGTTACATTGGTAACAGAGGGTTAGCCTTAAATTGGCAACTCAAGAGTCTTTTCAAGCACGTGGCATAGCAGCCAAAAAAACAAAACAAAACAAAACAAACAAACAAAAAAACCAAACTGGGCCTCCTAAGATATTTTTAACTGAGATAATAATTAATGTGATTATTATCCTAGAAAGTAAGATTAAGATAAGATTTAAAGCAATGTCTCTTTAATGAAGCCTTAAAGCTTACATTGTCATGCATTCATAGATATAAATTGGCAGCCAAATTTCGCAATGTAGTAGTAAAGTTTTAATGTTGATTCTTAAAGTGATAAATTGTTTAGAAATTGAGTTTTTTTTCCCCTCAAGGTTATAGTTACAATCCAATATTACTAAGAAACTTAGTAGTTCAAAAATTCGGTCCTCATTACAGGAGAGCCAAAATGCTTGAGTTAGAAAAAATTTTCATATATATTTGAGTTAATGCAAGTTCAGAGCAGCCTCAGGGAAGCTGGTGCGAAATCTCCTTTGTTTCACAAACTGTGATTGGGGAACTTCCTGTGACCTCACCTCTCCCTGCCTTCAGGGAAGATTCCTTAAGATTCAGAGGCAATATCTTTCGATACTTAGGTTTTTAGTTATACTAGAAAATCGTGGTCCAGAAAATCTAAGAAGGAAAAATTAATTTGCTTCAAGATTTTATTTTCAAAAGCTTCCAAGAGATGTTAATTGGCTAAGACTTCATCTTCAACTCACCACAAGAGAACTTAAGCCTTTGTCGGGTGCTATTAAGTGATACACAAATTAATTGGCAAAGAACACAAATTAAATTGCAGAAATTAAAGAAAGCTTCTATAGTTTATAGATCAATTATAATCAATGGTAATTAAATCTTAGCTGCCTATTTTAGTTATTGGTTATTAAATGTGCCCACAACAATTCCTTGGCTGGAGAAAACATTGTTGTGAAATCATCCTTCTTCACCTCAAAGCGTAGTTTCAGCATCCCATTAAGCCGCTGTGGTAGTAACAAAAATAATTGTAAGATAAATTCATATATTTTGGAGTAACTATAACAAAAATGGTGTCTTAAAAACTTAAGTATCTGTTCCTTGTTCCAAACAGCAATAAATTTGGTTATTACAGACTATTAATAATTGATCTATTACATACCATCATTTTAATAAGATTGACAATCAATATCCCAAAGATAAGTTAAAAATTGTTTTTATGCATGCTTCTGTATCTTCTATAAATTCATGCATGCATACATCCCAATTATTGTGTTTAAAAACAACCCCTCTATGGGAAGTAAGTAGATGTGAATTGGGTCACATGCTTATTCTTTGAGTTTCCCCCTGTTTCAGCACAGATAATTAAGTTGTGTGCTGTGGATGGTGTTTTAAAATGCTGAACAATCGAACCTTAATTTGTATATTAATAGTCAATATTATATCTCAGAGCTCACAATTGCTTAAGATTGTTCATCCCTCACACACTATAAATTCTCAAATTTGCAATTGCTTATACATATACAACTCATAAAAAATGCTGTCCTTTTAAGAAGGCTATTTTTAGACATTTAATAAATTGTTCTGGATTGCCTTGACATCTTAAAGCAATGCCATGCTGGATTTATATCTCAGGCAGGCTATAGGTCCTACATATAAGATAGATTGGATATATAATCTCATTCTTTATATATTCAAAACAGTTATGGTTTAAGATGATATTTTAGTATTCTTGAAAATTGTACATGTAAAATTCTTTCCTCCTAGTGTCCTCAGTTACTTCTTGTTTCCACATAAGGGTATGAATTCTTGAGGACTCATACTTAATAAATTGCTGCAAATAAATGCTCTTATTTCTAAGTTAATAAATAAATAAATTATGAAGATGTGATTATTAATAACCTTTCAAGCTTTCTAGTTACAACTGCTCCTTGAGAGAAACAATTGAAAGTACAATTAGTCACTGCCCATGTTACATGAATACTGACTATAACAGTCAAGTATTTGAGATGTTTTGTCAACAAGTTATTAATTCTGAAGGATAAGATATTGTGGAACTTTAAAACTTTAACTTATTAAAAGACAAAGAAGGGGGGGAATTATATCCCCGTGCATATTAATTAGTGCATTCCCGTGCACACTATTTAAATCATTCTTTTATTTTAGAATTTTGAAAATTGGATGTCAAAGAATTTAATAAATGCTTTATAATATCTTAAAAGGATCTACTTATTGGCATATGGTTTGATCCTAAACAGCTACCTTATTAGGGAAGGGAAACACATAGGTTCTCTCCACAGAACACTGCAGAAGCATGATGGCTAATTCATGTGACAAGCTGGCAGGTGAGTTGGCTCAGTGCCCTGACTGAAGTGACAAGGAAGCTAAATTGGATACATGTTTTCAATCCATCCTTGCTTGCCATTATTCCAGTTTGGACTAGTGAAGCTGCCTTGCTTCAAGCTTTTTAACTTTATGGCAAAAAGAACATCAGAGACTGTATATTCTAACTTAGCAAGATTAGTCGTTTAATAGAGTCATAATGATTTTTCTCCTTTCTTCAATGTGACCAGTTATTCTAACTCAATCTTAGACTGGTCTAGTAATAATTCCAATATTAGAGATTCCTATTGTAGATAGCTAAAATTCTTAACTACCTAGCAAAGTTAATTTAGAGCTCAGCCTCCACTTCCAGAGAATCTCTGGCCTTTCTGCTAATTCTCAAAGCCAGTTCCCCCACACTGGGAGCTCAAAGCTTTAGCTTGGTCGTTGCTAATTTGCAATTGAATGGAGTACCTGGACTTCCCCAAAAGAAGCTTCTGTATTGTTGCCTTTCACTGTCTGGATTTTGTTTTTCAAGCAGGTCAATCAACACCCTTCAGCCTGACTGCAGCAGGAATGCATCCCCGCCTCCAAGAGCGTGCAGGTGGCAGCTACTAATTTTCATTCTAAAAGCATTCCAGTACATATTGTGGCTTTGGTCTGATTTGGGATTAATGTTTGCTATGAGGGCTAGAAAGGCAGAAATTTCAGATATTAGAAGAATGTTGTTTTTATTCTGATAAGACTGGTTTAGTTCTAGATAGCATTGACAAAGTTAGAACTAGTTTAGAAGAGAGAAAATGCAACAGAGAGAAACAAGAATATTGGTATAAAAATTGGTTTTTTACTTCTCCTTGGCTCACTATCATAAACTGGATATCTGAGACTCAGACGAAGAAGATGTCCCTCCCACCGATGCAGAAAGATCAACTGCTGGTCTCCAGTTTTCCACCCTTGCTGCAAATGCAAGGTCCCTTGGTTCCTCATGCCGTGGAGACAATAGGGATGGGGAGGGTGACCTCCAGCTCCTAATATAGCCTAAGAGCCACAAATTGTGGTGTTACAATTGGCATAATTCTTGTAGAGGCCTTGCTGAATCTGAGGTTGGAATTCTCATTTAGGAGCTGCACAGGACTCAGAACTGTGCATATGATTCATGATAACACGAATCCAGTATGGGCACCAGTGTGGGTACGAGGCTAAGCACAGCAGGAGAAGGTCCAACTTGACCATTTCTGAGTTCCATGAGAGACACAACTGATTTGGATGGAGGTTGGTATCTAGTTCCAGTTACAACCAAAAGAATCTTTCTGAGGCTCTGCCTCTCCTCTCCAAACGATATCAAGAGCCATGATTGTGGGTCATGACAGCACCCATGGGAGGAATCGGGTCAATGCTCCCCCAGCCATGGTTAATGCCCGCTCATCCAAGGATGAGAAGATCATTTGATCACCTCAGTTAAGTGTGGCCTTATTAAATTTAATTCAAAAGGGGGAGATGTTAGAGACCATACCATGAGAAAGCAAGCCCTTCACAGTCTCCCACCCTAACAAGCCAAATGGCCTTGTGCTAAGGATCCAGTCATCACCCCCTCCTCCCTGTTCCCTGCCTGTCACCCAAGGCTGTTAAGGAAGACCCACGTGCTCTCCTTTAGTGTTATCTTATTGTAGTGCCTTTTAAGATTGAATTCTGATATAGTTAAGTCTTTGCCAGAGTTCCAACATCCTAGGAAGACCTTGAAGCTGACAATTTGGAATTCAGTAGGGATTCAGCAAGGAAGTTACCTATTCAGTAACTAATTAAGCATTACAAAAGATGGAGACAACAGCTCAGGGATGGTCTGCAAAATGTTTAGTAGGACAGAAGGGACAGTCTTAACTAAATAAGGGTTTACCATGAAAAAAGTTAGGGAATCCCACTGAGACAGGTTTCTTCACTAGACCCTAAGAATTCAGGCAGAATTATACAGCATAAATAAATTTTATGCCTCAGTCCAGCCTTTTTTATATTAATAACAGGGAGGAGATGTAACCTCCCCCCACAGGCTGAAACAGGCTAAGCCAGAACCTGACCTTGCTGCCACTAAGAAGATCACCCTGGGTGGAGTCTGCCTCCCTGGATCACCCTATTGTTCTGCCACTGCTGTTTCTCTTCAAGATACTGCTACCTGCTGAGAGGCCCCCCAGAGATATTCTGGAAATCACACCCTATTCTGCATGTCATCACCTGCAGCTGGTTCTACGCTCCAAGGATGAACTGGTGGGAATGGACCCCCCCTCTTTTATAAGGCGTGTTCCCCGACATTAGAATTTGAACTTTGAACAGACTAGCATGTCTTGGTTCCAATGTTTCTCGACCCACCTAGGCTCCCTCTTTTCTTCCAGATTCCAAGATGCCTTCCAGGCTCAAACCTGGACATGTGAGCCGCTGGCCGGCCCCAACAATAATCTTCATTTTCTTTACCTTTTTTTCTGAATGACAAAGATAGGAGAGTTCCAAGCACTGAGGCTTGGTTCAACATGTTCTACTTGTTTTTATTCTACTAATCCCTGAGAATGTTTTAGTTTCTCTTTACCAATTATAGGTTCATCTGTTTTCTATTGAAATTTTATGGGACTAGGAAGTGAAACAATAGCCCCTAATATTGGAAGTGAAGATGTAATTTATCTTTCATGAGCTCTAGACCATTATGAAAGGCTTTATCACTAGTGCTAAAATTGCTTTCAGCCAGTTCTAATGTATCTTTTTCATAGAGATTATTAGATAAGCCTTCAAGAATCAAGGGTTTAACTTTTCCAGTGTGTCCATAAGAGTTTTTCCATATAAGAAAAGTCAAAGGTGTTTTAGAACAGCTTGGATTACCAATACACTCCACAGTAAGATCTGCAGTTAGAACCCACACAGAGGGTGCCTCTTTTGCCCTAATAATGGAACACCTGTAACTTTAATTGCCTTAAATCTTTTTCCTTCCCAATATCTATTCATCTGAGGCTTTACTGACTCAGTTAGTACAGTCAAGTAAACTTTAGATTGTGACCTATTTCACAACCATTTAATTTGAAATGGTTTCTTTGGAGAAAGACCCTCTTGTAGGCAGGGCCAAAGTTTGTCCCTTAGGAGTTTAAAAAAAGCAGGATGATACCATCCCCATCATATTTCAATTTATAATTGATTGCCCTTGTGAAATTTGGGACACTTAGTAGATTGCTTTTTGGATTCACCTTTTTCCCCCTGCATCAGGCACTCTTTCTTAAAATTCTCCCTTGTTTGACACAAACAATAGGAGGCATAAGGCTTTAAGACTGCTGTTAGAACTTCTGCAATGATTCGTCTGAGCCTGTATTTCTAGACACATTAGGATCCAGTTATCCAGAGAGGAGTTCTTTAACAGACCTAGCACCCTTTCCATCTCTGCTGGAGTACCAGCATGGGAGATGCCTCAGAACACTGCACTTTCCTTTCAATGAAACTTTGTACTAAAGTCAGACATTTAATAAAAGGCTTAGCGGGTCCCAGCCTTAAATCTTTGAAACTTGTGTGTCCCTTGAAGAGGGAAAAGCTTTCTAAGATCTTAGGGCACACAAGTGACAAAATCAGTCAAAATACTGGGTGGGCACAGGAGCCATTCAACAGGCAGTGAGAATGTTCCATCTCCTTGTAACATATCCACATTCAATGATACACCTGAATTTCAATTTCTCTCAATCCAAAGTTCACATTAATCATAATCATCTTCCTACCAAATCAAAACATTATTGAGGGTTTATGCCTGGGCCTGTGGCTTATAATCCTCCAGTGTTTAAATCCATGCTTATGAATTCTAATAATTGAATTATATATGAAGACTGACATCCTTCAGCTTGACAAGTAGTCTGTGGCTGCTGAATGGTTTTAAGGTCATGTGGAGACCATGTTAAAAGGTCTCTGCAGGGCAGGATTTAAACTCACTGGAAAGTAGAGGCTCTGGGTTCTTCATTTGACAAGGACTCATCATGAGTAGCATAAAGTCATGAAAAATGATTTAAATATTGTAGTGGCTGAGATTCTTCACTTTCTAAGTGTCAGTGTTCAAGCATTGCATCCAAAGAGGAATATAAAAACATAACAGTGAGAGGCCTTGACCTGGACCACCCTTCACGTGAACTATTCTCCCCTTTCTGTTCTCTTACTGTGTTCTCTTACTCCGTCTTTCTTGATGAACAGGCCATCTGTTGTGGCACAACAAAAATTTCTATCAGTGTGTCTTTTTCTCCTTGTTCTTTTTCTCTGTCCTATCTCTATCTGCCACAAGATAGGCTTGCAGAAGCTGCTTTAACCATGTTCTCCCCTACTCATATGGGCAACAGATTAGAGCCATAATAATAGGGTAGAAAGATTCAAATAAGGATCATCCAGTCCTAAGTTCCTCTCTCCATGCATGATTCAAATCTCTCTGACCCAGCTTTAGATCAAAGGGCCCCTCTATAGAACACCAAGGGCTTACCTGGAGGTACTCAGACACAAACTTTTCTAACTCAGGTGTTTGTACTTTATTTCTTTTCTGTTTTAGTGTACCACTTATTTCAGAGATGCTTTCTGCCCCAGCAGCCCATTTTCCCTTCTACCTGCCTTTTTGTTTTTTAAACAAGTGAGTCCCTTTACTCCTTGTTACTCACATGGCCCACATTTGGATGCTAATCAACATTGCAGTCATTATCTGGATATGGGTTAGAGCATTGGACTATGAGTGATCATACCACCTGGGTTTCTATGTAGAAGTGCAAAAAAGAGACTGGACTTCTGGTCTTCAACTTTAATCTGGGTTCCCATCTTCTTTCTGGTCTGCAACTCTGCCCTGTACAGATCAGGTGTCCCTCTCCCCCATCTTGTAGTCTGCCTGTCTTCCAGGAGGTCTACTGTATTGAGGGAAATGGGAGGCCTGTTCTAACCAGAGACATAGGAGGCCTCCTCTAACCAGAGACAGTACTCCCTGCCTCCAAGGAAGCCTGCTCTAACCCATATCACAGAGGTCTACCTGCCTCCAAGGAGGGACAGGCTCCAGTCAGAGACACTCAGGTCAATTAACACCAGAGATAACCAGATGGCAAGAGGCAAGTACAAGAACATAAACAACAGAAGCCAATGTAATTTGGCTTTCAAGGAGGATATAGGTAGCTCCCTTTAAGAAATACAGGAAAAAGAGACTGGAGGGTTTACAATCATCAGTAGGGCAGCTACCAGCTACCAGTTACTAGCTATCCATAATACTTCAGAATGAGTGTTCTGACTTGAGGGAAAACTCAGGAGCACATAGTACTGTGCTTATTTAGAAACACTGTGTGCCAGGTAAGCTGTCTTCCATGTCATGCCTAAAATATTTTCTGTTTCTAACAAAAAGGCTTTTTCTATGTATTTATGGAACAGCATAGAAAACTTGGTATGGACAGGAATGAGGATTATATTTTTAAGGAAGTTAAACAGAGTTGAACAGAGTTTTACAGTGGGAAGTTACTTTGCTGACTCCCAACTGACTCAAAATAACATCAGAACCCACTATTTGGTGTTATCCTCCTGAATGCACATTGCTTCCAACATTCATGGAATATTCATTTTGTTTAGAATTATTTTCAATGTGTTTTCTCTTTTCAGAAAGTGATTACAACATGCACTGAAGGGCTCTAGCAGTCCTAAGCATGGCAAACATGGTTGTAGGAGGCCTTACCCTTCCTCAACTCTCTTTGCTTTCTAAATTGTTAGATTATATTCCTAAAGCTAGCTGCCAAGATCTATTTCTTTATTTTGTCACTTTCTCCTTCTGAAGCTGACTACCAAGGTCTAGCTACAAAAACATTGAAGTCCAGCACTGAAAAAAAAAAGCCCTTTTGGCTACCCTAAATAACATATTCAATCAAAACAAGT
Organism: Mus caroli; assembly: GCF_978045245.1. NCBI lineage: Eukaryota > Metazoa > Chordata > Mammalia > Rodentia > Muridae > Mus > Mus caroli. Next base: position 16,030,348 of record NW_028227272.1, read on the forward strand.
AGACTCATCTTAACAAAATATTTCCCCTGTGGGGCAAGTGGAGTTTTTTTTTTTTTTTTTTCTACATAAGTGGATTCAGAAACCGCAGTACACTTATGCCTGAGGATGGTAGGAGTTTCATTTACTCCAGAACACGTTCCTATCCTGAAACATGTGATCATGACACCCCATGAAGATGACTGTGGCCATTAGTCACATAGGGGCAGTGAGTGAAGCCCCCCCCCCATGAAGATGAGGCATCCCTAACATCTCAGAACAAGCAATAGAAAACATCTGCCTTTAGACCCCACCCCACCCCAATATGCATACAAGACCTTGTCCACAAGTGATAAAACACACACAAGTTATTTCATCAAAGACATTCTGATAGTGTCTATTGTATAGAACTCTAATACATTGGAGAAGAAAGTTCTTTCCCTCATTGCTGGAAGCTGCTACAGCCTACCACAGTCACTTTCCACTCAGTGGCACCCATCTTGGCCCCCAGCTGCCCGCTACACTGCATTGGCCAGCCAGCCCACTAAATAGTGTTCCACCATGCCACACTGAGCCAGGAATAGCTGCAGCCCTGGAAGATACCTGGCAGCTTGCCTGGGGTTCTTTTTGTTTTGAGAGATTCTGACATGTATACAATATATGTTGACCATAACCATACCTTCTTCTGTCCAACTCTCCTTCAGAACACCACCACAAAAGCAATGAACATGGCAGAGTAAGTATATGTGAAGTATGATGCTCATTTATGTGGGCATAATCGAAAGAGTGATATAAGTGAATCATATGGTTGACTTACTTTTAGCTATTTGATAAACCTCCACACTGATTTACATAGTGGCTTTACAAGTGTGTAAGCCTACCAACATCAAATGAGGGTTCCCTTTCTCTGCACTCTGACAGCATTGTTATCAGTTGATTTGTTGATCATTGCTGTTGTGACTGGAGTAAGATGTAATCTTCTTTTGATTTGCTTTTCTCTAACTGCTAGCATACATTTTTTTGAGACATTTCTTACCCGTTTTTTCATATAGGTCATTTGATCTTTGATTGTTTCATTGAATTATTCATGCACTTCATGTCTTTATCTCCTGTGAAATATGTAGTTGGTAAGAATTCCCTCCAATTCTGTGGGCTTCTTCTTCACCAAGTTGCTTATTTCTTTAGCTGTGTTGAAACATTTTAGTTTTGTGAGATCCTGTTTGTCAATTGTTGACTTTAGTTCTTGGTTAAACAGTCTTATTCTGGAAGTACTTCCTAAGTCTATATCATGTAGGGTATTGCCAACATTTTTCTCTAGCAATTTCATATTTAGTTCTTTGATTCATATAGAGTTTTTGAATGAGGTGATAGACATGGAGCTGTTCTTCACCAAGACTAGTAATTTTTTTCCAGGATCATTTGTTGAAGCTCCATTTGAAGTTTTTGGCATCATTTTCAAATATTGAATGGCTGATTATGTCCTCATGTTTGGATTTTAAATTTTGTTGCATTAGTCTACATGTCTGTAACTATGTCATGCTCTTATTGTTACTTTATTGTTTGTTTTATTTTAAGGTTGTGTTTAAATTACAAGATTTCTTTTATTCTTTCCTCCTCTCAAACCATCCTATATATCATTTAGGCTCTCCTTCAAATTAATGTACTCCTTTTATATCAACTATGCATCTATCTATCTACCCATCATCTATCTATCTATCTGTCTGTCTGTCTGTCTGTCTGTCTGTCTGTCTATCTATCTATCTACCTACCTACCTATCTATCTATCATTATCTATCTATCGCTATCTATCTATCTATCTATCTATCTATCTATCTATCTATCTATCTATCTGCCTATCATCTATCTGTCTGTCTGTCGGTCTATCTACTTACCTACCTATCTATCGTTATCTATCTATCTATCCATCTATCTATCTATCTATCTGCCTATCATCTATCTGTCTGTCTGTCAGTCTATCTACTTACCTACCTATCTATCGTTATCTATCTATCTATCTACTATCTATCTATCTATCTATCTATCTATCTATCTATCTATCTATCTGCCTATCATCTATCTGTCTGTCTGTCTATCTATCTGTCTATCTACCTACCTACCTATCTATCGTCTATCTATCTATCTATCTATCTATCTATCTATCTACTTACTGTCTATCTATCTATCTATCTATCTATCTATCTATCTATCTATCTACTTACTATCTATCTATCTATCTGCCTATTATCTATCTATCTATCTGCATATCATCTATCTGTCTGTCTGTCTATCTATCTACTTACCTACCTATCTATCGTTATCTATCTATCTATCTATCTATCTATCTATCTACTTACTATCTATCTATCTATCTATCTATCTATCTATCTATCTATCATCTATCTATCTATCTATCTATCTATCTATCTATCTATCTATCATCATCATTTATCTGTCTGTCCATCTATCTATCATCTATCTATCATCTATCCATCATCTACGTGTCTGTTTGTCTATCATCTCTGTCTATCTATCTATCTATCTATCTATCTATCTATCTATCTATCTATCATCTATCATTTACCTATCAATCATCATTTATCTGTCTGTCTTTCTGTCTATCATCTATGTGTTTGTCTATCATCTATGTGTCTGTTTGTCTATCTATCTATCTATCTATCTATCTATCTATCTATCTATCTACCTATCTGTCATCTTCTACCTATCTATGATCTATCTGTTTTCTCTCTCTCTCTCTCTCTCTGAAATACAACCTGTTGTATCCACATAATGTTACTTGTATATATGTATTCGGTCACAACCATTTGTCAATGAACAACAAATTCAAATTGCTATGTTCTTCCCTGAGGAGGGCCATGTCTCTTTTGCTTTTGCTCAGTTGCCTAGAGGGTTTTCATTTGTTCATTTGTTTTATGTAGAATGCGTGGAGTTTTCTTGGTGGCATTCAGTATGTTTTTTTTTTTTTTTTCCGATGCCTTCCTCATTCAACTCACATTTGTTGATGAGACTATGAGGCAGTTTCTGATGTTACTAGGAGATACAATCTAACAGCAAATTTGCTGATCCTCTGGCTCTTACAATCTTTCCACCTCCTCTTGCACAAAATTTATTGAGCCTTGGATGTAAGTGATTTGTGGATGTATCCATTAGGATTAGGCTCCAAAACTCTGTATTTTGATTGGTTGTGATTTTCTGTAGTGTTCTTCCTATGTTGCAAATAGAGGCATAAAAATGACACATATCTGTGGATATAAGGACAAATACTTAAAGAGTACCCTTTACTCTTTCTCTCCATTCTTCTATTTTTATTTCCTTGCTGATCACTAAGGTGCTCCCTTTTGCCATCCTTGATTAGATTATTAGCTAGTACCCTGCTATTCTCCCTCTATTGTTACCAACTCCTTATTTGGACAATGCTCCCATTTTACCTTTCTAGTTGCTGTAGTTACTACAAGCTATGTTTTCACATCTGAAGATTTGTAACTAAGATCCTGCAATAAGAAAGAACAGACTATTTTTTATCTGTTTGGGTTACCACATCCAATATGTTCTTTTCCAGATTAATTCATTTTACTGAAAAGTTCATGATTTTGTTCTTCTTTATGACTGAATGGTATTCTTTAGTGTGTATGTACAACAATTTCATTATCCATTTAGTTGGTTGAGGGTCTTTTAAGTTGTTTTCCTTTCAGAGCTGTTGTTAATAGATCAGGAGTGTACATGGACAAGCAAGTACCTGTAAAGCATTATGTTGAGTTCTTTGGATATATACTAAGAAGTGATATAGCTGGGTCATATGGTAGATTTGTTTTTAGTATTTTCAGAATTCCCACAATAATTTCTATATTGGTTATATTAGTTAGCAATCCCACCAAGAGTGAATGAATGTTGCACAATCTATATCCCCTTTTTCATTTGTGGTCAGTTATTCAATTAATAATTGCCATTCTGACTGGGACAAGATACATTTCAAAGATGTTTTTATTTGCATTTTCCTAATTGCTAGGAAAGGCAAACATTATTTGAGTTATTTCTTGTTCCAAATTTTCATCTTTTGAGAATCCCATTTTTGGATTGCTTATTTAGTTTGACTTTTAAAAATTCTGGATATTAAACCTCAGTTCTGTATAGTTGGCTCGGATTCTCATTCTGTGTGCCTCTTTTCTACCTGCTTGACTTCTCTATTGTTATTCAGAAGCTTTGTAGTTTCATGAGGTCCTGCTTTTCAATTGTTGGCCTCTATTCTTGGGAAAATATAGTTCTATTCAGCAAGTGCTTTCATACATCTGTATCCTGTACAGCACTGATTTGTTTTCTTTTAACACTTTTAGTGTTTCAAGTTAGGTCTTTGATCTATTTGGGATTAGTATTTGTGCAAGATGATAGATACGGGTCTAACTGAATTTTGTTGCATGTAGACATCCAGTAGTCATGACACCATTTGTTAAAAATGATTTCTTTTTTCCAGAGTATTCTCTTGATATCTTTGTCAAATATTAAGTGGCTAAAGTTACATGTGCTCATGCTTGGGTCTGTGATTTTGTTCTATTAGCCAACATGTATGCTTTCCTACCAATGTCATATTTTTAAAAACTAAGTTATTTTTTCTATGTATTCTCTTTACATTCTGTTCACTGCTCTCCTTCTAGTCCCCCGTCTCACAATCCTTTCCCCTTCTTTTCTCCTACGGGCAGTTGGGGGCCCTCCTGTGTATCCCTCCTTCCACACCATGACACTTCAAGTCTCTGCAAGGCTATGTGCTTTCTCTTGGACTGAAGCCAGACAAGGCCACACAGCTATAAGAACACATCCTACATACAGGCAACAAATTTTGGGATAGTCCCATTCCAGTTATTCAGAACCCACATGAAGATCAATCTGCATATCTGCTAACCTATGATTGGGAGGCCTAGGTCCAGCCTATGTATGCTCTTTGATTGGTGGTTCAAACTGTGAGAGAACCAAGGGTCCAGGTTAGTTGACTCTGTTGCTCTTGCTGTGGAGTTCCTATCTTCTTGAGGACTCACAATCCTTCCTCCTATTCTGCTGTAAGAGTCTACAAGACTCATCCACTGTTTGGCTGTGGGTGTTTATATTTGTCTGAGTCAGCTGCTGGGTGGAGCTTCTCTGAGGACAACTTGCTCCTATCTTCAAACAAGATAGAGTATCATTAACAGTGTTAGTGATTGGTGCTTGACCATGGGATGCACCTCAAGTTGGACTGGTGTGGAACAGTAGACCATGCCAGGAAACTTAGTATAGTTGAGTGGGTTCAGAGTCCCTGACATCTAGGCATCCACCTGAAATGGTTGACAGCTTCCCTCTCCCTGCCAGAGTCCTGTCCTGGAACATGTGCCACACTTCCCACATAGGAAATGTGACCTGTGGTTATGTAGCCCCAGAATAGATTTCTCCATGCTAATGGAATAGCTAGAGGCCATGAGGCTTTGGCCAATAAACTTCTCTTGCCAGACATTCCTTCCTGAAAAAGTTATTTAATCTCTAGTCCACCCTGAGGAATTGGTATGTATCCATTTTCTATGATCAACAGTCAATAAGTGATATAGATAAACATGAACTGTCTCTTTCATTGAGAACCACTGTGGGGAGCATGGAGAAGGCCTTTGCCTGCAGAGCTGCAACCTAAGTCTCCCAAAGAAGGCCTTTCTATGCTTCTGCTAAGTTAAGGACAATCACCAATGAGCAAAGCCAGAGGTTCCAGTGAACCTCCAATCCTTCATTTTCATGTGTGTACAGCACACTAGCAGAGACTGAATGCCCAGGAGTTTTGGAACCATAGCTTTGGTCTCCTAAATCCTAGGCTACATTTTCCCAATTCCCAACCATGGCTCAGTGCTTTCTGAACGCCTACCAACCTGACAGTGGCTGTGCAGGTTAGATGAAGTCAAGTGTAGCCCCACATTTTGCTTCCCCAGTGGTGCTTCTACACTCCAGTGTCAGGCAAAAATGCAGTCCCACAGGTCATATTTTTTATTGGCAATTCCATCAGGCTCTGTGTCATCCCAGGTGCTTGCATTTCTTAAAGACAAGATAAATTTTGGGTTGAATGTTTTATGAGTTGTGTTTTGGTTGTTTTTTCTATTGTTTCACTGGGGTTATTGTCTGGCTCCAGGAGGTAGCCTCTTCATGTTCCATATTCCCAATGTAGTGAGTCACAGCTAAGATCACCATCATTGATTCTTGGGCACCTCCATTGTCCAAGGACATGTCTTATCCTGAATATGTCTTCTACCTCCTCACTCCAGTGAGTTGCAGATTTCCATTCATTTTCATGGTCATCTAGCCATCTCTCTTGGCTTTCCCCACACCTGATCATGAATCTCCCATTCACCTCACCATTCTCCCTCCTTCTCAGTTCCCTCTCTTCATTTGACTCTTATGACTACTTTATACCCCCTACTAAGGGAGAGTCAAGCTCCCTGTATGGATCTTTCTTCTTGTTTTGCTTCTTTGAGTCTGTTGAGTATAAAATGGTACCTGTATTTTATGGGTGATATTCACTTATAAGTGAGTAAATACAATGCATATCCTTGTGGGACTGGGTTACTTCACTCAGGATGATATTCTTCAGTTCCATGCATTTGCCTGTAAAATTCATGGTGTCTTGGTTTTGAATAGCTGAATAGTATTCCATTGTACATATGTATCACAGGTTTTTTTTTTTTATCCATTTTTAATTGAGGGGTATCTAGGTTGTTTCCAGTCTCTATTACTAATAAAGCTGCTATGAACAAAGTTTAGCAAGTGTCTTTGTGAGATGTTAGAGCATCTTTTGGGTATATGACCGGGAGAGGTACAAATATTCCCAGTTTTCTGAGAAAATGCAAAATTGATTTCCAAAGTGTAAATCCAAAGGATTTACAAGTTTCTATTCCTACTAGCAATGGATGAGTATTCCCCTTGCTCCACATCTCCACCAGCATGAGCAGCTGCTTGAGGGTTTTTTTGTTTTTGTTTTTGTTTTTTAATCTTAGCCACTCTGACAAAGGTAGCAGGACTTTGGCTGCTTTGGGGGCTCCTTTTTATTCCACCTTTCTCCATAATTTTTCTTCCCTTTCAATCCATTATATAGGGGAGAAAAAAAAGAATAGAAGGGAAAGGGGGCAATGTTATCATCAGAACACTGATTGAACTTCCTGCTAAATAAGGGTGTCAAGTTCCTTGGCACCAAGTTTGATTTTCACTATCAGGATATCTAAAACCTTGTTACCATTTATTATTTGTTCATAACTACTTAACAATGACCAACAGCAACCAACCAACAACCCACCAATTGGGTCTTTACCATTTATATACCTTCTGAAGAGTCCACAGATTTCTAAACCTAACACACTGATAAAAACTATCAGCAGCTGGCAAAATCATACCCCTGCTAGAGCATGTGCTAAATTAAGTCAGCTGCTGTGGGCAAGCTGAAGCAGCCTCATATCCCATACCTGGGATTAAAATGAAAACATATTTCTGTGTTTTTTAAGAAATCAAAATTTCACTACAGATAGATGTAAGATGTAGTCTCAGTTAGAGTTGTTTTGATTTGCAATTTTCTGATCACTAAGGATGCTGAACATTTCATTAATTGCTTTCTGATCATTAAAGAGTCCTCTGTACTCCATTTAAATTGGGTTAGTAGGTTTGGTGATGTGAGTTTCTTGAGTTCTTTATATATTGTGTATATCACCTGTCAAATGTAGTGTCAGTGAAAATCTTTTCACGTTCTGTAGGATGCTGTTTTGTCCTAATGACATTGTCTTTTGCTTTACAAAAGCTTTTTAGTTTCATGAAGCCTCATATATTAGTTGTTGATCTTAGTGCCTGAGCTGTTCAGGAAGTTTCCTCCTATGATAATGAGTTCAACACAATTCCCCTCTTTCTTTCTTTCTTTCTTTCTTTCTTTCTTTCTTTCTTTCTTTCTTTCTTTCTTTCTTTCTTTCTTTCTTTCTTTCTTCTTCCTTCCTTCCTTCCTTCCTTCCTTCCTTCCTTCCTTCCTTCCTTCCTTTCTTATTAGATATATTTTTTTAATTTTTAATATTTTTATTACGTATTTTTCTCAATTACATTTCCAATGCTATCCCAATAATATACATTTCAAATGCTATCCCAAAAGTTCCCTATACACTTCCTCTGCCCTGCTCCCATACACACCCACTCCAACTTCTTGGCCCTGGCATTCCCCTGTATTGGGGCATATAAGGTTTGCAATACCAAGGGGCCTCTCTTCCCAGTAATGGCCAACTAGGCCATCTTCTGCTACATATGCATCTAGACATACGAGCTCTGGGGGTACTGGTTAGTTCATATTGTTGTTCCACCTATAGGGTTGCAGACCCCTTCAGCTCCTTGTGTTCTCTCTCTAGCTTCTCCATTGGGGCCCTGTGTTCAATCTTATAGATGACTGTGAACATCCACTTCTATAATTGCCAGGCACTGGCATAGCCTCATATGAGACAGCTATAACAGGGTCCCTTCAGCAAAATCTTCCTGGCATATGCAATAGTATCTGCATTTGGTAGTCTGGATTGTCCATCCTTTCGTCTTAGGTCCAAACTTTGTCTCTATAACTCCTTCCATGGGTATTTTATTCCCTGTTCTAAGAAGGAATGAAGTCTTCACATTTTGGTCTTCCTTCTTCTTGAGATTCATGTGTTTTGCAAATTGTATCTTGGATATTCTAAGTTTCTGAGCTAATATCCACTTATCAGTGAGTGCATATCATGTGTGTTCTTTTGTGATTGGGTTGCCTCACTCAGGATAATACCCTTCAGATGCATCAATTTGTCTAAGAATTTCATAAATTCATTTTTTTAATACTGAGTAGTACTCCATTGTGTAAATGTACTATATTTTCTGTATCCATTCTTCTGTTGAGGGGCATCTTGGTTCTTTCCAGCTTCTTCTGATTATAAATATGGCTGCTACGAACACAGTAGAGCATGTGCCCTTATTACAAGTTGGAACATATTTTGGGTAAATGCCCAGGAGAGGTATTGCAGGATCTCCCGGTAATACTATGTCCAATTTTCTGAGGAACCACCAAACTGATTTCCATGGTGATTGTATCAGCTTGCAATCCCACCAACAATGGAGGAGTGTTCCTCTTTCTCCACATCCTGGCCAGCATCTGCTGTCACCTGAATTTTTGATCTTAGCCATTCTGACTGGTGTGAGGTAGAAACTCAGGGTTATTTTGATTTGCATTTCCCTGATGATTAAGGATGTTGAACATTTTTTTCAGGTGCTTCTCAGCCATTCAGTATTTCTCAGTTGGGGTTTCTTTGTTTAGCTCTGTACCCCATTTTTAATAGGGTTATTTGATTTATCTAGAGTCCAGCTTCTTGAGTTCTTTATATATATTGGATATTAGTCCCCTATCAGGTTTAGGATAGGTAAAGATCCTTTCCTAGTCTGTCAGTGGCTTTTTGTCTTGTCAACAGCCTTACAAAAGCTTTGCAATTTTATGAGGTCCCATTTGTCAATTCTCGGTCTTACAGCACAAGCCATTGCTGTTCTGTTCAGGAAAATTTCCCCTGTGCCCATTATCTTTGAGGATTTCCCCTCACTTTCTCCTCTATAAATTTCAGTGTCTCTGGTTTTATATGGAGTTCCTTTATCCACTTAGACTTGAGCTTTGTACAAGGAGATAAGAATGGGCCAATTCACATAATGCCAGTTGAGCTAGCACCATATGTTGAAAATGCTGTCTTCTTTCCACTTCTTTAGGGGATATGGGGCTGTTTAGATTGTTCTTCTAATTCTGATTTAGCTTTGGTACATGGTATCTGTCGAGAACATTGTCTATTTCATTCAGGTTTTCAGTTTTGTCGAGTACAGCCTTTTGTAGTAGTACCTGATGATGCTGTGAATTTATCAGGTTCTGTTACTATGTCTCCCTTTTCATTTCTGATTTTGTTATTTAGGATACTGTTCCTGTGCCCTCTAGTTAGTCTGGGTAAGGGTTTATCTATTGTGTTGATTTTCTCATAAAACCAGCTCTTGGTTTTGTTGATTCTTTGTATAGTTCTTTTTGTTTCCACTTGGTTGATTTCAGTCCTGAGTTTCATGATTTCCTGCCATCTACTCCTCTTGGGTGAAGTTTTTTCCTTTTATTCTAGGGCTTTTAGGTGTGTTGTCAAGCTGCTAGTGTGTGCTCTCTCCAGTTTCCTTTTGGAGGCACTCAGAGCTATGAGTTTTCCTCTTAACACTACTTTCATTGCGTCCCATAAGTTTGGGTATGTTGTGGCTTCATTTTCATTAAACTCTAAAAAGTCTTTAATTTCTTTCTTTATTTCTTCCTTGACCAAGTTATTATAGAGTAAAGTGTTGTTCAGCTTCCATGTCAACACTGGCTTTCTATTATTTATGTTGTTAATGAAGATCAGCCTTAGTCTGTATTGATCTGATAGGTTGCATAGGAAAATTTCAACACTTTTGTATCTGTTGAGGCCTGTTTTGTGAGCAATTATATGGTCAATTTTGGAAAAGGTACCATGAGGTGCTGAGAAAAAGGTATAGCCTTTTGTTTTAGGATGAAATGTTCTGTAGATATCTGTTAAATCCATGTGTTTTATAACTTCTGTTAGTTTCACTGTGCCTCTGTTTAGTTTCTGTTTCCATTGATGAGAGTGTGGTGTTGAAGTTTCCCACTATTATTGTGTGAGGTGCAATGTGTGCTTTGAGCTTTACTAAAGTTTCTTTAATGAATGTGGCTGCCCTTGCATTTGGAGCATAGATATTCAGAATTGAGGGTTCATCTTGAAAGGTTTTATTTTTATGAGTATGAAATGCCCCTTTTTGTCTTTTTTGATAATTTTGAGTTGGAAGTGAATTTTATTTGATATTAGAATGACTAATCCAGCTTGTTTCTTCAGACCATTTGCTTAGAAAATTGTTTTTCAGCCTTTTACTTTGAGGTAGTGTCTGTCTTTGTCCCTGAAGTGGGTTTCCTGTATGCAGCAAAATATTGGGTACTGTTTATTTAGCCAGTCTATTATTTTATGTCTTTTTATTGGGGAATTGAATCCATTGGTATTAAGAGATATTAAGGAAAAGTAATTGTTACTTCCTGTTACTTTTGTTGTTAGAGTTGGGATTCTGTTCTTGCAGCTATCTTCTTTTATTTTTGTTGAAGAATTAGTTTCTTGCTTTTTCTAGGGTGTCATTCCCCTCCTTTTGTTGGAGTTTTCCCATATTATCATTTGAAGGGCTGGATTTGTGGAAAGACATTGTGTGGATTTGGTTTTGTCATGGAATACTTTGGTTTCTCAATTTATGGTAATTGAGAGTTTTGCTGGGTAGAGTAGCCTGGGCTGGCATTTGTATTCTCTTAGGGTCTGTATAACATCTGTCCAGGATCTTTTGGCTTTCATAGTCTCTGGTGAAAAGTCTGGGGTAATTCAAATAGGTCTGAATTTATATGTTACTTGACCTTTTTCCATTACTGCTTTTAATATTCTGTCTTTATTTAGTGAATTTGTTGTTCTGATTATTATGTGTCATGAGGAATTTCTTTCCTGGTCCGGTCTATTTCGAATTCTGTAGGCTTCTTTTATGTTCATGGGCACTTCTCTCTTTAGGTTAGGGTAGTTTTCTTTTATAATTTTGTGAACATATTTACTGGCCCTTTAATTTGAAAGTCTTCATTCTCATCTATACCTATTATCATTAGGTTTGGTCTTCTCATTGTATCCTGATTTCCTGGATGTTTTGAGTTAGGATCTTTTTGTATTTTGCATTTTCTTTGATTGTTGTGTCCATGTTTTCTATGGAATCTTCCGCACCTGAGATTCTCTCTTCCATCTCTTGTATTCCGTTGCTGATGCTCGCATCTATGGTTTCTGATTTCTTTCCTAGGATTTCTATCTCCAGAGTTGTCTCCCTTTGTGTTTTTTTAATTTTTTTTTAAAATTTCATTTTAGATTCTGGAGGATTTTGTTCAATACTTTCACCTGTTTGATTGTGTTTTCCTCTAACTCTTTAAGGGATTGTTGTGTTTCCTCTTTAAGTGCTTCTCCCTGCTTACCTGTGTTATTCTGTATTTTTTAAATTAATTAATTAATTTATTTATATATTTTTAAAATTTTTAATATTTTTTATTGCATATTTTCCTCAATTACATTTCCAATGCTATCCCAAAAGTCTCCAATACCGCCCCCCACTTCCCTACACACCCATTCCCATTCTTTTGGCCCTGGCATTCCCCTATATTGGGGCATATAAAGTTTGCAAGTCCAATGGGCCTCTCTTTCCATTGATGGCCGACTAGGCCATCTTTCGATACATATGCAGCTAGAGACAAGAGCTCCGGGGTACTGGTTAGTTCATCATGTTGTTCCAACTATAGGGTTGCAGATCCCTTTGGCTCCTTGGGTACTTTCTCTAGCTTCTCCATTGGGAGCCCTGTGATACATCCAATAGCTGACTGTGAGCATCCACTCCTGTGTTTGCTAGGCCCCGGCATAGTCTCACAAGAGACAGCTATATCTGGGTCCTTTCAGCAAAATCTTGCTAGTGTATTCAATGGTGTCAGCGTTTGGAAGCTGATTATGGGATGGATCCCTGGATATGGCAGTCTCTAGATGGTCCATCCTTTCATCACAGCTCGAAACTTTGTCTCTGTAACTCCTTCCATGGGTGTTTTGTTCCCAATTCTAAGAAGGGGCATATTGTCCACACTTTGGTCTTCATTCTTCTTGAGTTTCATGCGTTTAGCAAATTGTATCTTATATCTTGGGTATCCTAAGTTTTGGGCTAATATCCACTTATCAGTGAATACATATTGTGTGAATTCCTTTGTGATTGTGTTACTTCACTCAAGATGATGCCCTCCAGGTCCATCCATTTGGCTAGGAATTTCATAAATTCATTCTTTTTAATAGCTGAGTAGTACTCCATTGTGTAACTGTACCATAATTTCTGTATCCATTCCTCTGTTGAGGGGCATCTGGGTTCTTTCCAGCTACTGACTATTATAAATAGGGCTGCTATGAACATAGTGGAGCATGTGTCCTTCTTACCGGTTGGGACATCTTCTGGATATATGCCCAGGAGAGGTATTGCTGGATCCTCCAGTAGTACTATGTCCAGTTTTCTGAGGAACCGCCAGACTGATTTCCAGAGTGGTTGTACAAGCCTGCAATCCCACCAACAATGGAGGAGTGTTCCTTTTTCTCCACATCCTCACCAGCATCTGCTGTCACCTGAATTTTTGATCTTAGCCATTCTGACTGGTGTGAGGTGGAATCTCAGGGTTGTTTTGAGTTGCATTTCCCTGATGATTAAGGATGTTGAAAATTTTTTCAGGTGCTTCTCTGCCATTCGGTATTCCTCAGGTGAGAATTCTTTGTTCAGTTCTGAGTCCCATTTTTTAATGGGGTTATTTGACTTTCTGGAGTCCACCTTCTTGAGTTCTTTATATATATTGGATATTAGTCCCTTATCTGATTTAGGATAGGTAAAGATCCTTTCCCAATCTGTTGGTGGTTTTTTTGTCTTATTGATGGTGTCTTTTGCCTTGCAGAAGCTTTGCAGTTTCATGAGGTCCCACTTGTCAATTCTCGATCTTACAGCACAAGCCATTGCCGTTCTATTCAAGAATTCGTTCCCTGTGCCCATATCTTCAAGGCTTTTCCCCACTTTCTCCTCTATAAGTTTCAGTGTCTCTGATTTTATGTGAAGTTCCTTGATCCACTTAGACTTGACCTTAGTACAAGGAGATAGGAATGGATCAATTTGCATTCCTCTACATGTTAACAACCAGTTGTGCCAGCACCATTTGTTGAAAATGCTGTCTTTCTTCCACTGGATGGTTTTAGCTCCCTTGTCGAAGATCAAGTGACCGTAGGTGTGTGGGTTCATTTCTGGGTCTTCAATTCTATTCCATTGGTCTATTTGTATGTCACTATACCAGTACCACGCAGTGTTTATCACAATTGCTCTGTAGTAAAGCTTTAGGTCCGGCATGGTGATTCCACCAGAGGTTCTTTTATCCTTGAGAAGAGTTTTTGCTATCCTAGGTTTTTTGTTATTCCAGATGAATTTGCAGATTGCACTTTCTAATTCGTTGAGAATTGAGTTGGAATTTTGATGGGGATTGCATTGAATCTGTAGATTGCTTTTGGCAAGATAGCCATTTTTACAATGTTGATCCTGCCAATCCATGAGCATGGGAGATCTTTCCATCTTCTGAGATCTTCTATAATTTCTTTCTTCAGAGACTTGAAGTTTTTATTATACAGATCTTTCACTTCCTTAGTTAGAGTCACGCCAAGATATTTTATATTATTTGTGACCATTGAGAAGGGTGTTGTTTCCCTAATTTCTTTCTCAGTCTGTTTATTCTTTGTGTAGAGAAAGGCCATTGATTTGTTTGAGTTAACTTTATATCCAGCTACTTCACCAAAGCTGTTTATCAGGTTTAGGAGTTCTCTGGTGGAATTTTTAGGGTCACTTATATATACTATCATATCATCTGCAAAAAGTGATATTTTGACTTCATCTTTTCCAATTTGTATCCCTTTGATCTCCTTTTGTTGTTGAATTGCTCTGGCTAGGACTTCAAGTACAATGTTGAATAGGTATGGAGAAAGTGCACAGCCTTGTCTAGTCCCTGATTTTAGAGGGATTGCTTCAAGCTTCTCACCATTTACTTTGATGTTGGATACTGATTTGCTGTAGATTGCTTTTATCATGTTTAGGTATGGGCCTTGAATTCCTGATCTTTCCAAGACTTTTATCATGAATGGGTGTTGGATCATGTCAAATGCTTTTTCTGCATCTAACGAGATGACCATGTGGTTTTTGTCTTTGAGTTTGTTTATATACTGGATTATGTTATTGGATTTCTGTATATTGAACCATCCCTGCATCCCTGGGATGAAACCTACTTGGTCAGGATGGATGATTGTTTTGATGTGTTCTTGGATTCGGTTAGCAAGAACTTTATTGAGGATTTTTGCATCAATATTCATAAGGGATATTGGTCTGAAGTTTTCTATCTTTGTTGGGTCTTTTTGTGGTTTAGGTATCAGAGTAATTGTGGCTTCATAGAATGAGTTGGGTAGAGTACCTCCTGTTTCTATTTTGTGGAATAGTTTATGAAGAACTGGGATTAGATCTTCTTTGAAGGTCTGATAGAACTCTGCACTAAACCCATCTGGTCCTGGGCTTTTTTTGGTTGGGAGACTATTAATGACTGCTTCTATTTCTTTGGCAGATACAGGGCTGTTTAGATCATTAACCTGATCTTGATTCAACTTTGGTACCTGGTATCTGTCTAGGAACTTCTCCATTTCATCCAGGTTCTCCAGTTTTGTTGAGTATAGCCTTTGGTAGAAGGATCTGATGGTGTTTTGGATGTCTTCAGGATCTGTTGTTATGTCTCCTTTTTCATTTCTGATTTTGTTAATTAAAATGCTTTCCCTGTGCCCTCTAGTGAGTCTGGCCAAGGGTTTATCTATCTTGTTGATTTTCTCAAAGAACCAACTCCTCCTTTGGTTAATTCTTTGAATAGTTCTTCTTGTTTCCACTTGGTTGATTTCGCCCCTGAGTTTGATTATTTCCTGCCGTGTACTCTTCTTGGGTGAATTTGTTTCCTTTTGTTCTAGTGCTTTTAGGTGTGTTGTCAAGCTGCTAATGTGTGCTCTCTCTAGTTTCTTTTTGTAGGCACTCAGAGCTATGAGTTTTCCTCTTAGAAATGCTTTCATTGCGTCCCATAAGTTTGGGTATGTTGTGGCTTCATTTTCATTGAATTCTAAAAAGTCCTTAATTTCTTTCTTTATTCCTTCCTTGACCAAGGTATCATTGAGAAGAGTGTTGTTCAGTTTCCACGTGAATGTTGGCTTTCTATTATTTATGTTGTTATTGAAGATCAGCCTTAGTCCATGGTGATCTGATAGGATGCATGGGACAATTTCAATATTTTTGTATCTGTTGAGGCCTGTTTTGTGACCAATTATGTGGTCAATTTTGGAGAAGGTACCATGAGGTGCTGAGAAGAAGGTATATCCTTTTGTTTTAGGATAGAATGTTCTGTAGATATCTGCCAGATCCATTTGATTCATAATTTCTGTTAGTTTCACTGTGTCCCTGTTTAGTTTCTGTTTCCATGATCTGTCCATTGGTGAAAGTGGTGTGTTGAAGTCTCCCACTATTATTGTATGAGGTGCAATGTGTGCTTTGAGATTTACTAAAGTTTCTTTAATGAATGTGGCTGCCTTTGTATTTGGAGCATAGATATTCAGGATTGATAGTTCCTCTTGGAGGATTTTACCTTTGATGAGTATGAAGTGCCCCTCCCTGTCTTTTTGGATGACTTTGGGTTGGAAGTCAATCTTATCAGATATTAGAATGGCTACTCCAGCTTGTTTCTTCATACCATTTGCTTGGAAAATTGTTTTCCAGCCTTTCATTCTGAGGTAGTGCCTGCCTTTTCCCCCTGTTTTTCTTTAAGGACTTGTAACTCTTTAGCCATGTTCTCCTGTAATTCTTTAAGTGAGTTATTAAAGCCCTTCTTGATGTCCTCTACCATCATCATGAGATATGCTTTTAGATCCGTGTCTAGCTTTTCCGGTGTGTTGGGGTGCCCTGGACTGGGCGAAGTGGGAGTGCTGGGTTCTGATGATGGTGTGTGGTCTTGGTTTCTGTTAGTAAGATTATTACGTTTACCTTTCGCCATCTGGTAATCTCTGGGGTTAGTTGTTATCATTGTCACTGTTTAAAGATTGGAGCAGACTCTGTGTTCCACTCACCAGAGGTCTCAAAATCCTGTGGCGGGTGTCGTTGGTAGCTGGCGGGTGTCAGCTGACCCTGCACTCTAGCTATCCTGGTGCTGGTCTGACTGGAAGAGGCTTGTGGCCCTACTCAGGCCGGATTTCTGCCTCCCCAACCAAAGCAGTCTCAGGTCCCACGCGACTGGACTGGAGCAGAAGCTGTGTTCCACTCACCAGAAGTCTCAAGATCCTGTGGTGGGTGTTGTGGGTAGCTGGCGAGTGTCAGCCGACCCTGTGCCCTAGCTACCCCGCTGCTGGTCTCGTCTGTATTTCTTTAAGGGAGTTATTTATTTCCTTCTTAAAGTCCTCTATCACCATTATGAGAAGTGACTTTACATCCATATATTGCTTTTATGTTGTGATGGTGTATCCAGGAGTTGCTATGGTAGTAGAGTTTGGTTCTGTTGATGCCAAGTAAACAGCTTCTGTTGCTTCTGTTCTTATGCTTGCTTCCTGCCATCTGATTATCTCAAGTGCTTGCTACCCTCAATATATCTGATTGTAGCCTGTCCTTCCTATAGTCCTGCTTGATTCAGGACTCCTCAGAATCCAGCTTTCTCTGGGATCCTGTGATGCTGGGATCCTGTGAACCTGAGATTCTGGGTGTGTCAGAGTTCTTGGCAGTCAAGCTTCCTCTGAGACTCTGAGATCCCGGTGTGACCAAGCTCCTGTTATCCTGGGATCCTGGAATCCTGGAATCCTGGAATCCTGGAATCCTGGAATCCTGGAATCCTAAAATCCTGGGCATGTTACAGCGCCTGGAAATGCTGTCTCCTCTGAGGTCCATGGGGCTGTCTGTTGTGTTTGAAACCAAGGTATACCAGCACTGATCAGAAGGAACCTGAGCTGCGGGTCAGGCAGGGCTCCTGTGTTGTTGCTCCTGCTGTCACAGGCCTGTCAAGATTGGTTTGGAACAGATGTGTTCCACCAGTGATCCTAAGATCCTGGGTGTGCTAGGGTGCCTGTGGCATGGAGAGTCCTCTGGGGACTGAGGGACTGTCCACCAAGTTCACGCCTGGCAGTTTCATTCATTCTTAAGACTAACAAATTTTTTCTAATTTTTTTGCTATCCCCTCAAAGGGAATTCTTTACTCAAAACAGCAGAAAGAGAGAGGAGTCTTGGGACACCCAAAAGGACCCGCACAGGATTCCCCACAGGATCCTAAGACCTTTGGTGAGTGGAACACAGCTTCTGCTCCAATCCAATTGAGCGGGACCTGAGACTGTATTAACTAGGGAAGCAGGCAACCCGGCCTCTGCTGGGGCATAAGTCCCTTCCGGTACACTCGAGCACTCGGGAGCCTTGACAGTGTAGTCTCTGGACACCCACAAGGACCCACAGAGGATTCCCCATGGGATCCTAAGACTTCTGGTGATTGGAACACAACTTCTGCCAGGAGGCAGGTTTGAATACCAGATATCTGGGCACCTTCCCTGCAAGAATAGAGCTTGCCTGCAGAGAATACTCTGACCACTGAAACTAAGGAGAGAGCCAGCCTCCCAGGTCTGCTGATAGAGGCTAACAGAGGAACACCTGAGAAACAAGCTCTAACCAGAGACAATTATAACAGCTAGTTTCGGAAATTACCAGATGGTGAAAGGCAAACGTAAGAATCCTACTAACAGAAATCAAGACCACTCACCATCATCAGAACGCAGCACTCCCACCCCACCTAGTCCTGGGCACCCCAACACAACTGAAAATCTAGACCCAGATTTAAAAGCATATCTCATGATGATGGTAGAGGACATCAAGAAGGACTTTCATAACTCACTTAAAGAAATACAGGAGAACACTGTAAAAGAGTTACAGGTCCTTAAAGAAAAACAGGAAAACACAACCAAACTGGTAGAAGTCCTTAAAGAAAAACAGGAAAACACATCCAAACAGGTGATGGAAATGAACAAAACCATACTAGACCTAAAAAGGGAAGTAGACACAATAAAGAGAACCCAAAGTGAGGCAACGCTGGAGATAGAAACCCTAGGAAAGAAATCTGGAACCATAGATGCAAGCATCAGCAACAGAATACAAGAGATGGAAGAGAGAATCTCAGGTGCAGAAGATTCCATAGAGAACATCGGCACAACAATCAAAGAAAATACAAAATGCAAAAGGATCCTAACTCAAAACATCCAGGAAATACAGGACACAATGAGAAGACCAAACCTACGGATAATAGGAGTTGATGAGAATGAAGATATTCAACTTAAAGGGCCAGCAAATATCTTCAACAAAATAATAGAAGAAAACTTCCCAATCCTAAAGAAAGAGATGCCCATGATCATACAAGAAGCCTACAGAACTCTAAATAGACTGGACCAGAAAAGAAATTCCTCCCGACACATAATAATCAGAACAACAAATGCACTAAATAAAGATAGAATATTAAAAGCAGCAAGGGAGAAAGGTTAAGTAACATATAAAGGCAGGCCTATCAGAATTACACCAGACTTTTCACCAGAGACTATGAAAGCCAGAAGAGCCTGGACAGATGTTTTACAGACACTAAGAGAACACAAATGCCAGCCCAGGTTACTATATCTGGCCAAACTCTCAATTACCATAATTGGAGAAACCAAAGTATTCCACCACAAAACCAAATTCACACATTATTTTTCCATGAATCCAACCCTTCAAAAGATAATAACAGAAAAAAAAATACAAGGATGGAAATCACGCCCTAGAAAAAGCAAGAAAGTAATCCCTCAAGGAACCTAAAAGAAGACTGCCACAAGAACAGAATGCCAACTCTAACAACAAAAAAACGGAAGCAACAATTACTTTTCTTTAATATATCTTAATATCAATGGACTCAATTCCCCAATAAAAAGACATAGACTAACAAACTGGCTACACAAACAGGACCCAACATTCTGCTGCTTACAGGACACCCATCTCAGGGAAAAAGACAGACACTACCTCAGAGTGAAAGGCTGGAAAACAATTTTCCAAGCAAATGGTCTGAAGAAACAAGCTGGAGTAGCCATTCTGATATCGAATAAAATCACCTTCCTACCCAAAGTTATCAAAAAAGACAAGGAGGGACACTTCATACTCATCAAAGGTAAAATACTCCAAGAGGAACTCTCAATTCTGAATATCTATGCCCCAAATGCAAGGGCAGCCACATTCATTAAAGACACGTTAGTAAAGCTCAAAGCACACATTGCACCTCACACAATAATAGTGGGAGACTTCAACACACCACTTTCATCAATGGACAGATCATGGAAACAGAAACTAAACAGGGACACAGTGAAACTAACAGAAGTTATGAAACAAATGGACTTAACAGATATCTACAGAACATTTTATCCTAAAACAAAAGGGTATACCTTCTTCTCAGCACCTCACGGGACCTTTCCGAAACTGACCATATAATTGGTCACAAAACAGGCCTCAACATATACAAAAATATTGAAATTGTCCCATGCATCCTATGAGACCACCATGGACTAAGGCTAATCTTCAATAACAACATAAATAATGGAAAGCCAACATTCACGTGGAAACTGAATAACACTCTTCTCAATGATACCTTGGTCAAGGATGGAATAAAGAAAGAAATTAATGACTTTTTACAGTATAATGAAAATGAAGGCACAACATACCCAAACCTATGGGACACAATGAAAGCATTTCTAAGAGGGAAACTCATAGCTCTGAGTGCCTACAAAAAGAAACTAGAGAGAGCACACACTAGCAGCTTGACAACACATCTAAAAGCTCTAGAAAAAAAAGATGAAAATTCACCCAAGAGGAGTATATGGCAGGAAATAGTCAAACTCAAGGGTGAAATCAACCAAGTGGAAACAAGAAGAACTATTCAAAGAATTAACCAAAGGAGGAGTTGGTTCTTTGAGAAAATCAACAAGATAGATAAACCCTTAGCTAGACTCACTAGAGGGTATAGGGACAACATCCTAATTAACAAAATCAGAAATGAAAAGGGAGACATAACAACAGATCCTGAAGAAATGCAAAACACCACCTGATCATTCTACAAAAGGCTATACTCAACAAAACTTGAAAACCTGGACGAAATGGAGAAATTTCTGGACAGATACCAGGTACCAAAATTAAATCAGGATCAAGTTAACGAGCTAAACAATCCCGTATCCCCTAAAGAAATAGAAGCAGTCATTAATAGTCTCCCAGCCAAAAAAAGCCCAGGAACAGATGGTTTTAGTGCAGAGTTCTACAAGACCTCCAAAGAAGATCTAATTCCAGTTCTGCACAAACTATTCCACAAAATAGAAGTAGAAGGAACTCTACCCAACTCATTCTATGAAGCCACAATTACTCTGATACATAAGCCACAGAAAGATCCAACAAAGATAGAGAACTTCAGACCAATTTCCCTTATGAATATCAATGCAAAAATACTCAATAAAATTCTCGCTAACCGAATCCAAGTACACATTAAAGCAATCATCCATCCTGACCAAGTAGGTTTTATTCCTGGGATGCAGGGATGGTTTAATATATGGAAATCCATCAATGTAATCCATTATATAAACAAACTCAAAGACAAAAACCACATGATCAACTCGTTAGATGCAGAAAAAGCATTGGACAAGATACAACACCCATTCATGATAAAAGTCTTGGAAAGGTCAGGAATTCAAGGCCCATACCTATACATGATAAAAGCAATCTACAGCAAACCAGTAGCCAACATCAAAGTAAATGGTGAGAAGCTTGAAGCAATCCCACTAAAATCAGAGACTAAGACAAGGCTGTCCACTTTCTCCCTAACCTATTCAATATAGCACTTGAAGTCCTAGCCAGAGCAATTCGACAACAAAAGGAAATCAAGGGGATACAAATTGGAAAAAATGAAGTCAAAATATCACTTTTTGCAGATGATATGATAGTATATATAAGTGACCCTAAAAATTCCACCAGAGAACTCCTAAACCTGATAAACAGCTTCGGTGAAGTAGCTGGATATAAAATTAACTCAAACAAGTCAATGGCCTTTCTCTACACAAAGAATAAACAGACTGAGAAAGAAATTAGGGAAACAACACCCTTCTCAATAGTCACAAATAATATAAAATATCTTGGCATGACTCTAACTAAGGAAGTGAAAGATCTCTATGATAAGAACTTCAAGTCTCTGAAGAAAGAAATTAAAGAAGGTCTCAGAAGATGGAAAGATCTCCCACGCTCATGGATTGGCAGTATCAACATTGTAAAAATGGTTATCTTGCAAAAGCAATCTACAGATTCAATGCAATCCCCATCAAAATTCCAACTCAATTCTCAACGAATTAGAAAGAGCAATCTGCAAATTCATCTGGAAAAAAAAATGTAGGATAGCAAAAACTCTTCTCAAGGATAAAAGAACCTCTGGTGGAATCACCATGCCTGACCTAAAGCTTTACTACAGACCAATTGTGATAAAAAACTGCATGGTACTGGTATAGTGACAGACAAGTAGACCAATGGAATAGAATTGAAGAACCAGAAATGAACCCACACACCTATGGTCACTTTATCTTCGACAAGGGAGCTAAAACCATCCAGTGGAAGAAAGACAGCATTTTCAACAATTGGTGCTGGCACAACTGGTTGTTATCATGTAGAAGAATGCGAATCGTTCCATTCCTATCTCCTTTTACTAAGGTCAAATCTAAGTCGATGATGGAATTCCACATAAAACCAGAGACACTGAAACTTATAGAGGAGAAAGTAGGGAAAAGCCTTGAAGATATGGGCACAGGTGAATGATTCCTGAATAGAACAGCAATGGCTTGTGCTGTAAGATGGAGAATTGACAAATGGGACCTCATGAAACTGCAAAGCTTCTGCAAGGCAAAAGCCACGTCAATAAGACAAAAAGACCACCAACAGATTGGGAAAGGATCTTTACCTATCCTAAATCAGATAGGGCACTAATATCCAATATATATAAAGAACTCAAGAAGGTAGACTCCAGAAAATCAAATAACCCCATTAAAAATGGGGCTCAGAACTGAACAAAGAATTCTTACCTGAGGAATACCGAATGGCAGAGAAGCACCTGAAAAAATTTTCAACATCCTTAATCATCAGGGAAATGCAAATCAAAACAACCCCGAGATTCCACCTCACACCAGTCAGTATGGCTAAGATCAAAAATTCAGGTGACAGCAGATGCTGGCGAGGATGTGGAGAAAGAGGAACACTCCTCCATTGTTGGTGGGATTGCAAGCTTGTACAACCACTCTGGAAATCAGCTGGGCGGTTCCTTAGAACATTGGACATAGTACTACTGGAGGATCCAGCAATACCTCTCCTGGGCATATATCCAGAAGATGTCCCAACCGGTAAGAAGGACACATGCTCCACTATGTTCATAGCAGCCTCATTTATAATAGCCAGAAGCTGGAAAGAACCCAGATGCCCCTCAACAGAGGAATGGATACAGAAAATATAGTACATTTACACAATGGAGTACTACTCAGCTATTAAAAGTAATGAATTTATGAAATTCTTAGGCAAATGGATGGACCTGGAGGGCATCATCCTGAGTGAGGTAACACAATCAGAAAGGAACTCACACAATATGTACTCACTGATAAGTGGATATTAGCCCAAAACTTAGGATACCCCAGATATAAGATACAGTTTGATAAACACATGAAACTCAAGAAGAATGAAGACTGAAGTGTGGACACTATGCCCCTCCTTAGAATTGGGAACAAAACACCCATGGAAGGAGTTACAGAGACAAAGTTTGGAGCTGTGACAAAAGGATGGACCACCTAGAGACTGCTGTACCCAGGGATCCACCCCATAATCAGCTTCCAAACGCTGACACCATTGCATACACTAGCAAGATTTTGCTGAAAGGACCCAGATATAGCTGTCTCTTGTGAGACTATGCCGAGGCCTGGCAAACACAGAAGTGGATGCTCCCAGTCAACTAGTGGATGGATCACAGGGCCCCCAATGGAGGAGCTGGAGAAAGTACCCAAGGGGCTGAAGGGATCCACAATCCTATGGGTGGAACAACAATATGAACTAACCAGTACCCCCGAGCTCTTGACTCTAGCTGCATATGTATCAAAAGATGGCCTGGTCGGCCATCACTGGAAAGAGAGGCCCATTGGACATGCAAACTTTATATGCCCCAATACAGGGGAATGCCAGGGGCAAAAAAATGGGAATGGGTGGGTAGGGAAGTGGGGGGGGGAGGGTATGGGGGACTTTTGGGATAGCATTGGAAATGTAATTGAGGAAAAGATGTAATAAAAAATATAAAAAAACCCAGCAGGAAGCAATCATGGAAAATGATTGTTCTAGTCCCTTAATTGGGTTAAATAGTTTTGATTATTTTATGATTTATAGATAGATATACTATCATTTTAAGGAATAATTTAAAAATAATTATGGTCTTGTACAAGTAGTAAAATAAACAGAGAGCTTATACTCAGTGATTTATATATTTCCTTTCCTCTTCTCTGTTCTTATTTTTTAGGTAAAGGGAAGGGGGTTGAAAAGAAAAAAAGAGATACAGTAATACAAGTCATTAGATAAATAGGGATGGATTCATAAATTTACTCTTTATTATTTATAAACAAAGCATTTATAGCTATAGTGTTACATTGGTAGAAATATATATATTTTCATGCAGAATTGAAGCTATATTTTCTTACATTGGTACAAAAATGATAGTGATGCATACTTAAGGTTTTCAATGGTATAAATCTTTGTAAGTTAATATAAAATTTAAAATTAATTTTTTAACTCTTAGATAGCTATTGAACCTATTAAACTGATTTAATAATACAAAGATTAGTTCCAGTTCTTTTATAGGCTGTTATTAAAAAAATTTTGGAATATTTAATATTACCAGTTAATAGTCAGATACTCATTTTCATGTTCATATTAGATTCTAATTCAGTTAATTACAATAGAATGTTTTCAAGGTTAATTATAAAGTAAATAGCTAAAATCAATCAATGTTTGTTAATTAATTTAGGCTCTATATAGATAGATGGTCTTCAAAAGCAGCAGAGATCTACAGAATATGGCATTCAATGCTATTTCATTATTAAAAGATCTTTTGACTACAAGACATGTCTCCTTCTAATACTATCCCTATTCCACTTCAAAGAAGATATTGAGTATAAATAGTTCCATACGGAGTTGCTTCAATTGGGGCAAACTATCCACTGCAGAAGATATATCCTAATTTTATCTGCAGAAAGAATGCTATTTATAGAGGACAAATGGACATAGGGACAGCTGACTGCTAAGCTGTGCCAAGAGAGAGTTAGCTAGTCCTTCATAATTCCTATTTTACTTAAGGTCTGTCAGATGTTTTAGGCTAGAAGGCAGAAGATAGATGAGATGTTCCAATGTTATATGGAATATTGGGGAGTTTCTAGGCAATCAGCTGTTTCTTCCAGTTGTTTAAGTTTTTACACCTGTGCCTTTGTGCTTTCTGTATACTCAGGTAATATTTAATTACTTCTCAAATTTTTCATGGGGTTGAAGATTAGATATTCATAGTCTCACAATTAAACTTGTTGTTCAGCATTAAAGATGTTGTAGAGTTGAAAGGATGGTTTCAGATGGTAATTCATGTTGAAATCAAACATGATTTAAGTACAGGATTGTGACTCACTAAATTTGGATAGATGATAGAATACGATAGAATACTTCTTCTAAAGAGTGAAATATGATTGTCTGGATATTATAAGTGTATATCACATCTTATGATGTGCATAATTGTTATAATTGTGTTCAATTTATATCTGAGAGAAAGGAGACATTTATTGGAATAACTGGGGGAATTGTTGAATTGTTTTATCTTTTACTGTATATTGCAAGGCTAAGTGTAGGCCTACACAACATAGAGTCTTCACATAACCCCTGTGACCATGCCAGTAAGTTAATTCTGATTGGTGAAAAAAGATGCCAACAGTGAATAGCTGGGCAAAAGGTGAGATTGAGGTTTTGCAATCTTGAGAGGACCATGAGGAAAATAAGAATGAAGAAGAAACTGCAATGAGATAGAAGAATATGCAGGAAGGAACAAGAAGAATTAGCCATGGGATAAGGGTCAATAGGGTATGGTACAAAGGACTGCCAAATTGGAGTTAAGAGCAGTCTAGATAGGCCATAGTTAATTATAAGTAATAACTCAATTTTATTAATAGGAAGTAGATTCTAACAGCATATAAGGTAGGCATCTGCCCAGGTATTGTGCTACATAAGGATATGAGTATATATTTCATCTTAGAACCTAATGATCAAGGTGCGATATAAGCCCCAAGATGGGAATTTTAAATATTTATTACTATACTTTGGAGGTTTCATTTCAATTCCTGATTCCTAGTGATTTCATTGGTTATTTTAAAACCTAAAGTGAGAGTCTAAAGATGACATTCATGTGGAGGTAGACAGAATCTCAAGGAGAATATATCAATGTCACATGTAAGCATATTGGCATGGACAAAAAACACATGGCAATCCCTTTCTCCTTCCTTGAGTGTCACTGGGAAGTCTTACTAAGAGGGGATGCAGGAGCACCATGGAGAGGGTCATACATACTCAAGAACACTGTGGCTGTCTCAGTGGCTCAGACACTGGCAATAGGAAGTTCCAACCACACTGTCTCCTTAACTGTACTTATAGTGAACTTGGTAAATTGCTAGAGTTATAAAACACTTAGATCACGGAACAAGAAGGCTGTCTTACAAAGAACAGGCATTACTCTAAACTTTGTTGAGGTAACACTGAGAGCCTCAGATACATTGCTGCAATTATATAGGGCAGTAGTCTAAGCCCCTAAGTTGTATACATACCAGCTTTAACTTTTACATAGTCATCATTGTTATACAGTAGTTCACTCTATACAATCCCTGCCATTTTGCTCCTTTCCCTATGAGTTCAAGAGGATTGCTAGACTATCTACTTTATTAATAAGCAAAAATAAATGTTCAATGATTCTGTTAGAAAAGAACTTTGAAGAGAAAAAAATAGTTTCTGTCCTGCTTCCTCCTTTATCTGGCTCACTGTGGTTACACGAATTGTCCTCTAATATTGTCATCTACACCACAGATGTATATTGCTTCATCTTCAGGCTGGATGTTGGAAATGCTAAGGTAGCGATCAGCACCAGAGCTGGATCCAGAGAATCGATCAGGGATCCCATCACCCTTGCTGTGGCTTCCATCTTTCTTAAGCTGCATCACATACTTAGGAGGCTTGGGTGGCTGTTGCTGGTACCATTCAATGATGTATGTACTGTGCTCACTACTCAAGGTGCAGGTGAGTTTTGCTGAGGCTCCCAGGGAGAAAGAGGCTGAAGATGACTGAGTGAGCACAGGTTGGGAGAAAGAACCTGAAAATATAGAAACTGTTTATTTCCTGACATTACAGACAGATGTGGAATGTATCTGCCTCTCAGATGAACAGAGGTTCAGGGTGCAAGTGATTCTCCTGACCTGAGCAATGAAGAAGGAAGAAGAAGAAGAGAGGAGTCCAGGCCATAATGCAGATACTACTGATCTCTGCTGAGACAGACAGGTTGTAGTTCTCTCTTATCCTTCAAAATTCTCAGAGAAATGAGAGGGCCCTTCATGCAAATTTTATTGGCCAAACAAATCTTGTTTCAGGTGTGTGTGCTATCAAATGTCTGAGTGTTATTTCTGGCCTGAGGTTTCCCAAGGGACAAGAGTGTGCCCAGCTGCTGAACATGCTCAATCCTGACCAGTCACAAAGAGATAGAGATATTTGTGTTCTAATCTGAGATTCTTCAGTGTTACCAATAGATCCCTTCTGACAGGTTTAGTTGTATTGTGTTTGTATTCACAAGACTTTCCTCAAGGAATTGGCCACTAAACTCTTTCTCACAAAGGTCAGGACTGGCATCATCTGCAGATGGCTTACATTATTGATTTTGTTTTGATTGCTTGTCCTCAGTGGGAACACTATGTAGACCAAGGGTTCCTAATCTATGTGTTCAAACTCTAATAGAAAGCACATACCCAAAATCCTGCATATGAGATACATTATGATTCATCACAGTAGCAAATTACAGTTATAAGATTGCAAGAAAATCATTTCCTGTTGTGGATCAATATGACATTTCTGAATGTATTAAAGGATCTCAGCATTAGAAAGGTGAGGAACTACCTATGTAGAGTTTAATTTATGAAAAGTTATTTATTCATGAATTTTTCTCACACAAACTGAAGACAGAGAATATACCTTCATGAATTTCCCCTTCTTATAACTTTCAAGGATCCTAGACTCTCTCTATATGGTTCCTAATCAGATTCATATACAGGGACACACCTGTGAATATTGGTATCTAGAAGGATACATATTATACTGCATGACTCCCTTGATGCGTTAGAAATAAAAGTTTTTAGAAAACTACATGGCAAATCCAAACAGAAAATTTAAATAATGTACTAGTTTGATTGAAAAAAATATAGCAGTGTTTCCATAGTTGTCTTTAAATGAGGATTAGAGAAGACTGATAAAAATTAAATGTATGATATGGTTTCAATAGTAATTAATGGAAACATACTTACTATAAATTTTATATAAGAATATTATCTTTAACTTCCAGCTCTTTGGAAAGATGATGTTCAGAAAAGGAACGTTCCTAAAATTGAGATAAGAAACTATGCATTATGATAGAAGTTATTGGAAATATTGGGCAGGAGTGAGAAGAATATTATGACCACTGGTACTTGCTGAGGTTGCAATAACTTGAGAATATTTAAAGAAGCTGCCTTATATAAATTCTCTTAATAAAATCCCTCTTCCCAGGATCAGGGAATATGGACAAGAGCATGTGGAATCATTGTAGGAGGAAGATGTGCTAGATGATGCCAAGAAAATAGCATTTTCCAATCACAAGGAAGCTGAATAGACATGTGGATTCTCAGAGACTATGAGAGAAAGCACAAGAAGACTTCAATACGTTCAAACCAGACAAAATCCAAGTACTGAGAAGCAAATTGAACAAATAGGTACACTCTTAGCCATGAACTTATTTGTAATAGATACTTTCTGTAAAAAGAAAAATCAGTTTTCTCCAATGGAATGTTATGAGAAATAACAGTCATAATCCAGGCTCAGGTGTAGTTGGCCAACCATCAACATACTACATGGTGTGTTTGTCTTTGTGTGTGTATGTTTAAGTATGTGACTGCATGCATGCATGCCTGTACTTTTTGATTCATTTTGGAATATTTTACCTTATTGGTTTTACTTTTTAAGTTTTTCCTTGTTTATTTTTGAAAGTTTTTCCAATTTATCTATCTATCTATCTATCTATCTATCTATCTATCTATCTATCTATCTATCTATTTATGTATTTATTTATTTATTTTTGAGACATAATGAAGCTGAAGTTGGAAGGTCAAATGTGGGAAGGTCAAAGAAATCTATCTATCTATCTATCTACCTATCTATCTATCTATCTATCTATCTATGTATTATTTATTTATTTATTTATTTTTGAGACATAATGAAGCTGAAGTTGGAAGGTCAAATGTGGGAAGGTCAAAGAAATGTTGCGGAAGATGAAGGAATATTATTAAATATTTTATATGGAAAAATTAAAAGAAACAAACCTCAAAACAAAAAGTTTATTGACAAAAACAGTAGAAAGACAAACATAGAAAGAAAGAAAGAAAGAAAGAAAGAAAGAAAGAAAGAAAGAAAGAAAGGAAGGAAGAAAGGAAGGAAGAAAGAGAGAGAGAAAGAAAGAGAGAAGGAAGAAAGAAGAAAGAAAGAGAGAAGGAAGAAAGAAGAAAGAAAGAGAGAAGGAAGAAAGAAGAAAGAAAGAGAGAAGGAAGAAAGAAGAAAGAAAGAGAGAAGGAAGAAAGAAGAAAGAAAGAAAGAAAGAAAGAAAGAAAGAAAGAAAGAAAGAAAGAAAGAAAGAAAGAAAGAAAGGAAGGAAGGAAGGAAGCTAGGTTTCTGATATCCCTAGATGAAAAGAGGTGAAGAACTATACATTGTACCCTAATCAGAACCTTTTAACCATCAAGATGCCATTTCATATAAGGTAACTAACTGCCAACACTGAAAATATAAGTTCATTTCCTAAACAATCACGATGGAAAGAAAAGTCCAACTTGAAACAAGATTTCCTTTAACTGACATAGTCATGTTGTGTCATTTACACACACACACACACACACACACACACACACAGAGTCATTAAAATATGTAAATAAATATTTTAAAATTTTGTCGTATTTTGGTGAGTGTTTTGTCCTCTATGGTTATTTTTTTTTAATTTATTTAAACTTTTTTATTTTATCTTTCACATTCATATATTGATAGGAATTACTTTCAAAAGTGGTCTTTATACATGAGAAAAATTAGACCCCTTTTCTGATTCACAGATTCAGTACCCATGTGCATCTTGAGTTTTAGAAAATGTTGATGTATTACACACTTCAAACTATTTTGGCTTGGATTGCAAAAATTTCCTGAACCCTTTATTATTCTTATGTATCCACCATGTGTGACAAAAGAACTTCCTGACTCCCATTCTGTGTATTATATCCCAGACTAACTTACTTAACCTTTTTGAGTACAAATAATAGGCATGCCTCTTGGTGTCATATAATTTGCAAAATATTCAAAATGATTTTTTAATAACAAGTTAATACTTGCATGCTCATACACTCACGGGTAGACGCTCACTAGAAGTTCACTTTGGTGTTATTTCTAGAAGCTCACTTTTGGGTTATTTTTTACAGTATTAAGATACTGGAAGAGGAGAAATATACTTTAATTTTGATTTAAGACCAGAAATTGTTTAAGTTTAGAGATTCATTGTAATCCTAAAACTAGAAATATGACTTAATGTCTCAATGTCCTTGGGGATAAAATATTGTGTCAAGATGAAAGAAATGTGTGACAATTCAGAAATATTTTACAAATGATTACATGGTTTGTTTGTTTTCTGGGATGACAGTAACATCATAAAAATAATAAAGCGATAAAAATCCTGTATGAGTCAATAAGAGTGAACTGTGTTATCTCATAATGATTTCTGCTGGACAGATTTGCAAAATGTACATGCTGAATTAAGCACCACACTGCACCTTTTCCTTCTCTTGTGTGACTCAATTATTTGTGGAGAATCTTAGGTGATCGTTGGTCAGCAGTTTCAAAGTCAGTATCCAGACCGTTCTTCACATGGTAGTCTATTGTTACATCCATGTATTCTCATAGGCATCTAGCAAAGGCATGGGGAACTCAGTGGTTCAGCATACCCTCATCTGACTACCGGAAACTCTAGTGGTATTTACAATTCATAAAAGAGATTATATCCTGTGGTACTCAGACTTATCATTTCAGCATATCTTCTTTAGGGGGAAATTTGTTACCTAATATCAGAGGAGAAATTATTTCATAGCCTTTTAAAACTATACAATGGATTTGCATTGCCATTAAATGAAGCCTTGTAAAATAACAAATTAAGAATGAGTAGTTACTTCATTTTGATCTACTTGTATAAAGAATATAACTGACAATGATTCTTTCTTGAGACCTTTTAACTCTAGTATTACAAACAATCATATCTAAGGGAGAATTAACATGTTTGAATTCTGCACTTTTAAAAACCTCTATCAAAATAGTTGACAAAATCTCTCCTTGTATTACTTTAACTAGAACACAAATGAAAACAAGTA
Source organism: Mus caroli (assembly GCF_978045245.1). NCBI lineage: Eukaryota > Metazoa > Chordata > Mammalia > Rodentia > Muridae > Mus > Mus caroli. The sequence continues at coordinate 16,061,796 of NW_028227272.1, forward strand.
GTTCCCTTCACCTTTTCTCTGGAGTGTCAACAATACGATGGCTACAGAACCTGATAGTGGATCACACTATCAAAGAACAGTGATTATTTCAAGCTTCAAGCAAATGTTTATCTATTTCTTGCTTGGGGAGGAGATTCTGAAGAGAAATAGCTGTTAAGAATGAGTCAAAGAATGAAATAGGTCATTCCAAAGGCATGCATCTTTACTCTCCATAAAACCTGACAGACATAGAGGAAATCTGGGAAATGCAATCAGCATCCAGCCCATGCTGTAATGTTTCCAGAGATTTCCAGGACTCACAGATGCTGCTGCACTAGGGAGTTCTTAGGTTATTTGGCACATGGTGATTTCGTATATCATTAGCATTTTACTATCACCACTATTACTACATTAGATATTTTCAGGCAAAGAGACAACCCTACTCTCAGGGAGGCTGCACAACTTTGAGGAAACACTTGCAGTTTTGTATTCTCTAATTCTGACCACTAAGCTTGATGCAGGATATTACATGTGAGTCAGGAGTCAACTTCATAACTTGCCAATTTCTGAGAAGTACACAGTGTCCCCTGCTGGACATAAATACTTTCTTCATGATATTTATGAAATATCTTTTGCATATTTTCACTTCCCCTATTATAGGATCTTTAGTTTCTCTTAGAAATGCTACTAACTTACTTTTGTTATATGTTAAAATTCTATTCATTAATTTTCTTTGATTTATTGACTTTATGTATTTGTGATCCCAAGTAATTTTTCTCTGAATCAAAAATAACTGTAATTTTCATCTTCATAGGATTCTGTGATTTTTCAAGTTGAAAAACCTTTGTAAAAATTAATAATATTATTTAATTACATTCCAAAGTTGTCCCCTCCTGGTTTGCTTTCCAGAGTTCTTCACCCCATCCTACCTCCCCCTCACCTCCCAGAAGGTGATCCACATTGCCACCAACACCCCCTTCACTGTGGCATCAAGTCTTTACAGGATAAGACCCATCTTCTCACACTGAGACTAGACAAGGCAGTACTCTTCTACATATGTGCCTGGGGCATCAAAGGACCCCTGCTATAATCTTTGGTTGGTGATTACTCTTAGGAAGTTCCCAGGGCCCATGTTAGTTGACACTGTTAATCTTCCTATGTATGGGATTTTCATTCCCTTCATTTTCTTCAATCCTTCCCTTAACTCTTCCAGAGTTCCCAAACTCAGGCAAATATTTGGCTGTAATTATCTGTATCTGCTTCAGTCAGTTTCCAGTAGAGCCTCTCAGAGGACAGCCGTGCTAGGCTCATGTCTGCAAGCACAACATGGCATCCATAATAGTGTCAGAATTTTGTGCCTGCCTATGGGATGGATCCCAAGTTGGGCAAGGCACTGGATAACCTTTCCTACAAACTCTGCTCCATTTGTATCCTGACATTTCTTTTAGATAGGAACAATTCTGCATCAAAAAAGTTGAAGGTGAGTTGTTGTCCCCATCCCTCCAGTGGGTGCCCTGTCTAACTAATGGAAGTGGTATCTTCAGGTACCTTCTCCCCACTGTAGAACATGTCAGGTAGGATAAATTCCTGTGAGCCTCTCACATCCCAGGTTTATGGGACTTCCTATAGGTTCTCCTGCAACCACCGTCCATGGCTCCATATTTTCATTCATTCTTCTGGTCTTTTGGACTTCTCTCCTGTCTCCCCTATACCTGATATTGCCCTTGTTCCCCTCCCCCCATCTCACCCAGGTCCCTCCCCCCTCTGCCTTTCATGGTTATTTTGTTAATTATAGTTAATATTTACCTACAATTGGAGCATTTGATCCACTTCAATGTTTGTGTACATGTACTGTATTTTTCTTATTGACATTGTAACTTTCTATTATATAATAAAAACTATGTTTTTTTCATTTAAGTTTTGTGTCACAGAATATTCTAGTGCTGTACCATCAGACCTGAAATAATATCTACCTTTTGGTTAATTCATTTGCTTCACTTCCATTTTATTTACCTGTTTGGGAAATATAAGTTATATTTAAATATAACATGCTTTGGAAGTTATAATTAAATACAATATCAGTTTCAGATTTTATAGTCAGTGAGAAATTAATACACATTCATAACTTCTTGGAGTGTTTTCTAAAAGAATAATTCTATATCTGACATACTTTGAATGTATTAAGTAATATTATCTAATGACAGAGAATCCTCAGCTATGGAATGACCATGGCTTGGTCTGACACCCTTAGAGTCTGTGTTATTTCTAATTATCATAGTTCATGCTTTAAGAAATGTCAGAGGATTAAAAGAAACAGGGATTTTGGCTTCGAGGTGTGAATTAGTAATAGGGAAACTGACTAGCATGTGTGGAGAACTCTGTTCCAGATGTAGAGGTGAAAAATAAAAGACTGTAGTGGAAAGTAGTGAAAAGTAATTTTTGATGCCTTTTATTTTAAATTATCCATTTGGGCAAGCTCTCTCTTTTTCTTTCTCTTTCTTTCTCTTTGTCTTTCTCTTTCTCTTTCTTTGTCTTTGTCTTTGTCTTTCTTTTTCTCTTTCTTTCTCTTTCTTTCTCTCTCTCTCTCCCTCCCCCTCTCTCTTTCTCCTTCTCTTTCTCTTTTTCTTTCTCACTCCCACTTTCTTTCTAACACACACACACACACACACACACACACACAGAGAGAGAGAGAGAGAGAGAGAGAGAGAGAGAGAGAGAGAGAGAGAGAGAGAGAGATTGATTGAGATTGACCAGAGCTGTTAGATCCATCTGGAGCTGAAATTACAGTCAGTTATGAGCTGGCCTATATGGGTTCTAGGAGTAAAGATAACTCTTTTGCAAGAACAGTATGCCATTAACCACTGAACCCTCCAGCCATCCTAAGTGTTATAAAATCATCCAAATTTACTGAAATAATATTACTGAAAGGTATCTTGAAAGAATCAGCTTTGGTATATCAAGAAATCTATTTTCAAGTTTAAACATTATGACATTATTAATCTTATAAAGAATGAAAACTATGGTGTCTAAGATTATGAACAAACCTACACTGATTGGTCAAACATTAAGAATATAGTCTTGATATATATTTTAGTGGTAGGTCCTATGTTGGATTCTCAGCATCCATTCAAGACATCCGTGTGTTTTCCAAATGTGTGGAGTTTTACAGCTCTCTCTCTCTCTCTTTCTCTCTCTCTCTCTCTCTCTCTCTCTCTCTCTCTCTCTCTCTCTCTCTCCCTCCCTCCCTCACTACTTCATAGTAATTCATATTCCCATTTAGTCTAGGGTATTAACTGATTAGTCAATTTATTTGGGTATGTCTTTTATTAATCTATCCCCATTTTTTGTTCTGAAATAGTCCATTAAGAAAGTTACAAATTTTGCTCCCTTTCTAAGTGGAATGGAAGAATCAATATTTGGGTTTTCCTTCTTGTTAAGCTTCCTATAACCTGTGAATTGTATCATGTGTATTCTGAACCTCTTGCCCTATATTCACTTGTAAGTTTGTACATACTATACATGACCTTTCATGGGAGGCAGAGGGAGGAAGGGATGGAACTGTATGGGAGAGTAACAGGGCATGGGTCAGGATCAGGTATAGGAGAAACCCAGAGTGCCAGGAAAATAAATGGTAATACATAGCATTGTGGGGTACAGGGTGATGGGAATCTCTAGAAAACCTCAGAGACCTGGGTTTTAAGAGGTTCCCAGAAATCAATAGCATGATCTTAGATAAAATTTCCCACAGTGGGCTGATGAAACCTGAAAAGGCCACCTCCAGTAGATAGAAAATGTTGAAGCATGGGATCACCCAACCATCTCCAATACTTTTGATCCAGAATTGTTCCTGTTTAAAGGAAAATTGGGGACATAAATAGAACAGAGACTAAAGGAAAGGCCCTCCAGTAACTGGCCCAACTTGGGATCCTGAAGTGGCCTATTCATACCATTGTGTCTCTACTCAGAAACTATGCTATAAGCTATGTGTTCCAGAAGCAGACCCCAAAGTCCAGGAACAAGATAATAAAATGCCCCACAAGAGGAATATCCAGAAGATAGCCACATGAATGAGAGATATCTTAACTCCAAATAGGCCATATGTACTGGGAAGCCCATCTTGTGGTTAATCATTCATGATGTAGGAAGACAGTACATTTGGGGAATCCTTGCATCTATCAATGAGGTTTTAGATTACCTATCTCTAACTATATAATAAAATGTTTATGTATCTTAAGTCTAAGTGATTATGCTTCTGTAGCTGACTTGCCACCCTGAGTTGTTCTGAGGCTTAAAGCTGCAGTCTCTGGTGTTTGGCACCTCATAGTAAAACAGTGGGGGATTAAGAAAAGTAGCCTTTGTTCTATCTCTGTGAGGACTGTTGGGCTCTAACTCTCAGTCTCCTAGTTAATGTCTCAGGATGAAAAGGGGGAGAGAGGCCTGTCTCTGGTCTTTGTCCTCCATTTGTAAATCTCTCAAAGTGCATGATCACATGGTAAAATGTTCACAACAACTTTGCACATACATTCAGGTCATAAATTGAAAAGAGTTTAGCAATAGAGAATGTTTACATGTATAGACACTAAGAGTAATTATTTGGCTAAACATTTGACATCTGTCAGTAGCTCTGTGGGTTTATGCAGAGTTAAAGACAATAAATCAGTTATCCTTGAATTTTTGTATAGAAAAACGCAGTCAATATTTTATCTTCTTTCCTTGCAGCCATAATGAATCCTTAATATCTGATCTTTATTTAATGGTTTTATAACCACTTGGAATGTGCTCTAAGTTGTGGGTGCCTGCTTGTTGTCTCAGAAGCAATTAACTCATGACACTTGGACACTGTAAGAGTTTTCATTACCGTTCTGACAACAGAAAGGACTTGATGGCAGTACTATTATAAAAGAGACATGAGGGTCTTTGTCTAGATCAATATTTTGAAGGGGTCATAAATGCTGCATGCTGGCTGTTTGTACAGAATAAACACTATTTGTTCTTGCATACTGTTTGAGGCTGGGATCTTCCTTCAGTAATTCTTTTTTTTTTTTTTTTACAGACTTAAGTCGTTTTTTTATTAGAACTCTAAAGCACAGGAAATTAACAAGATTACCCAACACAGAGATTAACAAGTGGAATTTTATGAAATTTAAAAGTTTCTGAACACCAAGGAAACTATTACCAGAGAAAATAGATAGCCTACAGAATGGGAAAAAAATCTTTGCCAGTTCTACTTTAGACAGGAGTTAATATCTATAATATATAAAGAACTGAAAACACAAAACACCAAACCCCCCAAATGGCCAAACACTGAACAAATAGCCCTTGAAAGGAGAAATACATAAAGATAATACATTCTTTTTTTAAAATTAGGTATTTTCTTCATTTACATTTCAAATGCTATCCCAAAAGTCCCCCATACAATCCCCCAGTAACTTACCATCCCACTCCCACTTCTTGGCCCTGGCACTCCCATGTGATAAGGCCTATAAAGTTTGCAAGACCAAGGGGCCTAAGTAGGACACCTTGGGGTGGGATTATCCAGGAGGATGAAGCTACGGGTTTTAAGTATTTGTACCCACTGACCAATCATATGTAATACTTATACTTGTCCTCTTAAGGAAACCATTGCTATTCCTTTTGAGCCTGGTCTTTATGGGCAATGACTTAATCAATTTACCATGGGCCAATTAGTGTCAGAGTCTTAAAGAGCTCTGGCTCATTACAAACACACATTCAGTCAATATCCTACTCCCACAGGGATTCCTATGATTCCAGAAAATATGCCATGGTGGGTTTCCTTCTAGTTTCATTCTATCTATTCGGTGTTCTCTGAATTTCTTATATTTGGATGAGTACTCTTCATTCTGTGTTTGAGATTGTTTCTTCTATGATTTTATTGAAAATAAATTCTATGCATTCCTCCTCATCCTCCTCCTCCTCTCTTCTTCTTCTTCTTCTTCTTCTTCTTCTTCTTCTTCTTCTTCTTCTTCTTCTTCTTCTTCTTCTTCTTCTTCTTCTTCTTCTTCTTCTTCTTTTTCTCCTGCTCCAACTACTACTACTACTACTACTACTACTACAGCATAATCTGAAGGTTGGTGCTTTTCCTGATGTCTCAAAAATTTCCCATGTTCTATATATACTTTTCATTCATAATTAACCAATTATGAGTAACCTAACTCTTCTACCTTGTCTTCATTCCCTTGGAAGTCTATTTACTATGTGGTCCACTCCACTGATAAGGGTCTACCTGGGTTACTGTTTGGCCTAATTAGTTTTTATAGCATTATTTCAGCTTGTATTTGTCAGTAATTCTATTTACTCAGTGAATTATATTTTTATATTTTAAATTGACATCCTTATAGCACTCAGCTATTTGTTTTTCTTCTGAAATTTATATTCATGTATTCTATGAATTATTTGAACATAATTTTAATATACTTTTGATTTCTTGTCATGTCTTTCTTCAGATAAATTTTATTTTGTGTCACTTGGATAAATTTTCTCATTAGTGGAAGATACATGGTATCTTTGTCATTTTGGGTTTTTTGTTTGTTTGTTTGTTTCAGTCTTGGGATTGACAAATCTAGAAATAAAACTTTTTGTTGCTTGAGACAACAGCTTTTATAATCTCCATAGTAAAAGAGAACAGACTAGGGAGATGTAGCCACCTGTTAAGAAGATGGTAGTTATGAGACTGTACCAGAGTGTTCTTGTTCTACTTCCCCATCAACACATGTCATTGTGGAAATGGTTGCTGTACCATAGAGCACAGAAATACATTCCATCATCCTCAGTCTGTGCCCCTGTGATGGTGAGGGCAGCCTTGTCTCCAATCAGGGAGCCTGAGAATCTGACAGGAACACCTGGAGCTCGGTTGCTGGTACCACCTATTAGACCAGTGAATAAATGATCTGGTTTTTCTTGGACCCAGTTGGCATAGTTACTAGTTGTAACAGCCCCAGTACTTGAGCGACAAGTGAGTATGACTGTTCCACCAGGTGATGTGGTGAGTGCAGATTCCTGAGTCACAACAGCCTGGGAAATGGCCCCTGCAAACAGGTGAGAAATCCAGTCATCAGTAGCAAATCACAGACAAGATGTGTACTGTTGCATACCCACTGCAGTGTAGAAAGGATGCTGACCTGAGCAGAGAGCCAGGAGAGAGAGTATACGTGAAGTCCAGGCCATAATTCACAAGCCAGATCTATTCTTTTCAATATTTGTCAGCAGCAGGCAGTGAGACAGACATAATATAACCCTTAGTATGGGCTGGGCTGGGCTAGTAATGCAAATTACTTTCATTTACAGGATTATTATAAGATGTCATGTGAAATCTACTACACTGACACAAATAAATGTTCACATGTTACTAAGAACAGAGCTCAGGGGCATTAATCATCAGTTGTTCAGGCTTATCCAGAGTCATAAACACCTACTATCAATATTATAGAGTGACAACAGTAATTAAATTCATGTTTTACCACATGTTGCCCTACTCACAGCATTACAAATATGTAGGCCAGTGTAAAGGAATGAATAAGGAGAAAAAAAGCAAAGTTTTTATAGAGTTTCCAGTAACTACATTAATTATGGAAAAGTGACTTATACTGTGTTTGTTCATCCCAATGGTCAGTTCATGGAAGAAGATTAATGTGTGTAATATAATTAGTCTAAATCTGGGAAATGATATAATTAAGATGAATTGAGAAATGGACTGAAAAGGGCAGAGAGTGCCTAGGTTTTAAAGACTCATGCATTTCAAAGCAGTCCATTGTAGAATTAACACAAATAATTCAAACAGAGTATCATTCTGTTCTAGCTCAACAATGCATTAATACTTGGTAGAAATATTCACAGTTCAGAGAAGTTAATGTGTATATAGCAACAAAAACTCCCTAGTATATCTACAGAAAGATGTCCTGCAAAGATTGGAAAGGCTCAACTGCATACAAAGACAAACTGATAACTGTGTTTTGAAATCACCATGACAATATTTAAAAAAAACTATTTCTTTGTGTATGTGCATGTTTTGGTAAAAATAGGATGCAGTTTTAAGCAACAAAGCAGATTGATTACTGGATCTATTTGTAAAATGGATGGATGTGGAAGGGAAAACGTAGGGTGACAGAATCTAACTTTTCATTTTGTTAAATATGTATGTCTACCTGTTCTAGGATTCTCAAAATCAGTTTTTAATATAAATTTTATGTGTATGTGTACATTTTGTCTTCAACGTGGGCATATATTTGAGAACAAATCTTGCTTACAAAACTTGTTTAAAATATATCATAATAATGTAATTCTGAAAATATTAATAACAACATATCTATATTGGAAACTCCGCACAGAAGATTAATAGAAATATGGGCATCAAACCTGAATTGTAATGTATATTTCTCACATTTTCTTTTTGTATACATGTGATTCATATACATTTCTGTGACAATGTCAACATTTGGTGTTAGGATCTTGAAACTGTCAGGAAAGTACTGTTTGAGTATGGGGAAAACATAAGGAACTATTCCCAAGACAATCAGAGCTACCCTTGTCAAGCAGAAATTAAATTTATGTGTGGAGTAGAAAATGAGATTTAAATCAAAAAGGAAAATAGTTACTGGTAAAATCAACAGGGCATCGGTGTGGATGATCATGGAAATAGCAGAGCTTCCAGAACTCAGTGATTGGGGGCTGGATTTGACTTGGGTATGGACACAGACAGGTGTTGACCTTGTTTCCAGCCTTCACAGGAAGAAGAATGTGTACTTCTACCCACTTCTTGATATTTGATATTGAATAATTCCATCAGTTTGGGATTGAGTGAAATCAGAAGTTTTGGGGAAATAAACTATACATGAACAGTGGGGCAATGGGCAGAGCAGTGGCTGAATGCTGGGGTTCTCTGCACCTCCACAAGATAGACAGTGTAGGCAGCTGAGTACCCATATTTTGGCAAAGACCATGAGAAAATACCCAGTTGAGATCAAAATAGGTGTTCCTAGGTATTCCTGGTCCAGGTGTGCAATATGCAGTAGGAATTCAGATCTGCAAATATACATATCTCCCTCTGACTTGAGGGAAGAACAGAAGGAAAGGCAAACACAAGTCACAGATGAAGGGACACTGATCCTTACATTCCAGAGGGCTGACTCCTGATTCTTGTCTCATTGTACCCATACCTCTTGCCAGAACCAGTCTTCTCTACAAATATGTTTTCATCAGTGATTACCTCACTCTTCTCTCAAAAGTATTGTTGATGGTTGTCACACACACACACACACACACACACACACACACACACACACACTTAGTAAGATGGAATTTGATTTTTGTCTTGGGAACCAGTCAGGAACCCATACCAGCTGAGCTTAATAAACTTACAGACTTGAGAAGATGCAGCTACTGATTCTTAATTAGTGAGCAAATAGCATCTCTTCTATGCCAAGGTTTCTTTGGGTAAATAGTCCTTAGTAATTTATTTACTGCAAACCAGGACTGTGGCACAGGCACAAGGAGCACAGTCATCATGCCCAAGGAGATATTTTCACTTTGCAGCTCCCCTAATCTCTGACTGAAGTAAAACATTCATAGACTAATTTCTAACTTTTGTGGTTCTGATATGCTGTGTGTAATTCTGAAATCTCTCACTATCAAGAAGCTCTTCCCAGTGAACTATATGTACTGTGTGTTATGTTTATGAGCTGTAAAACCCTTCTAGCACCTTGTTACACCATGAGAGTCAGATCAAAGGAGGCCCTGTATTTTTTGCGATGGATTTCCCCCCTGGGAGGAATCGGGTGTTGTAACACTGTAAGGGGCCAATGAGCAACTGTACATGATTCAGGGAATTTAAACATGTGGTCTCTGAAGACTTCTGAGAAGGGTCACACCACCCTCTAGTGGCCTTATTATTCTCGTTTGTTCATTTAACCACTCTTATTGTACTAGGGAACCCTACATTTATTTCCCAAGCTGTCTAATAAGTATTTCATTTTCCTCTTCAATTATTTCAGTTTATATTTTGTTTCAGAAATTAGTCCCAATTTTTTGTACATTGATTTCAATGTTTTGGGGATTTATCCTTATTTAAGTGCTTTAACAGAACACAAGTAATGATTTTCATGACTGAAAGAGGAAATCATTGATTTTGAGCATCATATGTACAGGTTATTTTAGTGAGAATCATACTTAAGAAATTAAAGAATATGGGAAAACAAATAGTCCAAGATTGGGTTAATGTATCCAAGATCATGGATCATGTATTAGATACTAGTGACAGAATTTCATATTCTGTGTCCAGAATTATTGCCAAAAATTCAACATTATGTGACATTTTATAATGACAACTAACCTCAGAGGACATAATTGGAAGTTCTCATGTGTCTTCAACTTGTGATAGGTCTTGTTTCCTCTGCAAAATGATCCAATTCAATTTAGAGGAGGATTACATATTTTCACTGGTATGAAAGTCTTAGAGGAGCCTAAATCCCTCAATTTTCTGGCATTTTCCAGGACTCTTAGTTGAATGCCTATTTTAGAATCAGTTTTCATGGATTCCTGATTTGGGGAAGTAGGGACATTTTCTGGGGAAAATTTTGGCACTCCTAACCACTACACTTTGAAAAAAAGTAGGAAGTCTCTGCTCTTCACAGCCTTAACTGTAAATAAGGCTTGCTAATCACTTTGTTAGTGGATAAATTATGACACTTAGAGAATTAAAGTTAATGTGGTAGTGTCTTGATTCCAGAGCTTATACTCTACATGGTGTGTAGTTATTGTCAATGTGCTTATAATCTTTCCTTGGTTGAAGGGATCAAAGTTTCAGCATATGAAATCACTCTATGAAGGAAGACAGAGAATGAGGAAGGAGACATCCTGAGCACAAACTTTTACTAAATGTTCACAAGTAGCATAGGGCATGTATGATCCCACTTTGGGTTCAATTGTTTACAGGGGGACAAAATATATTTCAAGCAGGTACAGAATTTTTTTCTACCTGTGAAGAAACCCAGTGGTAAACTATGTGTTGCTTTTGCCAAAGCCTTTGTCAGTAAATATTTAAGATATTCATCACAATATTGCCTAGTAACTAAAAACTAGAATAAATTTTGAAATGCAATCAAAATATTTATGGCAGGTACTTCCTGTAGTCATATGTTTTTTCCAATTAGGTTTGTTGTAAGGTGGTGGTGGTGGTGGTGGTGTGTGTGTGTCTGTGTGAGTGTGCATGTGTATATGTGTGTTTTGTCTAATGTGAGGAGGATTGTAGCCCAAATTTTCTGAAATTCCTGTATGTGTGTCATTGGTATATAAAATAGATTTTGGTTTTGTGTTTATTTTTCAATCATTACATTATGCTGAAATTATTTATCAGCTCCAAAACACTTGTGGAGTGTTTAGAGTATCTTATACAAAAAATCATGTGAAAAAAGAGTTACCTTTATGTCTTTTGTCATTCATAACCCTCTTATAACCTTCAATTAACTTATTGCTTTAGAGAATACTATAAGTAATAAATTGAACAATAGTGCTAGGTTTTGACATCCTTTTTTTTTCCCCATTGGTGGAAGTGGTTTGTATTTTCCCCACAAAATGTTATGTTGATCCCTAGGCCCTCTACATATTTTATAAAATGTAAAATTGGTCCTTCTTGCGCACGCCCAACTGGCCAGGAAGAACGATGCTGCAACAGGATCCTTCTGCACACGTTTATTGGGAGAGCTTGATTGTAGAGGCAAAGAGAGAGACCCCAAGCCTAGAACTGGTGCTGCTTATATAGGCCTAGGTGAGGCGTTCTCTCTCATCTGATTGGTTAACTTGTCTCTCATCTGATTGGTTAACTTGTCTATCATCTGATTGGTTAACTTTGGTTAATTCTCAAAACCTCATCTTGGCAAAAGAACCTTTACTGCCTATGTATGTGTGGTGGCCAGCAGTAGCCAACTGCCACTCTGCAACTGCCACTCTGTAACTGCCACTCTGAAATGGCTTCCCACAGGTCCTTATTTATCCCATAAGAGGTCTGAACATCAATAATGTGAACAAATTATTTAATGCTGGGGAGGATATGACTACAATAGGGTAAATGTGTAGTTGCCAAAAAAAAAAAAAAAAAAAAAAAAAGATTTCATGGTGCAATGAAATACGTAAGCAGGCAGAGCATCCAGAGCACTAGGCAAACTTTTGGGATCTATAGATGTGTCAGAATAATAATGTGCATTATATTTAAAACCAGAAAACTAAATATCAAGAAAACAAGTAAGCAGGTTGAAAATGTACTTAGATCTACAGAGACTTGATATGCCAGTGTTGGGTGATACACAGAAGGGCCTCCATGTCTTAGAGGACATGGACAGGGGAGTGAGGAAAGAGATTGTGTGAGGAATGGACAAGGAAAGGGGGTATAGCAACTAAGATTTTAAGTGAATAAATAAATAAATAAATAAATAAATAAATAAATAAATAAATGGATAAAGTAAAATGGCTATCCTGCCTAAAGCAATCTACAGATTCAATGCAATCCCCATCAAAATTCCAATTCAATTCTTCACCGAGTTAGAAAGGGCAATTTGCAAATGCATCTGGAATAGCAAAAAACCTAGGATAGCAAAAATTATTCTTAATGATAAAAGAACCTCTGGTGGAATCACCATGCCTGACCTCAACCTGTACTAGAGAGGAATTGTGATTAAAAAAAAAAAAAAAAAACAAACAAACCGCATGGTACTGGTACAGTGACAGACAGGTAAAACAATGGACTAGAATTGAAGACCCAGAAATGAATCCACACACTTATGGTCAATTGATCTTTGACAAAGGAGCTAAAACCATCCAGTGAGAAAAAAACCCAGCATTTTCAACAAATGGTCCTGGTACAACTGGAGGTTATTATGTAGAAGAATGTGAATTGATCTATTCTTATGTCCTTGTAATAATGTCAAGTCTAAGTGGATCAAGGAATTCCACATAAACCAAGAAACACTGAAACTTATGAAGGAGAAAGTGGGGAAAAGCCTTAAAGATATGGGCACAGGGGAAAAATTCCTGAATAGAACAGCAATGGCTTATGCTGTAAGATCAAAAATTGACAAATGGGACCTCATAAAATTACAAAGCTTCTGTAAGGCAAAAGACACCGTCAATAAGACATAAAGGCCACCAAAAGATTGGAAAGGATCTTTACCAATTCTAAATCAGATAGGGGACTAATATCCAATATATACAAAGAACTCAAGAAGATAGATTCCAGAAAACCAAATAACCCTATTAAAAATGTGGTACAGAGCTAAACAAAGAATTCTCAACCGAGGAATACTGAATGGCTGAGAAGCACCTGAAAAAATGTTCAACATCCTTAATCATCAGGGAAATGCAAATCAAAACAACCCTGAGATTCCACTTCACATCAGTCAGAATGGCTAAGATAAAAAATTCAGGTGACAGCAGATGCTGGCGAGGATGTGGAGAACGAAGAATACTCCTCCATTGCTGGTGGGATTGCAAGCTGGTACAACCACTCTGAAAATCAGTCTAGTGGTTCCTCAGAAAATTTGATATAGTACTACCAGAAGATCCAGCAATACCTCTCCTGGGCATACACCCAGAGGATGTTCCAACTTTTAATAAGGACACATGCTCCATTATGTTCATAGCAGCCTTATTTATTATAGCCAGAAGCTGGAAAGAATCCAGATGTCCCTCAACAGAGGAATGGATACAGAAAATGTGGTACATTTACACAGTGGAGTACTACTCAGCTATTAAAAGCAATGAATTTATGAAATTCTCAGGCAAATGGATGGATCTGGAGAATATCATCCTGACTGAGTTAACCCAATCACAAAAGAATACACATGGTATGCACTCACTGATAAGCAGATATTAGCCCAGAAACTTAGAATCCCCAAGATACAATTTACAAAACACACGAAACTCAAGAAGAAGAGAGACCAAAGTGGAGATACTTCATTCCTTCTTAGAATGGGGAACAAAATACCCATGGAAGGAATTACAGAGACAAGGTTTGGAGCTGAGAAGGAAGGAAGGACCATCCAGAGACTACCCCACCTGGGGATCCATCCTATATACAACCCCCAAACCCAGACACTATTGCATATGCCAGAAAGATTTTGCTTACAGGACCCTGATATAGCTATCTCTTGTGAGGCTATGCCATTTCCTGGAAAATACAGAAGTGGATGCTTACAGTCATCTATTGGTTGGAGCACAGGGCCCCTAATGAGGAAGGTAGAGAAAGTACCCAAGGAGTTAAAGGGTTATGCAACACTATAGGAGGAAAAACAATATGAAGTAAGCAGTACCCCCAGAGATGTGTCTCTTCTTGCATATGTAGCAGAGGATGGCTTAGTTGGCCATCAATGGGAGGAGAGGCCCTTGGTCTTGGGAAGATCATATGCCCCAGTACAGTGGAATGCCAGGACCAGGAAGCAGGAGTGGGTGGGTTGGGGAGCAGGGCGGGTGGAGTGTATAGGGGACTTTCATGATAGCATTTGAAATGTAAATGAAGAAAATATCTACTAAAACCAAACAAACAAACACAAACTGCCAAAAAGAAAATGGGTTAATGTAGCGGCACAAATTTATTAAAAATATTATAAATAGTGTACAATTCATAAAATGTATCCAACCTCTTTACCATCAAGGAAATAAAGAATATATCCACCTTAAGATTCCATCTCACCCAAGTCAGGATGCCAATAAAAAAGAATACAAATTATACCAAATGATGTTCTGGAAATGGTCAAAGAAAACTCAATACACTGTTATAGAATGCAGTATACTTCAACTGAAAAAGAGCTTATAAAAATGAAGTACATTCTACATATATACAGTGGAATAGTATTAAGCTGCTAAGAAAAATGAAATCATGAACATTGATGATAAATTGATGGAAATAGATAAGGTTTTACTAATTGAGGTAAATTAGACATAGAAAAAAACCTTCATATATTCTCTTTTATTAAAGGCTTGTAGCTCCAAATTTTAAGATGTGAAAACACATCCTAAAATAACTGCAAAATTTCCAGAAGGTAAAAAAACGGTGATGTGGGGCATCACTAGAGAGAGAAACAACAAGGTACCAGTGATCTGAAAGGCAAAATTATAAATGCAGGCTGATTATATTTAAGGAAGTAGGGAGTTAAATACAGGAGGAGGAATAACAGATAAATCACCATAAAGATGTCTGGGAAAGTTGTATAAACCAATACAGATAGCTATCTACATAATAACACCCATATACACGTAAGTTGCTGTATTGCCATGTTCCAGCCTCAGCTTGAGAGAAGATCTTGTAGAAGGGGTGAATGGGAATAGAGGAAGACAGATTCATAGTTAGTGATGGATACAAGATGAAAACTCTGTAATCTCCTCGAAATAGTTCTCTCTTACAGACCAAATACCAGTCTTTTTATGCTAAGCCACTTCTTTAGAAATTGAATACCAGTTTAATCATGTATTCCAGGTTTGCTTTTTGTTTTTGTTTTTGTTTTGTTTGTTTTTTCAAGACAGGGTTTCTCTGTGTAGCCCTGGCGGTCCTGGAATTCACTCTGTAGACCAGGCTGGCCTTGAACTCAGAAATTTGCCTGCCTCAGCCTCCCAAGTGCTGGGATTAAAGCTGTGCACCACCATGCCGGGCCTCCAGGTTTACTTTTGATCATTTTGTGAATCAGTATTTTATGACCTTATCCCCTTGACTCTTAGAAATAGAATCTAAAATACAGAGCACATTTGAGGCAAATGAACCAGACACCAAATACATTTTTTTACATAACAAGTCCTATGCTTTTCTCTGGGAACATTGATAGTGGTTGCCAAATCTAGAAAGCTTTATGTAATATATGTGTGTGTGTGTGTGTGTGTGTGTATGTATATGTATGTATATTGTAACATGGCCCATATATATATATATTTTTTTTTATGACCTTATCCCCTTGACTCTTAGAAATAGAATCTAAAATACAGAGCACATTTGAGGCAAATGAATATATATATATATATGTATATATATATATATATATATATATATATATATATATATATATTGTTGGGGTAGTCGGACTACAAACTTTAATATATATATGTGTGTGTGTGTGTGTATGTGTGTGTATATGTATATATATGTGTGTGTGTGTGTGTGTGTATGTGTGTGTATATGTATATATATGTGTGTGTGTGTGTGTATGTGCGTATATGTATATGTATATGTATGTGTGTGTGTGTGTGTGTGTATGTGTGTATATGTATATATGTGTGTGTGTGTGTGTGTGTAGTGGCTATTCCTGATTATCAATTTGACTATATCTGGAATAAACTACAATCCAGAATTGGAGGGCTTACCTGTGATCCAGGTCTTGAGGGTGGAAGACAGAAGTTTCTGACTTGGATCTTGGCATGGAGATCTTGAAGCATAGTGGCCTTGAAAAACTTAGGCTCAAGCAATATAGTACATGCCTTTAATAGCAGGTACTAAGGCAAGAAGATCTCTGAGTTCAAGATCAGCCTGGGACAAAGCAAGTACTAGATCCAGGCCTGGTGGTGCACATCTTTAATATGGCCCACACCTCCTGCTGGAGAACTACATAAGAACATTGGAAGAAGTAAGGTCCACTCTTTTTCTCCTGGCTTAATTTACTTGCCAGCATATCTGTTGGAACCTACTTCTATAGAAGACTAGCTGAAACATCTAACCTGGTGGGACTGAGCAACTACTAGATTCTTGGACTTCACATTCACAGCTTAACATTGTTGGGGTAGTCGGACTACAAACTTTAAGACATCACAATTAATTCCCTCAATATTAAGAGACATTCCATAAGTTATTTGACTCTAGAGAACCCTCACTAATAAAGAAGTTTGTACTGTGAGTGGTTCTAGAAGAGCAGAAGTATAAGGATGGTTCTTTTTAAAATCTGGAATCAGCTTAATAATTTGTCAGCACCTTCTAATTCACCAGCACCTTCTAGTTCACTGAAACTTCTGCATATATTCTCTCTCCCAGGAGTTCAGAGAATATTGAAGGCCTGTGGTGGAAATTATATTTTAAATGAAAGAAGCTAATGCCTTTGATTTTCTTGATTCATCGGTTATAACTGGCAACATATAACATGGCCCAGTGTACAAAACTTTCTACAGTTTGTGGGGAAATGTGAAAATAATTTTGCTTATTTGTTCCTCTTAGTATCTCTGGAAAAATTGATGAAGGAAATGAATGAGCTGTATGATAGAATTCAATGGCTCCAAATGCAAATAAGCAATCTAAAGTTTTCTAAATGTGCCCTTGAAGAAAATCTTCTCTACAGCAGCCATAGAGCTTGAGTTGTAGAAAATCAAACTGAAGCTCATATTATAAGGTTGGCTGAATTACAGTGAAAATTCAACTCTCAGCCTCAGAGCATGTCTTCAGTTAAATAAGGGCAATATTTGGCAAAGAATGGGATCCTATAACATGGGATGGGGATGCATGGGAGGACCCTGTTGAAGCTGATAATGTTGACTCTTCAGATTCTCAAGGGTCTAGCTCACCTAAGGAAGTAATACCTTCAGCCCCATTCCTTGAAGCCTTTTTCACATGAAGAAAATAACCCCTCAGAGTCTGATAAATCAGCAGTGACTTTCTCTGAGGAAAATGTGGGGCAAGACAATACTGATGTTCCTCAAAGCCCACAATAAACCTATAATGAGACTCAAAGCCCCTAGAGAGGACATAGAATGTGTAGTCCATGAGGAAATACACTACACTACTAAGGACCTTAATGAGTTTGCTAATTCATTCAAGCATAAGTCTGGGGAATATGTGTGGGAATGGATTTTAAGGGTGTGAGATAATGGTAGAAGGAATATAAAAGTAGATGAGGCTGAGTTTATTGATATGGGCTGTATTAGAGGAGTTTCTCCATTTAATATGGAAGCTTGTACAGTTAAAGATATCAGAAGTTTGTTTGAATGCTTGGCTGAAAAATTTTCAAATGGATAAAGAAAATGTGGTTCATTTACAAAAGGGAATACTACTTAGCTGTTAAGAATGAGTTTTGCAGGCAAATTGTTGGAATTAGAAAATATCATCCTGGGTGAGGAAACTCATACACAAAAGAAATGAATGATACTACTTACTAATAAGTAGATATTAGCCAAAAAAAAGTACAGAATACCCAAGATACTGTCCATGGAACTCAAAAAGTTAAATAAGCTGAAGTTCCTAAGTGAGAATGCCTCAGTCTCATCTGGGAGAAGAAAGAAAGTATGTAGAGGGAACTAACAGAGCCCACATCCAGCAGGAAAATGGGGCATCACATGAGGGAGGGATGGCCATCCCACAGTCACAACAATGACCCACAATTGTTCCTGTCTGAAAGAATTATAGGGATAGAAATAAAGAGTAGCCTGAGAAAAATGAGGTCCACTGACAGGCCCAAAGTGGGATCAAGCTCAAGAGGAGGTCCCAAGGCTTGACACTATTACTGGAGCACTCACTAAAAGGAATGTAGCATGACCACACTCCTGAAGACCCAACAAGCAGGTGAAAGAGTCAGACCCAGACATTTGCACCCAACCAATGGACAGAAGCAGCTGACCCATGTTGTTGAATTAGAGAAAGAAGCTGAGGATAAGGGAGGTCTGGAAGGAGGACCAGAAGGCTCAATTAATCTGGAACCCTTTCAAACACTGGACCACCAAATAGGAAGCATATACCAGCTGATATGAGGCCCCCAACAAACATACAATACTGGACTTCTGGATCTGTGTTCATTCAGAGATGAAGCAACTAACCCTCAAGATACTGGAGGCCCCAGGGAATTTAGAAGGTAGGTGGGGTAGGGCATTGGGGCATCCACATGGAGACTTTCTCCCTACCTATCCATTATAGCACTCAAAGTCTTAGCCAGAAAAATTAGACAACAAAAGGAGGTCAAAGAGATACAAATTGGAAAGGAGGAAGTAAAAATATCACTATTTGCAGATAATATGACAGTATAATTAAATGACCCCAAATCTTCCACCAGAGAACTCCTAAACCTGAAAACAATTTCAGCAAAGTGGTTGGATAAGAAAATTAATCCAAACAAATCACTGGCCTTCCTCTACTCAAAGGATAAACAGGATGGAAAAGAAATTATGGAAAAAACACCTTTCTAAAAAGTCACAAATAATGTAAAATACCTTGATGTGACTCTTACTAAGCAAGTGAAATATCTGTATGACAAGACTAAGCAAGTGAAATATCTGTATGACAAGAACTTCTAGTCTCTGAAGAAAGAAGATCTCAAAAGATGGAAAGATCCCCTAAGCTCATGGATTTTCAGGGTTAATATAGTAAAAATTGCCATCTTGCTGAAAGCAATCTACAGATTCAATGCAATCCCCATCAAAATTCCAACTCAATTCTTCATAGAGTTTGAAAAATCAATTTGCAAATTCACCTGGAATAACAAAAAATCCAGGACAACAAAATCTATGCTCAACAATAAAAGAACTTTTGGGGAAATCACCATTCCTGATCTCAAGCTATATTACAGAGAAATTGTGATTAAAAATTCCATGGTATTGGCACAATCACAGACAATTAGATCAGTGGAATAGAATGTAAGACCCAGAAATGAACCCAAACACCTATAGTCACTTGATCTTTGACAAAGGAGCTAAAACCAACCCATGGAAAAAAAAGACAGCATTCTCAACAAATGGTGCTGGTTGAACTGGCATTCAGCTTGAAGAAGGATGCAAATTGATCCATTCTTATCTCTTTGTATAAAGCTCAAGTCCAAGTGGATAAAGGCCCTCACATAAAACCAGATCCATTGAAACTAATAGAAAAGAAAGTAGGGAAGTGCCTCAAGCCCATTGGTACAGGGGAAATTTTCCTGAACTGAACAACACTAGTTTATGCTCTAAGATGAAGAATTGACATGTGGGACCTCATAAAATTGCAAAGCTTCTGTAAGGCAAAGGACACTGTCAATAGGACAAAACAGCAACCAACAGATTGGGAAAAGATCTTTACCAACCCCACATATGATAGAGGGCTAATATCCAATATATACAAAGAATTCAAGAAGTTAGACTCCAGAGATCCAAATACCCCTATTAAAAATGGAGTAAAGAGCTTTTGGGATAGTATTGGAAATGTAATTGAGGAAAATATGTAATAAAAATATAAAAAGATAAAAAAAAAAAAAAAGAATTCTAAGCTGAGAAATACCAAAATACCAAATGGCTGAGAATCACTTAAAGAAATGTTTAACATCCTTAGTCATCAGTTAAATGCAAATCAAAGCAACTCTGAGATTCCACCTCACACCAGACAGAATGGCTAAGATCAAAAACCTAGGTGACAACAGATGCTGTCAAAGATGAGGAAAAAGAGGAAAACTCCTCCATTTCAGGTATAATTGCAAGCAGGTACAACTTCTCTGGAAATCAGTTTGGCAGTTCCAAAGGAAATTGGACATAATACTACATGAGGACCCAGCAATACCACTCCTGGGAATATACCCAGAAGATGCTCCAACATGCAATAAGGACACATGATCCACTATACTTATAGCAGCCTTATTTATAATAGCCAGAAGCTGGAAAGGACCCAGATGTCCCTCAACGAGGAATGGAAACAGAATGTATGGCACATTTACACATGGAGTTCAACTATTAAAAATAATGAATTTATAAAATTTTTAGGCAAATGGATGGACCAGAAAATATCCTGATTTAGGTAACCCACTCACGAAAGAACACCATACATAGTATGCACTCACTGATAACTGGATATTAATCCAAAAGCTCCAAATACCCAAGATACATTTCACAGATCACATGAAGCTCAAGAAAAAGGAAGACCAAATTATGGATACTTCTGACCTTCTTAGAAGGAGAACAAAATAACCATGGGAGGAGATACAGAGACAAAGTTCAGAGTAGAGACTAAAGGAAAGTCCATCCAGAGACTACCCCACCTGTGGATCCATCCCATATACAATCACCAAATCCATACCCTATTTTGGATACCAACAAGTGATTGCTGAGAGGAGCCTGATATGGCTGTCTCCTGGGAGGCTCTGCCAGTGCCTGACAAATATAGAGGTGGATGGTCTCAGCCAACTGAGCACAGGGTTCTCAATGGAGGAACTAGAGAAAGGACCTAACTAGCCTGAAAGGGTTTGCAGCCCCATAGGAGGAACAGCAATATGAATCAATCAATAACTCCTGAGCTCCCAGGGACTAAACTTACACCAACCAAAGAGTACACATGGAGGGACCCATGACTCCAGCAAAAATGTAGCTGAGAATGGCCTTGCCAGACATCAGTGGGAGGAGAGGCCCTTGATCTTGTGAAGGCTCAATGCACCAGTGTAGGGGAATGCCAGCTCAAGGAAGCTGGAGTAGGTGGGTGGGTGATCAGGGGGAGTGGGGACGGGATAGGTGGAAGGGTTTTTTGGAGTGGAAACCAGGAAAGGGGATAACTTTTGAAATGTAAACAAAAATATCTAATAAGAAAAGATTTTTTTAAAGTAGGCTTAATGAGTAAATTATATGAGAAAATGGCAATTATGTTGAAACCAAGTTAAAATATTAAAAATTGATTTCCAATTTTTGTTGCGATAAATCTCCAACCCAAATATGCCCCGACAATGAAAACACAACTCAGTTAATATGATTATATGCTGTGCACCTAGATTGGGCAGATCTACCACTACATTAACATCTTCCACATCTATGAGACCCCTTAGAACTTATGGTTTTCCAGGCCATGTTCTTCTGCTCCACGTTTCTTCTTCTTCTCCTCTGCATCCTCTCCCTCTTCCATTTTCTCCTTCTTCTCTCTGTCTACCTCTGCTCCACATTCCCTTTATGTGCCCAACCTCATCACCTCTCCTTTATTTTACAAATTAAGGTGGGAAGCAGGTTTATAGGAAATCACCTGAGTGCTGACTCATTCCTGGTTCTCAGCCCCTCACAGGAGAATGGAATTAACATCAAATATAATTAGCCCCAGGGCTATCCAGAACAAAGTTCTGTTCTGTGTTCATATTCTTAAGTGAGAATGCAATATGATTTGTCTCTGATAATTTCCACCACTTGATTGGAAGAAAAGTTCAGTGCTAAAGTTTGAATTAAAATCTTAAGAAAGAAAAAAAAAGAGAAAAGAAAAGAAAAGGAACCACCAGACTGATTTCCAGAGTGGTTGTACAAGCTTGCAATCCCACCAACAATGGAGAAAGTACCCAAGAAGCTAAAGGAACCTGCAACCCTATAGGTGGTACAACATTATGAACTAACCAGTACCCCGGAGCTCTTGACTCTAGCTGCATATGTATCAAAAGATGGCCTAGTCGGCCATCACTGGAAAGAGAGGCCCATTGGACACACAAACTTTATATGCCCCAGTACAGGGGAACGCCAGGGCCAAAAAAAAAAAAAAAAAAAGGAATGGGTGGGTAGGGAAATGGGGGAGGGGGGGAGGGTATGGGGGACTTTTGGGATAGCATTGGAAATGTAATTGAGGAAAATACGTAATAAAATATATTTAAAAAAAAAGAAAAGAAAAGAAAGAAAGAAAAGAGAAGAGAAGAGAAGAGAAGAGAAGAGAAAAGAAAAGAAAAGAAAAGAAAAGAAAAGAAAAGAAAAGAAAAGAAAAGAAAAATCAATCAGGTAGTAACTCAGATTGCAGCTGCTGAAACAGATGTAGATTCCTTACTTGAGCAAATTACCACATCTCCTCATGCCTGGTATGCAGCTATTGATCTAGCAAATCCCTTCTCGGTACCTGTTAATAAGGACCAGCAGAAGCAATTTGCTTTCACTTGGCAAAGTCAGAACCATAAGTTTACAGTTTTGTCTCAAGGATATATTAATGCTCCTGCCCTACAGGGCGGGCTCCTGTAGGTGAATCAGAGAAGAGACCTTTTGGAATTTGGAGCAAAGCTCTGCCATCATATGAAGACAACTCTTCTCCCTTTGAAAAACAGCTCTTGGCCTGCTATTGGGCCTTAGTGGAAACTGAATACATGACAATAGGACATCAAGTTACCATGCAACCTGAAATGCTCATCATGAACTGGGTGTTATCAGACCCTCTAAGTCATAAAGTAGGACATGCAGAGCAGCAGTCTATAATCAAATGGAAATGGTATACACATAATAGTGCCTGAGCAGGTTCTAAAGGTACACGTAATTTACATAAAGAAATTGAGCAAATACCTATAGTTTCTACTCCTGCTACAGTGCCATCTGATGCCAAGCATGCACCTATAGCCACTTAGTATATTTGTTCCCTATGATCAGCTGACTGAAGAAAGGAAGGATAGGAACTGGTTTATGGACAGTTCTGCATCTTACGCAGGCACCACCCGGAAGTCAATAGCTGCAGCATTAAACCCCTGTCTGGGTCAACCCTGAAATATACAGGAGAAGAAAAATCTTCACAGTGGGCAGAGCTTCAGGCAGTTAACACCGTATTGTAGTTTGGAAGAAGAAGTGTCCAGATGTATGATTATTCACTGATTCATGGGTTGTAGCCAATGGATTGGCTGGATGCTCAGGGACCTGGAAAGATCTATGTTTAGAACATTGGTGAGAAAGACATCTGGGGAAGAAGTATGTGGATAGATATCTCCAAATGGGCAAAAGATGTGAAAATATTTGTGTCAGATGTAGATGCTCACCAAAAGGCTTCAGCTGAGGAGGAGCTCAATAATCAAGTGGATAAGATGACCTGTTCTGTGAACAGTCAGCCTCTTTCCCCCACCATTGCTATCATTGCTCAATGGGCACATTAACAAAGTATCCATGATGGCCAAGATGTTGTTGTTGTTGTTAGTGTTGGGATTATGTTCCTGCGTGGCTTTCTTAGGTTTGTTAAGGGAATACTTTCTTGCTTTTTCTAGGGCATAAATTCCCTCCTTGTGTTGGTGTTTTCCCTTTGTTTTCCTTTGAAGGGCTGGATTCATGGAAAGATATTGTATGAATTTGGTGTTGTCATAGAATACATTGGTTTCTCCATCTATGATAATTGAGGGTTTTGCTGGGTATAGTAGCCTGGGCTGGCATTTGTGTTCTCTTAGGGTCTGTAAAACATCTGTCCAGTATTTTCTGTCTTTCATAGTCTCTGGTGAGAAGTCTGCTGTGTAATTCTTATAGGTCTGCCTTTTTATGTTACTTGACTTTTTCCCCTTACTGCTTTTAATATTTTATTTAGTTAATTTGTTGTTCTGATTATTTTGTGTCAGGAGGAATTTCTTTTCTGGTCCAGTCTATTTGGAGTTCTGTAGGCTTCTTGTATGTTCATGGGCATGTCTTTCTTTAGGTTTGGGAAGCTTTCTTTTATAATTTTGTTGAAGATATTTACTGGCCTTTTAAGTTGAAAATCTTCATTCTCATCTATACCTATTATCCTTAGGTTTGGTCTTCTCATTGTGTCCTGGATTTCCTGGATGTTTTGAGTTAGGATCTTTTTGCATTTTGCATTTTCTTTGATTGTTGTGTCCATGTTCTCTATGGAATCTTCTGCACTTGAGATTCTCTCTTCCATCTCTGGTATTCTGTTGCTGATGCTCACATCTACGGTTCCTGATTTCTTTCCTAGGATTTCTATTTCTAGAGTTGTCTCCCTTTAGGTTTTCTTTATTCTTTCTCCTTCCATTTTTAGATCTTGGATGGTTTCGTTCAATTACATCACCTGTTTGGTTGTGTTTTCCTGTAATTCTTTAAGGGATTTTTGTGTTTCTTCTTTAAGGACTTCTACTTGTTTAGCAGTGTATTCCTGTAATTTTTTTGGGGGGGGGCAGTTGGGTTGGGGGCAGGGTTTCTCTGTATAGCTCTGGCTGTCCTGGAACTCACTTTGTAGACCAGGCTGGCCTGGAATTCAGAAATCTGCCTGCCTCTGCCTCCCGAGTGTTGGGACTAAAGGCGTGCACCACCACTCCCGGCTTTTCCTGTAATTCATTTTTTTTTAATTTTTAATATTTTTATTACATACTTTAATGGGGTTATTTGACTTTCTGGAGTCCACCTTCTTGAGTTCTTTATATATATTGGATATTAGTCCCTTATCTGATTTAGGATAGGTGAAGATCCTTTCCCAATCTGTTGGTGGTTTTTTTGTCTTATTGATGGTATCTTTAGCCTTGCAGAAGCTTTGCAGTTTCATGAGGTCCCACTTGTCAATTCTCGATCTTACAGCACAAGCCATTACTGTTCTATTCAAGAATTTTTCCCCTGTGCCCATATCTTCAAGGCTTTTCCCCACTTTCTCCTCTATAAGTTTCAGTGTCTCTGGTTTTATGTGAAGTTCCTTGATCCACTTAGACATGACCTTAGTACAAGGAGATAGGAATGGATCGATTCGCATTCTTCTACATGTTAAAAACCAGTTGTGCCAGCACCATTTGTTGAAAATGCTGTCTTTCTTCCACTGGATGTTTTTAGCTCCCTTGTCGAAGATCAAGTGACCGTAGGTGTGTGGGTTCATTTCTGGGTCTTCAATTCTATTCCATTGGTCTATTTGTCTGTCACTATACCAGTACCATGCAGTTTTTATCACAATTGCTCTGTAGTAAAGCTTTAGGTCCAGCATGGTGATTCCACCAGAGGTTCTTTTATCCTTGAGAAGAGTTTTTGCTATCCTAGGTTTTTTGTTATTCCAGATGAATTTGCAGATTGCACTTTCTAATTCGTTGAAGAATTGATTTGGAATTTTGATGGGGATTGCATTGAATCTGTAGATTGCTTTTGGCAAGATAGCCATTTTTACAATGTTGATCCTGCCAATCCATGAGCATGGGAGATCTTTCTATCTTCTGAGATCTTCTATAATTTCTTTCTTCAGAGACTTGGAGTTTTTATTATACAGATCTTTCACTTCCTTAGTTAGAGTCATGCCAAGATAGTTTATATTATTTGTGACTATTGAGAAGGGTGTTGTTTCCCTAATTTCTTTCTCAGCCTGTTTATTCTTTGTGTAGAGAAAGGCCATTGATTTGTTTGAGTTAATTTTATATCCAGCTACTTCACCGAAGCTGTTTATCAGGCTTAGGAGTTCTCTGGTGGAATTTTTAGGGTCACTTATATATACTATCATATCATCTGCAAAGAGTGATATTTTGACTTCATCTTTTCGAATTTGTATCCCTTTGATCTCCTTTTGTTGTCGAATTGCTCTGGCTAGGACTTCAAGTACAATGTTGAATAGGTATGGAGAAAGTGGACAGCCTTGTCTAGTCCCTGATTTTAGAGGGATTGCTTCAAGCTTCTCATCATTTACTTTGATGTTGGCTACTGGTTTGCTGTAGATTGCTTTTATCATGTTTAGGTATGGGCCTTGAATTCCTGATCTTTCCAAGACTTTTATCATGAATGGGTGTTGGATCTTGTCAAATGCTTTTTCCGCATCTAACGAGATGACCATGTGGTTTTTGTCTTTGAGTTTGTTTATATACTGGATTACGTTGATGGATTTCCGTATATTGAACCATCCCTGCATCCCTGGGATGAAACCTACTTGGTCAGGATGGATGATTGTTTTGATGTGTTCTTGGATTCGGTTAGCAAGAACTTTATTGAGGATTTTTGCATCAATATTCATGAGGGATATTGGTCTGAAGTTTTCTATCTTTGTTGGGTCTTTTTGTGGTTTAGGTATCAGAGTAATTGTGGCTTCATAGAATGAGTTGGGTAGAGTACCTTCTGTTTCTATTTTGTGGAATAGTTTGTGAAGAACTGGGATTAGATCTTCTTTGAAGGTCTGATAGAACTCTGCACTAAACCCATCTGGTCCTGGGCTTTTTTTAGTTGGGAGACTATTAATGACTGCTTCTATTTCTTTGGGGGATATAGGGCTGTTTAGATCATTAACCTGATCTTGATTCAACTTTGGTACCTGGTATCTGTCTAGGAACTTCTCCATTTCATCCAGGTTCTCCAGTTTTGTTGAGTATAGCCTTTGGTAGAAGGATCTGATGGTGTTTTGGATGTCTTCAGGATCTGTTGTTATGTCTCCTTTTTCATTTCTGATTTTGTTAATTAGGATGCTTTCCCTGTGCCCTCTAGTGAGTCTGGCTATGGGTTTATCTATCTTGTTGATTTTCTCAAAGAACCAGCTCCTTGATTGGTTGATTCTTTGAATAGTTCTTCTTGTTTCCACTTGGTTGATTTCGCCCCTGAGTTTGATTATTTCCTGCCGTCTACTCCTCTTGGGTGAATTTGCTTCCTTTTGTTCTAGTGCTTTTAGGTATGTTGTCAAGCTGCTAATGTGTGCTCTCTCTAGTTTCCTTTTGGAGGCACTCAGAGCTATGAGTTTTCCTCTTAGAAATGCTTTCATTGCGTCCCATAAGTTTGGGTATGTTGTGGCTTCATTTTCATTGAACTCTAAAAAGTCCTTAATTTCTTTCTTTATTCCTTTCTTGACCAAGGTATCATTGAGAAGAGTGTTGTTCAGTTTCCACGTGAAGGTTGGCTTTCTATTATTTATTTTGTTGTTGAAGATCAGCCTTATTCCATGGTGATCTGATAGGATGCATGGGACAATTTCAATATTTTTGTATCTGTTGAGGCCTGTTTTGTGACCAATTATGTGGTCAATTTTGGAGAAGGTACCATGAGGTGCTGAAAAGAAGGTATATCCTTTTGTTTTAGGATAGAATGTTCTGTAGATATCTGCCAGATCCATTTGATTCATAATTTCTGTTAGTTTCACTGTGTCCCTGTTTAGTTTCTGTTTCCATGATCTGTCCATTGGTGAAAGTGGTGTGTTGAAGTCTCCCACTATTATTGTATGAGGTGCAATGTGTGCTTTGAGATTTACTAAAGTTTCTTTAATGAATGTGGCTGCCTTTGTATTTGGAGCATAAATATTCAGGATTGATAGTTCCTCTTGGAGGATTTTACCTTCGATGAGTACGAAGTGTCCCTCCCTGTCTTTTTTAATGACTTTGGGTTGGAAGTCAATCTTATCAGATATTAGAATGGCTACTCCAGCTTGTTTCGTCATACCATTTGCTTGGAAAATTGTTTTCCAGCCTTTCATTCTGAGGTAGTGTCTATCTTTTTCTCTGAGATGAGTTTCCTGTAAGCAGCAAAATGTTGGGTCTTGTTTGTGTAGCCAGTTTGTTAGTCTATGTCTTTTTATCGGGGAGTTGAGTCCATTGATATTAAGAGATATTAAGGAAAAGTAATTGTTGTTTCCTGTTATTTTTGTTGTTAAAGTTGGCATTCTGTTCTTGTGGCTGTCTTCTTTTAGGTTTGTTGAGGGATTACCTTCTTGTTGTTTCTAGGGCGTGGTTCCTGTCCTTGTATTGGTTTTTTTCTGTTATTATCCTTGGAAGGGCTGGATTCTTGGAGAGATAATGTGTGAATTTGGTTTTGTCGTGGAATACTTTGGTTTCTCCATCTATGTTAATTGAGAGTTTGGCTGGGTATAGTAGCCTGGGCTGGAGTTTGTGTTCTTTTAGTGTCTGTATAACATCCGTCCAGAATCTTCTGGCTTTCATAGTCTCTGGTGAGAAATCTGGTGTAATTCTGATAGGCTTGCCTTTATATGTTACTTGGCCTTTTTCTCTTACTGCTTTTAGTATTCTATCTTTATTTAGAGCATTTGTTGTTCTGATTATTATGTGTCGGGAGGTATTTCTTTTCTGGTCCAGTCTATTTGGAGTTCTGTAGGCTTCTTGTATGTTCATGGGCATCTCTTTCTTTAGATTTGGGAAGTTTTCTTCTATAATTTTGTTGAAGATGTTTGCTGGTCCTTTGAGTTGAAAATCTTCATTCTCATCCACTCCTATTATCCGTAGGTTTGGTCTTCTCATTGTGTCCTGTATTTCTTGGATGTTTTGAGTTAGGATCTTTTTGCATTTTACATTTTCCTTGATTGTTGTGCCGATGTTCTCTATGGAATCTTCTGCACCTGAGATTCTCTCTTCCATCTCTTGTATTCTGTTGCTGATGCTGGTATCTATGGTTCCAGATTTCTTTCCTAGGGTTTCTATCTCCAGTGTTGCCTCATTTTGGGGTTTCTTTATTGTGTCTACTTCCCCTTTTAGGTCTAGTATGGTTTTGTTCATTTCCATCATCTGTTTGGATGTGTTTTCCAGTTTTTCTGTAAGGACTTCTACCTGTTTGATTAGGTTATCCTGTTTTTCTTTAAGGATTTGTAACTCTTTAGCAGTGTTCTCCTGCAATTCTTTAAGAGATTTTTGTGCTTCCTCTTTACTGTCTTCTACCTGTTTACCAGTGTTCCTTTGTATTTCTTTAAGTGTGTTATTAAAGTCCTTCTTGAAGTCCTGTACCATCATCATGAGATATGCTTTTAGATCTGTGTCTAGCTTTTCCGGTGTGTTGGGGTGCCCTGGACTGGGCGAAGTGGGAGTGCTGGGTTCTGATGATGGTGAGTGGTCTTGGTTTCTGTTAGTAAGATTATTACGTTTACCTTTTGCCATCTGGTAATCTCTGGGGTTAGTTGTTGTCGTTGTCACTGTTTAAAGATTGGAGCAGAAGCTGTGTTCCACTCACCAGCAGTCTCAAAATCCTGTGGCGGGGGTCATGGGTAGCTGGCAGGTGTCAGCTGACCCTGCGCTCTAGCTACCCCGGTGCTGGTCCGGCCGGAAGAGGCCTGTGGTCCTACTCAGGCCGGTTTTCTGCTTCCCTAACTAATGCAGTCTCAGGTCCCGCGTGCAATTGGATTGGAGCAGAAGCTGTGTTCCAGTCACCAGAATTCTTAAGATCCTGTGGCGGGTGTTGTGGGTAGCTGGCAAGTGTCAGCGGACCCTGCGCCCTAGCTACCCCGGAGCTTTTCTGACCGGAGAGGCTTGTGACCCTACTCAGGCTGGATTTCTGCTTCCCCAACCAAAGCAGTCTCAGGTCCCGCGTGATTGGACTGGAGCAGAAGCTGTGTTCCACTCACCAGCAGTCTCAAAATCCTGTGGCGGGGGTCGTGGGTAGCTGGCGGGTGTCAGCCGACCCTGCGCTCTAGCTACCCCGGTGCTGGTCCGGCTGGAAGAGGCCTGTGGTCCTACTCAGGCCGGTTTTCTGCTTCCCTAACTAATGCAGTCTCAGGTCCCGCGTACAATTGGATTGGAGCAGAAGCTGTGTTCCACTCACCAGAAGTCTTAAGATCCTGTGGCGGGTGTTGTGGGTAGCTGGCGAGTGTCAGCCGACCCTGTGCCCTAGCTACCCCGGCACTTTTCTGACCGGAAGAGCTCCTGTAATTCTTTAAGGGATTTTTGTGCTTCCTCTTTAAGGACTTCTACCTGTTTAGCAGTGTTCTCCTGTATTTCTTTAAATGAGTTATTAATGTCCTTAAAATCCTCTACCAGCATCATGAGATATGATTTTAAATCTGAATCTTGCTTTTCCAGTGTGTTCGGGTATCCAGGACTCGCTGTGATGTGAGTCCTGGGTTCTGATGATGCTGAGTGGTATTGGTTTTTAATCTTAAGTTTCTTAAGTTTGCTTTTCACCATCTGGTCATCTCTGCTGTTAGTCATTATGGCTGTCTCTGGCTGGAGCTTGTTCCTCCTGTGATTCTGTTAGCTTCTGTCAGCACTCCTGGGAGTCCAACTCTCTCCTGAGTCTCAGTGCTCAGAACATTCTCTGCAGGCAAGCTCTCCTCTGGCAGGGAATGTGCACAGATGTCTGGAGCTCAACTTTGCCTCCTGCTGAAGATGAAGGCCAGAAGGGATCTTGTCCAAGAAGCTATGTTGTTTCTGCAGCTCACAAGTTCTCCTGTGCAGACTGGTCTCTAAGGGACCTGGGATACAAGATGGTGTTCTCACATGGTACGGGGGTCAGAGCCCTCCCTGGAAGCCGACTCTCATCTGTCAGGGAAAGTGCACAGAGGTCTGGGTCTCAGCTATGCCCCCTGGCTGAAGATGAAGGCCAGAAGGGATCCTGTCCAAGAAGCTATGTTGTTTCTGCAGCTCACGTGTTCTCCTGAGCAGACTGGTCTCTGAGGCACCCGGGATACTGTTTTCCTGTATTTTTTAAGTGAGTTATTTATATCCTCCTTAAAGGCCTCTATTTTCTTCATGAGATGAGCTTTTAAGTCAGCAACTTTTTTTTTTTTTTTAGGTGTGTTATTGTATCCAGGACTTGCTGTAGTAAAAAAACTGGATTCTGGTGGTGCCAAATTACATTAGTGTCTATTGCTTATGCTATTGTGCTTGCCTCTTTCCATTTGATTGTCTCCAGTGTTAACTGGTCTGAGTATCTCTGACTGCCTCATTGGAGGCAGCTAGAGCACTGTGACCTGAGTTGGAACAGGCCTCCTGGGAGATAGGCTGTGCTATCTAGTTGGATTGATGGGGCACCTGTCCCTGATTAGAGCAGGTCTCCTCTGTACCTGGCTTAGGGTAGTCCTCATATGAACTGGTTATGGCAGGATTCCTAGGAAATAGGCAGGCTGTGCCCCTGGTTAGGTAGACCTTTTGAGAGAATGGTAGAATGTGAGGTATATAAGAGGAGGAGGCAAGGTTATCTGCTTTGGAGGCACAGAATTGTGTCCTTTGTTAGTGAGAATCACCTGGGAGACCAGTAGACTGTGGGGTAGAAAGATGGGCAGACACACCCTACAGAGGGCACCCCTACAGAGGTGCAGAAAAGATGGGAGATCAGTAAAAGATGTAGAGAGGAATGGTCCTATTTCCAATGGGATCCCATATCGGGCAGTTCCTTGAACAGAGGTCTCACAAGTGTTCCTGGTTGTGGCAGATCTCCTGGAAGATGTGCAGACTGTGGGTTGGGGAGAGGCCAGTTATGCCAATCTGCCCAGGTGGAGATGAAGACCAGAAGGGCCTCTGTATTGCTTTGATCTGCTTCAGAATGAAGCTTCTCTGTTGAGTTGAGGAAGACACGGATTGGTAAGTAGCAGAAAGTCTTTGAGATCCATTTTATAACTACATTTTTTTTTAAGAAAAGAAGTTTTTTGTTTTAATCTATGTCTCTGTGATGTCTAGTCTGAGGTTCTTGGTCACCCAAAGAGTGCTGAGTATGGATTCCATCATATGGAGTAAACCTGAAATCAAATCAGATATGGGTTGAATATGTGGTAAAAAATAACATGCTCAAAATTTGAACATTATTGTCCTTAAATAATTCATGAGACAATTGATTCAACCTTTAAACAGCTACTTTATGAAATGTATGCTGTCATCAGTCTTTACCATGTTAAGTGACCTCTTCAGAGTAGTTGAGTTAATTTTAAAAATCTGCTGATTATAAATTTTAGTGCCTCTAATATTCTTGCACACAATGGGCCCTGGGGACTAATAGCTGGTTGTGGTTTTGTAAAACCTGCTTCATTGCTGTGCTTCATCGATAGAGATAATTGAGACATCTTCAGGATTTTTTTAAAAAGGTATCATTTTTCTCTTATAAATTCTGTAGTGCCAATACATTCAAATATTCTGACCATCTCTAGTCTTAGAGTATTGTCTTGGCCAGTATCCTGGCAAATATTTAATAAAGCCTCTTATTTGTTAAAATATACTCATGGTCATGGTGTAACTCAGAATTATCCATAACAGTTACTCCCTCAAACATTGGGCCACTATTATATTAGCATTCGTTGCAGGAATGACAGCATTGTAGATTCAAGTGTTTGTGGCTTAGTGTTGTTTACATTTCTCTTGACAGCATTCAGAGAACTTTCCTGTGCCAAGATAGTAGAACATAAGTGTAAAGGCATTATGTAGGCAACACCTCAATTTTGCCATATCCAGTGAATTGTACAGGCGTTGTCTTAAGCAATGGGACGTTGCTGGCAATTTATGGAGAGCAACTTCTAGTCTTGGTAACATCCTAAATTAGTGATTCCCATGGGAATTATTTGGCCAATAATTCAATTAGATATAACCCAGTCCCAGTACTGGAGGCTTTATTTGATGACCATAGAGGGCACGTTAGGCTTCTCTCTCCCCCATTATTTGAGAATTTCATATATGTATATATTTTACAAAGTTCTGATTGTACTAGATACCCATACTGCCTAATTTTGAATTCCTCCTCTAGAGAAACTTGTTCTGCAGTTTGCATCCATTTATAATATTCTTAGCAGTGACTTCAGGTTATAAATGAAGCTTTAAGTCCCCTCCACACTTTGAGTCAGAAATTTAGTCTCAGCCAGCATCAATAATGACAATCTTAAAGCCAAATTTGGCCATTACTCTTTGACCATGACATACTTCTTTTTGCCTTGAGAATTTCTAGCCCATATTTGTCTAAAGTTTGTTGGTTTTCACTCCCTAGACATGAGTGTTTCAGACTGGCTAGGAGGATTATGAAGAATCTTATATTGTGTCTAATATCAAATGTTCATGAAGTAATAAATATTAGCTCAAAGTTACTTACAAAATTAACCATGCACTGTCATGCCCCAATTGGTCCTGCACATCCAGTTAGACATCTTACAGAAATTTGTGTTGGTCAGATCTATCTTAAGCCTTTGATAAGATTTTTGTGCTGTAATAGTCAGTCTCAGACACAAGCAATTATCTGAGGTTTTCCAGGGTAGGAGATGATAATAAATCATTTTGTCTTTTACTCAACTCTCAATAGGTACTAAAACTCCTTCAGAGCAGATGGGCCTCAAAACTTTGTTCCCAACACATGCCTTTACCTATGATGCTTGAAATTTTTTCTGTGAATGACTGAGTTAATAAAGAACAGCCATCATGCCTGAACATCTCTACATTGTTCAATTCACCTGTGACCAGGAATTTGTATTTGCTGCAAACACATACTGCTTAATGCCAGACATTTATGCCAGGTCTGTGTTGTTTTGTTTGCTTTTTGAAAGTTGATTTGTATTCATACCCTTTTTTAAGTAGATGGCAACCACTATCATATCAAAATGATAAAAATTCTTTTATATTGGATATTTTCTTTATTTACAATTCAAATGTTATCCTCTTTCCCAGTCCCACCTTTCTTTCTGGAAAGCCCCTATCCCATCTCCCCTACCCCTGCTCTTATGAGGGTGTTTGTATACCCATTCACACACTCTTGCCTCTCTGCCTTTGAATCTCCTACACTAGGGCATCTATTGAACATACATAGGACCAAGAACCTCTCCTGCCATTGTTGCCTGGCAAGGCCATCCTCTGCTACAAATTTAGCTGTATCCATGCATACTCCTTGGTTGGTAGCTTAGTCCCTGGGAGCTCTGGGGGGTCTGGTTCATTGATATTGTTGTTCTTCTTATGGGGTTGCTAATCCCTTCATCTCTTTCAGTCCTTTCTCTAACTACTCCATTGGAGATAACCCAATCAGTGTAATGATTGGCTGTGAGCATCTGTCTCTGTATTTGTAAGGCTCTGGGAAGGCCTCTCAGGAGACCCTCATCTACATCAGGCTCCTTTCAGCAAGCATTCCTTGGCATCCACAATAGTGTCAGGGTGGGGTGACTATATATGGGATGTATTCCCAGGTGAGACAGTTTCTGGATGGCTTTTACTTCAGCTGTACCACTTCTGGGCATATACCCAAAAGATTCTCCAACATATGTTCATATCAGGCTTATTTATAATAGCCAGAAGCTGAAAAGAACACAGATGTCCCTCAACAGAGGAATGAATACAGAAAATGAGGTACATTTACACAATGGAGTACTACTCAGCTATTAAAATCGATGAATTCATGAAATTCCTAGGCAAATGGATGGACCCAGAACATATCATCCTGAGTGAGGCAACCAAATCACAAAAGAATACCACACATGGTATGCATTCACTGATAAGTGGATATTAGCCCCAAAGCTCCAAATACCCAAGATACAATTCACAGACCACATGGAGCTCAAGAATAAGGAAGACCAATGTGTTGGCACTTCAGTTCTTTTTAGGAAGGGGAACAAAATACTCATGGGAGCAAATATTGAAACAAAGTGTAAATCAGAGACTGAAAATTTAAAGGAAATCTTCCTGTACTTCACTAGACAACAGAATTAATCATGTCTTCATTTTCAAGTCCCTTTTAACATTCTTGAGAGCACATTCTATTAACTTCCTGCTTGATAATGTGTCATGCACAGTGTCCATCATTGTATCAGGAAGTCATAATTGTCCATGAGTCTACTAAAAGACAATAACTTACCTCAGATTAAGATATGGAGGAACCGCTCCACTGACACCTGATAGAAATTGTTTGTGTTCTAACATTTGCTCCACCCTACAAAATGACCTGAGTTTATCTGGGAGGAGCAGGTTTATGTGTGAGATGGCAGGCTGAGAAGAACCATATATCAGAGATGATACTATTTTCCTACACTCTAGGGTAAAGTGAACGTTGTCCTAGTCCTCTTACTTGAAATCAAGTTTTCAGAGTTTGTGTTGTTGAAGTATTGTAGAACAATATGAGATGTGGGTCTTACTCTAGGAATCATTTTGGCATTGCAAATCACTGGAAAACATACATTAACAATACCTACTAGAGTTGTAGAAGTCTTAGAAATTTAAATAACTTCCTTATTTCATTCAATTGTTTCTTTCCATTTTAAAATCTTCATTTAACATCTGTTTGTACAATTTTGTATTCTTTGAACACACTTAAATAGCATTTTAAATTGTCTGTGTATCTTCTAAATTGCTTAATTTAGAGAACATTACTACATGAGCATTCATTTTTGGAGGAGACATGTAGGATTTTTGTATAGTTTTTGGAAAGTGAAATCATCTGGAGTTAGGTTATTGGTTGTAACTTTTGGAATGGGATAATTTTTCTATCATTTTAAAATAACAACTCAGATCTCTGTTTGTTGTAACCAAAACGTGGCAGGATATAAGTATATCATGCATAGTGCATGATTTCTGTCTTGGGGCCATTCAGCAGTGGTGTGCTATTGGGGTAACAAAGGGTTTCTAACTCACCTACAGATATCTTTAACCTCTTCTCACATAGTAAAATCCTTTGTACAGCTAAGAGTGTCACATTGTAATTTCTCAAAATTCAAGACTAAATTGGCAGAGATTAGGACATATGGGTTATGATTAAGACACACAGGCACTCAGCAAAAACTTCAGTTGAGTTTCACTGAGTAGGGGCAAAGGAAGGCTTACTTGGAGTATAACAAGAACTCAAGAACAGTATTGTCTATGAATTGCCCACATGGTTAAGCCCCAGATCTTCAGTGTTGTGCAGGACAGTGTGGTAGTACCTGAAAGGTACTAAATGGCTCAGAAGGCAAATCTTCAGATGTGGAGCTTGAGGTCATGGTAGATTAAGGTAGCTATGGGATACTTCTTGAGAAGAACATTCTTTTCTCTGAAAACTGAACCTCAGGTATCAAGAGAATAGAACTAATGATCATAGGATGAAAGCACTGCTTCTTGTAGTGTATGAAAATGTTCTGCACACAGATTTTAGGTGGTAGTGTCTTGGGGTTCTCTTTTTGGAATTTTTAAGACAGGGTCTCACTTCATATCCCAAGCTAGACTGGGACTCACTATGTAGCATAAACACACACACACACACACACACACACACACACACACACACACACAAACTCATGACTAATCCTACTTCGTTGCACCCTTCAGTGGTAAGATTATAGTCAAAACCCAAATGAATCTTGAAGCTTATTTTAAAACTAATCTAAGAGTCCTGGAAAAATTAGAAATATATAATCAACCTTCAACTTTAATCCATTTTTAAAAAGCATTGTAGCTTTTAAGGGATTTTTAGATGATTGAATTGATCCAGTCATTTGAACATTATAATATTTCACAATGTGAAATTTTTAGCTACTATATTTCTAAATCTGTTTATATGTGGCTCTGTGATACCATGTTAGCCTGCACAAGAGAACACTAAAATGTCACCCATTATTCAAATTTGCTATTAAAATTTCCATGATTAAATTTCATGCAAACCATAATGAAATGAGTTTTGAAAACCACTTTAGATCATCCTGTCTGAAGCTATCTAATCTTCAGGTTTTAAATGAAGACTAAGGCATTACATGGAGACAAAATTACTGTCCTACTGGCATTAACAATACAAATTCCCAAGAGTCATTAGCTGTATAGAAATTTAGTTATTTCTAGAATTATGTGGGTATAGATGAACATGGGCTTCAAATGATATGACATCTTTAAGAAATTTCTAGATTTCAGCTTCCTCAAACTCCTTTGTACAAAGCCAGATTCCACCAGACAGTTTTTGGAGGAACAATTATAGTTGTATTAGGTGGCAGCAGATTTTTTGGTCATAGGAACATTAGAATCTCCTTAATTACATTTATTTTCATAAGAATACCATTAAAATATACCAAGAGATTTAAGAAAAATTAATACTTAGAAAAGATATATTTCTTTATTAAAATTGTTAGTATCAGGAATTAAGCAATTAATCAAATTATTAATGTGACTACAGTACATAACAAACAAACATTATAAAACTTATACTCATAGGATTCTTATAGAAGTAGTGTCCGGTTCTTATGCCCAGAACCATGTTCCCAGAAGTAAGTCTCAGACTCAAGATATATTTACAAATACATCGGCAATATTGCTAGGATCTTTTCTTATTGGTCATAAATATTCCCATTTATTATAATCTACATTCTGCCACATATGTGTTTTCCTGTGCTTATGTCCCATGCATCTATCACATGTATCATCTTCACTGGCATATCTCCAATGCCTGCCTCTTTCCCAGAATCTGTTTTGCCTTGTAGATGTCCTACATTCTATTCTACCATTTTCTATAGTCATATTTTTTTAATTGACAGGTGATGCACGAAAACAAAACATAATATGTTTACTCTATAACTTTTTATTATTTTCTCACTCTCTTGTGTAGGATATGAATGCCTACATAAGAATAAAATTAATCAAACCTCCTCATTCTGAAGTATTCTGCAGAATAATATACATGACTTGCTCAATCTTGTCTGTCTCTTTTGTTATTTGACTGTTACTTTCATTTATTTTTATTCTCACAACTGAATACATAGATAAAAATTAGTAGAAAATTAGTAGCTTCATTTTAACAAAACTATACATTTAAAGTAGTTTGAACTCAAGGGAAATATCAAATATTATATATGAGCAAGCATTGTATAGGCAAATTGTTATTACTGATAATATTACATTGATCTTGCAGCAAAAATGTCATATTTGAACGGAAAAGAATAGACAAATTTTGACAGTTACAATGATGAGAAATTCTAGTTTTTGGAATTCAGTGTTTCATCATATAAATTTTCACGTAATGTATGCTTTTTGAGATATGGCTTTGTTCAATAATCTAGGAAGTCTTGCCCTCAATATGTTCATCAAGCTGTAATTTTAAGTTATGGTATTCCTTCTGCCTCATTAATTATGCCCAAGTACTTAAAGCATGCCCAAGAACTTAGAGCATAAAAATCAGCTAACTCATGCTGCTGCCTTATCAATCCCTAACACTTTCATGAATGCTCTGGCTACTTCTTTGTTCCGGAGACTATAAATGAGGGGGTTCAACATGGGTGTAAGGATAGTGTAGAAAGCTGACACAATTTTGTCCTGGGTGGGAGAACGACCAGAAGAAGGCCGCATGTATATGAACATGGCTGCCCCATAGTACATTCCCACCACCATGAGGTGAGAGGAACAGGTTGCAAAAGCTTTGTGGCGACTCTCAGCTGAGCTCATATGAAGAACGGTCAGAATCACACGAGTATAGGAAGCAATAATTATTGCTACAGGTAAAGTAAGCATAATTACACAGCAGAAAAATATAATTCTTTCAAATATCAAGGTATTACTACATGAAAGTGTGAGTAAGGCAGGAACATCACAGAAAAAATGAGGTATTTCTCTGGCACCACAATATGAAAAAGACAATGCAGCTGCAACTTCTATTATACCATCAAGAGAGCCAAGAACCCAAGAGGAGGCAGCCATGAGGCCACATATTTTGTCACTCATGAGAATAGGGTACCTTAATGGGTAGCAAATAGCTACATAACGGTCATAAGCCATTGCAGCCAGCAAAAAACACTCAGCTCCAAGTAGAGATACATAGAAGAATATCTGGATTCCACAGCCAACCATGGAGATAGACTTGTTTCCAGAAAGGAAGTTGAAGGCCATTTGGGGTACTGTAGTACAGATGAGCATGAGATCCATGAGAGAAAGTTGGCTGAGAAGGATGTACATGGGAGTGTGGAGATGAGCATCCAGGTAGATGAGAATCACCATGATAGAATTTCCTATGAAGGCCATGAAGAAGATACCCAGAATTAGGGAAAAGAAAAAAGTATGAAGAGGACTGTGATCAAATAATCCTAGTAGGATGAAATCAGAGTTCCTGGTCCAGTTGTTCCATTGTATCATGAGCATGTTCACTGAGGAGACAGAATATATAATAACAGTGTTATTGTGCCATATAAATGTCTAATATTTCCTTCCAAGATAGAATGACACAGTGTTGTGCAAACATAAGAAGAATCTTTCATTGGACATCAGCTATCATTGAACATCAGGTGATATGGGAGACTAAACTCATTTTCAGTTATCTGTCTCTCTTTGTCTGTCTCTGTCTCTGTCTGTCTTTCTCACACACAGATACACACAGACAGAGACAGGAAGGGAGAGACAAAGACAGAGACAGAGGAGAAAGAGACAGAGAGAGAGAGACAGAGAGAAAGTTTTATTCTGTAGCCACCTCTAATTTTGAAGTCAGGATTCTCTTGCCTTAACCTCTAAGGTGTTGAGATTGAAGACATGCAGGTACCACAATGCCTGGCTTTTAAACTCAAATTATTTAGCAATCAGAAATAGAAGATAGCATAAAAACCTATATCAAAATTTCTGCAATCACCTATGAGGAAGAATTTAATACACATGTGTAATGTTAACTATCCTTTTCATAATAACTAACATTAATAAAAATATTTCTGAGTCCTTGGAACTCCATTCTCTCTCACTTTTATTTTTCTGGTAGTTACTATGTCACATTTAGACAAGAAAATTCTATGTAGGAAAATGTAGAAATTTACTCAAATGCGATTACTAAATTCAATTAATTTCCTGAAATATTAAACTAAACACTAATTATTCTAATATCAGAAAAAAAAACACATACAGTAACATTGCAACTTTAGAGGTATTTCAATTCAAAAATTGTTGCTAATGATAGAAGACCATAGTGGAAGATAATAAAAACAAATATTTTTTATCATTGTATAATTAAAAATATATATTCATACATGAGGTGTCTAAGGTCAGAAATTTTCCTGAATGGCCTGGCTCTAGTGGATAGTAACTGCATACTTCAATCTTTTACTACATATTCCTTTAGCTGTGTTGACTTTGGTAAGTATTCACTTCAAACATCATTTTCCATTCATTAAATAAGAGTAGTTATAATATCTATAAGAATCCAAAAGACTAATTTAATAAAATTAAAATTAAATTTAAATTATTTTCAACATTACCTGCATTATGAAAATTTTAAATTAAATATGGTTATAGGGAATATTGATCATCCTCTTTGTACCTCTACACCTATAAAATGTATTTTGTAAAGTCATTGCTCATCGAAATTATTTGGTAATTTTCAGATTTCATGATTTCAAATAAGGAATGTTTAACTTTTATTTGTCAGGTTCAAACTATAGTAGGAACACTTAATTAGGTCACAGCTGTATAATTATTTTAACTCCTGTATTAAGATTAATTCTATAATATATTAGGAAAATTGGGAGGAGTACAATCAATATCTATATGGAAAAAGAAAATCTCTTTAAGATTATTAAAAGAATTTTTATGTTTTTTTCCTTTTCCTTTTTTTATTGGATATTTTATTTATTTATACTTCAAATGTTATCCCGGATTCTTTAATCATTGCTCCACAAGAATTACGGAATCAATAGCTGGCATTGATCCATAAATTGATCTGAAAAATAGTTTCATACAGAAAGTAAAATGGAATTTAATTATAGTTAAATACCATAGGGAAGGATGTTAATTCAAGTTATATGAACAGAAATGGGGATGTAATTATATATCTACAGATACTAATCTCCTTACAAGGAAGGATAAAAGAAATTTTCATTGTTTTTAAGTAATAATTGTTTTAAATGGTTTTAAGAGATATTAATCTCCAAAAAGGACAGAATACATGAAAAATTACTTTGTTTTAAGAATAGAAGGGAAAAATAATGTTAATTGTTTAAGAGCCTTTAAGTATGTGTGGAAGAATAAATGAATCCAAGTCTTTGATGTCAAATATAGGAAACAAAGGCACAGAGATGGAGAGAAACCCTATCACAACAAATAATAATAATTGTTTAAAACTGTTTTAATTGCTTTAAGTTATTTAAATTATCACAATTAGCGTGGTTACAAATTTGGTGGTATTAATGACATGACTAATTCTCTGGGAGAGATGTCAGAATAGAGCTGGCCTAAAGAAAAAAGAAGCTGCTAAATTGAACCAATCGATTTTGGGTCACCAGGCCAAGGACATGCTATTTTGGTAGAGGGTCTCTTTATGGTATTAAAAAAAAAAAAGGAAGAGGTTTTAGAACCTTTCCAAAATAATATAGATCAGATATGACAGAGGAAGAACCCTTGAAGATCTTGGATGCATACAGGAAAGAAATATTGAAGACTAAACAGGACAGGTCACATGATTTGCTGATCTTTCTAAATGGGAACAACCTGAAACTGGTTGAGACATATAAACACAAACAAACAAACAAAAACATAGAGGACATATTTTTTTGGCCAGTTACATCACCAAGAGGTATGACACAGGCATCCAATTTACAGATGAGTGTTCTAAAGTCCTTCAATGTCTACACATTGCACAGTTGTGGGTCTTTGTGTGAGTTATCATCTACTGCCAAAACTTCTCTCATCCACATTCAGAGATATAGCATAATCTTATATAGACAGCTGATATAAACAATAAATACTGTTGGTTACAGAATAGTTAAAATTCAGTACATAATATCTGTTCCAACACCACTGGGATTAACTGGGACCACCAGGATCCAGGGACAAAGGAACCCACCCCAACAAGTGGCTCAGGGTGGCTCAGGTTCCTTCCAGTCTGTACCTGTTTACCTTGGGCCCAAACTCTGAAGCCAGTCCTACATTACCCAGATGAGGCTCAAACCCCAGGCTCTCCAGGCTCTCCAGGCTCTCCAGGCTCTCTAACACAGCTAGAATCCCAGGATCCCAGGATCCCAGGATCTTAGGAGCTTGGCCACACCAGGATCTCAGGGTCCCAGAGGAAGCTTGACTCCAAGGAACTCTGAAACACCCAGAATCTCAGGATCACAGGATCCTGGAATCACAGGATCACAGAGACAGCTAGACTATGAAAAGTTCTGATACAATCAGGATTGCAGGAAAGACAGGCTCCAGGCAGATTTCAGGGATAGGTAATACAAGAGATATTCATATGGTAGGAGATAAGCATAAGAATATAAGCAGCAGAAACCAAGGTTACTTGGCATCATCAGAACCCAATTCTCTCACCATAATAATTCCTGGATATACCACCACACCAGAAAAGCAAGACTTGGATGTAAAATCACACCTCACAACAATGATAAAGGACATAAATAACTCCTTTAAAGAAATACAGGCCTTACGGTTGGGGCCAGCACTGAAACACCTTGGGCACAGAGACTGGGGACACCACCAAGGTCCCCACGGGATCTTAGGACCTCTGGTGAGTGGAACACAACTGCTGCTCCAATCCAATCGCACAGGACCTGAGACAGCATTAATTAGGGAAGCAGAAAACCCAGCCTGACCAGGGTCACAAGTTCCTTCCAGTCCGCACTAGCACCAGCACCAGCACCAGCACCAGGGCACCTTGGGCGCTAAGTCTATGGACACCCCCAAGGTCCCTACAGGACACTCCATGGGATCTTGGGACCTCTGGTGAGGGGAACACAACTTCTGCCAGGAGGCAGGTTCGAACACTAGATATCTGGGCACCTTCCCTGCCAGAGGAGAGCTTGCCTGCAGAGAGTACTCTGACCACTAAAACTCAGGAGGAAGCTAGTCTCCCAGATCTGCTGATAGAGGCTAACATAATCACCTGAGGAACAAGCTCTAATGAGAGACAACTATAACAACTAACTCCAGAGATTACCAGATGGTGAAAGGCAAACGTAAGAATCTTACCAACAGAAATCAAGACCACTCACCATCATCAGAAAGCAGCACTCCCACCCCACCCAGTCCTGGGCACCCCAACACATCCAAAAAGATAGACCCAGATTTAAAAGCATATCTCATGATGATGGTAGAGGACATCAAGAAGGACTTTAATAACTCACTTAAAGAAATACAGAACACTGCTAAACAGGTAGAAGACCTTAAAGAGGAAGCACAAAAATCCATTAAAGAATTGCAGGAAAACACGACCAAACAGGTGATGGAATTGAATAAAACCATCCAAGGCCTATAAAGGGAAGTAGACACAATAAAGAAAACCCAAA
Source organism: Mus caroli (assembly GCF_978045245.1). Classification (NCBI taxonomy): domain Eukaryota; kingdom Metazoa; phylum Chordata; class Mammalia; order Rodentia; family Muridae; genus Mus; species Mus caroli. Next base: position 16,105,216 of record NW_028227272.1, read on the forward strand.
GTCAGGCAATGCTGGAGATAGAAACCCTAGGAAAGAAATCTGGAACCATAGATGTGAGCATCAGCAACAGAATTCTAGAGATGGAAGAGAGAATCTCAAGGGCAGAAGATTCCATAGAGAACATCAGCACAGCAATCAAAGAAAATACAAAATGCAAAAGATCCTAACTCAAAACATTCAGGAAATCCAGGACACAATGAGAAGACCAAACCTATGGATAATAGGAGTAGATGAGAATGAAGATTTTCAACTTAAAGTACCAGCAAATATCTTCAGCAAAATTATAGAAGAAAATTTCCAAAACCTAGAGAAAGACATGCCCATGAACATACAAGAAGCCTACAGAACTCCAAATAGACTGGACCAGAAAAGTAATTCCTCCCGACACATAATAATCAGAACAACAAATGCAATAAATAAAGATAGAATATTAAAAGCAGTAAGGGGAAAAGGTCAAGTAACATATAAAGGCAGGCCTATCAGAATTACACCAGACTTTTCACCAGAGACTATGAAAGCCAGAAGAGCCTGGACAGATGTTATACAGACACTAAGAGAACACTAAGAGAACCAGCCCAGGCTACTATATCCAGCCAAACTCTCAATTACCATAGATGGAGAAACCAAAGTATTCCACGACAAAAACAAATTCACACATTATCTTTCCACGAATCCAGCCCTTCAAAGGATAATAACAGAATAAAACCAATACAAGGACAGAAACCACGCCCTAAAAAAAGCAAGCAAGTAATCCCTCAACAAATCAAAAAGAAGACAGCCACAAGAAAAGAATGCCAACTCTAACAACAAAAATAATAGGAAGCAACAATTACTTTTCCTTAATATCTCTTAAAATCAATGGACTCAATTCACCAATAAAAAGACATAGACTAACAGACTGGCTACACAAACAGGACCCAACATTCTGCTGCTTACAGGAAACCCATCTCAGGGAAAAAGACAGACACTACCTCAGAGAAAAAGACTGGAAAACAATTTTCCAAGCAAATGGTCTGAAGAAACAAGCTGGAGTAGCCATTCTGATATCGAATAAAATCAACATCCAACCCAAAGTTATCAAAAAATACAAGGAGGGACACTTCATACTCATCAAAGGTAAAAATCCTCCAAGAGGAGCCCTCAATTCTGAATATCTATGCTCCAAAGGCAAGGGCAGCCACATTCCATAAAGAAACTTTAGTAAAGCTCAAAGACTAGAGACTGCCATATCCAGGGATCCATCCCATAATCAGCCTCCAAACGCTGACACCATTGCATACACTAGCAAGATTTATCTGAAAGGACCCTGATATAGCTGTCTCCTTGTGAGACTAGGCCAGGGCCTAGCAAACACAGAAGTGGATGCTCACAGTCAGCTATTGGATGGATCACAGGGCCCCCAATGGAGGTGCTAGATAAAATACCCAAGGAGCTAAAGGGATCTGCAACCCTACAGATGGAACAACATTATGAACTAATCAGTACCTCAGAGCTCTTGACTCTAGCTGCATTTGTATCAAAAGATGGACTAGTCAGCCATCACTGGAAAGAGAGGCCCATTGGTCTTGCAAACTTTATATGCCCCAGTACAGGGGAACACCAGGGTCAAAACGTGGGAGTGGGTGGGTAGGGGGGTGGGGGGGGGGAGGGTATGGGGGACTTTTGGGATAGCATTGGAAATGTAAATGAGTTAAATACCTAATTAAAAAATAAATAAATAAAAATAAAATTAAAAAAAAGAAAAAATACAAAGAAACAGTGTAACAAATAATTATTTGAGGTTCACCTAAGCCTTTTGCAACACTACTCCATAACAGCTAACATCAGATATTGTAAATTACCTCATGGTTGAACTGTTCATTTATTCTAAGTATGACACTGGTAGAGCTCAAACAGTGACCTAAGCTTTATCTATCATTGGTGATTCAGAACTATTTGATATGTAGTTAATTTAAAATTTTATTTGAGGAAAATTTCCAAAAAAATGAGCTTTGTTTCTAAAAATACAATAATGTCATGTGTGAATATTTTACCTTGCCTTAAATGAAACTGAAAACCTAATATAATACCACTTAGGATAAAAATCAGCAAATCACAAAAAGCCTCCGTATGAGATATTAGGCCTTACTATAAATGTTTTAAGTTGTGAATTTCAAAATAAATTCATGAAGGTCAACCAATGTTTATATGAGCAGTATTTATAATTTTAAAGCAAATGATTCTGGTACTAAATTGGTCACTGCAACATTGCCTACACTATATTCTATTTAATAAGTAATGTTTTAAAGTCAATAATTCCTACAACAATTAAAAATATCACTCCAAACTATATAAAAACAACACACATCAAATTAGCACCTGAAAACTTGCTTTTGTTGGCTCATTCATACTGCACAATGTTTAAGCAGATTGTTCTGAAAGTTTTCAGAGCAACTGGTTTAGCAAGTCCTTCTCATCAACTCAAGTTATATAATTAAATTGAATTGCCAAAACCACTAAGTCATCTGTGGACTCTACATCAGGAAAATAAGTGAAAGGTTATTCACTTATTCAACCTTCATTTAGTTGTCTTCTCTTCTTCTTTTATCTAATTAGGGTTATACATTTCATTTATTCTCAATTTTGTACATATACGTGAGAAGGTTATAGGAGCTGATATGTTGCTGATGTACCACAATTCCTTATATTTCCAAATCTCCAAATCAAATGCCCTTGCAACAGCTTAAAGCCACATTTTAAAATTTTAATTTATTTGAGGATGTACATCATTCTTAAGCATTCAGATGAGCTGGTGTCCATTACTGACTAACAGCAGAGGATTTTCCAGCCAACTTGCTTGCCATTACTTTCTATACCCCCAATTAATAACAAACTCCACCGTATCTTGAATTTATTTATACCTGTTTGCATTCTACACACATGGTGAAATCATCAATTCATTTAGGCCAGAATAGAATGTGACTGGAAAACAGCAGTATAGGAACTTATCAAGTGTTGGCATTTTCCCTAACTCTCATTTAGTGATACTTTAATCATTTTAGTTTTAAAAAGTGATATCACAAGTACTGAACTTAATTGTTTGTTATCAGAACAAACATTGATAATGTACATTGTTCTGAGAAAAAACTTTAGTCTTCATGTTTCTCTATGTCTATATTTTTAAAATGGACATGTATAAAATAATATTTTCATAAGCAGTATTGTTTACATTCTCCTAAACTAGTCCCATAAGCCTCATTTACTCTTATTGTCCTATAAGATAGTTAAAGTCAACATTAATTCATTTTTACTGAGAAAAAAATCTCTGATATTCTTCCTAGGTTCTCGATTCCATGGAGAAAACCAAATACACAACACTATGAAAATTGAATTGAAGTCTAAAGAGTATTGTAATGACAGTGCATTTCAGTCAATATTAATAACTTACCAAATTAGATTTCAAGTACCAAAGGAGAAGGAAAAGGTCAAAACTAGAGAGAGAAAAAAAGAGGAGAAGAAAAGGACACATAAAATGTTTAGTTAAATAATAAACATTTATAGTAATAAAATACTGATACAGAGGTTAGAATTATTCATTTAATATATGATGCAGTATGGCCTTATAAATGTAATAATTTAATCAATAGTTAATTAGTATCATAATTTCTTACAATGTTAGGTACATCTTTATATTAACAGTTTCTCCATAATTTTTAAACTTTTAATTTTTAATGTGTGTATGTGTGTGTGTTTATCCATAATAGGTTGGGGATTATCTAAGATATTCAGGAAGGAGTGACAGGTTTCCTTGAGCTGAAGTTATGAGCAGTTGCAAGCTGCTCATTGTGGGTGCTTGGAACTAAGCTTGCGGAGTCAGGAAGATAAAAGTACTTAAAATCACTGAGCAGTCATTGCAGCCTGTTCCCAATCTTTTGAATAATTATGAAATGATTAAATATTATCAAATTATTTTTAGGTAGGGAAAATTTGAGCTGTTTTGAAAAGAGAAGAGGACAGACATAATGTAGAGTAAAGATATTTCAAATAAATTAAATACTGAAATATAGTTTTAAAGTAAAAAATTTTGGAGCTAGAGTGAACTGAAATCTGGAAGAGTAGAAAATAGAAAGGAAAAATGAAGCAAAGGGGCAAATTAATTAAGAACCCATAGTGAAATTTAGATCAGATAACTAAATGTAAGCACCCACTCTCAATGAGCTGCATTATATAAAGTCATTCAAGACATGTACTTGAATGTACTACTTTATAGATATAAATACATATTTACAATAAAAAGTCATTGCACCAATTTCAAAATTACTCATCAAATATGTGTTTACAGATAGAAACTTCAAATCATACCTCACAGAAAGAATTGGGCATATCTTTTAGGGAGACCCATGAGTATTACTGTGGAAACGTTCATATCTGAAACATTGGAGATGATAGATAAAATTCATCTGCTTTTTAATCTAATCAATATTTTTTCATGGTTTTACAAAGTCTCAGTATTATAACTGTCCTAGAAAATCAGGCAATGTTTAAAATTGCTCTTGATTTCTGCAAATTAGATTCTCACCCGGCACTGATAGTGAAGCACTATAGAATTTTCTGCAATAACCTAAGTCATCCTAATTCCATTAGAAATGTGTGGATGTCTCTTTATAGATCTGTGATATAAAAACCATTTACTTATTCATCTCTACTCTTTTCCTGTAAGTGAAGTGCCATTTTTTATAGTATAGTTCTTTACTCCTGTATTTAGTATATCCTTTCAGTTACAATTCATACATTTACAGGCACACATATATATTCATATACATATGAATCATACATATGTGTGTATATATAATCAAATACAAATGTATATTCTTAACACATATTTCTGTGTTTTCATTTCTTGTGGAGAACTTAAGCTCTTCAGTACAATGTGTGCAGAGACAATACATGACATCAGTCTTATTTCTTAAAAAACGTCATGCAAGAAACCTTGATTTCAAACAGAAAGGAGTTATATCCTTACTTTCCTATCAACTTTTGTGTGATAGTCCAAGCTAAATGCCCTTAAGAATTTCTTTTAATTTGGTATAACAACCACAACTGTTGCTGTGTTTATAGATAAACACTATGGGAACAAGGAATGTTAAGCACTCTGGATTGTTTCATCAAGAAGAGATATATATTTTTTGTTTTCTATCCAAAGTGATGGGGGTAGACATGCACAATAGCTTGGTGACCTTAGCACCATCTGTGTGGCCAGAGACCTCACTGGATCCTCCCTCAGGTCCTTGTCCTGATCTTCTTTTACCAGTTAATCTGTAGAATTTGTCTTTATGGAAGATGTCCATGTACTTTACAAAGAGTTTTGGTTTAGTGACATTTTAAACTTTTTTGTGCATATGGGGTTGACTTAATTATCATCTTTTTTTCACCAAGTTGTGCCTTGCCTAAATAGACCTAAAATAAACCACTCTGAGCCAGACTCTCTGAGTTTGAACCAGAATCTGGAAGAGACCCTGCAATTTTATATACCCATTTTCTTCAAGATTTTTTTCTTCAGGATCAAATAAGTTTCTTTTCTTTTCTTTTTTTTTTTAAATCACTTAACAGTTACATTATTTGCCACCTTTGATCTTGTCATCCTTTATGTTCTAGTGACTTTGTAGTAAGCTCAATTTTATCAGGTAATATTTTTATATTATTATCTTGTTGTTAATATATAATTTCTTCATTGGTAAACTACATTCTTCTTTCTTGTGTAATCTTATTCTAAGAAGTTCATTTTATGCATTGAAGAAACCCATAAGGTCCCAGCAGAATGGAAAAATGAGTAATTTCATGCATCTGTAAGCAAATAATAACATTCATTTTCACTGTCATAATTAATTTTTAATCTTAAAACTTAAGGAAATATAAGAAACATTATTTTGTTTTTATGAAGAATATAAAAAGATGAGGGGCAGATAAGCATAAAGAGTATCCTAACTGTTGAAGGATTTTAACATGGTATAATATCTACTGCATACCTTTTATGTGAAGTGTGGGCCTGTCTATCAGAGCAGGGTTCCTTAATATCTTGGATGTTGGAACATACCTTCTCTCAGTCTTAAATTCCCGTTATTCTGAACAGGAATTGATGTTCACAGGTAACTGAGAACATTTAAGCTTTCAAAACAAACCACAAACAACATATTTTGCCAGGTCATCTGTGATATATTTTTACAATTTCTACAGGGAATTCAGTCTCTTGCCATCAATTATACTACATGCTACTAGCTACTTTTCTCCCCAGGGTTTCATAAAAATTAGGTTTAAACTTGAAAAATAAACTTAGGAAAAGTAGAAAGGTACTCCATTTTATTATTGAATAATACAAAATTTCTATTTTGTTTTCTCTTAGCACTTTGTTGTCTACATACTAAAAACTCCATTCTGACTATTTTTTACTTTATATATCATACATTTGAAGTTTCTTTTAAGTCTATAAAATAAGTAAAAAGCATTAGTTTAAGCTGTCATAGGATTTACCTGTAAATACAACATTGCTGAAGCTCATCAGTCACTTTTAAACCCTTGAGTACAGTAGAGTCACCATGGCACCACTAGACTTACACTGCACATGTTAGTAGGCCTTTAATATTTCTAGGGGTTACATAGTTTTTATATCCAGCTAATAACATTTCCTTCCATTTTTCTTTATTTTGGAAATTTCTCTATTTTCTTTCCTTTCACCAATTTTTCCACATGCGCCTCTCAACTCTCCTTTAAATTCATGGCTTCTTTTTTATCAAGTGTTATATATATGTGTGTGTGTGTGTGTGTATACATATATATATATACATATATATATATACATATATATATATATTCTTAATGGAACTTGTTGAATCGATATAATGTTACTTGTATGTCTCTATTCAGGGCTTCCTTTTCAGCACTGGACAATGAATTGGTATGATATTTTCTGGGAAGGACCACCTCACCTGCTTACACCTTTTCTCTGCTCTCTAGTTTTTCCTGTTCAGTTTGAAATGTGCAGTGGTGTTATTATTTATATGTATAATATATATATAATATATATTTAGATATTAGCCCTCTATTTGATGTAGAATTAGTGACAATTTTTTTTCTCAATCTATAGATTGCTGATTTGTCCTATTGACAGTGTCTTTTGCCTTACAGAAACTTTCCAGTTTCATGAAGTCCCATTTATTAATTGTTGATGCTAGATACTGAGCCATTGGTGTTCTGTTCAGGAAGTTTCCCCCTGTGCCAGTGTGTTCCAGGCTCTTTCCCACCCTCTCTTCTATTAGATTCAATCTATCTGGTTTTATAATGACTTCCTTGATCCAATTGGACTTGACTTTTGTACAAGTTGATAAATATGGATCTATTTTCATTTTTCTACATAAAGACTACAAGTTATATGAGCACTGTGTTTCCACTATATGTTTTTACCTTCATTGTCAAAGTTCAAGTTTTCATTGATGTGTATTTATTTCTGGGTCTTCAACTCGATTTCATAGATCAGCCTGTCTGTCTCTGTATGAATTCCATATGGTCTTTATCAGTATTTCTTTGGAGTATAGGCTGAGGTAAGGGATGGTGATTAGCCTTGAAGATATTTTATTGTTGCGAATTGTTTTGGCTATCATGGAAATTTTTTTTTCTATATGAAGGTAAGAATTGCTCTTTCTATTTCTGTGAAGAATCATTTTGTGATTTTGATGGGGATTGCAATGAATTCATAGATTGCTTTTAGTGAGATGGCCATTTTTACCCACCCATAAGCATTGGAGATCTTTCCACATTCTGAGGTATTCTTCAATGTTTTTTTCAAGGATTTAAAGTTCTTTTCATACAGATCTTTCATTTGCTTGGTCAGAGTTACACCAAGATATTTTATACTATTTGTCGCTATTGTGAATGGTTTTGTGTGCCTAATTTCTTCCTGAGCCTGGTTATAATTTGTATAAAAAGGCTACTGATTTGTTTGAGTTAATTTTATATTTCAACTGTGTCACTGAAATTGTTTATAAGCTGTAGGTGTTCTCTGGTGGAATTTTGTGGATTGCTTGTGTCCAATATCATATCACCTGCAAATAGTGATACTTTGACTTCTTCCTTTCCAATTTGTATCCCTTTGACCTCCTTTAGTTGTCTAATTGGTAAAGCTAGAAATTCAAGTACTATATTGAGTAGATATGGATTTAGTGGAAAACTTATAGTAGGATATCTTCTAGTTCCTCTCCATTTAATTTCATGTTGGCAGTTGGCTTGCTATATATTGATTTTAGTGTTTTTGTACATGCCATTAATTCCTCATCTTTCTAAGACTTTTAACATGAAGAGTTGTATTTTGTCTAAGGACTTTTCAGCATCTAATGAGAAGATCATGTGATTTTTTCCTTTGAGTGTGCTTATATTCTTTATTACATTAATGGATTTTCCTATATTTCCTATATTCTTCCCTGCATCCCCGAGATGAAGCCTACATTATCATGGTGAATGACAGTTTTCATTTATTCTTGGATTCAGTTTGTGAGAATTTTATTGAGTATTTTTCCATCAATATTTATAACTGAAATAGGCCTTAAGTTCTTTCTTTGTTGAATCTTTGTGTGGTTTAGGTATCAGAGTGACTGTGGCTTTATAGAATTAATTACTTAGTGTTCCTTCTGTTTACATTTTATTGAATAGTTTGAGAAATATTGGTACTAGCTCTTCTTTGAAGGTCTGGTAGAATGCTACACTAAAACTTTCTTGCCCTTGGATTGTTTTGGTTGGGAGGTTCTTAATGACTATTTTTCTTTTCTTAGGAGTTTGAGATTGTTTAAATAGTTTATCTGATCTTGATTTAACTTTGGTACATAGGAACTGTCTAGAAAATCATCCATTTCATCTACATTTTACAATTTTGTTGAATATAGTCTTTTGTAGTAGTTTCTGGTGATTTTTTTAAAATTTCCTCAGTTTCTGTTGTTATGTCCCCTTTTTCATTTCTTATTTTGTTAACTTGTTATTTTCCCTTTAGTTAATTTGACTGTTTATTTATCTTGTTGATTTTCTCAAAGAATCAGCTTTTGGTTCATTGGTTCTTTGTATCATTCTCTTTGTTTCTGACTTGTTAATTTCAGCTGTGAGTTTGACAATTTCCTGATGTCTACTCTTCTTGGGTGTGTCTGCTTCTTTTCCTTATAGAGCTTCAGGTGTGTTGGTCAATTGTTATAAGGGATCTCAACAATTTCTTTATGAAGGCTATAAATTTTCTTCTTAGCACTGCTTTCATTGTGTCCCATGAGTTTGGGTATGAGGTGTCAACATTTTCATTAAATTCCAGGAAGTCTTTAATTTCTTTCTTATTTCTTCCCTGGCCAAGTTATCATTGAGTAGAGAGTTGTTCAGTTTCCATGTGTATGTGGACTTTCTGTTATTTTTGCTGATATTGAAGTCCAGGTCTCTGGTGATCAGATAAAATTGAGGGATAATTTCAATCTTCTTGTATTAGGTGAGGTTTGTTTTGTGTCCAAGTATATGGCTAATTTTGGAAAAAGTGTGAGATGCTGAAAACAGGGTATATTGTCTTGTTATGGGGTGAATATTAAGTAGATATCTGTTAAATCCATTTGGTTTGTAACTTTTATTAGTTTCACTGTGTCTCTGTTTAGTTTCTGTTTCAATGACCTGTCTTGAAGACTCTCACTATTATTGTGTGAGATTCCAAGTATATTCTGAGCCTTAGTGAAATTTGTTTTACAAATGTGGGTGAAATTGCATTTGAGGCATAGATGTTCAGAAATGAGACTACCTCTTGGTGGGATTTTCCTTTGATGAATATGAAGTGTCCTTTTCCATCTCACTTGATAACTTCTGGCTGAAAATCTATTTTATTGGATATTAGAATGGCAACTCCAGCTTATTTCTTGAGACTATTTGCTTGGAAAACTTTTTCCAGTCTTTTACTCTAAAGTAGTATCTGTGTTTGTCACTGAGGTTTGATTCTTGTATGCAACAAAATGCTCAATTCTGTTTACTTATCCAGTCTCTTAGCCTGTTTCTTTTTATTGGGGAGTTGAGTCCATTGTGTTGAAAAAATTTAAAGACATATAATTGTTAGTTCCTGTTATTTTGTTGCTGGGGGTAGTATTTTGTGCATATGATTCTCTTCTTTTGTTTGTGTTGTGAGATGTTTAATTTATCATGTTTTCTTAGGTGTAGTTACTCAGTATTGGAGTTTTCCTTCCAGTATTGTATGTAGATCTAATTAGTAGAAATATATTGTTAAAATTTGGTTTTGTTATGGAATATGTTGGTTTTTGCATCTATGGTGATGGAGAGTTTTCCTTGGTATAGTAGCCTTGACTGCTACTTTTATTCTCATAGAGTCTCAGTGACATCTTTCCAGGATCTTCAGTCTTTTAGAAGCAAATGTAAGGACATTTAGGTTTCCTATGAGTCTGAAGCCAACTTAATCTATAAATAAAACTGGGCTAGAATGGACTACATAGAAAAACCCTATTTGAATAAATATTTGAATTAATTAATTATTTTTATTGTTTTTAATTGTTTAATTGTCAAAATTGAGGTGGTTATATGGTTGGTGGTTATTATGGTATTACAAAGCCTCTATGAAAGAAATCAAGCAAGGAACTCCACATAAAACCAGAGACACTGAAACTTATAGAGGAGAAAGTAGGGAAGAGCCTCAAATATATGGGCACAGGGGAAAATTTTCTGAACAGAACACCAATGGCTTCTGCTGTAAGATCAAGAATTAACAAATGGGATCTCATGAAATTGCAAAGCTTCTATAAGGCAAAGGACACTGTCAATAAGACAAAATGGGAACCAAAATATTGGGAAAAGATGTTTACCAATTATAAACCCAAAGGGGACTAACACCCAATATATATAAAGAACTCTAGAAGTTGGACTCCAGAAAACCAAATAACCTTATTAAAAATGGGGTACAGAGCTAAACAAAGAATTCTCAACTGGGGAATACTGAATAGCTGAGAAGCACCTAACATCCTTAATCATCCTTAATCATCAGAGAAATGCAAATTAAAACAACTCTGAGATTCCACCTCACACCAGTCACAATGGCTAAAATCAAAAATTCAGTTGACAGCAGATGCTGGCGAGGGTGTGGAGAAAAAGGAGCACTCCTCCATTGCTGGTGGAATTGCAAACTGGTACAACCATTCTGGAAATCAGTCTGGCAGTTCCTCAGAAAATTGGACATAGTACTACCGGAGGATCCTGCAATACCTCTCCTGGGCATATATCCAGAAGATGTTCCAACTGGTAATAAGGACACATTCTCCACTATGTTCATTGGAGCCTTATTTATAATAGCCAGAAGCTGGAAAGAACCCAGATCTCCCTCAGCAGAGGAATGGATACAGAAAATGTGGTACATTTACATAACGGAATACTACTCAGCTATTAAAGACAATGAATTTATGAAATTCTTAGACAAATGGATGGATCTGGAGGATATCCTGAGATATGTAACCCAATCACAAAAGAACACACATGATATGCACTCACTGAGAAGTGGATATTAGCCCAGAATCTCAGGACAGCCAAGATACAAATTACAAAACACATGAAACCCAAGAAGAAGGAAGACTAAAGTGTGGATAGTTTGTTCCTTCTTAGAAGGGGGAAAATACCCATGGAAGGAATTGCAGAGACATAGTTCAGAGCAGAGTCTGAAGGAATGACCATCCAGAGACTGCTCCACCTGGGATCCATCCCATAAACAACCACCAAACCCAGACACTATTGCAGATGCCAACAAGATTTTGCTGTCAGGAGCCTAATATAGCTGTTTCCTGAGAGGCTCTGCCAGTGCCTGACAAATACAGAAGTGGATGCTCACAGTTATCCATTGGACAGAGCACAGGGTCCCCAATTAAGGAGCTAGAGAAAGTACCCAAGGAGATGAATGGGGTTTGCAGTCCCATAGGAGCAACAATAACATGAACTAACCAGTACCCCTAGAGCTCCCTGGGACTAAACCACCAACCAAAGAAAACACATGGTGGGACTCGTCTCTAGCTGCATATGTAGCAGAGGATAGCCTAGTCGATCATCAAAGGGAGGAGAGTCCCTTGGTCCTGTGAAGGTTCTGTGCCCCACTATAGGGGAATGTCAGGGCCAGGATGCAGGAATAGGTGGGTTTGTGTATTGGCTATTCCTGGTTGTCAACTTGACTATATCTGGAATGAACCACAATCCAGAATTGGAAGGCTCACCAGTGATCCTAATCTGGAGGATGGGACATAGAAATTTCTGACCGGGATCTTGGTATGGAGATCTTGAGGCATAGTGGCTATGAATTCCAGAAGATTATAACAAGATCTCTGAGTTCAAGGTCATCTGGGGTTAAAGGTGTAGTGGCATACACCTTTAATCTGGGCTACACCGTCTGCTGGAGACCTACATAAGGACATTGGAAGAAGGAGGGCTCTCCCTCTCTCCTTCACCTGCTTGCTGTGTGGGACTGAGCATCTGCTAGATCCTTGAACTTCCATTCACAGCTGCTGCTGACCATTTTTAGGTGTTGGACTGCAGACTGTAAGTCATCAACAAATTCCTTTACTATATAGAGACTACCCATAAGTTGTGGGACTCTAGATAACCCTGTCTAATACAGTTGGGAAACAAGGGGAGGTGGAAGGGGATTTTTCAGAGGGGAAACTAGAAAAGGGGATAACATTTGAAATGTAAATGAAGACAATATCTAATTAAAAACAGGTGATAAAAAAGGAAAAAAAATGCCTCTAGCCAGAACGTCAATTATACATATGAATGAATCTTCTTGACTAAGAACATCTCAGAATCCTTCATGGCATCCTCCCATATAACATATGTTAAAAATTATATCATATTTTGATAAATCAAATTAACTCATAAAAGGCAGTATATTTTCACCTGCTCAAACAAGAAGCAAAAAATATCCTTAATTAGTCTATACACCGTACGTAGTCCATGCAATATCTTTATAGAACTAGATATTGATTTTGAGTTTATATATTACACAATAATAGAACAGGAATGCAGCACCTAAGGATGCTGTCATACCCTGCTCTTCCAGCTCCCTGACTGACTCTGCTTCAGCTGATGCTCTTTCCAGAGACATGCCTCAAACAAACAAACAAACAAACAAACAAACAAAACCCCAAACTTCAAAAAGGGCTGCTAATCCCCACTGACCTTAGTTCATCCAGCTTTTCAAATTGTTCCAATGAGGACTTCAGTTAAGCCCTGAACTCTTTCAAAATATAAATACTGAACAACACATAATGCTTTATGTTGACTTAATACTTTTTAAATTTTCATTTCAGACCCTAACAAAAATTATTCATCCCAATTCAGCAAAAATGCAACTACAAAAAGACAATAGTCCTATTCCCTTAAGTTAGGGGGCGATTTTAGTTAGTCTATAAAAAAAATATATATATAAAAAAAAATATATATATATGTTGTCATTTAAGGGATAATTTATAAATAATTATGGTATTGGACATAAAGGAAGCTAAATAGAGAGCTTAGACAATATTCCTCTTCTTTGTTTCTTAGGTAAAGGGAAGGGGGTTGAAAGGAAAAAAGAGGGATGTATTAGTATTATAAGAAGTTAGATAAATAGGTATGGATTATTAAATGTACCTTTAAACAAATTATGGCATTTTATAGCCATAATCTTACATTGGTAGAGATCTTTATATTTGGATGTAGAATTAGGTATAATTTGTATATTGATACAGGTTTAAGGGTTTCATTGGTGAATTGATACCAAATTTAAGATTAATTTTGTTACTCTAAGATAGGAATTGTGACTCTGCAGCTCATTTACAGTACAGTGCCTACGCCTAGTCTTTAAATTGTTCATATTATAAACTGTTGATGATTAAGTAGTTCATGTTGAAAGTCAAGTAAGCAAACTCATAGTCTTGTTAGGTACTAGTCTAGATTATCACAGAAATATATATCTTGGGTTATACAGAAGATAATACTTCTCATCCCGCGGGATTCAGTTATTAGTGGGTGCGAGGGGGACCACAAACCTGGAAGGAAATGGGAGGAAGGGAAGGAGAGGCAGGAGACCAAGCAAATTTGTCAAGGTCTCGTTTATTAGGCTGAGGTGCCTTATTTTAAAGCATACATCGCGGGGAATAGGGGAGGGGTCGAGGGGGGATTTTACAAAGAACAAAGAAGCGGGCATCTGCTGACATGGGGGCCGAAGTCAGGCGCCAGGCAGTGGGCACTCTGCATCTTATCTTCGGAACATAGATCCTCCTTGACAGCCTTGGGTGTCAGGCTGTGCTCAGGCGTAACTTATGACCTTGGATGTCATGGGAATTCAGGAAGAGATAGGGAAGGGGGGAACTATAATTCAGCTTTTACAGCCTCAGGTGCCAGGAAGGGAATAGGGAGGAGGGAGTGATAACCAGTTCCTAGCACGAGGGCATTTGGCCTGTCAGGGAGATTGTGAAGGGATCGCTTTCTCACAGGATGGTCTCTGACAAATATTTAGCTGGAGACAGGAATTCTTTGCTTGTTCAGATATGCTGTGAATAGTTTAATTGCCTTCAGAAGTGTTGGAGATCCACTGAATATGGCATTTAACCATATTTTATTATTAAAGTAACTTTTACCTATAAGACATGTCTGCTGCTGAGATTACCCCCACTCTGCTTCAAAGAAAGTGAAGGAAATCAATACGTCTATGTGGAGTTGCTTCAATTAAGGCAAGCTATCCACTAGGCAAGAGATGCCCTAACTTTATCTGCAAACAAAATTATATCCAAAAGGACAAATGAATGCAGGACAGTGGACTGTTAAGTTCTTCCAAGAAAATGTAAGCTGGGCCTTCATAATTCCTGCTTCATTTAAGATCTATCAATTGTTCTTGGCCAGAATGCTGGAGATAGATGCTCCAACATTATAAGAAATGTTGGAGACTGTCCAAGAAGACAGCTGTCTCTGCCAATTATTTAAACTTTGGAAGCTGACTTCCTGCACTTCCCACATACTCAAATCACATCTCTGATTAGCTTGAAGACTATATAGTTATAGACTCACAATGAACCTTACATTGTTTAGGATTTAAGAGGTCCTTAGGAAAATACTCAAAAGATGCCCCATCATGCCACAGGGGCACGTGTTCCACTATGTTCATAGAGGCCTTATTTGTGATAGCCAAAACATGGAAATTACCTAGATATCCCACAAAAGAAGAATGGATACAGAAAATGTGGTTCATTTAGACAGTGGGAAAAAAAGAAAAAAGCCAGGTGGTGGTGTTAATCCCAACACTTAGGAGGCAGAGACAGGCAGATTTTTGAGTTTGAGGCCATCCTGGTCTACAAAGTGAGTTCCAGGACATCCAGAGCTACACAGAGAAACCCTGTCTCAAAAAAACAAAACAAACAACAATAACAACAAAAGATAATGGAATACTACCCAGTTCTTAAGAATGAAGACATCCTGAGCTTTGCAGGCAAATGGATGGAACTAGAAAATATCATCCTGAGTGAGGTAACTCAGACCCAAAAGAACACATGCATAGTACTCACTAATAGATGGATATAAGAAAAACAAAAAACAAAAAACCAAACCAAAACAAAACAACAACAACAAAAAAAAAAAAAAACAAAAGCAAAAAAACCCATACAGAATACCCAAGATACAGGCCACAGAACTAATAAAGTTCAACAAGCTGAATGCCCAAATGAGGATGCCTCAGAGCCACTTGGGAAAGAGAACAAAGCAATCACAAGTGGGAAAGGAAGGAGGGACCTGGAAAGTTGACTGGTGCCAGGCAGCAGTGCCTGCCACAGCAGTAATTGCCCAGAGCTCTGTTTTTCCTCTGCAGGCTGGCGGCTGGCGTGGGGTCCCCTTCCCATTTTTTGTTACAGGTTTTAGCTGCAAAAAAATTGGTTTTTCAACTCTATAGTTCCTCCCTTGCTCTCGGCTTTGAGCTGTGTTTAAGGCCCAGCTAGGCAGTAATTAATGCTGCGTGGGCGGGGTGAAGTGACGCAATGTCACCTATCATAATTTGATTGATCAAATTAACTCATAAAAGGCAGTTGCTTTTCACCTGCTCAAACAAGAAGCAAAAAATATCAATCACAAAAGAACTCACATGATATGCACTCACTGATAAGTGGATATTAGCCTAGAAACTTAAAATACCCAAGATACAATTTGCAAAACACAAGAAAATCAAGAAGGAAGACCAACGTGTGGATACTTCATTCCTCCTTAGAATAGGGAATAATATACCCATGGAAGGAGTTACAAAGTTTGGAGCTAAGATGAAAGGATGGACCATCCAGAGACTACCCCACCCGGGGATCCATCCCATAATCAGCCACCAAACGCAGACACTATTGCATATGCCAGCAAGATTTTGCTGAAAGGACCCTGATATAGCTGTCTCTTGTGAGGCTATGCCAGTGCCTGGCAAATACAGAAGTGGATGCTCACAGTCATCTATTGCATGGAACAGAGGGCCCCCAATGGAGGAGCTAGAGAAAGTACCCAAGGATCTGAAGGGGTCTGCAACCCTAGAGGAGGAACAACAATACAAACTAACCAATACCCCCAGAGCTCGTGTCTCTAGCTTCATATGTAGCAGAAGATGGCCTAGTCGGCCATCATTGGGAAGAGAAGCCCCTTCGTCTCGCAAACTTTATATGCCCAGTACAGGGGAATGCCAAGGCCAAGAAGTGGGAATGGGAGGGTAGAGGAATAGGATTGGGGGGAGGTTATAGGGGACTTTCAGGATAGCATTTGAAATGTAAATGAAGAAAACATCTAATAAAAATAAAATTAAGAAAAACTAAAAAAGAAAAAAAAGATTTTTCAATAAAAAAAGAAAGAAGTGTCACAAAACATAGTAACAAAATATAGTAAGATTAAAGCCTTGTTTTCCCCTGTGAGAAAAACCACAGGGATCTCAGAGAGGAACAAGTGGATCATGAAAAGTGAAGCAAAGGCCACTTCTGCTTATACTGTGTTCAATTCTGCTCTAAGAATCACTTGGTATTCTTCAAATGGTGTGCTTCAAGACTGTCACATAAAATGAAATACAGGAGTATTATTTGTTTTCCATAGATGGCACACAAATGATTCATCCA
Source organism: Mus caroli (assembly GCF_978045245.1). Lineage (NCBI taxonomy): Eukaryota > Metazoa > Chordata > Mammalia > Rodentia > Muridae > Mus > Mus caroli. The sequence continues at coordinate 16,122,348 of NW_028227272.1, forward strand.
TTCAATCACTTCTAATTATTTAAGAAAATCTTAAATACATTTAAATGAATAAAATAGTATCTTCCTTAACATTACAATATAAACCATAGATAGAGTATAGCATGTCTGTCTCCTGAGAGACTCTACCACAGTTGACTGGGACAGATGCAGATACTCACAGCTGAGCATTGGACAGAGGTGGGCAACCCCTATAGAAGAGTTAGTAGAAGGATTGAAGGAGCTGAAGGGGATGGCAACCCCATAGAAAGACCAATAGTGTCAACTAACCTGGACACCTGGGAGCTCCCAGACAGACAAAAGAACATACAAGGTCTGGTCCAAGGCCCCTGTCACTTATGTAGCAGAGGGCTGCCTTAGCTGGCCTCAGTGGGAGAGGATGTGCCTAATCCTGTAGAGACATGATGCCCCAGGGTGGGGGAATATGGGCACCCTCTCAGAGGCAAAGGGGATGGAGGCAATATTTTGCATGTATACAAATAAAATAATTATTAATAATAACTAAAACAATATAAAAAAGAGGTTCTTAGGGTGATAAAACAGGTTAAGATATAAAATAATTTAGATACAAAACCTTAACTCACCAAGATAGGATACATGATAAAATACTTTATATAATAGTCAGATATAATGGACTGGGAATTATAATTGTATATCATACCTTATAATTTTCATAATTTTTATAGTTATATTCAATTTATGTCTGAGAGGAAAGGAGACATTTATTGGAGTAAAAGAGGGATTGTTTTGTTTTGTTTTGTTTTGGTTTGGTTTTTAGAGACAGGGTTTCTCTGTGTAGCCCTGGCTGCCCTGGAACTCACTCTGTAGACCAGGCTGGTCTCAAACTCAGAAATCCTCCTGTCTCTGCCTCCAAAGTGCTGGGATTAAAGGCGTGTGCCACCATGCCCGGCCCTGAGAGTTGGTCTTTTGCTACATAATTATAATGCTTAGTGTGAGTCCCTAAAACTTGATTGCTTCCAGAGAGGAGAGAGTCCATACACAGACCCAGGTGACATTATATTTTTGATTGGAAAATAAAGATGCAAACAGGTAATAGCAAGGCAGAAGAAATTTCATCAGAGATTATGTTCTGGGACCTGGAGGACTGGATGAGAAACATGAGGGAGAGAACAAAGAAAAGGGAGAGTGAAGATGCCATGGGTTTGATGAAAATGTGAACATGAGGGCTGGCTATTTGGAATTAAAAGGAACGTAGATGAAACATGGTGTGTAATAACTCAGGGTTATAGATAGAAAATATATTTTAATAGCATAGAGGGCAGATATCTGCCTAGCTCTTGTGCTGTTTAAGGATTATTGTAAATATAAAAGTTATGTGTGTGTCTTATATCAAGGAACTAAATGATCAAATGTTAGAAATGTCTGATTGGAATTAAAAATTTCAACAACACAGTGTATACAAAAACCATCTCCCACAGATTCCTCACCCATAACAACTTCAATCTGAAGCTGTTCCCTTACTGAAAATAGCCAATTCACTCTACATTATTCATGTTGTATATGTGAAACATGCTGAGTTTCTAGGTGACTATGGTACAGCTCTATTAGAGAACAAAGCATCCAGTCACAGTTTTTCTGTATGTTTGTCTATGGTTTCTATATTCCCAGTTGCCTCAGTCTGCTTGGTTCAAATATGAACAGATTTTTGCATTTTCTTTTTTTTGCATGGAAACATTTAATTTTTTGACAGTTATTGGCCTTAACACTTGCCCTAACAGAGTCCTATTCAAAATGTCCTTTTGTACACCTGTATCTCATTTTCTTCTACCATTTTCAGAATTCACATTAAAGGCTTTTATCCATTCAGAGTTGACTTTTGTACAAGGTGATAGAAATGAGAATAATTTCATTCCTTTCTATATGCACATAATCTTTATTCTATGGACAAGTAATTAAGATGTCTTTTCTCCAGTGCATATTTTTGGAAAATAGCAGATAGCTATTATTATATATATTCATGTTTAGGTTTCTTATTCTGTTCCACTGTTTTGTTTTATTTTTGCATCAGTATCATGCTTGTTATTGCCACAGTTCTGACATTTAACTATTAATTAATTAACTCATATGTGTCTAAAAATAATTCTTAATATTCTGTATATATTAGTAAATGCTAGAAAATAATGCACCAGCAGTCATTTCTTAACCAGCTAGTTCCCTAAATAAGCAAACTGAGAACTTATAATTTTTCAAGGCTTAGGCCTTAGCTCAGCAGATGCTCAGCTATCTCCATCCAGACAAGTCTTGCTGTACTTTTCAGGCCCATAGTCATGTCCATCTCCCTTCATGTCTCCTTGTATAAACCCTATTCTCTTTCTTCTTCCAGAGTTTTTTTATTCTTTCCCATGAAGTCCCACCTTACACTTCCTTTCCAGCTTATTAATCATCAGATTTTTTATTGACAAATACCACATCCATGCAGACACTCCCTATATGTTTTTTGATCAGTAACTTGAAGCCATTAATAATTTAGGACTGAAGAATGGCTCAGGATAAAAGGTATACCAGAGGAACTAGATTTAATTTGTAGCACCCACATGCCAAGTAACAGTCACCTATGACTTAAAATTGAACAGGAGCGGATACTATCAAATGGATAACAAGTACTACACATATGTGTAGAGCAGGCATAAATGTGTGTAAAATACCCATTAACATAAATAAAGATGGTATGTAAACATAAGTAAAGATGGTATGTAAAGCTCAAAGAACATTGTGATTTATTAAGGTGTATGTGTTTGTGTGTGTGCCCTTTTTCTGTGTTCTCAGTATCATTTATGTTTTAATAATGGAAGTTTGTTTCCTCTTCATTTCTGCAGTCTTTTGGCTATGCATATTTCTGTTCATAAACTAATTATTCTCTATGAGGATTGTTTAGTAGACAAGAATTTTTTTTTAATTTTGGTTTTTCAAGACAGGGTTTCTCTGTATAGTCCTGGAACTCACTCTGTAGACCAGGCTGGCCTTGAACTCAGAAATTAGCCTGTCTCTGCCTCCCAAGTGCTGGGATTAAAGGCGTGTGCCACCCAGCCTGGTCTACAAAGTGAGCTCTAGGACAGCCAGGGCTATACAGAGAAACCCTGTTTCAAAAAACAAAACAAAACAAAAGTTTAAAAAAATGTTAAAAAAAAAAAAAGACAAGAGTTCTTTTGGTCTGTTTATATTAACTTTAACTGTGACACATAACTTTTTGGTCTGGGATGGAATCTTTTCTTTTAGAACTTGGAATACATTTTTAAATGCTCTTATGGATTTTATATTTTCCCTTAAGAAGTCATCTGTTATTCTGTCGAAGTTTTTCTTTGTTTCCTTTATATGTGTCTGGTGGTTTATTTTTGTTTTTTTGTTTGTTTGTTTGTTTATTCTTTCTTCCTTTCTTCTTTCCATTCATTTTTGTAGTTTTTAATGCCACCAATTTTTTTTCTGTATAGTTTTTAACTCTAAAATGCTGTGAAGAATTTTTTTCTGGCCACATTTGTTGTACAGTGAGCTACTGTATTCATATGAATGTGAATTTCCTTAATTAGGGGAAAGCTTTATTCAATGATATTATTGAGGAACTACTCTATGCCCTTGGCCTAATATTCCTCTTACTTACTTATCTATAATAAGTACACATGGCCTTTTCACAGTATTCTAAACTTCCTCAATATTCCCTTTGTATGTATCTTTGTATTATTTTACTGAATGTTCCAATTCTATTAAGTTAAGATATTCTATTCTCTACTTAAGTTTACTTATAAGGTTCACCTGAGTTTCATAGTGGATTGTTTAGTTTTTCACTTATATTTTCATTTCAGGTGTAGTTTTCTTCAGGGTTTCTATCTTTACTCAATTCAGCTTTCATGTCCTAAATTATGAAAGTGTTTAGTCAGGCTAACAATATCAAAGAAATAACATTAGAGGATTATTGATAGCAGAGCAAAGACATGGTGATATGAACAGCTCAAAGCTCATATCTTTTTTCCCCCTTTTAAAAATATATTTTTATTACGTATTTTCCTCAATTACATTTCCAATGCTATCCCAAAAGTCCCCCATACCCTCCCCCCCACTTCCCTACCCACCCATTCCCATTTTTTTGGCCCTGGCGTTCCCCTGCACTGAGGCATATAAAGTTTGCGTGTCCAATGGGCCTCTCTTTCCAGTGATGACCGACTAGGCCATCTTTTGATACAAAGCTCATATCTTATTCTACACTCAGGTGGTAGAGAGTGAACACTGAGAATAAGTTGCTTGGTCTTTCGAAACTGCAAAGCATGCTTCTAGGTCTTTACCTTATTGATGCCTTTCCTTGATGCCTTTCCTTTATTCCATTTTAGCACAGAACTTTCTCTAATCTCTTTATTTCATTCAGTGTAAGCATTGGCTACAAACTCTCTTTTTAAAAAAGATTATGTCTAGCTTCTGCTTTACGTTTCATACAGAGTGATACAATGTGATTCTCTTCTGACAGATTAGACAACAAATACAGTCCTACAAAGGATAATAAATGGAAAATTCCGACACAAAGATGGAAACTACAACCTAGAAAGAGCAAGAAAGTAATCTTCTTTCAACAAACCCAAAAGAAGATAGCCACACAAACAGAAAAATAACATCAAAAATAACAAGAAGAAACAACCACTGTTCCTTAATATCTCTTAACGTCAGTGGACTCAATTCCCCAATAAAAAGACATAGACTAACAGACTGGATACATAAACATGTCCCAGCATTTTGCTGCATTCAGGAAACACACCTCAGTGCTAAGGACAAACACTACCTCAGAATAAAGAGCTGAAAAATAATTTTCCAAGCAAATGGTCCCAAGAAACAAGCTGGTGTAGCCATTCTAATACCAATTAAAATTGACTTTCAATCTAAAGGTACCCCCACCCCAATAAGGAAGGACACTTCATACTCGCCAAAGAAAAAAGCTATCAAGAACTCTTAATTCTGAACATCACTGTTCCAAATAAAAGGGCACTCACATTAATAAAAGAAACTTTACTAAAGTTCAAAGTACACATTGTACCTCATACAATAATAGTGGGAGACTTCAACATCCCACTCTCTTCAATGGACAGATCATGGCATCACAAACTAAACAGAGACACATTGAAGTTAACAGAAGTTATGGAGCAAATGGATTCAACAGATATCTATAGAACATTTCATCCTATAACAAAAGAATATACTTTCTTCTCAGCACCTCATGGTAATTTCTCCAAAATTGACATATAATCATCCACAAATCAGACCTCAATAGATATAAGAAGATTGAAACAATCCCAAGCTTCCTAAGAAATCACTATGGATTAAGGTTGGTCTTCAATAGAAAAAAAAAAAAAAAAAAAAAAAAACAAACCAGAACACCCACAGACACATGGAAGTTGAACAACACTCTTCTCCCTGATAACTTGGTCAAGGAAGAAAGGAAGAAAGAAAGAAAGAAAGAAATTAAAGACTTTTGAGAATTTAATGAAAATAAAGTTACAACGTACCCAAAATTATGGGACAAGATGAAAGCAGTGCTAAGAGGAAAACTCATAGTTCTGAGTGCCTCCAAAAAGAAACTGGAGAGTGCATACAGTAGCAGATTACCAGCACACCTGAAAGCTCTAGAACAAAAAGAAGCAAATACCAAGAGGAGTAGATGGCAGGAAATAATCAAGTTCGGGGCTGAAATCAACCAAGTAGAAACGAAAAGAACTATATAAAAAATCGACAAAACCAGAAGCTGGTTCTTTGAGAAAATAAAAAAGATAGATAAACCCTTATCCAGACAAACCAGAAGGCACAGAGACAGTATCCAAATTAACAAAATCAGAAATGAAAAGGGAGACATAAAAACAGAAATTGAAGAAATTAAAAAAAAATCATCAGATCCTACTACAAAAGCCTACACTCAATACAGTTGGAAATGGACAAATTTCTAGAGAGATACCAAATATATAAGTCAAATAAGGATCAGATAAACCATCTAAACAGTCCCATAACCCCTAAACAAATAGAAACAGTCATTAAAAGTCTCCCAACCAACAAAATCCCAGGACCAGATGGATTTAGTGCAGGATTCTGTCAGACGTTCAAAAGAGACCTACTACCAATATTCTTTAAACTATTCCACAAAATAGAAACAAAAGGAGCGCTACCCAACCCATTCTATGAAGCCACATTAATGCTGATACCAAAACTTGAAAAAACCTAACAAAGAGTGAAAGAAGAAAATTACTGGACACCTGAACTTTTTACCCCAGAGTACATTCCTGAACTCTTCACCCCAGAGTCCGACCCCCTCCCAATTGAAAACTGTTCCAAGAACATTTTTTAGATAAGGGTCTCCTGGAACAAACCTAGTCCTACCCCTCCTAACTGAGGACTGTTCCAAGAACATTTTTGAGATAAGGGCCTCCTGGTACTACCCCAGAATGTTCCAATAGATCGGGTACATTGCCAAAATATAGGACACGACCCCTTGGTTACGTAAAACACCTTTGGCAAAACCCCTTAGTGACGCAAACTTGTACTTTTCCTGCCCCACTCCTCCCCTTGGTTTTTTTCTATAAAAGCCTGAGAAAAACTTGGCTCGTGGTCGAATCTCCTCTGCACCATGCCGGGTGTATGAGTTTCGACCCCAGAGCTCTGGTTTATGTGCTTTTTATGTGCTTTCTTGTTGTTGCTTTATTAAATCTTACTCTCTACATCTTAAGTTCGGTCTCAGTGTCTTCTTGGGTATGCGGCTGTCCCGAGGCTTGAGTGAGGGTCTGCCCTCCGGGGCTCTTTCAAGAGAACTTCAGACCAATTTCCCTTATGAATATTGATGCAAAAAATACTCAATAAAATTCTTGCAAACCAAATCACTGTGATCAAGTAGGCTTTATCCCAAAGATGCAGGAATGGTTCAATATATGGAAGTCCATCAATGTAATCCACTACATAAACAAACTCAAAGAAAAAAAAAACACATGATCATTTCATTAAATGTTGAAAAAGCATTGGATGAAATTAAACATTCCTTCATGTTAAAAGACTTGGAAAGATAAGGAATTCAAGGACCATACCTAAACATAATAAAAACAATATACAGTAAACCAGAAGCCAACATCAAACTAAATGGAGAGAACATTGAATCAATCCCACAAAAACCAGGGGCTAGATAAAGTTGCTCTCTCATGCCATATTTATTCAATATAGGACTTGAAATTCTAGCTGGAATAATTAGAAAACAAAAGGATGTCAGAGGGATAAAACTTGGTGAGAGAAAGAATTCAAAATATCACTTTTGCAGATGATATGATAGTATATTTAAGTGACCCTCAAACTCCACCAGAGAACTCCTACAGCTGATAACTTCAGCAAAGTTCTTGCATATAAAATATTCTCAAACAAGTAAGTGGCCTTCCTATACTCAAAGTATAAACAGGCTGAGAAAGAAATTAGAGAAAGGATACCCTTCACAATAGCCACAAACAATATAAAGTATCTTGGTGTGACTCTGACCAAACAAGTGAAAGATCTGTATGTCAAGAACTTCAAGTGTCTGAAAAAAAAAAAAAGAAATTCAAGAAGACCTACGAAGATAGATCTTCCATGCTCATGGATTGGCAGGATTAATATAGTAAAATTGTCCATCTCGCAGAAAGCAACCTACAGATTCAATGCAATCCCCATCAAAATTCCAACTCAATTCTTCATAGAGTAAAAAAGAGCAATTCTTAAATTCATTTGGAATAACAACAACAACAACAACAACAAAACAGGATAATGAAAACTATTGTCTTCAAAAGAAGAACTTCTGTGGGAATGAGCATCTCTGACATCAAGCTGTATTACAGAGCAATAGTGATTTAAAAAACTGCATGGTATTAGTACAGATACAGGCAGGAAGACCAATGGAATAGAATTGAACACCCTGAAATGAACCCACACACATATGGTCACTTGATCTTTGACAAATGAGCTAAAACCATCCAGTGGAAAAAAAGACAGCATTTTCAACAAATGGTGCTGGTTTAACTGGCATTCTGCATGTACAAGAATTCAGATTGATCCATTCTTATTCCTTGTGAAATCCTCAAGTCCAAGTGGATCAAGGACCTCCACATAAAACTAGATATGCTGATAGATATCAGGGAAATGCAAGTCAAAACAACCCTGAGATTCCACCTCAAACCAGTCAGAATGGCTAAATTCAAAACTCAGGTGACAGTAGATGCTGTCAAGGATGTGGTTAAAGAGGAACACTTGTCCATTGTTAATGTGATTGCAAGTTGGTACAACCACTCTGGAAAGCAATTTGTAGGTTCCTCAAAAAAATTGGACGTAATATTACCTGAGTATCCAGCTATACCACTTCTGGGTATATACCCAAAAGTATCTCCAACATATAACAAGGACACATGTACCAATATGTTCATAGCAGCCTTATTTATAATAGCCAGAAGTTGGAAATAATAGAGATGTCCTTCAACAGAGGAATGGATGCAGAAAATGTGGTACATTTATAAAGTGGATTACTACTCAGCTATTAAAAATGATGAATTCATGAAATTCCTAGGCAAATGGATAGGCCTAGAAAACATAATCCTGAGTGAGGTAATCCAATCACAAAATAACACCCATGGTATGCCCTCACTGTTAAGAGGATATTAGCCCAAAAGCTTGGAATACCCAAGATATAATTCACAGACCCACATGAAACTCGAGAAGAAGGAAGACCAAAATGTCAGTGCTTCAGTCCTTCTTAGAAAGGGGAACAAAATACTCGTGGGAACAAATATTGAGATGAAGTATAGATAAGAGTCTGAAGGAAAGGCTATCCAGAGACAGTCCCACTTGGGCATTCATCCCACATTCAGTCACCAAACTCCAAGACTATTGTGAATGCCACAAAATGTTTGCTTAAAGGAGCCTAATATAGCTATCTCCTGAGAGGTCCTGCCAGAGCCTTACAAATACAGAGGTAGATGCTTGCAGCCAGTCATTGGAGCGTGGGGTCCCCAGTGGAGGAGATATAGAAAGGACTGAAGGAGCTGAAGGGGTTTGCAATCCCATAGGAAGAACAACAATATCAACCAACCAGCCCCCCACCCCCCCAGAGCTCCCAGGGATCAAGCCGCCAACAAAGGGAGGACACATGGCTCCAGATGGATATATAGCAGAGAATGGCCTTGTCAGGCATCAATGGGAAGAGAGGTCTTTTGTACTATGAAGGCTCAATAAATGCCCCAGTGTAGAGGAATAGAGGGTGCAGAGGCAGGAGTGGGTGGGTGGGTGAAGGAACATCCTCATTAAAGTTGGGGAAGGGGAGATAGAGGGTTTCTGGGAGGGGGTAAACTGGGTAAGAGGATAACACTTGAAATGTAAATAAATTTTAAAATATTATAAAAACCCACTACAACTGAATTTTTTAAAAAAGATTTATTTATTTATTTATTTATTTATTTATTTATTTATTTATTATATGTAAGTACACTGAAGCTGTCTTCGGACACTCCAGAAGAGGACATCAGATTTTGTTACGGATGGTTGTGAGCCACCATGTGGTTGCTGGGATTTGAACTCAGGACCTTCGGAAGAGCAGTCGGCACTCTTAACCACTGAGCCATCTCACCACCTCCTACAACTGAATTTTAAGATTGTGGAATCTGTAGGCTCACCTATTGCCTTGAAAATCTTTTAGAAGTGACTTCTATTTCTTTTCTCTCTGGTAAGGAGTTGTACAGCTGAAAAATTTTCAAGTTACTTTTCAGAATTTCACCACCCTTTGTTGACACTTCAGGGATCATTTCACTTTATTTACAGGGGTTCTGTTCTTTTATTATTTTTCTCTCATTCAAAGAGTCTGTTTTTTTTTTCTGTTCTAAACAATTTTTATTTTGATATTATGACTGCATCATTTCAACATTCTTTTTCATCTCTCCAATCTATCCCAATGTACCACTTCAGTCTCTTCCAAATGCCTGGTCTCTTTTGCTTTAAGTGTGTGTGTGTGTGTGTGTGTGTGTGTGTGTGTGTGTGTGTGTGTTTAATGGCTAGTTTTATGTCAACGTGACACAAGGTAAAGTCATTATGAAAGAGAAATTCTCAACTCAGAAAATGCCTTTATAATATTGGCCTGTAGGCAAGATTGTAGCACATTTTCTTAATTATTGATTGATGTTGTAGGGCCAAGCCCATTTTGGGTGGTGAAACTATGGAGTGTTGTTCCTAAATACTATAAGAAAGCAGGCTGAGGAAGCCAGTAAGCTTCACTCTTCCATGGCTTCTGAAACATTTCCAGTCTCCCAGATCTTGCCTTGAGTTCTTGCCTTGGCTTCCCTCATCCATAGACTAATAAGCTGTTAGATGAAATAAATACTTTCCTGCTGACTACTTAGCATTAGAAACTCAGTTGCAGTAAGACAGGCAGTTTTTTTTTTTTTTTTTTTTTTTTTTTTTTTTTTTTTTTTATCTGGGATGACTATCTGTAGGCAAAGAACTACAGGGAAAAAAAATGTCCTATTCAGACTCTGACCTTCACCAGGTTCTGGAACTCTTTTGTATACCTTAAAAATAAGCAAGTTTTACATTTAGCACATAATAAATACAGAAAAAAATAGTTATTGGGCACCCGTTGACTATGCAACCACAATTGTTCATTAAATAGGTTCTTGTACATACATGTATTCATAAGGTTAGAGAAAGCCAGACGTATTACATAGTAAAGTGAAAGATAGATATTCAGAATCAAACCCCAGAAGCACCACAACTTCAAGCAAAGACATAAGTAGATAACTCAGATATTTCCCATCATCTTTTCAAAGTAATCATTATTTTTCTTCTTATTTATGCACTGCATGGAACAGCCCTCATAACCAAGAACAAAGGGTGGAAATATCCTTGTGTGGATTTTTCAAATAAAAGAACATGGGGACCCCAATGGAGAAGTTAGGGTAAAGACTGAAGGAGCTGAAGGAGTTTGCAACCCCATAGGAAGAAAAACAATATCAACCAACCAGGTCTCCCAGAGCTCCCAGGGACTAAACCACCAGCCAAGAGTACACATGGGGGACCTATGGCTCCAGATGGATGTGTAGCAGAGTATTGCCTTACAAGGCATCACTGCGAGCAGAGCCCTTTGGTCCTGTGGAGGCTCAATGATCCAGGGTAGGAGAATGCTAGGGTACTGAAGCAGAAGTGGGTGGGCAGATGGGGGAGCACACTCATATTGGAAGTGGGAGGGGTTTTGTGTGGGGTGGAAACTGGGAAGGGGATAATATTTGAAATGTAAATAAATAAAATAACCAATGAAAAAGAGAAAATCAATCATTTTATATATGTTAAATGATAGTGAAACTAAATGATCAAGGAAACAAAGTGACTTAAAGGAATGAACAGATTTGTACATATAACTAATCACTCTAAAACAAGATGATGTGAGATCAGTTTTAACAGACTGAACAAATAGACTAAAGAACTAATTTAAAAAAAGGTCTCAAGTAAAAATGTTCCAATACTGTGTAGATTCACAATAGAATTCTCTAAAGCTATTCCACAAAATATAAATAAAATAAACACTATTGTGTCCCAGTTTGTTTATTGTTAACACAACTACTTGGCCTGTGTCAATATGGGGAATTTTCAGATTAATGATTGGTATGGGAAAATACAGCTCATTTTATGCAGTGCTGTCCTTAGTTGTATAACTAAGTAAGCTCAGTCCTTAGTTTTATAAACATACACAAACTAAAGTATGCAAGTAAGCAGAATTCTTCCATGTTCTCTGCTTTCAGTCATGCCTCTAGTTCTCAGCCTGTAATTTCTGACCAAGTTTCTCTCTGTGATAGTTTCTCTATGTTTTTTAGAATGTGGTAGCTAAAATAATCCTTTATTCTTCAAAGTTCTTTTGGTTCTGATGTTTATTACATTAGGAAAAAAGAGATAAGTAGGAGTATTACTAAATTCTTTCTCTGAAGTTAAGATCACTGTACTCTCAAAACCAGGAAGTCATCAGAAAGATGAATTAGCATGATAATAAAGATAAAACTTACATCATAGTCTGAACAGATGCAGAATAGGCACTTGAGAAAATCTAACATCAGTTAAGAGGATTGGGGGCTGCATATGATAAAACAAACTATAGAATTATGAAAAAATAATAAAATAAAATTTAAATGTCCTATGGAGAATAAAATTAGAAGGCACGCATTTTAAGATAAAAATATCTATCTATGAAAAAACCCAAATCTAGCATTATCCTTAAGATTAAATACCCATGTGAGCTAGATATGCCATACTTTCTTAAGAATCTAAAGGATTCTATTTCCTACAGAGAGTCATTTCCTCAACTTTGTTTCTTGTTACTCTATTTACAATAGTCAAGGAATTGAAATAACCTAGATATTTAACTTATGCATGGAAAATGTGACGGTGTTACATATACTAATATTTTTTTACAGCTGTAAAGAAAAGATATAACATTTTATTAGATATTTTCTTCATTTACATTGCAAATGCTATCCCAAGAGTCCCCTATACCATCCCACTGCCCTGCTCTCCAACCCACCCACTCCTGCTTCCTGGCCCTGGCATTCCACTGTACTGGGGCATATAATCTTTGCAAAACCAAGGGCCTCTCCCCTCATTGGTGGTACACTAGGCCATCCTCTGCTACATATGCAACTAGAAACACAAGCTCTGGGGGGTTACTGGTTAGTTCATATTGTTGTTCCTCCTATAGGGCTGCAGACCCCTTTAGCTCCTTGTGTACTTTCTCTAGATCCTTCATGGGGGCCTTGTGTTCCATCCAATGGATGACTGAGAGCATCCACGTCTGCATTTGCCAGGCACAGGCATAGCCTCACAAGAGACAGCTATAAGAGGGTCCTGTCAACAAAATCATGCTGGTATATGCAATAGAGGCTGGGTATAGTGGTTGTTTCTGTGATGGATCCCCAGGTGGGGCAGTCTATAGATGGTCCTTTCTTCTGTCTCAGCTCTGAATTTTGTTTCTGTAACTCCTTCCATGGGCATTTTCTTCCCCATTCTAAGAAGGAACGAAGTATCCACACTTTGGCCTTCCTTCTTCTTCTTCTTTTTTTTTTTTTCTTGGTTTTTCGAGACAGGGTTTCTCTGTATAGCCCTGGCTATCCTGGAACTCACTTTGTAGACCAGGCTGGCCTCGAACTCAGAAATCCGCCTGCCTCTGCCTCCCGAGTGCTGGGATTAAAGGCGTGTGCCACCACGCCCGGCTGCCTTTCTTCTTCTTGAGTTTCATGTGTTTTGCAAATTGTATCTTGGGTAGTCTAAGATTCTGGGCTAATATCCACTTATCAGTGAGTGCATATCATGTATGTTCTTTTGTGATTGTGTTACCTCATTCAGGATGATATCATCCAGATCTATCCATTTGCCTAAGAATTTCATAAATTCATTGTTTTTAATAGCTGAGTAGTACTCCATTGTGTAAATGTACCATATTTTCTGTATCCATTCCTCTGTTGAGAGATATCTGGGTTCTTTCCAGCTTCTGTATATAAATAAGGCTCCAAAGAACATAGTGGAGCATGTGTCCTTATTACAAGCTGGAACATCATCAGCGTATATGCCCAGGAGAGGTATTGCTGGATCTTCCAGTAGTACTCTGTCCAATTTGCTGAGGAACTGCCAGACTGATTTCCAGAGTGGTTGTACTATCTTGCAATCCCACCAAGAGTGGGAGAGTGCTCCTCTTTCTCCACATCCTCTCCAGTATCTGCTGTCACCTGAATTTTTGATCTTGGCCATTCTGACTGGTGTGAGGTGGAAACTCTGGGTTGTTTTGATTTGCATTTCTATGATGATTAAAGATGTTCAACATTTTTTCAGATACCTCTCAGGCATTCAGTATTGCTCAGTTGAGAATTCCTTGTTTAGCTCTGAACCCCATTTTTAAATAGGGTTATCTGGTTTTCTGGACTCTAGCTTCTTGAGTTCATTGTATATATTGGATGTTAGTCCCCTATCAGATTTGGATTGGTAAAGATCCTTTCCCAACCTGTTGGTGGCCTTTTTGTTTTATTGACAGTGTCTTTTGCCTTACAGAAGCTTTGCAATTTTATGAGGTCGTATTTGATTCTCAATCTTAAAGTACCAGCCATTGCTGTTCTGTTCAGGGATTTTTCCCCTGTGCCCATATCTTTGAGGCTTTTCCTCATTTTCTCTTCTATAAGTTTCAGAGTCTCTGGTTTTATGTGGAGTTCCTTGATCAACTTAGACTTATGTTTTGTACAAGGAGATAAGATGAATCAATTCACATTCTTCTACATGCTAACCACCAGTTGAGCCAGCACCATTTGTTGAAGATGCTGTCTTTTTTCCATTGGATAGTTTTAGCTCCTTTGTCAAAGATCAAGTGACCATGGGTGTGTGGGTTCATTTCTGGGTCTTCAATTTTATTTCATTGATCTACCTGTCTGTTGCTGGATCAGTACCATGTAGTTTTTATCACAATTGCTCTGTAGTACAGCTTGAGGTCAGGCATAGTGATTTCACCAGAGGTTCTTTTATTGTTGATAATAGTTTTTGCTATCCTAGGTTTTTTGTTATTCCAGATGAATTTGCCAATTGCCCTTTCTAACTCTGTGAAGATTGAGTTGGAATTTGATGGGTATTGCATTGAATCTGTAGATTGCTTTAGGCAAGATGACCATTTTTACTATATTAATCCTGCCAATCCAGGAGCATGGGAGATCTTTCCATCTTCTGAGATCTTCTTTGATTTCCTTCTTCAGAGACTTGAAGTTCTTATCATACAGATATTTCACCTCTTTAGTTAGAGTCACACCAAGGTATTTTATAGTATTTGTGACTATTGTGAAGGGTGTTGTTATTCTAATTTCTTTCTCAGCCTGTTTATCCTTTGTGTACAGAAAGGCCACTGATTTGTTTGAGTTAATTTTATATCCAGCTACATCAGTGAAGCTGTTTATCAGGTTTAGGAGTTTTCTGGTAGAATTTTTAGGGTTGCTTATATATACTATCATATCATCTGCAAAAAGTGATATTTTGACTTCTTCCTTTCTAATTTTTATCCCCTTGATCTCCTTTTGTTGTCCAATTGCTCTGGCTAGGACTTCAAGTACTATATTGAATAGGTATGGAGAAAGTGGGCATCCTTGAATAGTCCCTGATTTTAGAGGGATTGCTTCAAGTCTCTCTCCATTTAGTTTGATGTTCACTACTGGTTTGCAGTATATTGTTTTTATTGTGTTTAGGTATGGGTCTGGAATTCCTGATCTTTTCAAGTCTTTTATTATGAATTGGTGTTGGATATTATCAAATGCTTTCTCATCATCTAACGAGATGATCATGTGGTTTGTTTGTTTGTTTTGAGTTTATTTATAAAGTGGATTACGTTGATGGATTTCCATATATTAAACCATCTCTGCATCCCTGGGATGAAACCTACTTGATCATGATGAATGATTGTTTTGTTTTGTTCTTGGATTTGGTTTGGGAGAATTTTATTGAGTTTTTTTTTTTTTTAATATTTTTATTACATATTTTCCTCAATTACATTTCCAATACTATCCCAAAAGTCCCCCATAGCGCCCCCCACTTCCCTACCCACCCATTCCCATTCTTTTGGCCCTGGCATTCCCCTATATTGGGGCATATAAAGTTTGCGAGTCCAATGGGCCTCTCTTTCCATTGATGGCTGACTAGGCCATCTTTCGATACATATGCAGCTAGAGACAAGAGCTCCAGGGTTCTGGTTAGTACATCATGTTGTTCCAACAATAGGGTTGCAGATCCCTTTAGCTCCTTGGGTACTTTCTCTAGCTTCTCCATTGGGAGCCCTGTGATACATCCAATAGCTGACTGTGAACATCCACTCCTGTGTTTGCTAGGCCCCGGCATCGTCTCACAAGAGACAGCTATATTTGGGTCCTTTCAGCAAGATCTTACTAGTGTATGCAATGGTGCCAGCGTTTAGAAGCTGATTATGGGACGGATCCCTGGATACAGCAGTCTCTAAATGGTCCATCCTTTCATCACAGCTACGAACTTTGTCTCTGTAACTCCTTCCCTGGGTGTTTTGTTCCCAATTCTAAGAAGGTGCACAATGTCCACACTTTGGTCTTCATTCTTCTTGAGTTTCATGCGTTTATCAAATTGTGAGTATTTTTGCATAGATATTCATAAGGGAAATTGGTCTGAAGTTCTCTTTCTTTGTTGGGTCTCTGTGTGGGTGAGGTATCAGAATAATTGTGGCTTCTTAGAATGAATTTTTATTTTGTGAAATAGTTTGAGGAGAATTGGAATTAGGTCTTCTTTGAAGTTCTGATAGAACTCTGCACTAAACCCATCTGGTCATGGGCTTTTTTTTTTTTTTGGTTGGGAGATCATTCATGACTGCTTCTATTTCTGTAGGGGATATGCGACTGTTTAGATCATTAATCTGATTCTGATTTAACTTTGGTACCTGGTATCTGTTTAGAAAATTGTCCATTTCATTCAGGTTTAAATAGATGAAGCTAAAATATATTACAGACACAAGTAAACAAATGTAACATGTTTTCTCTCACTAGTGGATCTTAGGAAAAAATGTGTACTTGGAATATCTATAGAATCAAGAAAATAGAAAACATGTTTTGGAGGTGGATGCCCTAAGGAATCTGATATAGGAACATGTAGGTTTAGATGCATAAGAAGGTGGCTAGAAAAGTTTAAGTAGCAATATAGTGGGGAATAGAAAAAAAAACACTGAACAGGAAAGGGAACATTAACAAAAATGGATGATTCAAATTGAAAGCTATCAACTTGTAACAAATCTTTTACAAAGTAAAAAAAATTATAATACCTAGTAGACATTATAAATTAGAACACATTTTGTAAATATTTAGATTGCAATAAAATTTAACATAATAATTTGTGAATGTCAAAACTCAATTTCTAGTTACAGTTCATACATTTTTGGCCTCTAGAAGACAAAGATTTCACTGTAGATCCTTGTTGATAAATGGTATACACTGGAAAAACATAATCGTTCTCTATGTGGAAACATTGAATTTGTGCAGAGATACTATGATAATTGTATAAACCAACAAATAAGCCAGCAGAGTGTTGTCAATTTTCTGATATGTCCTCAAAGGTTCATATATATATATATATATATATGTGTGTGTGTGTGTGTGTGCTTATATATAATATATATTATATATAATATACATTATACATATAATATATATAGACCCACATGTATATATATATATATATATATATGTGTGTGTGTGTGTGTGTGTGTGTGTGCTTATATATAATATATATTATATATAATATACATTATACATATAATATATATATACCCACATGTGTATATATATATATATATATATATATATATATATATATGTATATATACCCACATGTAATTTGACAAATCATTCCACACTGTATCATTGGACATTTATAGAAATTACTGGATATGTGTAAGAAAAATATATATTTTCAATGTAGCAAAGAACAAAACTATCTTCAGATTTTCCCACTTGAACAAGTAAGACTGCTTTAGACTAAGAAAATTAGATGGATTATAATTAATAAAATAAAATTAAAAATATCCTTATAAATGAGCAGATAAAGAATTCCTGTTCTTCATCTGTTGATTCTGGTTCCAAATAACAACAACAAAAAAAAAGACAAAATTCATTGGCACAGCAAGGTGTTTTCTTAGAAAATGTCCAGACTGTGATTTTATGGGGTTTTTAAGTTAGGGTTTCCCTTGCTATAAAGAGACACCATGACCAAGGCAACTCTTATAATGGCAGACATTTAATTAGGGCTAGCTTTTAGGTTCAGAGGTTCATTCCATTTCATCACAGTGTGAAACATGGCAGCAGGTAAGGAGACATGATACTGAAGGAGGTTCTGAGAGTTGTATATCTTGATCTGAATTGATCCAGGAGAAGATTTCCTTCCAGTCAGCTGGGGAGAGGGTTTCAAATTTCCTCCAACAAGGCCACACCTATTTCAACAAGGGCATACCTTCTAATAGTGTAAGTCTCTGATACAAACATATTCAAACCACCACACGTAGCAATCAGGTATCTGTGAGAAAGGTCGATAGAAAAAATATATTTTCCTGTACTCATTTCCTTTACATTTCCTATACTACAAGTACTAGAAAAGAGAACAGGTCACATGAACAAGGATATTTTCCTACATTTCCTTACTTCCTTGCAAAGAGAAAATGTGACATAAAATATTATTGAAAGACACCACAGTGTTTGAAATTGATGTTTCCAAACAAATGAAGGTTTTGGATCCAGTTTCCACAAGAAAACAGCATCTAGGCCATTGATTCTCCACTAGTGAGAGGTTATGACTTCCCTCAGGTAGAGCAGGAATGAGAGGAAATTGCCAGTGAATTTGAATAAATTCACAGAAAGTAAAATATTGAAAGAATAATTATTCAAAACGTTTATGAGCTCTCTTTAAAATTAGTACTAATAAAAATCGTTATTAAAAATGACCTAACTGTCAAACACTGAGCTATATCCTTTTCCAAAGACAACATCTAAGTGAGTAGACAGGAAGACCCACTAAAAGGTGACCTGTGTCCTGGACCAGTGTTCGCATAATATCTACAATGTCTCAGCACTCTAATGTCTGTCACTAGAAGTAAAAATATATTTTTATAGACATATACATTTACAAAAGCATTACAGCACTAGGAGATCAACAAGTTCTTTGAGGTAAAATGATTGATTTCTCAGTCTTTTTATACAAACAAAAATAACAAAAATCATTTTCCAAAAATATTATCTAATGAGTTCTTGTTTGCTTTCCTTACATGCCCACCTATTGCTTATGAAGCTAAGGGTGAAAGGAAATAACACTATCTATCTTTCTAAATTCAAGATTTTGTTACACTGTCTCAAGTATTTCTAAGACTGCTGTTCTTATATATTCTTTTGTACATTTAATGTTATATGTATCCTAAAATGGTTGAGAAACTTTGTAATACTGCCTGTTCTCAAGAGATAATCATTAGTAAAGTTAGTAAACAAGGGCAGAAACATGTATCTGGTATCCTAGAAACAGATAACCAAAAATTTTAATGCATTTGTTTCTCCTTTTTTCCTCAAACCACATGGGGATGAAGTTATTAACTAACAAAGTTAATTCTAAAGTTAACACTTTGGAATTAATCCAAGACAAGAGAATGTTCTTGAGAAGATCTTAATGAAAAGAATATCATTAAGAAGCTCATTAAATCTCACTCTGGGGCTTTGATAGGAAAGGTCTTAATTTGTTTGGGAAAGGTGTGAGCACTCAGAGAGATTTTTAATAGCCATCTCATTATCAGGTGATGCAAATTTTATTTTATCCTCTTAAAAGTTTGTTAATTGGAGTCTTAGTGAATTGATAAAATTCAAGTAACTTTATTATCACTGAATGATTTGAACCTTTTGTTTTTCTGTTCTAAAATTGTTGTAGTAACAGCAGGAAAATTAATAATATAACAATAAAATTACCTTCCTGGAAAACATACCACATTGATTACCTGATACTAGCCTCTCCTGGATATTGAGTAATTACCAATTACATACAAGTGTGGAACATTGAAATTATTTCAAATTATCCATATACACATATGGTTTGTCAAACTGATATTGGTAACATGATATCTAACTAATATTCATAATTCATCTCAACTCTTTGTCTTAAACAATTTTCTAGTCAATAGGCCTGGTATAAAAATAAGATATATTAAATCACAAATGTAAAACAATTAGATCTGTCCTTAATATTACATATATTTTCACTTTAAAATGACATTTGTCTATCATTTAATATGAAGCATATATTGCATAAAATAGTCTGCTTTCTAAAAATATGCTGAAATGATGGAATTAATGATTTTACTCCATAATGATCATTATAAATTTAGGGAGATATCTCCTTTTCATATTCTTTTAGAATTAGAACAACTTCTAAATTTATTTTGAACTATTTGAAATGCACTAACAAATTTTGCAGGCTAATTCCAATCACCACAAAATGTTTACTCTCTTCTAAACACACCAAGCTCCAACTGATAGCTCCAAAGCAACTGTGGCTATCTGGAGTAAACCATGTCTTATGGAAAAAGAAGATTCTATGGTGCTGTGCACGTGATATGAAAAAGAAAATCCACTATAGTAAAAAGATTGCCCCTAGGTTTGTGGTACTGATGAGTCCTTGTTATTTCTACCATTTTTCTTCTTTTTTGAAAAAAGTATTTTTATACAAAACTGTATTGAAGAGTTATCATGTAAATATTTTTGTCTCTATTTGTGTTGTTTCTAGTTTCTATTCATTCAAATTACTTAACTAACCTAGTTCTTTGTAAATGGCATTGGATACCATTAGAATCTTGGTTGACTCTTCTTGAAATGTAACATTAAAACTTCCAAACTCTTAAGAAATAAAGAAAATGTATAATGGGTTTGAAAATCATAAAGAATAATAAAGTATGCATTGAAATTGCAGGAAGCAAAAACAATAGTTTAGAAATAAAATGTGAGCTAATTATATCAATTTGTTACATTATGTTGCAAATATAATTTGATTCAACTGTTTTTAGTAATCTAGAAAATTCATTGATGTTGCTATGTTTCATATTTTAAAAAACTGTGGAGAGCATCTAATAAGTAGGAAAGATTAAAACAGTTGAAAAGTATGTAAAGTACAATGAAGTGAATACAGTAAATGGCTAAAGAAAAATCTTATAGATTATCAAGAATTTAAACTGTACATACATTCTGTCCTAAGCCAAAGAATGTCTCCAAAGTAAAAAATAAAAAGTAAGGAGAAAAGTAAAAGGTCAAAGTATAACTAAGTGGGCTAAAAGATACACATTTAGCACATGGTATACAGACCATAGATCTCATGCTCCTTTTATTAGTGAAGGCCTCTTAAATTGACCTATTTTAGTAACATTAGGAAAGGTTGTTTGTCTATTTTAAATAGTGAGATAAAAAATGCATTGTTATAAAATATTGCATTTAACCTTAATTCAGACTATAGATAATATATTTTTGTATACATGTATGGAACTAGAAGTTTATGAATAATTTTGAGTGCATACATACTGTAAATTTATTAATATGTTAAATTTTAGTGACATGTATTTTACATTTCCTGTAGACTGAATCATGTTTGTAGAATATGACGCCCCAGGCCCAACACAGTCCTCATACCCCACACAGACTGAAGCAGAAAAATAAAAGATAAATCTAGAATGATGAACTCATAAAATGCTTCTTTTGATGGGGTTACTATTCAAAGTCCATCTCAAAAATACTTCCTAGAAACAACTGCACCCAGAACTGAGAAGTGAAGGTTATTCATCCCATAAATGGAACAGACATCAAGTTTGTATTCACCATCCTCCTGAAGGGAAAGAAAAGAACTTTGGGAAAAAACTGAAGTTGTGGAGCAAACTGTGATTCCACTGATAGACACTGAAATTAATTATTTGGGCATAAAATGGACCCTTATGTAATCTGATGTAATAGTGTACATGCACAAAAGCCTTACATATCTGGGTAAATATAATGTTATAAATACAGTGTTCTAAAACAGTAAGGCAAAGACATTGCCACTGGGGAACTTTTGCACAAAAGGTTGAATTCATCACCCTGATTCCAAGCCCATGAACTATCAGATAAAAATGAGCCACCACTGCTTTTTGTCTTTGAATGCTCACAAAGCTATTTGGAAAGAAAAATAAACCCTTCAGTTCTAACTCAAGGAAATTATATATGATAGAGGAATTCTTAAACTGATAGAAACTATGCAAACTTCTAATATAATGATACTCATATGCTGCTTGAGCTACCAGAAACAAGATTCTGAATCCTCTGCCACAACGTGGCAAAAAATCAGTACAATGAAGTTTTTTAAACATAAAACATAACAATACACATTTGTATTTTTTTCATTTTTTATTAGATATTTTCTTCATTTACATTTCAAATGTTATCCCCAAAGTTCCCAATACCCTCCTCCTACCCTGCTCCCCAACCCACCCACTCCTGCTTCCTGGCCCTGGTATTCCTCTGTACTGGGGCATATGATCTTCCCAAGACAAGTGCCTCTCCTCCCATTGATGGCCAACTAGGCCATCCTCTGCTACATATGCAACTAGAGGCTAAGTTCTGTGGGGTACTGGTTAGTTCATATTGTTGATCCTTCTATAGGGTGGCTGATCCCTATAGCTTCCCATGGTACTTTCTCTAGCTCCTTCTTTAAATGCCGTTTTCCATCCAATAAACGACTGTGAGCATCCACTTCTGTATTGGCTGGGCACTGGCATAGCCTCACAAGAGATAGCTATATCAGGGTCCTGTCACCAAAATCTTGCTGGCATATGCAATAGAGTCTGGGTTTGGTGGGGGTTTTTATGGGATGGATCCCCGGGTGGGGCAGTCTCTGGACAGTCCTTGCTTCCGTCTCAGCTCTGAACTTTGTCTCTGTAACTCCTTCCATGGGTATTTTCTTCCCCATTCTAAAAAGGAACGAAGTATCCACACTTTGGTCTTCCTTCTTCTTGAGTTTCACGTATTTTGCAAATTGTATCTTGGGTATCTAAGCTTATCTAAGTTTCTGGATTAATATCCATTTATCAGTGAATGCATATCATGTGTGTTCTTTTGTGATTGGGTTACCTCGCTCAGGATGATATTCTCCAGATCCATCCATTTGCCTAAGAATTTCATAAATTCATTGTTTTTAATAACTGAGTAGTACTCCATTGTGTAAATGTACCACATTTTCTGTATCCTTTCCTCTGTTGAGGGACATCTGGGTTCTTGCCAGCTTCTGGCTATTATAAATAAGGCTGCTATGAACATAGTGGAGCATGTGTCCTTATTACAAGTTGGTACATCTTCTGGGTATATGCTCAGGAGTGGTACTAGTGGATCTTTCAATAGTACTATGTCCAATATTCTGAGCAACCGCCAGAATGATTTCCAGAGTGGTTGTACAGCTAGCAATCCCACCAGCAGTGGAGGCATGCTCATCTTTGTCCACATCCTTGCCAGCATCTGCTGTCACCTGAATTTTTGATCTTAGCCATTCTGACTCCTGTGAGGTGGAATCTCAGGGTCGTTTTGATTTGCATTTCTATGATGATTAAGGATGTTGAACATTTTTTCAGGTGCTTCTCAGCCATTTGGTATTCCTCAGTTGAGAATTACTTGTTTAGCTCTGTCCCCCATTTTTAAAATAGGGTTATTTGATTTTCTGGAGTTCACCTTCTTGAGTTCTTTGTATATATTGGATATTAGTCCACTATCAGATTTGGATTGGTAAAGATCCTTTCCCAATCTGTTGGTGGTCTTTTTTTTCTTATTGACAGTGTCTTTTGCCTTACAGAAGCTTTGCAATTTTATGAGGTCCCATTTGATTCTCGATCTTACAGCAAAAGCCATTGGTGTTCTCTTCAGAAAAATTTCCCCTGTGCCCATACCTTCTAGGCTTTCCCCCACTTTCTCCTCTATAAGTTTTAGTGTCTCTGGTTTTATATAAAGGTCCTTGATTGACTTAGACTTGAGCTTTGTACAAGGAAATAAGAATGGATCAGTTCGCATTCTTCTACATGTTAACCACCAGTTGAGCCAGTACCATTTGTTGAAAATGCTGTCTTTTTTCCACTGGATGGTTTTAGCTCCCTTGTCAAATATCAAGTGACCATAGGTGTGTGGGATCATTTCTGGGTCTTCTATTCTATTCCCTTGGTTTACATATCTGTCTCTGTACCAGTACCATGCAGTTTTTACCACAATAGCTCTGTAGTACAGCTTTAGGTGAGGCATGGTGATTCCACCAGAAGTTCTTTTATTGTTGAGAATAGTTTTTGCTATCTTAGGCCACTGATTTGTTTGAGTTAATTTTATATCCAGCTACTGCACTGAAACTGTTTATCAGGTTTAGAACTTCCCTGGTGGAATTTTTAGAATCACTTATATATACTATCATATCATCTGCAAATAGTGATATTTTGACTTCTTCCTTTCCAATTTTGCTCTGGCTAGGACTTCAAGTACTATATTGAATAGGTAAGGATAAAGTGGGCAGCCTTGTCTAGTCCCTGATTTTAGTGGGATTGCTTTGAGTTTCTCTCCATTTAGTTTGATGTTGGCTACTGGCTTGCTGTATATTACTTTAATTATGTTTATGTATGGGTCTTGAATTCCTGATCTTTCCAAGACTTTTGTCATGAAGGGGTGTTGGATTTTGTTAAATGCTTTCTCAGCATTTAATGAGATGATCATGTGTTTTTTGTCTTTGAGTTTGTTTATATGGTGAATTACATTGATGGATTTCCATATGTTAAACCATCCCTGCATCTCTGGGATGAATCCTACTTGATCATGATGAATGACTTTTTTTGATGTGTTCTTGGATTCCATTTCTGAGAATTTTATTGAATATTTTTGCATTGATATTCATAAGGGAAATTGGTCTGAAGTTCCCTTTCTTTGTTGGGTCCTTATGTGTTTTAGGTATCAGAATAGCTCTGCCTTCATAGAATGAATTGGGTAAAGTATCTTCTGTTACTATTTTGTGGAATAGTTTGAGGAGAATTGGAATTATGTCTTCTTTGAAGGTCTGATAGAGAACTCTGTATTAAGCCCATCTGGTCTTGGGCTTTTTTTGTTGTTGATGGTGGTGCTATATCCACTCCAGTAGTGACTCAAATTACAGGTTTAGAATACTGTAAGCAACCCTGAGGCGAACAGTTTCATGGAAACAGGTTCCTGGAACTTTGGCATTCCCATAGCACCTATACTCAAAACCCATCCCCGTGTTAGTCTAGTGTATGGATCTGTGTGCTCTCTTTCAGTATTGTTTTATTATAAGTGCCTTTAAGGATTGATTTTGACATAGACACGCCTTTGCCAGTGTTCCAATATCCTAGGCAGTCATTGAAGTGGACCCTGATCTTGGAATTCAGTAAGAATGTTATCTATTCAGTAACATTCAAATTCACTTCTAGTAGAGACAGTGAAACTAATTGGGCATTACAATTTACTTGAACAGAGCTAGAAAAGCTCAGGGCTAGTCTGCATTGTAATTACTTAGGACATTATCTGAGTCACACCCAAACATAGGAATACACAATGGCCTAGGAAATAGGTGGGTTGTAGTATGAAAGAGTTGGTAGAACGGAATTCCCCTTGTGCAGGTTTTTTCACTAGGCCCAGAGGAACAGCATAATCAGGTATTTACTAAAGATACTGTGGTGGTGGGTTTAACAATAGACTAGCATTGCATCAGAACATTCACCTGGCTCCTGTGTTTAGCTGATCTTAATTAGGATTGTTCCTATTCTCAGTTTTAAACATGGCCTGGCTCCCGCCATCTTTTTTTTTTTTTTTTTGGTTAGGTATTTTCCTCATTTACATTTCCAATGCTATCACAAAAGTCCCCCATACCCTCCCCCCCACTCCCCTACCAACCCACTCCCACTTTTTGGCCCTGGTGTTCCCCTGTACTGGGGCATATAAAGTTTGCAAGTCCAATGGGCCTCTCTTTCCAGTGATGGCCGACTAAGCCATCTTTTAATACATATGCAGCTAGAGACAAGAGCTCCAGGGTACTGGTTAGTTCATATTGTTGTTCCACCTATAGGGTTGCAGATCCCTTTAGCTCCTTGGGTATTTTCTCTAGCTCCTCCATTGGGGGCCCTGTGATCCATCCAATAGCTGACTGTGAGCATCCACTTCTGTGTTTGCTAGGCCCCGGCATAGTCTCACAAGAGACAGCTATATCTGGGTCCTTTCAGCAAAATCTTGCTAGTGTATGCAATGGTGTCAGCGTTTGGAGGCTGATTATGGGATGGATCCCTGGATATGGCAGTCTCTAGATGGTCCATCCTTTTGTCTCAGCTCCAAACTTTGTCTCTATAACTCCTTCCATGGGTGTTTTGTTCCCAATTCTAAGAAGGGGCAAAGTGTCCACACTTTGGTCTTCGTTCTTCTTGAGTTTCATGTGTTTTGCAAATTGTAACTTATATCTTGGGTATTCAATGTTTCTGGGATAATATCCACTTATCAGTGAGTACATATCATTTGTGTTCTTTTGTGATTGGGTTACCTTACTCAGGATAATGCCCTCCAGGTCCAACCATTTGCCTAGGAATTTCATAAATTCATTCTTTTTAATAGCTGAGTAGTACTCCATTGTGTAAATGTACCGCATTTTTTCTATCCATTACTCTGTTGAGGGGCATCTGGGTTCTTTCCAGCTTCTGGCTATTATAAATAAGGCTGCTATGAACATAGTGGAGCATGTTTCTTTCTTACTAGTTGGAACATCTTCTGGATATATGCCCAGGAGAGGTATTGCGTGATCCTCTGGTAGTACCATGTCTAATTTTCTGAGAAACCACCAGACTGATTTCCAGAGTGGTTGTCCCGCCATCTTTTAATGTATGCATTCTTTTTTGTTTTGTGTCAATATAACTTGGTGGGTGTCTTCACCTGGCTTTCTTGTTTTTCTTCTGTATTAAAAGTCTGGTGTTTGCTTGGAAAAACTGAGATTCAGATTCAGTACTCCCTTGTGTCTGGGTCTGTTTGTCAATTCTTGCCAACTCCATGCCCACCTGCCAGAACCCCTAATTCCCACAGATTGAGGGGTGCTGACTGAGCCCAGTCCATGGCAGGTTGGGAGACTATCAATGACTGCTTCTATTTTTTTAGGGGATATGGGACTGTACTGGCTGGTTTTGTGTGTCAACTTGACACAAGCTAGAGTTATCAGAGAAAGGAGCTTCAGTTGGGGAAGTGCCTACATGAGATACAGCTGTGGGGCAATTTCTCAATTAGTGATCAAGGGGGAAAGGGTCCCTTGTGGGTGGGAGTCTTGGGTTCTATAAGAGAGTAGGCTGAGAAGGCCAGTGGAGGCAATCCAGTAAGTAATATCACTCCATGGCCTCTGCATCAGCTCCTACTTTCTGACCTGTCCTGAATCCTTTGATGATCAACAGCAATCTAGAAAGTGTAAGCTGAATAAACCCTTTCCTCCGCAACTGCTTCTTGGTCATGATGTTTGTGCAGGAATAGAAATCCTGACTAAGAAAGGGACTATTTAGAACATTAATCTAATCCTGATTTAACTTGGTACTTGATATCTGTTTAGGAATTTGTCCATTTCATCCAGGCTTTCCAGTTTTGTTGAGTATAGCCTTTTGTAGCAGGACCTGATGATGTTTTGGATTTCCATAGGTTCTGTTGTTATTTCTCCTTTTTTCATTTCTCATTGTGTAAATTAGAATACTGTCCCTGTGCCATCTAGTTAGTCTAGTTAAGGGTTTATCTATCTTGTTGATTTTCTCAAAGAACCAGCTCCTGGTTTGGTTGATTATTTGTATAGTTCTTTTTGTTTCCACTTGGTTGATTTCAGCCCTGAGTTTGATTATTTCCTGCTGTCTACTCCTCTTGGGTGAATTTGCTTCCTTTTGTTCTAGAGCTTTTAGGTGTGCTGTCAAGCTGCTAGTGTATGCTTTCTCTAGTTTCCTTTGGAGACACTCAGGGATATGAGTTTTCCTCTTAGGACTGCTTTCATTGTGTCCCATAAGTTTGGGTATGTTGTGACTTCATTTTCATTAAACTCTAAAAAGTGTTTAATCTATTTCTTTATTTCCTCCTTGTCCAAGTTATCAATGAGTAGATTGTTGTTCAGCTTCCATGTGAATGTTGGCTTTCTATTATTAATGTTGTTATTGAAGATCTGCTTTAGTACGTCGTGATCTGATAGGATGCATGGGATAATTTCAATATTTTTGTATCTGTTGAGGCCTGTTTTATGAACAATTATATGGTCAATTTTGGAGAAGATAGCATGAGGTACTGAGAAGAAGGTATATCCTTTTGTTTAAGGATAAAATGTTCTGTATATATCTGTTAAATCCAGTTTTTTTCATAACTTCTGTTAGTTTCACTGTGTCCCTGTTTAGTTTCTGTTTCCAGAATCTGTCCAATGATGAGAGTGGGTTGTTAAAATCTTCCACTTTTATTGTGTGAGGTATGCAATGTGTGCTTTGAGCTTTACTAAAGTTTCTTTAATGGATGTGAATTCCCTTTTATTTGGAGAATAGATATTCAGAATTGAGAGTTCATCTTGAAACATTTTACCTTTGATGAGTATGAAGTGCCCCTCCTTGTCTTTTTTGATAACTTTGGGTTGGAAGTCTATTTTATCAGATATTGGAATGCCTACCCCAGATTATTTCCTTGGACTGTTTGCTTGGAAAATTCTTTTCTAGCCTTTTACTCTGAGGTAGTGTCTGTCTTTTTCCCTGAGGTGGGTTTCTTGTAAGCAGCTATATTGGGTTCTATTTGTGTAGCCAGTGTGTTAGTCTATGCCTTCTTATTGGAGAATTGAGTCCATTGGTATTGAGAGATATTAAGGAAAAGTAATTGATGCTTCCTGTTATTTTTGTTGTTATAGTTGGGATGCTGTTCTTGCAGCTATCTTCTTTAAGGTTTGTTGAAGAATTACTTTCGTACTTTTTCTAGGGTATAATTTCCCTCCTTGTGTTGGAGTTTTCCCTTTATTATCCTTTGAAGGGCTGAATTCATGGAAAGGCATTGTGTGAATTTGGTGTTGTCATGGAATACTTTGGTTTCTCCATCTATGGTAATTGAGAGTTTTGCTGGGTATAATAGCATGGACTGGCATTTCTGTTCTCTTAGGGTCTGTATAACATCTGTCCAGGATCTTGGGGCTTTTATAGTCTCTGATGAAAAGTGTGGTGTAATTCAGATAGGTTGGCCTTTATGTTACTTGACCTTTTTCCCTTATTGCTTGTAATGTTCTACCTTTATTTAGTGCATTTGTTGTTCTGATTATTATGTGTCAGGAGAAATTTTTTTCTGGTCCAGTTTATTTTGAGTTCTGTAGGCTTCTTGTATGTTCATGGGCATCCCTTTCTTTTGGTTAGGGAAGATTTCTTCTAGAACTTTGTTGAAGATATTATTGGCCTTTTAAGTTGAAAATCTTCATTCTCATCTATACATATTATCCTTAGGTTTGGTCTTCCCATTGTGTCCTGGATTTCCTGGATGTTTTGAGTTAGGATCTTTTTGCATTTTGCATTTTCTTTAATTGTTGTGTCCATGTTTTCTATGGAATCTTCTGCACCTGAGATTCTCTCTTCCATCTCTTGTATTCTGTTGCTGATCCTCACATCTATGGTTCCTGATTTCTTTCCTAGGATTTCTATCTTCAGAGTTGTCTCTGTCTGTGATTTCTTTATTGTTTTATATCTTGGATGGTTTTGTTCAATTCCATCACCTGTTTGGTTGTGTTTTCCTGTAATTCTTTAAGGGATTCTTATGTTTCCTCTTTAAGAACTTCTACCTGTTTAGCAATGTTTCCCTGTAACTCTTTGAGGTATTTTTGTGCTTCCTCTTTAAGGACTTCTACCTTTTAGCAGTGTTCTCCTGTATTTCTTTAAGTGAGTTATTAATACCCTTCTTAAAATCCTCTACCTTCTTAAGTCTGAATCTTGCTTTTCAGGTGTGTTCGGGGTATCTAGGAATGGCTACGGTTGGCATGCTGGGTTCTGATGATGCTGAGTGGTCTTGGTTTCTGTTAGTAAGATTTTTATGTTTGCCTTTCACCATCTGGTAATCTCTGGTGTTAGATGTTCTAGCTGTCTCTGGCTGGAGCTTGTTCCTCCTGTGATTCTGTTAGCCTCAGTCAGCACTCCTGGGAGTCCAACTCTCTCCTGAGTCCCAGTGGTCAGAGCACTTTCTCCAGGCAAGCTCTCCTCTGGCAGGGAAGGTACACAGAGATCTGGAGCTCAGATCAACCTCCTGGCTGAAAATGAAGGCCTGAAAGAACACTGTCCAAGAAGCTCTGTTGCTTCTGTAGCCCATGTGCTCTTCTACACAGACTGGTCTCTGAGAGACCTGGGATACAAGTTGGTGCTCTCACCTGAGTCCCTGGGTCAGAGCCCTCTCTGGAGGCTGATTCTCCTCAGTGATCATAAGATCGTGTGTGTGCTATGACACCTGAGGCATGGAGAGTACCCCGAGGACTGTGGAACCATCTGCCAAGTTTGTACCCAAGGTTGCATGGGTCCAATTTCTTTATGAATGCATTAATTAATATAAACTTTGCTTTCAAACTGTTTTCAGTGTGTCCCATAAGATTTTCTATATTGTACTTTTATGCTCATTGATTTTTAGAAAGTCTTTAATTTCTTTATTTCTCCTTGCCCCAGTACTCATTGAGTATAGACTTGTACAGGTTCAATGGGTTTGTAGACTTTTTTGTTTTCAGTCATTGTTTAAGTCCTGTTTTAATCCGAAGTGATCTGGTAAGATGCAGAGGGTTATTTCAACGTTTTCTCACCTGCCAAGAGAGAGAGAGAGAGAGAGAGAGAGAGAGAGAGAGAGAGAGAGAGAGAGAGAGAGAGAGAGAGAGTGAGTGCAAATTTTGGAGATGTTTCTGTGAGTTGCTGATAAGAAGGTATATTCTTTCCTGTCTGGGTGAAATATTCTAAGTATTAGTTTGATCCATTTGATATATAATATCTGTTAGTTTATTTCTCTCTCTCTTTTTTCTATCTGGATGATCTGTTCATCGCTGATCAAAGGGTATTTAAGTCTCCAAATATTAATATCTTGGATTATATGTGTGATTAAAGGTTTACTAATGTCTTTTATGAATGTGGGTACCCTTCTATTTAGGGCATAGACATTCAGAACTGAGACATAAACTTGGTGGATTTTTTCTTCGAGTATGAATTATCATTCCTCATCTCTTTCAATTAATTCCATGTGAAACTCTAATAGACATTATAATAGCTACTCCAGCTTTCTTCTTGGGTCTGGATGCTTGGAAAATCTGTTTCTCGGCCCCTTTCTCTAAGATAATGTCTATCTTTGTTCCAGAGGTGGTTTCTTGTATGCAGAAGATTGATAGTTCCTGTTTTCACATCCATTCTGTTAGCCTGTCTTTTTATCGGGAATTGAGTACATTTAATTTGAATGACATTAATTATTGGAAATCCTGTTATGTTGATGTTGGTGGTATTGATGGTGGTGGTGGTGTGTGTACTTTCTTCTTGTCTTGATGGTGTCAAATTATTTATTCCCTGTGGTTTTGGGGGTAGAGTTAAGCTCCATGTGCTGGAGTTTTCTTTCTAGTGCATCCCATAGGGATGGATTTGTCGATAAGTACTGCTTATGTTAGGGTTTGTAACAAATATCTTGTTTTCTCCATCTATGGTGCTTGAATGTTTGCAGGGTACAGTAATCTGAGTTGAAAATTGTGGTCTCTTAGAGGTTGCCAAAATCTATCCAAGATTTTCTGGCTTTATGGGTCTTCCTTTATTGGCCTTTTTCCCTTGAAATTTCTAGTATCTTTCTTTCTCCTGTATGTTTAATGTTTTGACTATTATGTGGCAGGTAGGTTTTTTTCTGATTTAATCTGTTTGGTGCTTTATAAGATTCTTGTATGTTTATAAACTTTTCTGTATTTAAGTTGGGGAAATTTTGTTCCATGATTTTGTTGAAAATGTATTCTAGACCTTGAACCTGGGAATCATCTTGTATTTCTAGTTCTATTATTCTAAAGTTTGAACTTTTTTTTTCATAGTGTCCAAGATATCATGGATATTTTCTGTCAGGATGTTTTTAGATTTAATATTTTCTTTTGCTTGAAATATTGATTAATTCTATCTACCTTATACTCTTGAAATGTTGTCTTCCATTTCCTCTATTCTTTTGGTGATGCTAACATCTGCAGCTCTTGTTCTCTTACCTAGGTTTTCCCCCTGCAGACTTCCTTCATTTTTTTTTTTGATTTCTTTATTGCTTCAATTTCCATTTTCAGGCCTTGAACAGTTGTATATATTTCTTTCACCCATTTGATTGTATTTACATGTATTAGTTTAAGGAATTTATCAGTTTTTCCTGTAATGCCTCAGGACATGGTAGACCTCACAGCTGCTGGGATTGCCCCAGAGGGACCTGGCAGGCATAGAATTCATGGGGAGGAGACTCTCCTACTTGTCTCTGAGGCCAGTAGGCATCCAATAGGACAGCCAGAGTTGTGGGTCACAAAATGGAGCATCAGGACAAGGTGCAACAGACAACTACTGGTTGTGCCCCAGGGGGACCTGGCAGAAAGGGGGCTGTGGGAGTTGTTTAATCTCATTTTTCCTATTGCTAGTAGGCCTCCATGAAAGCAGGAACAGCTGTGGGCTGGAAAATGTATTTCAGTGGATAGGGCACATCTCACCAATTCTGGGAGTGATTTGTTATTTCTCTTCTTTACTGCTCACCCCAAACATGAGGGTAACTTTCTGTGTTTTTTCTTTATTTGTGCACCTTCGCTCAGTTTAGAGAGTTGCTTCCTTCTGGCTTTTGACCTTTGGTTCCTGTACTTCTTCTCTTTGTAGACTTGTATGCTTCATTCTTCTGCTTATCAGAAGCCCCTAACTGCTGAGACCATAGGAAGCAGACTGAGCTTAAGAACTATTAGCCTTCAATGAGGAGTATTCCTAGGCATAAAGGTATCTTAGAAATACTCGCCGTTTGGAACTTTTGATGGCTTTTAGTACATTAACAGACATTGTTAAGTGATAAACTGAGGTCTTATATAATGAAAAAACTGGTTATTCATGGTACCAAGAAAAGATGACTGTTGGAAATAAAACTGAAACATGTTCATGTTCTTCACAAACATAGGAATATATTTACCACATAAACCAGCTATAGCTTTTTGGGCATATACATAAAGAACTCTTTCCTCCTACAGAGATAACTACTTATCAGTGTTTGGTCCTTCTCCATTCACAACAGCCAGGAAATTCAAATGACCTACATGTCCATCAACTGAGATCAGATGAGGAAAAGGTGCTTCATTTAGGCAAGGAATATTACTCAGTTTTTAAGTAAAATGAAATTGTGGAATTCATATGGATGGAGCTGCAAACAGTCCTTTTGAGTGAGCTAAACAGACCTAGGAAAATAAGCATCACATGTTTTCTTTCATATGTAGAGTTAAACTGAAAAGGCATAGATCTCTGTGTTATTTAAAATACCCATAAAGATCAAGAAAGTAGTAAAGGATAATTGTTAGTGGTCTTTCAAGTGTGGAAAATAGAATATTATAAAGGTGGAATAATGATAGGAGAAGATACATATTAGGGTGGAGGATGGGGAGGATTGGGAGGCAGGGAAGAGGAAAAAATAAAGGAAGGGATAAATCACACACACACACACACACACACACACACACACACACACAGTTTAAATGAAGTTACTTTAAAACTGGGTGGCAATGCCTCTTCTGAACCACACATGATAAAACTTATAGCTCCAGAAATGGGTAATCTCTTCTGGAGTTGCTGGCCAGTAAAGTGTCATAGACCTTGAAACATTACAGCCTACCCAGAATTTAATGGTAAACCCCTATTGCTGAATATACTTCACAGGTGACACTTAGAACATGGGAACCCAAGCTGGTACTTGCCTGAAAGCTTCATCCCTTATTGACTAGCTTTCAAAGTGCTATTAATGGTACCAGAGGTTAAATATAACCATCAGTCTTATCTATCTGTGAGGGTCATGAGCTATAGTGACTACTCTGGCAAAGTATGTCCACTGGTGCAGTAGTGGAACAAGTGTCATGGGAGTAGCCAATCACTTTCTGTTTAGATTTAGAATCAACAAGATGTAACCAATTCCTAGTCCTTTTATCCAGAACAACAAGGTATGCCTAGTTGAGTCATCATCCCTAATGGGTGGTAAATGTATCTAGTATTAAACCAACTCCTAAATGAGTTACTGTTTATGGCCATAGGTTATTGAATGTCTCAGCATTCCTTAGAAACTTTTCTTTTAACAGTAATGGCAATTAACACAGAGACTCACAACTAGTCCAGATGCAAAGAATAATAGAATGCAGAGTGCTCAGACCTAGACATAAGGTTTATTTCACATACTTCCACCCAAGGATCAGGGACCAATGTAGAAGGACTAGAAAGTCTGTTAGAGATACAGGTCATGATTGTTGACAAGGAAAACATTCCTTCCTTCCTTCCTTCCTTCCTTCCTTCCTTCCTTCCTTCCTTCCTTCCTTCCTTCCTTCTTCCTTCCTTCCTTCCTTCTTCCTTCCTTCCTTCCTTCCTTTGTTCCTTCCTTCCTTTGTTCCTTCCTTCCTTTGTTCCTTCCTTCCTTCCTTCCTTCCTCCCTCCCTCCATCCCTCCTTCCCCTCTTCTCACCCTCCCTCCCTCCCTCTCTCTCCTCTCCTTCCCCTTCTCTCTATCCCCTCCTCCTCCTCCCTCTTCTTCTTCTTCTTCTTCTTCTTCTTCTTCTTCTTCTTCTTCTTCTTCTTCTTCTTCTTCTTCTTCTTCTTCTTTTCTTCTTCTCCCTCCTTCTCCCTATTCTTCTTCTCCTTCTCCTTCTTCTCCTCCTCCTTCTCCTCCTTCTTCCTCCTTCTTCCTCCTTCCTCCTTCTCCTCTCTCTCTCTCTCTCTCTCTCTCTCTCTCTCTCTCTCTCTCAACCTGAATACAACTAGTCTGTGGCTTGCTTAGTGCAAAAGTTTCTTTTCTGGTGTCCTGTCCTCCTACCACATGTTTTTAAAAAAGCAAAGTTTATATAACATGCTTTTTTTTTCTTTTTTCTTGGATATTTTATTTACCTTTCAAATATTATCCCTTTTTCTAGTTTCCCCTCTGGAAACCCTCTATCCCACATCTCCTCCCCCTGGTTCTATGATGGTGTTCCCCCACCCACACACTCCCACTTCCCCACTCTGGCATTCCCCAACACTGGGGCATTGAGCCTTCACTGGATCAAGGCCCTCTCTTCCCATTGATGCCCTATAAGGCCATCCTCTGCTACATATGCAGCTGGAGCCATGGGTCCCTCCATGTGTATTCTTTGGTTGGTGTTTTAGTCCCTGGGAGCACTGGACAATGGGTCTGGTTGGTTGATGCTGTTTTTCTTCCTATGAAGTCACAAACCCCTTCAGCTCCCTCAGTAATTTCTCTAACTCCTACATTGTGGACCCCATGCTCAGTCCAATGGTTGGATGCAAGCATCCTCCTCTGTACTCATTAGGCTCTGGCAGAGCCTTTCAACAGACAGCTATATCAGGCTCCTTTCTGCAAGCACTTCTTGGCAGCCACAATAGTGTCTGGGTTTGATGACTGTATATGGGATGGATCGATAAAAAGCAGTAAAAGACTCTTAAAATAAAGCTGGAAACATGATGAAAAATTCCCTCACAACCTGGTAGTCTGCTTTGGTTGGTTTGTTTTTTGTTTGTTTGTTTGTTTGTTTGTTTTGGTAGAGTGTGAGTCCAGACTTAACTTTGCCTTTACAAAAGACTTTAGAAGTGTCTGTATGACATCTGGGAACTCAACACTTCATTATGCTCTGAGAACATGGTGGTAGCCTCCAGGAGGTAATCCTAGAGCAGAGTCAGTGGATGATACTAACTAAGCAATAAGACATGATACTATAATAGTCACCATTGTGCATTCTAGATGAAACAGAGTGACACATCCTGGATTTGCATAATGGAGAATATGAACTTGGCTTCCTCCCCAAATAAGTAGGAGAAAAACTGTGAAGAGAGTATGCCAAGGGCAGAGGATTTGATTTAAGGCAGAACCCTGTGTCCAAAGAAATATGTGTGAAAGTATACATAAGAAAGCACAGAAATAGTAACAGCATCAAAAAGGAGACCTGAGCATTCTAGAGCATTCTAGATCTGAGCATCCTATAAAGAGAAGCAGGAGACCTGAGCATCCTAGAACCTTGCTGCCTGCAAAGTACAAGTTGTGTTCTGCTTTCAGTTTTCAAGGTTAACTGAAGGAGTTCATGTGAGACCAACCAGACTCCTAAATTTCTGGCATCAAGACATTATACTTGGTAGGATGGAATGAGCTAAGTGGTTTCTTGTGTGAATAAGAAGAGACATCTTGTGGAATAATATTTTGAAGTGGTTCTTCCTATATAATTTACCAAATGAAGTCCTGCATATCAATTTTCTTACACATACAGACTTTAGTAGAATCTGCTCAAACCTAGATCTCTGGGAAGCTGGGAAAGTGTGTTCAGGTGAACTCTGTGCTATATTCTCTCTCAGAGCAGAAAGACCAATACACAGTTCATCAAGTCCACCATCCATACTCATGTCTGTACATTACTTTCTGATTGTGGACTTCCAGAACTAGTTGTCCCCTTTCCATAGTCCTTTTCACATTCAGTAAGAAAACAGTCAACACATGTCTATCTAAAGTTCTTGAACTTCTTCCTCCCATGTATCTTCCACATTTCTTCATTCTTGTCTGAGTCTTAGATTCAGTGAGACCTTTAGCATGTTTTTCTTTTGTTCAGGTACTCACTCATTAGGATCTTAGTGGATTTAAGCCACTTTGTTGAGTGACCTGAGAGAAGGCACAAAGTTGCTTCATGGCCAAGCTTGAGACCTTGAGCCTGGGTTGAAAGAAGACTCATCTAAGTCAGGATCTCTGCTCTGTAGCCTCTCCACTCTGCATGATGTTTAGTTTCCCAAGTAATGAAAAGAAAGATGATGTTAGTTAGAATCATCTGTGTGTCTCTTAATTATAATCATTAACCAGACTTCTTTCTACCCATCCTCAAGTGAATGTATAGAATTTTAGTACCATTTAAGGAAGTCGTAGACATGTTCTAGAGAGCTGTTCATCATACTCAGTATCACTCCTTTAAAGAAAATTGATTTTCCTTCTCCCAGGAGGTTTTGCTTGTAAATAGCTTCTGAGTTATGCTTCTTTCCACTTTACTTCTCCATGCTGCAATTTTATTTGGCTTGAACTTATACTGATCTTGTCAGTATTGTAACAGCCTTTGTGGATTAACACAAATCAACTCTGTTGTGTCTAGAAGGCAGAAAATTAGTTCTGTTTCCTTAGAACTATTTGTATCTTATGATTTTCCACTTTCTCTTGTAGACTTCTGAGACTTGGTGCATGGTGTTTAATAAATGCATGTCACTTAGGGCTTAGTGCTGAGAAGTCTCTCACTTTCTGCACATTGGCCATTGTGCATCTTTGTGTTAATATCCACATACTGCAAGAGGAATTTTCTCTGATGAGGTGTGAATGACTTTGTGCTCTATGGGTATGTTAATATATCATTAGGCATTACTATGTTTTCATATCCATTCATCAAAATAATAGTGGGTTTTTACCTGGAACCATAACCTATTCATTCTCATGTTCTTGCCCATATTAAAAATGGCAGGTGTTTTGAATTTGGCTTTCTTCATATACACACCCGATGTTAATATTTTTTCAGATGTACTGCTGTTATATTTACTTCGTCTATTCTGTAGACTGCCATTCCACTCAAATGATGGTGTCATTTATAGTACAGAAACAATTTAGTTTTATGATATCGAATCCTGTTCGGAAAGACTTTTACTGTGCAGTGAATATAATCATATTTCATCCTTTCTCCTCTATCAGTTTAGAGAATTGGATTTTATGTTGAGTTCCTTGATCCATTGGTCTATTTGGAATTGTGCTTTAAGCAGGGTGAGAGACAAAAGTTTAGATTAATTATTATGTATGTAGCTATCTAGTTTGTCCACTATCACTTATTGAATGCTTCTTTTCTGTTTTGTATGTTCTTTTCCCCTGTGTGAATTGACGGGACTCTTCAACAAAATTCCTGTGGTTATAGCTGTGTGGGCCTATACGTGTGTGTTTTCAATTCTATTATTGAAATATTATTTGAAATATTTTGAAATAATAATTTGTAAAATAAAGGAAAGCTGGTGAAGTGTTGTGGATACCCCTGGGGCAAATTATATTTGATATAGATTCCATTCTCATGTGAGACGCTGTGAACAAGGAATGAATCCGCACTCAGATGACTTCTTGTAAATCTTCTTCTCACCTTAATTTGTAAAACAAAAGGAGAGCTGATGATTGGTCAGATAAAGAGGGAAGGTGGATCAGAAAGAAAGAAAAGGAGGTTTGAGAGAGAGAGAGAAGGCAGAGGAGGAGGAAGAAGAGAAGTAGAGCAGAATCAACTAGTCTGGAGAAACTGCAAGTCCTAAAGGATCTCATATATGTAGTATAGTGGTAGATCTGCCCAATCTAGGAGCACAGCATGTATTCATATTAATTGTGTTGTGTTTTCATTGTCGGGGCATAATTGGGTTGGAGAGATTAACTGCAACAAAAGTGTCGTTTCCTATGCCAGTACCATTACATTTTTTGTTACATCAGCTCTGTAAAAAAACTTGAAATCTGGGATGGATATACCTCCATAAGTTTCTTATTTATTACAGCATATTCTGGGCAATTTGAAAGTGGGTTTGTTTCCATATAAAATTTTTATTACTCTTTAATTTCTGTGAAATGATTGCATAAGAGTTTTTTAGCAGTTGTATTGTTGAAGCTATAGATTTGCTTTTTGTAGGGTAACTTCTTTTATTGTTTTTTTAAATTAATTTATTTTTTACACTCCATATTCCATTCCCCAACTTCCATCCACTCTACAACTGTTCCACATCCCACACTTCCTCCCCACGCCCCTTGTCACAGGTCCCCGGAGCCGGTGACATGAACAACACAGACACCAAGTCGGGTTCACGCAGCAACTTTACTTCGGGCTTTTTTCTTTTACAGGTCCCTTCCCCAGCAGCTTCTTCTTAGGGCAGGGGATAAACTACTCCTATTCTACTTCTCTTACTCCTACTCATGGCAAGGGCTAAAACTCCTCACTACTCTACTTCTAGCTTCTTCCTAGGGCAAGGGCTAAACAACAACTCTCCTCACTACTCAAGACTCCTCTCCTTCTAGCTCTACCCCACATCATCCAATCAGAATTCACGCTCCAGGCATGAGTTTAGGTCGTTCACAGATAGGCTGACAGGTCTGGATCATGAGGAACTGTCCAGCCTGGCAGGCAGCCCACGCATGCCGCCTCACTGCACATGCTCAGGCAAGGCAGTAAACAAGTGGGTTTCCCGGGGCCTGTGGCCACACCCACTTCCCACAGTCCCTGTCTCCATGTGGATGCCCCAATCCCCCACCCCACCTGACCTCTAAACTCCCTGGGGCCTCCAGTCTCTTGAGGGTTAGATGCATCATCTCTTAGTGAACACAGACACTGAAGTCCTACTGTATGTGTTTGGGGGCCTCATATCAGCTGTTGTATGCTGTCTGTTTGGTGGTCCAGTGTTTGAGAGATCTCAGGGATCCAGATTAATTGAGATGTCTGGTCCTCCTACAAGATCACCCTTCTCCTCTGCTTCTTT
This sequence comes from Mus caroli, assembly GCF_978045245.1. Lineage (NCBI taxonomy): Eukaryota > Metazoa > Chordata > Mammalia > Rodentia > Muridae > Mus > Mus caroli. Next base: position 16,161,648 of record NW_028227272.1, read on the forward strand.
CTGCCTTCCCTAATTCAACAACAGGGGGTCAGCTGTTTCTGTCCATTGTTTGGATGCAAATATCTGCATCTGACTCTTTCAGCTGCTTGTTAGGTCTTTTGGAGGGCAGTCATGATAGGTCCCTTTTTGTGAGTGCTCTATATCCTCAATAATAGTGTCAGGCCTTGGGGACATGGTAGGGCAACCTCTTTTATGACATTAACTCTTCAACTCTTTTCAGGGACCCATCTTAGGCTGCATTGTTCTCCCAATCCTGACCAAATGGTGGCTTCAGGTGAAGTGTGGCCTAGTGCCTCCCTTTTTGTCTTTCTGAGCAGAGTTCATACACCTTAGTGGTGAGAAGGTATGTGGAAACATATTGCATGAATGAATGCCCTACATCCTCATAGAGTTCTGAAGTAAATCAGACAACAGATGAGATGAGAACAGACAGGTGTACAATTAGAGTATTCACAGGTCATAACCGAGAAAGACATTAAAAAAAAAAAACAAACACACTGTACACCAGAAACAATATTAGTTGCTTTCTATTTATTTTATTTATAAAACATGGCAATAAATACTGAAAGCCCAGCAATTCAGTATATGTGAAGGCAACCAAAAATTTTAAATGTCAGAAAAGGAGATTTTTCCAAGTAAAATCATTTGACATAAATATGGTTGTACATTTCCCAGTCCTATAAACCCAGGTTTTTCTGATCTCAAGTAGCCTCTAAATACTGTTTTCCAAATTAATGACCACACAGACAGTTCCAACACTATAGTCCTGAAGAATGTAAGCAGAGATCCATGTTGCCTGTCACAAGGGCAAAAACAAGAGTTGAATCTTTCCACAACTTGAGAATCACTGTGGAATACTGGATAGAAGGACTGTAAGAGCTAAAGGCAATGGATTATTGTCAGCAAACTGTCTTCTGAAGAGTCCAGGCTTGGTATGTGTACAGAATTGTGATAAGACCTGGGCAAGTTCAAGAAAGACAAAATCACAGTATGGAGAAAAGAGGCACACAATCTCACCCAAGCAGCTATAATCAAGTGATACTTGCCGGGAAAGGGTGATTTTCCTTATGAGTGTAGCCCCTAGAAATTCAATCACATGAAAATGGACAGCTATACATCCAACAGTGTGGAGGCTGTTCCAACTATTCTTGATAGGTAAAATGTTGTGTCCAACTCGACCAGCAAGAAAAACGCAACCACTGGTTCTTCTTAAAGCAGTTTACTCAGGCAGCTTCTCTCTTCAAATCCCCTAGCCTCTCTTGTTACAAGTGTTTTTTTTTCCACTCCAGCCACAACCACACCCCCACCAATCACCACAGGTCACATCACCTCACCAGGCAGGCTTGCTCAGCCAATCAGGGATTAGGGGTGTGCCATCCACCAAATATGGGCTTGTTTACTGCCTGGAATAGATTTCTGTCTGGCTGGCCAGGGAGTCCGGAATGGCTTCCCACAATAAAATAAAAAATAAAATGTACAAAGATGCAAAGCAGGGTAGGTGTGAGTAGTGAAGGGGATGGATCTGAGAGCAGGTAGGAAGGGGATGAGTATGATCAAAACATGTTCTAAGAAATTCTCAAAGAACTCTGACTTATAGTTTTATATATTTTCCCCTTTACTGCCTTAACATTGCTCTTTCTTCTTTATAAAATATTTCCATGCCTTTTCTAAGGCTCTTTACCTTTTTCCTAAGGTTTTAGGGTTTGAAAATCCATATCAATCCAATATGCTTCTTACGATAAGAATAAGGCTTAACTCTGCAATAATGATAATCAGCATGGTGTCCTTTTCCTCTAAATCCATCCTTTTGAACAGCACAAAAGAGCATCATATAAAACCCAAAACGTATTTATTGTGTTTCTCATCTTCTTGTATCTACTTCTTTTCAAAATTTATCAATTTGTAACTTTTATTACCTGATCCAGAGTTTCCTGTACCTTTTTCTCCCTCTAGTGTTCAATTCAGAACATTGCCGTCCTTTCTGATTTATTCATTGGGAGACTCTGACTATAGAAAAAAACCACAGATTCCATATTCCTAAGATGTTACTATCTTTTTCTGTTATTCTTGGGTGTGGAACTGGTCTTCTGCCAGTAGCACATGCCCAGATCCCAAGTGGCCCTCAGTGCAAATAGATGGGAGACCAGGGTCTGGCTGTCCCCCGTCATGTTTAAATGTGAGAATGCAGGAAAGCTAACCTGGAAAGGCTACTTGGGCAGAAATGCCCAGATCAGACTACTGTGCCAGTGAGAAGGTATTGGAAAGCTACCTGCTGTTTTTTCAGCTGTGGATCTCTATCTGTGAAGCATCTTGCTCAGCAGTACCCCCAGGGACTCTAGTCTTTCTCTGAGATGCAGAAACCCCAACAGAGTTTTGGCATTGACTACTTTCCAGTTCTGTGCTGGGGTGCTACCTCTAATCACAGTGGTTTGCTTGGGGCATTAGCACCGGGAAGGGAGCCGCTAAGTTAGCTTTGTGTAAACCCCTTAGACTCTAACTCAGCATTTGACAGTTACCCTGCTGCAGCTTTAGAGTGCTGTCCTAGTTGTTTATATTCAGGGAGAAGAATTTTATCTTAGGTTATTTTGCTTCTAAACTCCATTGGGTGCCAGTGTAGTAGGAATTTATATTGCTACTAAACTCATAAAAAAGACACAATCCAGGTATTTTACTTATAAGACATATACCTAACTTGGACAAATCTAGAACTATACTAACTTATTCCCCAGCCATAAATCCCCTTGTTATTTGCTGTTTCTCCTGGCTACATGGTTCTGGTCCATGGTGGCTTCCTCTTCCTCTGTCTTCCTCTGCCCCTCCTCTTTCAACCTGCAACCCCTCTATCAAACCCCTGACACATCTTCTTCCACTGCCAAATCACATGCTCTAGCCTTTTATTGGCCACTTGAATTGGAGTAAAGGTTCACAACTCATCACTTGAATACATGAAGATTTGGTAACTGGGGACAACCACATCTTGAGGAACTAGTATTTAGCATTAGACTACAACTAGAATCAGAACAACCCACTACGGTAAAACTAGAAAATCCCAAATATTCATTCACCAGATGACCTGTTTCACATCCCATTCATTCCTATTCCCACAGGAAACCACATAATTCACTCTATATGACCTAGCTTGATAACCTAATTCAAGAATCAACAAATGGGACCTCATAAAATTGCAAAGATTCTGTAAGGCAAAAAACACTGTCAATAAAACAAAAAGGCCACCAAGAGATTGGGAAAGGATCTTTACCAATCCTAAATTTGACATGGGACTAATATCCAATATATATAAAGAACTCAAGAAGATATACTCCAGAAAAATCAAATAACCCCATTGAAAATTGGGGCACAGAGCTAAACAAAGAATTCTCAACTGACGAATACCGAATGGCCTGAAAAAATGTTCAATATCCTGAATCATTGGGGAAATGTAAATCAAAACAACCCTGAGATTCCTCCTTGCACTAGTCAGAATAGCTAAGATTAAAAATTCAGGTGACAGCAGATGCTGGCGAGGATGTGGAAAAAGAGGAACACTCCTCCATTTCTGGTGGGTTGGAAAGCTGGTACAACCACTCTGGAAATCAGTCTGGCAGTTCCTCAGAAAATAGGACATAGTACTACCTGAAGATCCAGCAATTCCTCTCCCAGGCATATATCCAGAAGATGTTCCAACTGGTAAGAAGGACACATGCTCCACTATGTTCATAGCAGCCTTATTTATAATAGCCAGAAGCTGGCAAGAACCCAGATGTCCCCTCAACAGAGGAATGGATACAGAAAATGTGGTACATTTACACAATGGAGTACTATTTGGCTATTAAAAACAATGAATTTATGAAATTCTCAGGCAAATGGATGGATCTATAGGATAGCATCCTGTGTGAGGTAACCCAATCACAAAAGAACTCACATGATATGCACTCATTGATAAGTGGATATTAACCCAGAAACTTAGAATGCCCAAGATACAATTTGCAAAACACAAGAAAATTCAGAAGAAGGAAGATCAAACTGGATACTTCACTCTTTCTTAGAATAGGGAACAAAATATCCATGGAAGGAGTAACAGAGACAACGTTCAGAGCTTCGATGGAAGAAAGGACCATCCAGAGACTGCCCCACCCAGGGATCCATCCCATACACAACCACCAAACCTAGACACTATTGCATATGCTAGAAAGATTTTGCTGACAGAACCCTGATATAGCTGTCTCTTGTGAGGCTATGCCAGTGCCTGGCAAATACAGAAGTGGATGCTCACAGTCATCTATTGGATGGAACATACGGCTCCTAATGAAGGAGCTAGAGAAAGTACCCAAGAAGCTAAAGGGGTCTGCAACCCTATAGGAGGAACAACAATATGAACTAACCAGTACACCCCAGAGTTGCATATGTAGCAGAGGATGGCCTAGTTGGCCATCAATGGGAGGAGAAGCCCTTGGTCTTGTGAAGATCATATGCCCCAGTACAGGGGAATGCCAGGACCAGGAAGCAGGGTGGGTGGGTTGAGGAGCATGGCAGGGGGGGCAGTGTATAGGGAGCATGGTGGGGGGGGGAATGTATAGGGAGCTTTAGGGATAGCATTTGAAATGTAAATGAAGAAAATATCTAATAAAAAAAGAAATTCATGTGTTCCACATGTACTCTTTCAGGTAACTTTTGAAGCTGGAAGCAAAACACATCATGCTTAGTGAAGTCTTCAAAAATATGAGAATGCTCATTCTATCCATTCATTTCACCTATGCCTTTTTCTGTGTTCTTTTACCCCATCACTCTTTTTATACCCTGTTAGGTATATTCACATCCATGGTCCTATATAAAGAACACTCCTTCTCAGGTACATGACCATTTCAAATTCATTTATTTAGAGTTGTAAGTAAGCTCTTTGTGAACACACAGGAAGGATAACTTTCTTTCCTCTTCCAATATTTATAGTATCACCTAACATCAAATATTTGTGATCTGACCTGGTACTGCTCTAGAGCTGTGTCCTGGAGGCCACTACTATGTTTGCTGGATCTAATGTAAAAATGAGCATCCAATTGATCAGCAACTACAAGTGTGGTAGTTGTTGCTTCATTCTGAGCAGAACAGTTATGTGAGGCTTGGGTCAGAAACAAAATGATGGCCCCTGTGCGTTCCACTCCTTATAGCTACTCATAATGATTGTTGACATGTTCATGGTGGCCTATACAGCACTGTCCTATCATTGATATAAATTTTCTGGAATATTTTGTGCTTCTGAAAATATTACTGTTGGGAACTAAAAAGGGGACCCTGGGGAAGAGGGGGAAGGGGAAAACCCAAACCCCGCCTGAGTTACGTATTCTCTGGTCTGTCAGGAATGAGAGGGCTTCTATATACCTTCCTCTCATCCCTGGGTGGGCATCCTCTGACCCACTCTTTGGGGGGTGGCAAGGGGCAGTCCTACCTGGGATTCATGGAGCTACTTTGCTAAAGCCAACAGGGGTTATGGGAGAGAGGGATGAGGGAAGAGGTTCCCAACACCTGTGAGAGTGAGTGCAGCCTTGATGAGCAGAGACTGTCTATGGTTTTAGAGCTTTATTATAGAAAGGCAGAGAGAGAGAGAGAGAGAGAGAATGAGAGAGAGAGAGAGAGAGAGAGAGAGAGAGAGAGAGAGAGAGAGAGAGAGAGAGAGAGAGAGAGAGGGAGAGGGAGAGGGAGAGGGAGAGGGAGAGGGAGAGGGAGAGGGAGAGGGAGAGGGAGAGGGAGAGGGAGAGGGAGAGGAGAGGAGAGGAGAGAGGGTGAGAGTGAGGAGTAAGAGGGAGACAAGTCAGAGAGCAAGCAGGGGCTGAACAGCCCTTTTTAAAGTATGCTGTCTTATTTTATTGTTGCTAGGTAACTAGGGAGGAGTTTAGCCTGAAGGTCAGAAGCTTGGGCCATTGCCTATGTGACTTCTAGCCATGCTTCTCTTGTGAGGGCTGTGGGGGGCGGGTAACTTAGGCAGGAGCCAGAGTTCCAGGAGTATAAGCGAACTCCTACCATATCATGTAGGTGAATTATCACCCTTTTTGGAGTTCAGACCTCAGCTCAACTGGAGACCAGCCTGCAATTCCCTACATCTTACCTCATTATATTCTACACATCTCCCAACATGGACATGGAGACCCATATGTGATACACTTTCATTTCTTGCCAAGGTGTCATTTACCCTCTTGGAGGGTCATCTTTGATAAGGGTCCTTTCCTGTGAAGGAGATAGGCTCTGGGCTCTGGAAGATCTTAGGTGCTAGAATCATAAAAAATAAAAGAATTACTGGAATTCCCATGAATACATTGGGGTTTGCATTGAATCTGGTAATTGCTTGTGCTAGGGTGGCCAGTTTAATTCCAATCCTATTGATCCAGAAGAATAGAATATCTATTCAATCATCTAATATCTTCTTGCATTTTGTCCATCAAAAATATGAAGTTTTTACTATACAAGTATTTTACTTCCTTGATTAGAGTTACCCAACATATTTTATATTATTTGAAGCTATTGTATCCACTTACTGTACTGAAAGTGTTTACCAGCTGTAGGTGTTCTTTGATGGCACTGTTAGAGTCACTTATGTACACTATTTTATATTCTGCAAATAACAATACATTGATTTCTTCCTTTCCTATTTCTATCTTCCTGATTTTTTTCAGTTGTCTTACAGCTGTAGCTAAGACTTCAAGTTCTATATTGAATAGATATGGAGAGAATAGACAGACAATCTTGATTTTTTCCTAATTTTAATGGAACTTGAGTCTGTTTCTCTCTTTTAAGTTGATGTTGGCTATCATTTTTATGTAAACTGCCTTTTTAAAAATTGTGTTAGGTTTCTTTTTATTCCTAATCTCTTGAAAACTTTTATCAATAAAAGGCTTGAGTCATATCAAATGCCTTTTACACTTCTAATGAGATGTTCACATCATTTTTGCCTTTTATTCTGTCAATATGATGAATTACAGTCATCGATTTATATGTGTTGTACCATCTCAGCATCTCTGAGATGAACACTATTTGACCACACATTGTTTATTCTTGTTTTCAGTTCACAACTACTTCATGGAGAAATTTTGATTTTTTTTTTTTTTTTAGGAAAATTGGTTTTTAATTCTCTTTCTTTTGTTGGATCTTTAAGGTTTGGGTAACATGGTAACTGTGCCTTATAAAATAAGTTGGATAACGGTCCTTCAATTTCTTTTCTTTTTAATATTTTTTATTACGTATTTTCCTCAATTACATTTCCAATGCTATCCCAAAAGTCCCCCATACCCTCCCCCCCACACTTCCTTACCCACCCATTCCCATTTTTTTTTGGCCCTGGCGTTCCCCTGTACTGGGGCATATAAAGTTTGTGTGTCCAATGGGCCTCTCTTTCCAGTGATGGACAACTAGGCCATCTTTTGGTACATATGCAGCTAGAGTCAAGAGCTCTGGGGTACTGGTTAGTTCATAATGTTGTTCTACCTATAGGGTTGCAGATCCCTTTAGCTCCTTGGGTACTTTCTCTAGCTCCTCCATTGGGAGCCCTGTGATCCATCCAATAGCTGACTGTGAGCATCCACTTTTGTGTTTGCTAGGACCTGGAGGGCATCATCCTGAGTGAGGTAACACAATCACAAAGGAACTCACACAATATGTACTCACTGATAAGTGGATATTGGTCCTTCAATTTCTTAACTGTGGAATAATTTGAGAAGCATTGGCATTAACTATTATTTGAAAATCTGGTAGAACTCAGCGAAAACCACTTGATCCTGAGCTTTTATTGGTTGTGTGATGTTGTTGACTGACTAGCTTGTTTGGTAGGGGTTATATCTTTGTTTATGTTGTTTATTGGATCTCGACTTAACTTTGGTAAGGAAAATATATTGAGAAAAGTGTCATTTTCTTTCAGATTTTTTTTCAATATGGTGATATGCAAGTTTTTAAAATATGTCTTGAAGATTGTCTGGATTTCCTTGGTGTCTATTGTTATGTTCACCTTTTCCTTTCTGCTTTGGCTAATTTGAATATTCTTTCTCTACCTTTTAGCTGGTTTGGGTGGGGGGGTTGTCTATCTTGATGATTTTCTCAAAGAATCAGTTCTTTGCTTCATTGAGTCTTTGTATTATATGCTATTTCTACTGTACTGGTTTCAACCCTGAGTTTGATGACATCTTGACTTCTAGTCTTGTTGGATGTCTTTTTTTTGTTGTTGTTGTTCTAGAGTTTTATATTTGTTGTTAAGTTGCTAGTATGAGATGAGATCTCTCCTTTAAAAAAATGTAGTCACCCAGTATTATGAACCCTTAGCACCACTATCATTATGTCCCATACTTTGATACTGTGTATTCATTTTCATTGAATTCTGGAAAGTATTTCATTTACTTTTTTCTTTTTTGCCAGTTGATGTAATGCAAGGGTTGTTTTTATTCACAAATCTTACTTGAGTATTTATTCCTGTCTTCACTTATTTTCATTCAATAGAGAGTTCTTCAGTTTCTGATTTGTAAGCTTTCTGTTGCTTTAGTTTTTTGTTTGTTTGTTTGTTTGTTTGTTTTTCTGATATCTAGCTTTAATTCATGGTGCAGTGATATGGTTCAGGGGAGATATTTCCATATTTTATGGAAACATTCTTTGAGTGTGCAGCTGATTTTGGAAAAATTTCTTTAGGTACATGCATATTTTTTTTTGTTTGCATTACTTTGTCTACAAATATCTGTGAGATACATTTGGCTTATAATGTCTGTTATCTTCAGCATTTCTGATTAGTTGTTGTTGTTTAGATTACCTATTCTTTGGTCTCCCATATCAGTGTGTGAGCGCCAATATGTAATTCAGATTATAGTAGTATTTCATTTGCCAAGGTGGGTATGATTGTGTTTGAGGCATATATGTAAAGAATTGAAATGCCATCTTGGTAGATTTTTACCATTGATGAATATTTATTGTCCTTCCCTATTACTTTTGATTAATTTACATTAGATGTCTGTTTTGGTAGATATTAAAATGATCATACCAGCATACATGTTAGGTGCGTTTTCATAATATATCTTTTCCCAAAACTTTACGCTGAATTGCTGTCTATTTTTTAACATATTTTTACTAGATATTTTCTTCATTTACAATTCAAATGCTATGCCAAAAGTCCCTTATAACATGCCCCCACCACCCTGTTCTCCAACCAACTCACTCCCACTTCTTGGCCCTAGTGTTCCCCTGTACTGGGGCAAATAAAGTTTGCAAGACCAAGGGGTCTCTCTTTTCAATGATGGCCGACTAGGCCATCTTCTGCTACATATGCAGCTAGAGACAAGAGCTCTGGGGGTATGGGTTAGTTCATATTGTTGTTCGACCTATGGGGTTGCAAACCCCTTCAGCTCCTTGGGTACTTCCTCTAGATCCTTCATTGGGGGGGGGGGGTCCCGTGTTCCATTCAATACTGTCTGTGAGCATTCACTTCTGTGTTCGCCAGGCACTGGAATAGCCTCACAAAAGACAGCTATATCAGGGTCCTTTCAGCAAAATTTTGCTGGCATATGAAATAGTGTCTGCATTTGGTGGCTGATTATGGGATGGATCCCTGGGTGAGGCAGTCTCTGGATGGTCCTACCTTTCATCTCAGCTCCAAACTTTGTCTCTGTAATTCCTTCCAGGGGTGTTTTGTTCCCAATTCAAGTAAGTGGCAAAATGTTCAAACCTTGGTCTCCTTTCTTCTTGAGTTTCATGTGTTTTGTAAATTGTATCTTGAGTATTCTAAGTTTCTGAGCTAATATCCACTTATCAGTGAGTATATATCATGTGAGTTCTTTTGTGATTGTGTTACCTCACTCAAGATGATACAACCCAGATCCATCCATATGTCTATGAATTTCATAAAATCATTGTTTTTAATTGCTGAGTAGTACTCCATTGTGTAAATGTACCACATTTTCTTATCCATTCCTCTTTTGAGGGGCATCTGGGTTCTTTCCAGCGTCTGGCTATTATAAATAAGGCTGCTATGAACATAGTGCATCATGTGTTCTTATTATCAGTTGGGACACCTTCTGGATATATGCCCAGGACAGGTATTGCTGGATCCTCTAGTAGTACTATGTCCAATTTTCTGAGGAACCACCAGACTGATTTCCAGAGTGGTTGTACGAGCTTGCAATCCCACCAGCAATGGAGGAGTGTTCCTCTTTCCCACATCCTCGCCAGCATCTGCTGTCACCTGAATTTTTGATCTTAGAGATTCTGACTGGTGTGAGGTGGAATCTCAGGGTTGTTTTGATTTGCATTTCCCTGATGATTAAGGATGTTGAACATTTTTTCAGGTACTTCTCGGCCATTCAATATTCCTCAGTTGAGAATTCTTTGTTTAGCTATGTACCCCATTTTTTAATGGGTTTATTTGATTTTCTGGAGTCCAGCTTCTTGAGCTCTTTATATATATTGGATATTACTCCCCTATCTGATTTAGGATTGGTAAAGATCATTTCCCAATCTGTTAGTGGTCTTTTTGTCTTATTGAGTATCCTTTGCCTTACATAAGCTTTGTAATTTTATGAGGTCCTATTTGTCTATTCTCAGTCTTACAGCACAAGCCATTGCTGTTCTATTCAGGAATTTTTCCTCTGTGTCCATATCTTCCAGGCTTTTCCTCACTTTCTCCTCTATAAGTTTCAGTGTCTCTGGTTTTGTGTGGAATTCCTTGATCCGCTTAGACTTGACCTTAGTAGAAGGAGATAAGAATGGATCAATTCCTCTTTCTCCACATCCTCGCCAGCATCTGCTGTCACCTGAATTTTTTATCTTAGCCATTCTTACTGGTGTGAGGTGTAATCTCAGGGTTGTTTTGATTTGCATTTCCCTGAAGATTAAGGATGTTGAACATTTTTCTCAGGTGCTTCTCTGCCATTCGGTAATCCTCAGGTGAGATTTGTTCAGGTGAGATTTGTTCGGTAATCCTCAGCTGAATCCTTTGTTCAGCTCTGAGCCCCATTTTTAATGGGGTTATTTGATTTTCTGGAGTCCACTTTCTTGAGTTCTTTATATAAATTGGATATTAGTCTCCTATCTGACTTAGGATAGGTAAAGATACTTTCCTAATCTGTTGATGGCTTTTTTGTCTTATTGACGGTGTCTTTTGCCTTGCAGAGGCTTTGCAACTTTATGAGGTCCCATTTATTGATTCTCAATCTTACAGCACAAGCCATTGCTGTTCTATTCAGAAATTTTCCTCCTGTACCCATATCTTCAAACTTTTCCCTACTTTCTCCTCTATAAGTTTCAGTGTCTCTGGTTTTATGTGGAGTTCCTTAATCCACTTAGATTTGACCTTAGTACAAGGAGATAGGAATGGATCAATTCACATTCTTCTACATGATAACCGCCAGTTGTGCCAGCACCATTTGTTGAAAATGCTGTCTTTTTTCCACTGGATGGTAGTTTTTGCTATCCTAGGTTTTTTGTTATTCCAGATGAATTTGCCAATTGCCCTTTCTAACTCTGTGAAGAGTTGAGTTGGAATTTTGATGGGAATTGCATTAACAATGGAGTACTACTCAGCTATTAAAAAGAATGAATTTATGAAATTCCTAGCCAAATGGATGGACCTGGAGGGCATCATCTTGTGTGAGGTAACACAATCACAAAGGAACTCACACAATATGTATTCACTGATAAGTGGATATTAGCCCAAAACTTAGGATACCCAAGATATAAGATACAATTTGCTAAACGCATGAAACTCAAGAAGAATGAAGACCAAAGTGTGGACACTATGCCCCTTCTTAGAATTGGGAACAAAACACCCATGGAAGGAGTTACATAGACAAAGTTTGGAACTGTGATGAAAGGATGGACCATCTAGAGACTGCCATATCCAGGGATCCATCCCATAATCAGCTTCCAAACGCTGACACCATTGCATACACTAGCAAGATTTTGCTGAAAGGACCCAAATATAGCTGTCTCTTGTGAGACTATGCTGGGGCCTAGCAAACACAGAAGTGGATGCTCACAGTCAGCTATTAGATGTATCACAGGGCTCCCAATGGAGAAGCTAGAGAAAGTACCCAAGGAGCTAAAGGGATCTGCAACCCTATAGTTGGAACAACATGATGAACTAATCAGTACCCCAGAGCTCTTGTCTCTAGCTGCATATGTATCGAAAGATGGCCTAGTCGGCCATCACTGGAAAGAGAGGCCCATTGGACTTGCAAACTTTATATGCCCCAATATAGGGGAATGCCAGGGCCAAAAGAATGGGAATGGGTGGGTAGGGAAGTGGGGGGGGGGAGGGTATGGGGGACTTTTGGTATAGCATTGGAAATGTAATTGAGGAAAATACGTAATAAAAAATATTAAAAATTAAAAAAAAATAAGGGAAATTGGTCTGAAGTTCTCTACATTTGTTGGGTGTTTATGTAGTTTAGGTATCAGAGTAATTGTGAATTTGTAGAATGAATTGGGTAGAGTACCTTCTGTTTTGTGGAATAGTTTGGGAAGAACTGGGATTAGATCTTCTTTGAAGGTCTGATAGAACTCTGACTAAACCCATCTGGTCCTGGGCTTTTTTTTTTTTTGGTTGGGAGACTATTAATGACTGCTTCTATTTCTTTAGGGATATAGGAGTGTTTAGGTCATTTACCTGATCCTGATTTAATTTTGGTACCTGGTATCTTTGTAGAAATTTGTCCATTTCATGCAGGTTTTCCAGTTTTGTTGAGTATAGCCTTCTGTAGTAGGATCTGGTGATGTTTTGGATTTCCTCATGTTCTGTTGTTATGTCTCCGTTTTCATTTCTGATTTTGCTAATTAGGATACTGTCCCTGTGTCCTCTAGTTAGTCTGGCTAAGGCTTTATCTATCTTGTTGGTTTTCTCAAAGAACCAGCTCCTGGTTTGGTTGAGTAGTTCTTTTTCTTTCCACTTGATTGATTTTGCCCTTGAGTTTAATTATTTCCTGCCATCTACTCCTCTTGGGTGAATTTGCTTCCTTTCGTTCTAGAGCCTTTAGGTGTGCTGTTAAGCTTCTAGTGTATTCTTTCTCTCTCTCTCTCTCTCTCTCTCTCTCTCTCTCTCTCTCTCTCTCTCTCTCAGCACTGAGAGATATGAATTTTCCTCTTGGGAATGTTTTCATTATGTCCCATAAGTTTGGGTATGCTGTGCCTTCATTTTTATTCAACTCTAAAAAGTCTTTAATTTCTTTCTTTATTTCTTCCTTGACCAAGGTAACATTGAGTAGAGAGTTGGTCAGTTTCCACATGAATGTTCACTTTCAATTAATTTTATGCTGTTATTGAAGATCAGTTTTATTCCGTGGTGATCTGATAGGATTCATGGGATTATTTCAATATTTTTGTATCTGTGGAGACCTGTTTTGTGACTGATTATATGGTCAATTTTGGAGGAGGTACTATGTGGTGCTGAGAAGAAGTTTTATACTTTTGTTTTAGGATAAAATGTTCTGTAGATATTTGTTAAATCCATTTGTTTCATAACTTCTGTTAGTTTCACTGTGTCTCTATTTAATTTCTGTTTCCAGGATCTGTCCATTGATGACAGTGAGGTGTTGAACTCTCCCACTATTATTGTGCGAGGTACAATGTGTGCTTTGAGCTTTACTAAAGTTTCTTTAATGAATGTGGCTTCCCTTGCATTTGGAGCATAGATATTCAGAATTGATAGTTCCTCTTGGAAGATTTTTTCCTTTGAATAGTATGAAGTGCCCCTCCTTGTATTTTTTGATAACTTTGGGTTGGAAGTGGATTTTATTGGATATTATAATGGCTACTCCAGCTTGTTTCTTCAGACTGTTTGCTTGGAAAATTGTTTTCCAGCCTTTTACTCTGACGTAGTGTCTGTCATTTTCCCTGAGATGGGTTTCTTATAAGCAGCAAAATGTTGGGTCCTGTTTGTGTAGCCAGACTGTTAGTCTATGTCTTTTTATTGGGGAATTGAGTCCATTGATATTAAGAAACGTTAAGGAAAAGTAATTGTTGTTTCCTGTTATTTTTGTTGTTAGAGTTGGGATTCTGTTCTTGTGGCTGTCTTCTTTTAAGTTCATTGAAGAATTTCTGTTTTGCTTTTTCTAGAGCATAGTTTCCATCCTTGTATTGGTGTTTTCCCATTATTATCCTTTCAAGGGCTGGATTCATGGAAAGATATTGTGTGAATTTGGTTTTATCATTGAATACTTTGATTTCTCCAGTTATGGTAATTGAGAGTTTTGCTGGATATAGTAGCCTGTTCTGGCATCTGTGTTCTCTTAGTGTCTGTATAGCATCTGTCCAGGATCTTCTGGCTTTCCTAGTCTCTGGTGAGAAGTCTGGAGTAATTCTAATAGGCCTGCCTTTATATGTTACGTGTCTTTTTTCCCTTACTCCTTTTAATATTCTGTCTTTATTTAGTGCAATTGTTGTTCTGATTATTATGTGTCAGGAGGAATTTCTTTTCTGGTCCAGTCTATTTGGAGTTCTGTAGGTTCTTGTATGTTTATGGGCATCTCTCTTTAAGTTAGGGAAGTTTTCTTCTATAATTTTGTTGAAGATATTTGCTGGCCCTTTAAGTTGCAATCTTCATTCTCATCTATTATCCTTAGGTTTCATCTTCTCATTGTGTCCTGGATTTTCTGGATGTTTTGAGTTAGGATCTTTTCACATTTTGCATTATCTTTGATTGTTGTGTCCATGTTCCCCATGGAATCTTCTGCACCTGAGATTCTCTCTTCCATCTCTTGTATTCTGTTTCTGATGCTCACATCTATGGTTTCTGATTTCTTTCCTAGGGTTTCTAGCTCCTGAGTTTTCTCCCTTCATGTTTTCTTTATTGTTTCTACTACCCTTTTTATATCTGGGATGGTTTTGTTCAATTCCATCACCTGTTTGGTAGTGTTTTCCTGTAACTCTCTAAGGCATTTTTGTGTTTTCTCTTTAAAGGCTTCTAGCTATTTACCTGTGTTTTCCTGTATTTCCTTCTTAATGTCCTCCATCATCCTCTTGAGAAGTGACTTTAGATCCATGTCTTGCTTTTCTGGTGTGATGGTGTGTCCAGGACTTGCTATGGTGGGAGAGTTTGGTTCTGATGATGTCATGTAACCTTGGTTTCTGTTGCTTCTGTTCTTATGCTTGCCTCCTGCCATCTGATATTCTCAAGTGATAGCTGCTCTCACTATATCTGATTGGAGCCTGTCCTTCCTATAATCCCAGCTGATTCAGGACTCCTCAGAGTCTGGCCTTCTCTGTGATCCTTTGATTGTAGGCTCCTGTGAACCTGAGATTCTGGGTGTGTCATAGTTCTTGGCAGTTAAGCCCCTTTGAGACCCTGAAATACTGGTGTGACCCAGCTCCTGTTATCCTGGGATCCTCTTGTTCTAAGATCCTGGGTGTGTTACAGTGCCTGGAAATGGTGTCCCCTTTGAGGACCATGGAACTATCTGGTTTGTTTGAAAACAAGGTGAACCAGAACTGATCAAAAGGAACCCGAGCCTCTGGTCAGAAAGGTCTCTGGTGTCCTTGTTCCTGCTGTCGCAGGCCTGTCACAATTGGATTGTAACTGATGTGTTCCACTCACCAGTGATCCTAAGATCGGGTGGAGAGTCCTCTGGGGAGTGTGGGGGTGTCTGCCATTTCCACGCCCCTCAAGTTCCTTTAATCAGGTAGTCAAGTACCATTAATTTCCTTCTTGATAATATACCATGGACAATATCCAGCATTGTTTCCAGAAGTCAGCATTATGTGAAAATTTACTAAAATACAAGAATCCACTTCAGATTAAGTGTTGGAGGAACCACGCTGCTTATATACAATAGGACTTGTTTATGGCCTAGGGTGCTCTACATTAGAAAAGAACTCACATTACATTGGGATGGGGAGCCTTATGTGTTAGATGGCAGTATGAGAAGAACCATACATCAGAAATGATACTATTCTACTACATTCTTGAGTAAAGTGAACAGTACCCTAGTCCCCTCTTACTCAAAACCCACCTCTCCAAGGCAGTATTGTTGAAGTACTGTGGAACAATACTGATCTTACTCTAGGAACCATTTTGGCATTGTTAATCACAGGATAACACACATTAACAATGCCTAGTCGAGCTCTAGAAGTCTTAGAAATTATCATGGGCTTAAATGTCTTCCTTATTTCATTCCATTGTTGCTTTTACTTACAAGTCCTCATTCTAGCAGGTGTTCACATCATTTTGTGTTCTTTGAACACACTACAGTTGCTATTTTGAGTTATCTTTATAGCTTCTAAATAGCTTTATTTAGAGAACATTATTATATGAGTAATAACTTTTAGGGGAAACATGTTGGACTTTTGTATAACTTTGGAGAAAGGAGCTCATCTTGAGTTAGGTGGTTGGTTGTACCATTTTGTATGGATACCTTTCCCACTTTTGTTCAGTAATCATTAAGATCACCACTTGTTGCTACTACAACTTTGCATGTTTTAGATGAGCTGCACAATACTTGATTTCAGTCTTGGGGCCATTCAGCAGTGATGTGCTATTGTCATATCAGAAGGGATTTTAGCTTAGGTACAGTCAAGTTTAACTTCTGGCCACATAATGAAACCCTCTCTACAGCTAATAATTCCTCATTGTAATGTGGGAAGCCATTATGGACTCCCTGGCCAGCCAGACGGAAATCTATTCCAGGCAGTAAACAAGCCCATATTTGGTGGAGGGCACGCCCCTAATCCCTGATTGGCTGAGCAAATCTGCCTGGTGAGGTGATGTGACCTGTGGTGATTGGTGGGGGCATGGTTGTGGCTCGTGTGGAAAAAAACACTTGTAACCAGAGAGGCAGGGGATTTTGAAGAGAGAAGCTGCCTGAGTAAACTGCTTTAAGAAGAACAGGTGGTTACGTTTTCCTTGCTGGTCAAGTTGGACGCAACAAGTGGTGCCAAAGAAACCCTGGACCTGATTCTCCCACCGAAGAGGTTCAGAACTTTCTGCAGTCAGGGTCTGTCGACAGGATGAGTACAGTAAGTAACTCACCATCCCAGGGTTGGGATTAGGCTCTCAGTAAAGAGACAATTAGGCTCTCGGTAAAGAGACAATAAGGCTCTCAGTAAGAGACAATTAGGCTCTCAGTAAAGAGACAATTAGGCTCTCAGTAAAGAGACAATGAGGCTCTCAGTAAGAGACAATTAGGCTCTCAGTAAAGAGACAATTAGGCTCTCAGTAAAGAGACAATAAGGCTCTCGGTAAGAGACAATAAGGCTCTCCTGCTCTGGAGACGAGAAAGTGAAGGTAAGAGGGTAGTGAAAGTAAGAGGGTAATAGGGACAGTCTATGGATTACTTTCTTTTTCTAGCCATTTGGGTAATTTTTATTACTGCCCTTTGGTTTAAGGACTGGCCAAAAGGATGGCTGATTCAGGAGTCAGAACAAATATTACAAGGCCTGGGCTATGCAAAGAGCCCAGACATAAGTGCCAGGATGCTCCCTTGGAAAGATAAGGAAGGGCATGATGGAATGTTACAACCATATGTGCTTGAGCTGCCCATTACCTTATGGGGTAGGGATTTGTTAAAAATAGTGTCCTATTTAAGAGCAAGGATTGCCCCTATGGCCATTTGGCCTCAAAAGATACAGTTGAAGGTTGATTCCTTGCAAACTTTAAATGATTTTCAGAAATTGTTAGGCGATATCAATTGGATACGGCCCTATTTGAAGATCCCAAATGTTAAATTAAAACCTCTGTTTCAAATTTTAGAAAGAGACTCAGAGTTAAGTTCCAAAAGGGAATTAACATCTGAGGATAGAAAGGCCCTTACCCTAGTGGAAGAAGAATTGATTAAAGCCCAGGTTCAGTGTTGTAGAGAAGGGTTACCCATCATTTTGATAATATTTTGGTCCAAAATATCCGCTGGGAGGACATTAGATCATTACCCTACAACAGTGGCTTCTTTAGCCTTGGGAATTCAGCATTGTTTACAATTTTTTGGTATAAAACCCAGCTCTATTGTAATCCCTTATGATGGGTATTAGCAAAAGGTCCTAACAGCAAATATTGATGAGTGGGCTATTTTAGCCTGTATTAATGAGGGCCCATTTGATAATCATTATCCCAAACATCCTTTAATGACCTTTTTAAAGGAACATCCAGTCATTTCCCCTCAAGTAGTGAGGAAAACACCCATTAAGGATGCAGTTAACGTGTTTACTGATGGATCAAAAACCAGATGTGGAGTATATATGGTAGAGGGGAAAGATCCTGTGGTCAGGCAGTATTATCCCTGTACTCCACAGATGATGGAATTACAAAATAGTTATTGAGGTCATTAAGGATTGTGATTTTCCTTTTAAGATTCACAATATGTAGTTAATTTAGTTTTATCCCTAGAAATGGCTGGCCAAATAAAAGCTCATAGTACCATCCAAGCCTTGGCCTTACAATTACAGAAGTTGCTGTGGGAAAGACACCAACCATTATATATTGGACATGTCCATGCCCATAGTGGTCTTCCAGGACCCTTAAGTAGGGGAAATGATATTGTGGATAATTGTACTCGTATGGAGTTCATATTTTTAGCATCCCCTATGGAGTTAGCCTCACAATTTCATTCTAAATTTCATGTTAATGCTAAAACTCTGCAGAGAAAATTTGGAATCTCTAGAGCACAAGCTCGGGATGTAGTCACTACCTGTGGACGTTGCCTTGAGTTTCAACATCTACCTTCTTATGGAGTGAATTCTAGAGGATTGCTCCTTCTACAGGTGTGGCAGATGGATGTGACACATTTTTCAGAATTTGGCAAATTGAAATACGTTCATGTATCACATGTTCAGGAATAGTTTATGCATCTCACATGCAGGGGAAAAGGCCTCCCATGTTATACAGCATTGTTTGGAGGCCTGGGCAGCTTGGGGTAAGCCCCAACAACTTAAAACAGATAATGGCCCTGCATATACTGCCAAAACCCTGGTGTCTTTTTGTCAACAGATGGAAGTACAAGAAAAACACGGCCTGCCATATAATCCTCAAGGCCAAAGAATCATTGAACGAGCACATAGAACTTTAAAAGAATTATTAATAAAACAAAAAGGGGGAATAGGCTATGGACATACCCCAAAGATAAGACTCTCTTTAGCTCTTTTTACCTTAATTTTTTTGCAATTGGATAAGGAAAGTCGCTCTGCTGCTGAACGACATGCTAATACCAGCCCCAGTAAACTGGGGTATGCTAAATGGAAGGATGTGCTTACAGGATCATGGAATGGTCTGGATACCGTGTTGGCCTGGGCGAGAGGGTCTGTTTGCATGTTTCCACAGAATCGCGCAGAGCCAGTGTGGGTTCCAGAGCGGCTAGTGTGACGCTGTCAAAATGAAGAAGCTGATCTTGCTGGTGATGAGCATGTGTCTGCCCCTGATGGGTGTGGAACCCAGATGGGGGATACTGTCGGTGTTTAAATTGGACTGCAAATTTTGATGGCAAGATGAATGAGCTTCACTCAGCGATTGTCACTGTGAATTCTACCCAAGTGGATCCTGGCTTGGCATCGGGAAAGAATGGACTGGGATAGGTGCCCTTGCTGTGGCCCTTGTTTTGGCATGCATGTTGTGTGTATGGTGTATGTGTCGGTTGCGGAATGCCCAGGTCCACACTGCTGCCATGGTGGTGCAAGCTTTTGCCGCAGTGGAAGCAGGGCAGTCACCTCAGGTTTGGCTTGCTGCCATGAAGAATGAACAATGAAGCCATCGCTCCGCAGGGTTGTAAGGCTAAGCACTGCACAGAGGTTAGTCTGGAAGCTGTTTGACAATCTCTGGGAGGTATGTCTGATTGCATGAGGGTCGAGTGTCCTACTGTCCTTCCCCCAGGAAAAACGGGATGGGAGCAGGTCAGAGTTGCTCTGGGTAAAAATCTGTGAGCCTAAGAGTCAATCCTGTATATGGCCCCTATTTCTGAACACTGGGG
Organism: Mus caroli; assembly: GCF_978045245.1. NCBI lineage: Eukaryota > Metazoa > Chordata > Mammalia > Rodentia > Muridae > Mus > Mus caroli. The sequence continues at coordinate 16,181,549 of NW_028227272.1, forward strand.
ATCAGACCTCTATCTTCATCCATGGAGCTTGCTTCAAAAGAATATAAAAGGGGGAATTGTGGGAAGCCATTCTGGACTCCCTGGACAGCCAGACGAAAATCTATTCCAGGCAGTAAACAAGCCCATATTTGGTGGAGGGCCCGCCCTTAATCCCTGATTGGCTGAGCAAGCCTGCCTGGTGAGGTGATGTGACCTGTGATGATTGGTGGGGGCATGGTTGTGGCTGGAGTGGAAAAAACACTTGTAACCAGAGAGGCAGGGGATTTTGAAGAGAGAAGCTGCCTGAGTAAACTGCTTTAAGAAGAACAGGTGGTTGCGTTTTCCTTGCTGGTCAAGTTGGATGCAACATTGTAATTCATCATGATTCAAGGTTCAATCAACAGAGATCAGTATGTAGAGGTTGCCAGTAAGACACACAGGCATTCAGCAAAATTTTCAGTAGAATTCCACTGAATTAGAGTAAAGGAAAACTAATTTGTAGTGAACCATGGAATCATGCACAGTGCTATCTGTGAATTACACAAATTGTTCAGTTGCAGATACTCATGCTGTTGCAGGTTGAGGTGGTAGTATATGAAAGATCCAAAATATGTAACAGAATATAGATCCTTAGAAGTGGGAGGTCACATGATCTTGGGGTACTACTTGTCAGAAGCAAAAACAGTTCTGAGCATAGATCCTCAGGTGACAAATGAAGGGAACTATGGATCACAGGGTATGAAGCAGTGGTGCTTATGAGGAATAAAAATTATTTGCACACAGATCATAGGTGGTGGTGACTTTGGGTTCTATTTTTGTAATTTTCAAGACAAAGTCTCACCTTATATTCCAAGCTGAACTGGGACTCACTATGTAGAACTGGCTTATATTTGTATATACGCAAAGTAATGCTACTGTTTTGGCCTAAGTGATAAGATTATAGTCATGACCTGCATAAACTTTTAAGTTTATTTGTAAAGATAATCAGAGAAATTAGTAATGTATAATCAACCTTTAAATTATATGTTGATCCATTAAAACAAAGCATTGAAGAATTTTAAAGGATTTTTAGATGATTGAGCAATGTCAGTCATTTGTACTTTACAGTATTTCATCACATTTGCACAAGTTGAAGTTTTCAACTACTGAAAAGGGTTTTGCTGATGTGGCTCTGTATGATGCCTTGTTAGCCTTGAAGAAAGAACACTAAAGTGTCACCCATACTTGATAGCACCATGATATAACCATGATTATATTTTTTGAAAAAAAAATCAGAACAAAATTTGGTTGATCTAAACTAATCTAAATCGAGAGGTATCCTCATTCTGTCTGAACCTAACTACTCTTCAAGATTTAAATGAAGACCATGGCATAACATGAGGACAAGATCAATACCCTGCTAACTTTGAAGATATAAATACCCAAGAGCCATTTAACTGCATAGAAATTTAATTATTTCAAGAACTATGTAAGTATAGACAACTCTGGGCTTCACATGAGCTGCATCCTTAGCAAATGTCTAGATTTAGCTTCCTCAGATTCTGTTGGACATAGCCAGACCCCAACAGACAGCTTTAGGTAAAACAATTGTATTTACATTGGTTTGTAGCAGTTTTTTTTCTCCTAGAAACATTAGAATCTTGCTACATAAATTTGCTTTCATAATATGATAATATTATGTCATAACATTTAAGAAAAACAGATTTTAGAAAACATAGATTTCTCTATTAAAATATTTCACATTATGAATTACACATTTAATCAAAATGATTAATATGTAACTGCTGTTCATAACAAGACAGAGAAAATGCATTATAAATCTTATACTCAAATGATTCTTATTAACTTTTCACTCTCATGTGTAGGATATCATTTTCTGCACGATAACAAAATAAATGAAAATTCCTCATTCTTCAGTATTGTGCAGAATAATACACATGGCATGTCTATGCTTCAATCTGGTATATTTCTTTTGTCAGCTGAGTACTATTTTCATTTATTTTTATTATTAGACTTGAATACTAATCTAAGAATTTGTAGTTTCATTTAGCCAAAGTGTAAGTCCAAACCAGATTGGACTCAATGGAAGAAACTCTTAAAGAATGTGTATGAGTAATCACTGTGAAAGGAAAAATTTTATTACTGATAATAATACATTGAACTGGTGACAGAAAAAATGGAATATTTGAACAAATAAGAATGCCAACTTTTATTTTTCTGGGGAGAAGCTAGAGAAAGCACCCAAGGAGCTGAAGAGGTCTACAATCCTATAGGTGGAACAACAATATGAGCTATCCAGTACTGCTAGAGCTTGTGTCTCTAGCTGCATATGTAGAAGAAGATGGCTTAGTTGGACATCACTGAGAAGAGAGGCCCCTTGGTGTTGCAAACTTTATATGTCCCAGTACAGGGGAATGCCAGGGCCAAGAAGTGGGAGTGGGTGGGTAGGGTATCAGGGCGGAGGGAGAGTATAGAGAACTTTCACATTTGAAATGTATATAAAGAAAATATCTAATAAAAAAAAGTTTAAAAAAAGAATGCCATTTTTTTTTCAGTTTTCATTTTATTGGTTGGTATAAATCTACAATAATGAAAGAATATTACATTTTATAATGTTTCATATATATATATATGTATATATATATATATATATATATATATATATATACTTTACACATAAAGGATGCTTTTTAAAATATAGCTTGCTATATAGCCTAGAAAAATCATGACCATATTATGTTCATCAAGCTGGACTTTATATCATAGCACTCCTTCTGCCTCAGTAATTATACCCAATTACTTAAAGCATGGCTTAAAAAGAGCATACAAATCAACTAACTCATCCTGCTGCCTTATCCATCCTTAATACCTTCATTAATGCTCTAGCTACTTCTTTGTTGCGGAGGCTGTAAATTAGGGGGTTCAACAGTGGAGTAAGAATGGTGTAGAAAGCTGACACTATTTTGTCTTGATTGGGAGAACGACTAGAAGAGGGCTGCATGTATATGAACATGGCTGCCCCATAGTATATTACTACCACCATGACATGAGATGAACAGGTGGCAAAAGCTTTGTGGCGACTCTCAGCTGAAGCCATTTTAATGACAGCAAGAATCACACAGATATAGGATGCAATAACAATGATTACAGGGAAGATAAGCATAATTACACAGCAGAAAAATATAATCTTTTCAAATATCAAGGTATCACTACATGAAATCGTCAGCAGGGCAGGGATATCACAGAAAAAGTGAGGTATTTCTCTGGTACCACAATATGAAAAAGATAGTACAGTTGCAACATCTATTATACCATCAAGGGAGCCAAGAATCCAAGAGAAGGCAGCCATTAGACTACAGATTTTGTGACTCATGAGAATAGGGTACCTTAATGGGTACAAATAGCTACATAACGGTCATAGGCCATTGCAGCCAATAAAAAACACTCAGCTCCAAGTAGAGATACATAGAAAAATATTTGGACTCCACAACCAGCCATGGAGATGGACTTGTTGCCAGAAAGGAAGTTGAAGGCCATTTGGGGTACGGTGGTAGAGATGAGCATGAGATCCATGAGAGAAAGTTGGCTGAGAAGGATGTACATGGGGGTGTGGAGTTGGGCATCCAGGTAGATGAGAATCACCATGACAGAATTTCCTATGAGGGCCATGAAGAAGATAGCCAGGATGAGAGAAAAGAAAAAAGTATGAAGAGAGCTGTGATCAAAAAATCCTAGTAGGATGAAATCAGAGTTCCTGGTCCAGTTGTTCCATTGCATCATCAGTATGTTCACTGAGGAGACAAAATACATAATAAAGGTTGTATTGTGTTATACACATGTCTAATGTTTCCTTCTAAACTAGATAGACAGTGTTATGCAAATATAAGTAAAATCTATATTTGTGCATCAGCTATTTTATTTGGAATAGGAAAGGTTAAAACTTATTTTTAAGACTCTATCTTTTTGTCTCTCTTTTTGCTTCTGTCTTCCTCTCCCTCTCCCCCTTCTCCCCTTCTCCCCTTCTCCCCTTCTCCCCTTCTCCCCTTCTCCCCTTCTCCCCTTCTCCCCTTCTCCCCTTCTCCCCTTCTCCCCTTCTCTCTCTCTCTCTCTCTCTCTCTCTCTCTCTCTCTCTCTCTCTCTCTCTCTCTCTCTCTCTCTCTTGCACATGCACGGGCAAGCACTTCCCCCCCACACACACAACTTTTTATTCTGAAGCCATGTTTGCCTTTAAACTCACTGTCCTCTTGCCTTAACCTCTAAAGTGTTAGAATTACAGATTTGCATGCACCACCATGATTGGTTTGATATGACTTTTAAATTTATACTATTTAGCAAACAGAAATAGAAGATTCCATAAAAACATATATCAAAAATGTTGTAATCTACTCTGAGGAAGAAGTCAGTACCCATGTGTAGTGTCAATCATCCTTTTCATAATACCTAACATTATGAAAAAAAATTGAGAACATGGAACTTCATGCTCTTTCTAGTACATTTTCCATGGAGGTTAGTTACAATGTCAGATTATGACAAAAAAATCTATGTGGAAAAAGGATGAAATTTACTGTTTAAATTACTAAATTCAATTAATTTACTAATTTACTAAGATAAATCTTGATTATTTAATACATATAAGCATTTCAACTTTAGAAGTATATTAATCAAAATGTGTTTTAAGAATATAAATAGTCATCATGGAAGTAAACATTAAACAATATTTTTATCATTTAATAATTTTAACAGAAGGTATTTTTACATGAGGAGTCTAATATTAACAGTTTCACTGAATAGCATAGCTAGATGAATCATAACTGCATACTTCAAACTTTTATAACACATTACTTTACCTGTGTGAACAATGATAACTATTCATCTTAAACATAATTTCACTCATTAACTTTGAGTAATTATAACATCTATATTATGTGGTTCCATAAGACTAAATAAAATTACATTTCAAATATTTCAACACTACGTTCATTTTAAATGAAACATGGTCAGGAGAGTATATTGACTATCTTTACTTTACCTCTAGAGGTATACAATTTATATTAAAAAGTCTGGGCTCGCCAGGTGGTGGTGGCGCATGCCTTTAATCTCAGCACTTGGGAGGCAGAGGCAGGCAGATTTCTGAGTTCGAGGCCAGCCTGGTCTTCAAAGGACAGCCAGGGCTATACAGAGAAACCCTGTCTCAAAAAACCAAAAAAAAAAAAAAAAAGTCTGGGCTCAACAGACTTACTAGTCAATTTTTAGATTTCAGATTTTCATATTAGGAATATCTAACCTCTATTTTGTCAGTTGTATACTATGTTAAGATGTCTTAACTAGGCCAGAGCTGTATAATTTTTTAAGTTTAGTAAGTTTCATTATTGTACAAGAGAATGGGAAAATTGGAAGTAGTACAATGAGATCTATATGGAAAGAACAAATGTCTTTAATTTTTTGAAAAAAATTTAAGAGCATGACTTTGCATATCTTCATGTCCTGCTTTGTGGTTGAGGTTAAAAATAGCATGTCAAATATTCTAGCCTAAATCTATAGTAGCAAAAGGATGAAAAGCAAAATTATTTTGAATTTTGCTTTTATCTGATTTGTTTCTTTCCCTAGTATTTCTTCTGTAGAACCAAAGCATTGGTTTTGTCTATTTCTTTCCTAATTCAGTGTGAGCAAATTTTTGTCTACAATTTAACCTTTTTCCCTTATCAACTATCTGTGCATTATTTAGCAGATTTATGAGTTTATCACTATTTCTATTGTTATTATGTCCTGAATTGATAACCAACTCAAAACAATATATATTTTTATATTTATAAACTTGTCAATAACCATCATCATTGCTGTGTAGAAAAATATCTGTAATACAGTATACCTAGTTCTTGTTTTCAAAGCTATGCTTTATATGTCCGTGTCTTTACTTATGATCATCTGAATAATTAGTATCTGAAAAATTCCTGAAAATAATGAAAATCAGATTCCATGGAACTAGAGTTATAGGTAATTGTGACCTGTGATGTAGGTCCTAGAAATTGAACCTGAGTCCACTAGAAGAGCAGGTAAGGGTCTCACCCACTAAGCCATCTCTCCAGCCTGTTTTTTAAAAAACAATATTTCAATTAATTTTTCAGATTTTTGTACAATGTATTTAGAGAACATTCTAACCTCCACCTCCTTCCATAATCATCCTCCCCACACTTACTTCCCTTTTTCAACCCAATTTTGAGATTTCTTTGCTTTTTCTCCGACCAATTCCAGTTGTTTTGCCCAATTAATCTTAGGAAAGGACTTGGTTTGGCATGTAGTAGACCTATCATAATTACATTATTAAAGAAACTGACTCATCATGTAGTGGTGAGATTTTCTTTTTTTATGGTATTTTCTTCATTTACATTTCCAATGCTATCCCAAAAGTCCCCCATGCCCTCCCCCCCATCCTCCCCCCCACTCCCACTTCTTGGCCCTGGCATTCCCCTGTACTTAGGCATATAAAGTTTGCATGACCAATGGGCCTCTCTTTCCACTGATGGCCAACTAGGCCATCTTCTGATACATATGCAGCTAGAGACAAGAGCTCCTGGGGGTACTGGTTAGTTCATATTGTTGTTCCACCTATAGGGTTGCAGATTCCTTTAGCTCCTTGGGTACTTTCTCTAGCTCCTCCATTGGGGGCCCTGTGATCCATCCAATAGCTGACTGTGAGCATCCACTTTTGTGTTTGCTAGGCCCTGGCTTAGCCTCACAAGAGACAGCTATATCAGGGTCCTTTCAGCAAAATCTTGCTAGTGAATGCAATGGTGTCAGCATTTGGAGGCTGATTATGGGATGGATCCCCTGTTGATTCCTCACTTTGTGCTGAAGACTTTAAATGTCTTTACCTAGTTACAAGTCTTGTGCAAAATTTCACAAATACTGAGTTTATATGTGCAATTTCTCTGTTATTTCTAAAAAGAAACAAAACAAAACAACAACAAAAAAACCAGTTTTCTTGATTTTATGCACCACTTCTAAGAAGATGCTTCTCTAATGAGGTTTGAGGTATCATCTGATATATGACTAATGCAAGAAGTCATTGGAGTCATTTTAATATCATGTCAATTTAGGAACATGAAAATGTCGAATTCCCTAATGGAGTCTATACCCTACCTAGCCAAATAGTTTTTTTAAATCCTAAAATTAAATGAGAATGAGAACATGCCATACAAAATATATGGAAAACATCAATGAGACTCCAAAGAGAAAAAATTAAGAGACTAAGTAACTACATAATAACAAACAAACAAACAAAAAACCTGCTCACGCCTAGAGGCATTGCTGGTGTGGCTACTGTGTCACATGTGTATCAGTTGGTGGCAGAGGGGAGAGAGGTTATGTCTACATTCAGTGTTCAGACCAATGAACATCTGAACAATGAGTATCCTAAGAAACTCTAAGGGGAACAAAAGAAAGAGTACTTGAGATGACTACCAGCTGGGTGCCAGGGTGCCCTACTGGGCTTCCAGGAAAAAAACAAACAAACCAGATATTAGAAGAACCCCATTTTGAACTAGCTAAGAGTGATCCCACAGCAGAGAAGCCCTGTAAGTTATCTCTCTGGAGGGCCAACCCAAGAAGACCACTAAATCAGTGTCATGGCAGTACAGCCAGGGGAGCAAGCCTTGTATGACCACCTGTCTGGCACCCCTTCCCAGAAAAATTGCCTGAGCCAGGAATAGCACTCCTAAGATCATTCCTGAGATGATCTCTGATACTCAGAGAATCTGGGCATCACTAGAAGAACAAGTAAGTGGTGGAGACATAAAAGAAAATGAGAAACAGAAAGATAATAATGACGAGAGCAGCAGGCAAGAAAAAAGCATAAGTGTGAATAAGTGTGGTCCCTGCCCCTTGCCTACTATATCACTCAGGACAGTGGGCCCTGCACCTCTCCTGGACAACAAGATAGAGCTGTCCCTAAATGTGGGAGTTGTTGCTGAGCAGTACATGAAGAAATGAACACAGTAGAACCAGTGCTGTTTCTTGTCTTCTGGGCATAATGAAAAGAGACTTGAGGGTAATTAGGAACAGACTGGTGTGCGTATCCTGTAATGCCACCTGAGACTATGGTAGAGACCTGGCCTCTGTTGCTACTGCCTCCAGGGAATAAATATGGGTCTATGGTGGCAGTCCCATGGTTAGAGTAGACGTCCCTTGTTTGGGCTGCCATTTGGAGATATGTTGATGTCTAAGGGCTGTGCAGAATTGTCCCCACCTCTCACTCAGTCATCTTGGGCATAAGCTGACCCTGAACCATAATAGCAGTAGAGATGACCTCAACCCTAGCCAACTGTAGTATTTGGTAGAGCAATCTCTGTACACTGCAGGAATTGTGCATAAACCATATGTAGGCATGGGAGAGCTAGCCTGGTCAGTTTTCTGCTGTGTAGTGATGTAGAGGAAAAAGAGTTGTCCCCTCTAGTTTCTTGTCACCTACAGCAGGCAAGATAAAAGCATAAGTGTGGTCCTTGCCCCTTTCATACTATAGCACTCAGGACAGTGGGCCCTGCACCTCCCCTGGACAACAAGATAGAGCTGCCCCTAAATGTGGGAGTTGTTGTTGAGCAGTACATGAAGATATGAGCACAGTAGAACCACCACTGTTTCTTGTCTTCTGGGCTGTAGTGAGGATGAAGGAAAGACACATCCTTTTTTCTCCCTCATCCCTCACTGTCTATGGCATGTGGGAGAACTGGCCCCAGAGTCATGAGAGTGGGAGGACTGGCCATATCCTTCACCAGCTGCAACACTTGGGAAAGGGGCCTGACACCATAACTGGCCATCAGGGTATAGCTGGCCCTGGTTTCAGGGGTTGCTTGTAAGCTAGTCACATGGGCACAAGAGGAAGCAGACTGTCAAGCTAAGATTCCTCTCAAAGCAAGAACCAGGGTATTGAATTGGCTCACCCCAATATCTACCCCACTGATGAACATCTGTAGTGCCAGTCCTACAGATCCAAAGCTGTAGGATGTCCATGACACAGGGCAATAACAGTATGTCTGAGAAAAGTCCCAGTGAGGTGCTTGTATTGACAGTGTAGCAGAAGTCAAAGGCTTTTTCAATGACTCATTTCAGTGACTCATTTTAGTGAACATTTCAAGCAAAGAAGTGTATACAAAAATGTATACTGTGGTACATTCTGTTACACACTACAGCTTTGTTGTTGTTGGTTTTTGTTTTTTGTTTTATTTTTTGTTTGTTTGTTTGCTTGTTTGTTTGTTTGTTTGTTTGTTTGAGACAGGGTTTCTCTGTATAGCCCTGGCTGTCCTGGAACTCACTTTGTAGACCAGGCTGGCCTCGAACTCAGAAATCCGCCTGCCTCTGCCTCCCGAGTGCTGGGATTAAAGGGGTGTGCCACCACGCCCGGCCACACTACAGCTTTAACATGTTTAGGGGAAGATGTAACAATGGAGAGAAGGTGTGAAAGAAGGAGAGATGAGTGGTATTGGAGTGTATGTCAAATTTACCAATAAAAAGTTTTAAAACTGGGGAGATTTTATATTAATAATTAATAATATACCTTAAGGCTTTGCTAAATCAATATACAACATCCAAAAGGAGTTGAGGGGAATATAAAATAAAAGTCATGGATAAAATTAACAAAATAGAATTTAGGAAACAATACAAATAACCAGTGAAACACATTGTTGATCCTTTAACAAGATTGGTAAGCCTTGAGCCAGATTAATCAAAATAAACAGACAAACAGACAGAATGCCCAAATTAATAAAATCAGAAAAGTACACTGGAACATAACATAATTAAGTAAATTTATAAAATCACATATATAAATTAGAAATCTATACACTGTGCACTTCAGAAACAGGTCCAAGAAACACCTGAGCTGGAACTGACCTGAATTCTTTATCCCTAAGGACTAGCTTTGATGATTCCATAAGTGACTATGCATGCTTCAAAGGAGGGAAGCAATCAACATTCCTTCCAATCTATAATGCCTTAAACCACATCAATGACTAGTATGACATAATAACCCAACAGGTGTGGTAGTGGAACTCATACCTTGGCAGAAACCTCAGGTCTCTGCTGGATTTAAGACCTGCCTAAAACGTGGAAAACTATGCCTGGTACTATAAACAAAATTATTTGGTGCTAAGGAATTCATGGTTTTAGAGAACAACATACAGTCACTAATTTACCAAACCAGTATAATTCCTAACTACAATTTGTAAAAGTTTGTCCTTAAATCCCCAGAAAAGTTTAATATTTACCATTCATCATGAAATCTTTTTAAAACAGATGTAGGCTACTCTTTACCTGCCATTGGTAATTCAGAAATATTTGGTATATAGCTAATTTAAAATTGTATTTAGAATATTTTCCAAAGAATACAGGCTTTGTTTCTAAAACCACAGTAAAGACATGGGAGAATATTTTACCCTGACATGAATGAAAATGAAAACCTAATACAATAGCATTTTAGTTCAAAGTCAGTATGATAATCACAAAAAGTCTCAGAATGAGATATTGGGCCCTATTTACTTTGTTGTAAGTGTGCATTTAAAAATGAATATATGAGGGTGGACCAATAATCATATAGCAATATTTACAATTTTAATCCAATTATTTCTTATATCATACTAAGAAAGTAATTTTTAAATGATCATTGCAACATTACCTAAACTGTATTCTAAATAATTATTAATGTATTAAAGTTAGTAAATCCTACAACCATAGAAATGACTCTAAAAGCTGAAGGGGTTTGCAACCCTATAGGAAGAACAACAATATCAACCGACTAGAGCCCCCAGAGCTCCCAGGGACTAAACCACCAATCAAAGAGTACACATGGAGGGCCGATGGCTCCAGCCGCCTATGTAGCAGAGGATGACCTTGTCAGTCATCAATGGGAGGAGAAGCCCTTGGTCAAGTGAAGGTTCTATGCCCCAGTGTAGGGAAATGCCAGGGTAGGAAGGAGGGAGTGGGTGGGTGGGGGAACAACATCATAGAAACAGGAGGGAGAGAGGATGGGATGAGGAGGCAGGAAAGGGAATAACATTTGAAATGTAAGAAAATATCCAATAAAAGGAAAAAAGGAGAGAAATGACTCCACACTATAAGAAAATCAACATACATCAACAACACTTGAAAACTTGCTTTTGTATGCTCAATCATACTAAATAGTATTTAAGCAAAATGAGCTACATCCTTGAAAGATCTCAGAGTACCCAGCATATCAAGTCTTTCAAGTCAACTTAAGTTGTGCTATTAAGTATACTATAAATTTAAAGACCAAGAACACTAAACCAACTTTGGACAAGAAAATTCATGAGTCATTCACTTCTTTAACCTTCATCAATTGTCGTTTGTTCATCTTTTATCTAATTAGGGCATACATTTGATTTATTCTCAATTTCGTACATATACCTGAGAAAACTGTAGGAGCTAATATATTGCCACAATTCATTATATTTTTAAACCTCCAAACAAAATTCCCTTGCAGCAGCTTAAAACCACATTTCCAATTATGATTTAACGGAGGAAATATTATTCTTAAGCATTGTGATGTGCCAGTGTCCATTACTGACTAACAACAGAGGGTTTTCTACCCCAACTTGTTTGTCATTGTTTTATGTACCTCCTATTGACAACAAACTTATACCTGCTCCCATTCTACACACATGAGAGAAATCATCAACTCATTTAGGAAATTGTAAAACCTGCCTAGAAGTCAGCAGTTTGTGAGTAGACCTGATCAAGTCTCTCCATTTTTCCTAACTCTCATTTAGTGATACCTTGATTATTTTGAGTTTAAAGAAATGTCATCACAATTACAGAATTTAGTTGTTAGTAATAAGAACAAATATACAAAACCTATAGTATTGTTAGGAACGTACTTGAACATAGACATTTCTCTGTGTTCTATATTTTTCAAAACGCATGAATAAATTAAGACTTTTAATATACAGTATCATCACTTCCTCATAAACCAGCCCCAACGTGTGATTTATTTTTCTTTGTCCTATTACAGAAAGTTAAAGTCAATATTACTTCATCTTAATTGAGGAAAGTCTCTCTGAACTCTACCCAGGCTCCCAATCACAGTGTGGAAAATGAAAAGAAAACATAGCAGAAGCCAGTAATATAATACTGAAAAATTGAAAAATGAACTGAGTACTACTCTAGAGAGTAGTGTAATGATAGAGCATAGATATAGATTATAGATAGACCATTGAGATAGATCCCCAGCATAGATAATATCCTAATTTAGATATCCTGTACTGAAGGAGAAGGAAGAGTCAAGGAAAAAAAGGAGAAAGAGGAGAAGGAAGAAAATATCAAGGAAGAGTGTTTACTATAAAAAGAATAAAATATTGTTATAGATTTTAGAGTAATCCATTTAAAATATGACACACTATTGCTTTACACATTTAGTAGTAACGTAGCCAGAAGGCTGGGGGAAGACACGCATAATGCCCTGGTGACCGTTTCACTATCTGAGTGACCAGAGACCACACTAGATCAGCCCTCACACCCTTTTATTGAGCTTTTTTTCTCAGATCTGCTATAGAATTTATCTTTATGGAAGATATCCATGTACTTTACAATGAGGTGTGATGGAGTCAAATCTTAAGCTTTGTTGTTCACATGAGGTTGACTTAATTATCATCAGGATTTTTTTCACCAAGTTGTGTTGCTTAAATACGCCTAAAATAAACTACTCTGTGTGAAACTAAGAGTTTGAGCCAACACTGTCTATGAGTCATGTAAAGACTCTGAAATTTTATATACCCATTTCAGGATTTTCTTCAAAATCAAATAGTTTTCTTTTAAAATTCTCTTATCAAAGGATTATTAATCACATTACATTTACTCTCACCATTCTTTAAGTTCTAGTAACTTGGTATAAGCTCATTTTTACCAGGCAATATTTTTATAATTTTATCTTGGATAATGGAACTCTTCTCTCATTCTTACCTTCCGCTTGTTCTCAACAAAAAATTGCTGTTCACAAGGTATCTGAGAAAACATTAACTTCCAGAGCAAGATCCACACAGCATTGTGTGCCAAGTCACCTGTCATATATTTTTACAATTTCTCCAGGGAATTTAGCATCTTACCTTCAATTGTAACACTGCATGGTGCCAGCTACTTTTCTTCCTAGTGATTTACAAAATGTAGGTTTAAACTTGATAAAAATGATTCACAAATTAGGAAAAAGAGAGAGTTACTTCATTTTATTATTGAATGATAAATTCTTATTTTGTTTCCTCGGTCTGTTTATCATTTACATATTGAACCCCATTTTCACTTACTTTCTATATCATATTTTTGAACTCTATATAAAGTTCATAAAAATAGGTAAAAAGCAGCAATTAAACTTCTCATTCTAGTTAGGTAAAATCCTTGAGTGCTTCATCTTATTTACTGTAAATAGAACATTGTTCAAGTTCATCAATCACTTTCTTTTTTCATTTTTTATTAATAATACTAATTATTAATATCCCCATTCCCATTTCCCTTCTGCAAATTCCTATGCCCTCCCATTCCTCTATGAGGATGCTCCACCATCTGCTCACCCACTCCTGCCCCAGTGCAGTAGCATTCCCCTACACTGGGTCATCGAGCCTCCACAGGAATGAGGGATTCAAGTTAAATCTGTTAAGTCAAGTTGACTTACAGGTACTCATGCACTCATAGGCTTTTAATATTTCTATGACTATTTTCTATTCTAGCTAATATCATTCCCTACCATTTTTAATTTTAAGATTTCTCCATTCTTCCTGTATATCCTTTCCAACTCTTCTTTAAACTCATAGCCTTTTTTTTACATCAAATGTTATTGAATTATTTATTCCTATATATAACCTGTTGAGTCCATGAAATGCTAGTTGTATGTCAGTTTACAGAGCTGAAAATTCAGCACCACAAAATGAATCACTGTGGTCTATCCTGGGCAGGACCATGTCTCCTCCTCTCTTAACTCAGTTCTCTACAGTTCTTTCTGTAGGAATGAGGTCTCATGGTCTTTTCCCCATCCAGCTTGGTATGTTTCACTGGTGTCATCCTTGTTCAACTCACATTGTTTCTCTCTCTAGGCTCTGTTTCTTCTTTCTTAAACTCTGTTTGTCTAGAATGCAGTCTGAGTTTTGAATTCTCAAAATTGTCTCACCTGATTTTTTGTAGTTTATCATATTCTTACAATGAAAGCTTTATGAAAATGGCTCAAATAAAAATCAGATGGGAAGATACATAGGCACAATTTGAAAAAATGTTTGACTAATACTCTGTAAGTATGTTTTCTTAGAAATATTTGTTTTTGTTCTGGGATATTTCAATAACTCTCAAAAAATTGTGAAATTCCTCCAATCTATAAGTTGGTGTGTGTGTGTGTGTGTGTGTGTGTGCTCACAGTTTTCATTGGTGTATGGAAGTGTTTGAATTCTATATAGTTCCAGTCATTGATTCTAGGTACTATTTTCTAGGCTATTGGGGTTTTTAATTTAAAAATACCCGTGCCTACCTCTAACTTGGTGAAGTATTTGGCTTTCTTTTTTTTTTTTTATTAGAACAACCTTTAAAGTTTACTTATGCCATTGATACAATAAAATCTGTCTCAGTTCCAAGATTTTCTTAGCATTTGCCAATACTTTTTCTTTTTCTTTTTTCTTTTTTTTTTTAATATTTTTATTACATATTTTCCTCAATTACATTTCCAATACTATCACAAAAGTCCCCCATACCCTCCCCACCCCCAGTTCCCTACCCACCAATTCCCATTTTTTAAGCCCTGGCGTTCTGCTGTACTGGGACATATAAAGTTTATGTGTCCAATGGGCCTCTCTTTCCAGTGATGGCCTACTAGGCCATCTTTTGATACATATGCAGATATAGTCAAGAGCTCCGGGGTACTGGTTAGTTCAGAATGTTGTTCCACCTATAGGGTTGCAGATCCCTTTAGCTCCTTGGGTACATTCTCTAGCTCCTCCATTGGGAGCCCTGTGATGCATCCAATAGCTGACTGTGAACATCCACTTCTGTGTTTGCTAGGCCCCGGCATAGTCTCACAAAAGACAGCTATATCTGAGACCTTTCAGGAAAACCTTGCTAGTGTATGCAATGGTGTCAGCGTTTGGAGGCTGATTATAGGGTGGATCCCTGGATATGGCAGTCTCTACATGGTCCATTCTTTCTTGAGAGCTCCAAAATTTGTCTCTGTAACTCCTTCCATGGGTGTTTTGTTCCCAATTCTAAGGAGGTGCAAAGTGTCCACACTTTGATCTTCATTCTTCTTGAGTTTCATGCGTTTAGACAATTGTAGCTTATATCTTGGGTATCCTAAGTTTTGGGCTAATATCCATTTATCAGTGAGTACATATTGTGTGAGTTCCGTTGTGATTGTGTTACCTCACTCAGGATGATGCCCTCCAGGTCCATCCATTTGGCTAGGAATTTCATAAATTCATTCTTTTTAATACCTGAGTAGTACTCCATTGTGTAAATGTATCACATTTTCTGTATCCATTCCTCTGTTGAGGGGCATCTGGGGTTCTTTCCAGCTTCTAGCTATTATAAATAAGGCTGCTATGAACATAGTGGAGCATGTGTCCTTCTTACCGGTTGGGACATCTTCTGGATATATGCCCAGGAGTGGTATTGCTGGATCCTCCGGTAGTACTATATCCAATTTTCTAAAGAACTGCCAGACTGATTTCCAGTGTGGTTGTACAAGCTTGCAATCCCACCAAAAATGGAGGAGTGTTCCTCTTTCTCCACATCCTCGCCAGCATCTGTTGTCACCTGAAATTTTGATCTTAACCATTCTGACTGGTGTGAGGTGGAATCTCAGGGTTGTTTTGATTTGCATTTCCCTGATGATTAAGGATGTTGAACATTTTTTTCAGGTGCTTCTCACCCATTCGGTATTCCTCAGGTGAGAATTCTTTGTTCAGTTCTGAGCCCCATTTTTTAATGGGGTTATTTGATTTTCTGGAGTCCACCTTCTTGAGTTCTTTATATATATTGGATATTAGTCCCATATATGATTTAGGATAGGTAAAGATCCTTTCCCAATCTGTTGGTGGCCTTTTTGTCTTATTGACAGTGTCTTTTGCCTTGCAGAAGCTTTGCAGTTTCATGAGGACCCATTTGTCAATTCTCGATCTTACTGCACAAGTCATTGCTGTTCTATTCGGGAATTTTTCCCCTGTGCCCATATCTTCAAGGCTTTTCCCCACTTTCTCCTCTATAAATTTCAGTGTCTCTGGTTTTATATGAAGTTCCTTGATCCACTTAGATTTGACCTTAGTACAAGGAGATAGGAATGGATCAATTCACATTATTCTACATGATAACAACCAGTTGTGCCAGCACCATTTGTTGAAAATGCTGTCTTTCTTCCACTGGATGGTTTTAGCTCCCTTTTCGAAGATCAAGTGACCATAGGTGTGTGGGTTCATTTCTGGGTCTTCAATTGTATTCCATTGGTCTACTTGTCTGTCACTAAACCAGTACCATGCAGTTTTTATCATGATTGCTCTGTAGTAAAGCTTTAGGTTAGGCATGGTGATTCCACCAGAGGTTCTTTTATCCTTGAGAAGAGTTTTTGCTATCTTAGGTTTTTTGTTATTCCAGATGAATTTGCAGATTTCTCTTTCTAATTCGTTGAAGAATTGAGTTGGAATTTTGATGGGGATTGCATTGAATCTGTAGATTGCTTTTGGCAAGATAGCCATTTTTACAATGTTAATCCTGCCAATCCATGAGCATGGGAGATCTTTCCATCTTCTGAGATCTCCTTTAATTCCTTTCTTCAGAGACTTGAGGTTTTTATCATACAGAACTTTCACTTCCTTAGTTAGAGTCATGCCACGATATTTTATATTATTTGTGACTATTGAGAATGATGTTGTTTCCCTAATTTCTTTCTCAGCCTGTTTTTTCTTGGTGTAGAGAAAGGCTATTGAATTGTTTGAGTTAATTTTATATCCAGCTACATCACTGAAGCTGTTTATCAGGTTTAGGAGTTCTCTGGTGGAATTTTTAGGGTCACTTATATATACTATCATATCATCTGCAAAGAGTGATATTTTGACTTCTTCTTTTCCAATTTGTATCCCCTTGATCTCCTTTTGTTGTCGAATTGCTCTGGCTAGGACTTCAAGTACAATGTTGAATAGGTATGGAGAGAGTGGACAGCCTTGTCTACTCCCTGATTTTAGTGGGATTGCTTCAAGCTTCTCACCATTTACTTTGATGTTGGCTACTGGTTTGCTGTAGATTGCTTTTATCATGTTTAGGTATGGGCCTTGAATTCCTGATCTTTCCAAGATTTTTATCATGAATGGGTGTTGGATCTTGTTGAATGCTTTTTCTGCATCTAACCAGATGATCATGTGGTTTTTGTCTTTGAGTTTGTTTATATAATGGATTACGTTGATGGATTTCTGAATATTAAACCATACCTGCATCCCTGGAATGAAACCTACTTGGTCAGGATGGATGATTGTTTTAATGTGCTCTTGGATTCGGTTAGCGAGAATTTTATTGAGGATTTTTGCATCAATATTCATAAGGGAAATTGGTCTGAAGTTCTCCATCTTTGTTGGATCTTTCTGTGGTTTAGGTATCAGAGTAACTGTGACTTCATAGAATGAGCTGGGTAGAGTTCCTTCTATCTATTTTGTGGAATAGTTTGTGCAGAACTGGAATTAGGTCTTCTTTGAAGGTCTGGTAGAACTCTGCACTAAAACCATCTGGTCCTGGGCTTTTTTTGGCTGGGAGACTATTAATGACTGCTTCTATTTCTTTAGGGGATATGGGACTGTTTAGATCGTTAATTTGATCCTGATTTAACCTTCGTACTTGATATCTGTCTAGAAATTTGTCCATTTCATCCAGGTTTTCCAGTTTTGTTGAGTATAGCCATTTGTAGAAGGATCTGATTATGTTTTGGAATTATTCAGGATCTGTTGTTATGTCTCCCTTTTAATTTCTGATTTTGTTAATTAGGATGTTGTCCCTGTGCCCTCTAGTGAGTCTAGCTAAGGGTTTATTTATCTTGTTGATTTTCTCAAAGAACCAACTCCGAGTTTGGTTAATTCTTTGAATAGTTCTTCTTGTTTCCACTTGGTTGATTTCACCCCTGAGTTTGATTATTTCCTGCCGTCTAATCCACTTGGGTGAATTTTCTTCCTTTTTTTCTAGGGCTTTTAGATGTGGTTTCAGGCTGCTAGTGTGTGCTCTTTCCAGTTTCTTTTTTGAGGCACTCAGAGCTATGAGTTTCCCTCTTAGAAATGCTTTCTTTGTGTCCCATAGGTTTGGTTATGTTGTGGCTTCATTTTCATTAAACTCTAAAAAGTCTTTAATTTCTTTCTTTATTCCTTCCTTGACCAAGGTTTCATTGAGAAGTGTTTTGTTCAGTTTCCACGTGAATGTTGGCTTTCCATTATTTATGTTGTTATTGAAGATCAGCCTTAGTCCATGGTGGTCTGATAGGATGCATGGGACAATTTCAATATTTTTGTATCTGTTGAGGCCTGTTTTGTGACCAATTGTATGGTCACTTTTGGAGAAGGTCCCGTGAGGTTCTGAGAAGAAGGTATATCATTTTGTTTTAGGATAAAATGTTCTGTAGATATCTTTTAAGTCCATTTGTTTCATAACTTCTGTTAGTTTCACTGTGTTCCTGTTTAGATTCTGTTTCCATGATCTGTCCATTGATGAAAGTGGTGTGTTGAAGTCTCCCACTATTATTGTGTGAGGTGCAATTTGTGCTTTGAGCTCTACTAAAGTGAATGTGGCTGCCCTTGCATTTGGAGCATAGATATTCAGAATTGAGAGTTCCTCTTGGAGGATTTTACCTTTGATGAGTATGAAGTGTCCCTCCTTGTCTTTTTTGATAACTTTGGGTTGAAAGTTGATTTTATTTGATATTAGAATGGCTACTCCAGTTTGTTTCTTCAGACTGTTTGCTTGGAAAATTGTTTTCCAGCCTTTCACTCTGAGGTAGTGTCTGTCTTTTTCCCTGAGATGGGTTTCCTGTAAGCAGCAGAATGTTGGGTCCTGTTTGTGTAGCCTGTGTGTCAGTCTATGTCTTTTAATTGGGGAACTGAGTCCATTGATATTAAGAGATATTAAGGAAAAGTAATTGTTGCTTCCTTTTATTTTCGTTGTTAGAGTTGACATTCTGTTCTTGTGGCAGTCTTCATTTTGGTTTGTTGAGGGATTACTTTCTTGCTTTTTCTAGGGCGTGATTTCCGTCCTTGTATTTTTTTTTTTCTGTTATTGTCCTTTGAAGGGCTGGATTCGTGGAAAGATAATGTGTGAATTTGGTTTTGTCGTGGAATACTTTGGTTTCTCCATCTGTGGTAATTGAGAGTTTGGTCGGGTATAGTAGCCTGGGCTGGCATTTGTGTTCTCTTAGTGTCTGTATAACATCTGTCCAGGCTCTTCTGGCTTTCATAGTCTCTGGTGAAAAGTCTGGTGTAATTCTGATAGGCCTGCCTTTATATGTTACTTGACCTTTCCCCCTTACTGCTTTTAATATTCTATCTTTATTTAGTGCATTTGTTGTTCTGATTATTATGTGTCGGGAGGAATTTTTTTTCTTGTCCAGTCTATTTGGAGTTCTGTGGGCTTCTTCATGGGCATCTCTTTCTTTAGGTTTGGGAAGTTTTCTTCTAAAATTTTGTTGAACATATTTGCTGGCCCTTTAAGTTGAAAATCTTCATTCTCATCAACTCCTATTATCCGTAGGTTTGGTCTTCTCATTGTGTCCTGTATTTCCTGGATGTTTTGAGTTAGGATCCTTTTGCATTTTTTATTTTCTTTGATTAGTGTGCCAATGTTCTCTATGGAATCTTCTGCACCTGAGATTCTCTCTTCCATCTCTTGTATTCTGTTGCTAATGCTCGCATCTATTTTTCCAGATTTCTTTCCTAGGGCTTATATCTCCAGTGTTGCCTCACTTTGGGTTTTCTTTATTGTGTCTACTTCCCCTTTTAGGTCTAGTATAGTTTTGTTCACTTCCATCACCTGTTTGGATGTGTTTTCCTGTTTTTCTTTGAGGACTTCTACCTGTTTGGTTTTGTTTTCCTGTTTTCCTTTAAGGACTTGTAACTCTTTAGCAGTGCTCTCCTGAATTTCTTTAAGTGAGTTATTAAAGTCCTTCTTGATGTCCTCTACCATCATCATGAGATATGCTTTTAAATCCAGGTCTAGCTTTTCGGTTGTGTTGCGGTGCCCAGGACTAGGTGGGGTGGGAGTGCTGAGTTCTGATGATGGTGAGTGGTCTTTATTTCTGTTAGTAGTATTCTTGCATTTGCCTTTCACCATCTGGTAATCTCTGGGGCTGTGCAGAATACACTTGGTGGGGTCCCGGAACCAAGATGTCTGCTGCAGATGCTCAGGCAAAGCGTTCCCAGGCTGGTCGGATCCCTATCCTCTGGCTGGGAAAGTGGCCAGCTGTCTGTGCAGAATACACTTGGTGGGTCAGGGAACCAAGGTGTCTGCTGCTGATGCTCAGGCAAAGAGCTCCCTCGCAACATGAACCCCTTTCCTCTGGCCGGGAAAGTGGCCGGATGTCTGGGGCCTGTGCAGAATACACCCCGTGGGGTCCTGGAACCAGGATGTCTGCTGCTGATGCTCAAGCAAAGTGCTCCAGGGCCGGTCAGATCTCTAACCTCTGGCCGGGAAAGTGGCCAGCTGTCTGGGGCCCGAAAAGGGGGCTGCCTTAGAAGCTCTGTGGCTCCCCCCTATCCCAGACGCTCTTAGCTTCTGTATTCTGTACTCTCACCTGTGCAGAATACACTTGGTGGGGTCCTGGAACCGAGATCAGTATTTGGCTTTCTTGATCATTTGTCTTTTACATGGCATTCAAAAAGATTCTATATATTCTGTTCATGTATATATTTTCAATTTTAATTTTTCTTTGACTGAATTGTCAATTTCTCTACTTTTGCTTTGAGCTCTGACATTCAATGTTCCACATGGTCTATTCTGTAACTGAGAATTTCTACTTTCTTACATTTTAATTTGACCTACTGATTTTTCCTTTCCAGCTTCATTTCAGTTTAGTATTTTTTAGCATTTCAACATTTCTATTGAATTCTATTTCCATATTACAAATTGACTTTCTTATTTGCTTTAGCAGTAACCAATTTAGTACTGTATTCGTAATTTATCCATGTGTGTGTTTGTGTCCTTTAAATTCATTAAACCCTTTAATATGTACAATTATTACTTTGAATTTCATGTTTTGAATTTCATCTAAGCCATTCTTGATAACCAATGCATATGGACTTTTTTGAAATTGGGCTAGGTACTATTTTTTTAATTAGGTATTTTCTTCATTTACATTTCAAATGCTATCCCAAAAGTCCCCCAGACCGTCCCCCTCCCCTACCCACCCACTCCCACTTCTTGGCTCTGGCGTTCCCCCCGTACTGAGGCATATAAAGTTTTAAAGACCAAGGGGCCTCTCTTCCCAAAGATGGCCAACTAGGCCATCTTCTGATACATATGCAGCTAGAGACAAGCTCCAGGGGTACTGGCTAGTTCATATTGTTGTTCCACCTATAGCGTTGCAGACTCCTTCAGCTCCTTGGGTACTTTCTCTAGCTCCTCCATTGGGGGCCCTGTGTTCCATCCTATAGATGACTGTGAGCATCAACTTCTGTGTTTGCCAGACCCCGGCATAGCCTCATAAGAGACAACTATATCAGGGTCCTTTCAGCAAAATCTTGCTTGTGTATGCAAAGGTGTCAGCATTTGGAGGCTAATTATGAGATGGATCCCCGGGTATTGCAGTCTCTAAATGGTCCATCCTTTCGTCTCAGCTCCAAACTTTGTCTCTGTAACTCCTACCATGGGTGTTTTGTTTCCAATTCTAAGAAGGGGCCACAAGAACAGAATGCCAACTATTTTGTATTGTTTCATTTTTTTTTCATATGGTTTTTGTTTCTGCCATGCAATCTGAACATTCAGAGTAAGTTATTCCCTTTGTCTTTTCTTTTCTTTTCTTTTCTTTTCTTTTCTTTTCTTTTCTTTTCTTTTCTTTTCTTTTCTTTTCTTTTCTTGAGCTCACCAATCTTCTGCCTAGAAGTAGGATGTGACAGGCAGCTGTTGGGAGGGAAATGTCTTATTTTGTCCATGCCATTTAGGGCCATGTATAGTGGTTTGGCTCAATGTTTATCCTGAAATAATGGACAGTTTAATGATGGAGGTACACTTTATCTGATTCATGCAGAGATGTATATGGTCTATTGGCTCCAGTACAATCTGGGATAGAAGGAAGGTTTGCAGATTGTCTGAGTAGGAGTAAATATCCAGCTTCATATGAGGCCAGCTGCAACACCAAATGTTAGCTCACCTAGGTTAAGGGTTTAAGACCTAAAGATGGTAGAGAGAGAGAGAGAGTGAATACCTATCCAGGGTGATAGATATGGGTCTAATTTCATTCTCCCATATATAGACATCCAATTTATTCTAAGTAACACCATTGTGCTCATGCAATGTCCTCATAAAGTGTTACCAACATGGAATAAGTGTTCAAATGCAAGTGTCTGTGGAGACATATGTCATTCAGGTCTATATCCATATTTTAACTGGAAAGTATGTCTTCTGGGTTTGGGGTTTTGTAAATTCTGTGTAGTTTTCTTATTAACCGTCTATAATATGTATACCTTGCAAAGATTCTTTCTCATTCTCAGGGCTTTCTTTTCACTTGAGTGATTGTTATCTGCAGGGAACAAATGAAGTCCTGAATGAATGTCAATTATGCATTGATATGAACTTGGCCATATTAAGGACCCTAATACCTCAGACCTGTGGAAATAGCAAACCTTCTCTCTGTCAGGCTCAGAGGAATGAAAAAGCCTTCATATGATTTAAGTATGAAGTTTTACATGCAGTTGGTCTTTAGCTAGAATCAGTGTATGCAGAAAATATCTGCCACAGCTTTCTCCTCCATGGTGACTTCCATTTGAGACTGCCACCCTACTGAGTTTAGGTTATGCACACCTCTTTGTTCATACTGTATATAGTAAGCATGCTGAATTTTCAGATGACTTTGACCCAGGTCCATTAGAGAACACAGCACCCAGTTCCAGCTTTTCTGTATGTATATCTATGGTTTCATTATTCCCAGTTGCCTAAGTCTGTTCATTTCAAGCCTGTGCAGATTGTGGAAGTTTCCCTTGTTGTAAAGAAGGAATTCAGTTTTTGTCAGTTACTGGCATTAACTCTTGGACAAATGGAGTACTACTCAGGAACTCTTTTTTCACACCTATATTTCATTTTCTCCTAGCATTCTCAAAATTTTAGGCTTCACATTAAAGACATTTATCCTTTCAGAGTTGATTTTTGTGCATAGTGATAGACATGTGTCTAATTTCATTCTTCTACATGAGGAGATCCAGTTTATTCTAAGCACAACTTATTAAGATATTGTCTTTTCTTGAGTGCATAGTTTTTTGGCAAATAAAACTGTTATTATGTACACTCATGCCTAGTTTTTTATTATGTACCATTGATCTATGAGTCTATTTCTGAATCAGTGTAATTCTTTTTTATTACTATAGATCTGTAATATATATTGAAGTCTGTTCTGTAATCCCTCCAGCATAGATCTTTTTCTCTCTTTGAATATTTTGGCTATTCAGAGGGTTTTTTTTTGTACCCAAACAAATTTTAGGATGATTTCTTCTATTTCCATGATGGACATCTTAGGGATTTTTATTAATTCTAATGTTATACATTACACATTCTTTCACATCCTTGGTTAGGTTTATTTTTAGATATGTAGAGTTTTTATTTTTCTGTTGATTTTTTTACAGGTTTTCATTATCCTTTTAGCTGCATGCATTCTTATTGGTATATAAAAAGATGATTTTGTATCTTACAAATTTGCTGAAAGTGGTGGGGTTTTTCTAGAAAGTTCCTACTCAGTCTTTAAAAGAATTTGTATGCATAATATCATTTCATCTGCAAATAAGAATGATTTTGTTTCTTTTCCTAGTAGAATCCCATTAATTTCTTTGCCTGTTCTGTTTATTTAATACTTCAGGTACTGTGCTGAAAGAGGAATGGAATACTAGACCAGGCTGGCCTCGAACTCAGAAATCCGCCTGCCTCTGACTCCCAAGTGCTGGGGTTAAAGGCATATGCCACCACTGCCTGGCTTGATTGTATTAATATGAGTTTCATTTCTCTTTCTTCTGATTAATAGCATTCAGTATCTGTTGTTCTTATTTATATTTTCAAGGATTTATTGATTCTTCATATTAATTTCTGTATCTGCTTTATTAATTTCTGTTCTAATTTTATTTTCTCCATCTACTGAACTTGAGTTTAGCTTCCTTATTTCCAAATTATTTAGTTGCATCATTAAATTGCCTGTTTGTACTCTTTCTGCTTATTTTATACAAAGTCTTAGAGATATAAATTTCCCTTTGATAACTACTTTAATATTTTCTAGATGATTTGGTGTGGTTTGATTTTATTAAATTTCAGGATATTTTCTTATTCAGTTCTTGATTTCTTCTCTGATCAATTTCCACTTCAGTAGTGTGTCTTTAATCTCCATTAGTTTATATAAATACTAGAGATTATTTATCTGTTGCTTTTGAGTTTATTGCAATGTGGTCACATAGAATACACAGAGTTATTTCAAATTTTATGTGTTTGCTAAAACTTGTGTTATGTCTTGTATGTGTTCTACTTTAGAGAATCTTCTTTAATCTACTGAGTAAAATGTACATTCCTTTTATTGAAATGTCCTTTAAGATACCTGTTATGCCATTTTAATCCACTATTTCTCTTGTTTGTTGTTATTATGATTGCTGTTGTTGTTGTCCAGGTGACCTACTCATTGGGAAAAATGGTATACTAAAATCACTAACCAATACAGAATTAGTGATAATCTGTCTTTAAGTCCAGAAGTGTGCTTTTAATGAAACTGTGGTCCAGTAGTGGGTCAATACATGTTTAGGAGTATATTGTTCCCTTGATATTTTCCCTCCATATTAATAGAGGTTTGAACTCCATTTTAGATACTAGATTAGCAATTCCTGCTCTTTTTCTCATTCCATTTACTTGAAATACCTTTTCCCATTCTTTCATTCCAAGGATGTGCTTTAGTTTGCTTTGCTTTTTTTTCTTCCTTTCTTTCTTTCATTTTTGAAGGTAAGAGTTTCTCATAGAAAATGGAAAGATGAAGTTAGATTCTTAATCTGTCAATTCATATTTGTCTTTGTATTAGCAATTTGAGACTAATAATAAACTCATTGGGGTTGTGGAGATATCTCATAGTTTCAGAGCTCTTCCAGCAGAACCAGATTTAATTCCCAGTACACACATGCCAAATGACAATCATCAATAATTTCAGATCCAAGAAGACCAGCCACCCTCCACTGGACATTACAGGCACTATACATATGTGGCAAAATACCCATGAATATAAAATAAAAATTGTAAGTAAAACTCAAATAACAAAGTTTTTATTTTAAGATGAAATCTGTGTGAGTGTGTGTCCATTTTCTATTTATGTCCTCAATCTCATTTTGTGTTTTAGTAATTATAGCTTCTTTTATTTTTCTTTTTGTAGACTTTTGCCTTTAAGGAAGAAATTAATAAACCACTTAAAGAAATACAGAAAGATACATTCAAACAGGTAGAGGCCTTTAAAGAGAAATAGAATAAATAAAAAGTACAGGAAAATGTAATCAAACAAATGAAGGATGTGAATAAAAGTGTCCAGGAACTGAAAATGGAGATAAAAACAATAAAGAGAATCACAAACCTAGGAAGGAGAATAGGAACCATAGACACAAGCATCACCAACAAAATATAACAAATGGAAGAAAGAATATCAGACATAATATAGATGATGGAAGAAATCAATACATCAGTCAAAGAATATGTAAAATATAGTACATTTTAAATAACTATTAGTTGATATGGGAGGGCCCTCTTACTATGGGTCGTGAAAACTCTGGCCTGTTTTTCCTATGCTATAAGAAAGCATGTTGACTATGCCAGTAAGCTGCAAAGTTCTATGCCTTCTGAGACAAGTTCCTGCATTGAACTCTTGCCTTGACTTCACTCAGCCATGGACTTATAAGATGAAATACGTTCCTTTCTATGTTGCTTTTGGTCATGCTTTTTATCAGAACAAGATAAACCTTAGCTAACATACACCACATACTCATACACACACACACACACATACACAGACATGATCACATGCACAAACACACACAGGGAGAGAGAGAGAGAGAGAGAGAGAGAGAGAGAGAGAGAGAGAGAGAGAGAGAGAGAGAGAGAGAGAGAGAGACTGCTCAGTCCGTGTTACTTACCTCTATGATTTCAGTGTTAATGACGTACTACTAGAAAAGTAGTTGCAGCAGCACAGGAAGCTCTTCCCTACAGATGACTGTTTCTGAGCACAGAACACAGGCAACTTTTTTTTTTCTTATTTGGACTTTGTCCTTGATAAGATCTGGAAGTCCTTTTATATGCCTTTTAAAATAAAGACAAGCTTTCATATGCATTTTGCTCATAAATTCAGAACACCTAGTTATTAGGCACCAGCTGAGTATGTAACCACAATTTTAATTCATTAAATAGACCCTTGGATATCCAAAGATTTTTGTATACTCAAAGCTAAACACAATATATAGTAAACTGAAAGTAATATGCTCAAAATAAAACATAAACAGCCCTACAACTTCAAACAAAGACATAAATAGGTAACTCAGATACTTTCTCCCATTCTTCAAAATAACCCTCACTTTTTTTCTTGTTTGTCCTCTATGTGGAGCAGCCCTTATACCACAAAACAAAGGATGGAAATATCCCTGTATGGAGTTTTCAAAAAAAAACCTCATCATGAGAAACTATAACGTAAATTACAGTAGCTAACACAGAGGCTTGTGCAAGAAATATCTAGAATGACAGGGGTGAAATGAATAATCCTCAAGAGGAAAAATTCCACCTTCTCAGTCAGGTCCACGTGAAGCACAGCCAGCTGAGACATGAGCCTAGCATAACTGTCCTCTGAGAGGCTCCACCCAGAAGCTGACCAAAACAGGTTTAGAGACCCACAACCAAACATTAGACTGAGCTACTTTTGGAATAGCCTTGGAAATGTAAATGAAGAAAATACCTAATAAATTAAAAAAATATATAAAAAAATTTAAAAAAGAAGTGAACTGTAAAAAAAAAAAAAAAAAAAAAAGTCTTGTGAAAGAATTGGGGGAAGGACTGAGGAACCAGGGAAGAATAGGGGCTCTAAATGACCAGTAGATTAAACTAACCTGGACACTTTGGAATTCCCGAAGACTGAACAACTTACAAAATGTATACAAGAACTGGAGCTAGCTGCCCCCTACACATATGTAGCAGATTTGCCACATGGTTTTCATGTGGATCTCCCAACAACTGGAAAAGGGGCTTACCCTGATTCTTGATGCCTGTGGATCCTGCTTTCTTAACTGCAGCGTCTTGACAGGCCTCAGTGGGAGAAGTAACTAGTCCTGAAATGTCTTCAGGTGCCAGCCTGGGTTGGTTGCCAAGAAGGGACCTCCCCCTTCTCAGAGGTGAAGAGGACAGGAGACAGGGGATGGGGCAGTGTGATGATGGCTATGAGGGGTGTATGATCAGGATTAAAGTGAATAAATTATTTAATAAGAAAATTTTCAGAAAAACCCAAAAGTGTTATTTAGTCACTTCCTTTGTGAAACAGCTCAGTGTTATGGTAGAGTCCCCAGTGCAGTGACTAAAAAATACTACCAGGGAAAAGATAGTAAAATTAGAACTAGGGAGGTCTAGAATTGAAATAGGTAGAAGTATATATAGAAAGAATATATGAAAATTGTTTACTTCTTTTACACATGTTCCATGGCAGTAAAACTAAATGATCAAGAAAACAAAGTGACTCTTCTTTTCTATGTCTGTCATTGGGTATTTGGCTTTGCCTATTTTGATATGATGATATCCATAGGAATAACAAGCTATTCTGAAAAAAATATATAGGATAGGGATGGGCCCAACAATATACATTCTTTCTCTAAAATGCAACAATAATGACACAGCTATGAAAACTCAAAGCACACAATGCCATAATTCAGTGGTGTATGGTCATACCAGGAAGTCAAATAGTATGATGAATTGACTGTGCTATACATTTTCAGCTCTGCAAGAGGTGGTAATTCATTCTAAAAGGGAAAGGCATGCATTCTGAGTTTATATTGGTATTACTTTGTTCATGAATAATTGGATACATTAGTGTGTCAAGCTAGGAGACCCAATCTATGTGGTTTGAAATTGATGCAGAATTACAAGATTTGAGAGATATGGTAAAAGTTGACTCACCAAGAACCCAGGATATAAAATTTATTGGAAGATGCTGATAACAGCAAAATAAAAGCAATAGCTTAAAGGCAATAGTCTGTGAATAAAGCCATTATCTAGAATACAAAACATCTTACAAATTCAGATCTTATTATTGTGTAGTGTATTGAAAAGGAATAACAAATAGGTATAAACTGCCACGGTCTCATTATTTTCATCTTTCCAATTATGTCTTAAGGAGTCAGATATTTATGCTTATATCAGCCAGTTTTCAGTTATTAACAAGATCTAGGGTATACAAAATTATTATACTCTTCACTACTCCTATGAATTCAACTTCTATGGATCCACAGTATTTCAAATTCTCAAATTTCATCTGTAAGTGAACTATTTTAACAACAGTTCAGAGTATCCACATGCAATAGACATCAGAAACAACCACCGTTAATAATAGCATTCCTAGTTAAATACTTTATATTATAATTCTCGGAATCAAAACATGGAGAAAAAACTGAACAATCAGGCCTTCATTAAGAAAGAAGAACCATGCTAAGGCAAAAAGAGAAAAAGAGAAAAAGAGAGGGAGAGGGAGAGAAAGGGAGAGAGAGGGAGAGAGAGGGAGAGGGGAGAGAGGGAGAGAGGGAGAGAGGGAGAGGGGAGAGAGGGAGAGAGGGAGAGAGGGAGAGAGGGAGAGAGGGAGAGAGGGAGAGAGGGAGAGAGGGAGAGAGGGAGAGAGGGAGAGAGGGAGAGAGGGAGAGAGGGGGAGAGGGGGAGAGGGAGAGAGGGAGAGAGAGGGAGAGGGAGAGAGGGAGAGAAGCAAGGGGATGCTCTGTCTAAACCCCACTAGAGATTATTCAGGATTTGATTTTAGGTGACTAGCCCATGTTAAAGGGCCTTCCTGTCAGGAGAAATTGAGAATTGTTGTTCATGGATTTCTGTGGTATGTATGTTCTCAATTCATTATAAGTAACTACCAAATGGGACAATTTTTTTGCTCAATACTATAAGAGAGGTCAAAAGGGGGAAACAGAAAAGTGGTGAAGATATGAGATGAGACATTGCTGAGATAAGGGGGTATGAATATCTATTCTTCTGAATACACAAATAGCCTTGACAAATAAGTAAATGCAGATAAGCCACTGAAAGATATATGAAAAAAACTTTTAAGTATTTTGGAAAGAACATTAAACTCTCATATAAGTAGGTTTTTTTTTTTTTAAAGTTGGTTAAGGGGACTGGACAAATGGCTTAGTAGTAAATGCGTAATAAAAGTTTCTACTGTAGCAGAAGAGTTGAGTTCAGTTTCCAGGATTCTTGGCAGCTTACACTTTTCTGTAAGTCCATTTATAAGATATCCTAAGACCTGCCTTCCAGATTACATAGACACTACACTCATGGAGTACAGAGACAGACAAGGAGGCACATGGACACACACACATAGAGAAATTAATGAAAAGATTGCTCAAATTCATTACTGAGGGAAATATGAAATGAAAATTATGGTATATTTACAGATATATCTAGTTTTGTTTCTTTAATTCATGTAAATTAGTCTAACTGGGACTTCCTAACATTTTTAAGTGTCTTTGCAAACATGATTTTAATAGCATAAAATATTAGGTTTCATTATGGAAGCTTTCCCTCTTCCTTCCTCTTCCCTGTCCTTTTGACTCATTTTGTACCCTTCCATGCCCATAACTTTCATTTCCCCTTTCATATCAAAATGTCCATTGCCCCTTGTTTTCCATTCTATTTGTGTGTTTTCTTATAGATTTTCAAACCAGTATACACTGTTGTACCACTGTGTGTACATTCATATAGACATTCAAAATCTGCTTAGAAAAGAACTTGTGTGATTTTTGTGTTTCTGAGAATAAGCTACCTAACTTAATATAGTACTTTCCAGTTGTATTTATTTTCTTACAATATTTCTAACTTCATTTTCTTTACTGCTGAACTATATATGTGTGTGTATGAATGGTGCAGCTATAAACATAACAATATAATTAAAAATTATTTCCAAAAAGTATTATCTAATGGGTTAGTATTTGATTTCTTTTATGCTCACATATTGCTTCAGAAGCAAAAGGTGATAAGAAGTAAGACTGTCTATCTTTCTAATTTAAGAATTTGCTGGACAGTCCCAAATACTACTGAAGCTTTGTTCTCATAATTTCCTTCACAGATGAACATTTAAAGTTATATCCATCCTAAAATGGTTGTGATTTTTTTTGTTCCTCAAGAGGTACTCACTAGTTAATTTGGTAAACACAAGCTGAAACATATATATGGCTGTCTGGAAACATAGATAACCAGAAATTTTAATCCATTTTTAACCTCAAACCATTGAGATGAAGTTGTTCATTAGTAAAGACACTTTGGAATTAATCCAATGATAAAAGAATGTTCTTGAGAAGATCTTAATTGGAAGAGTAGTATTCAGGGATTTGTTAAATTGCACTTATGGGATTGCAGTGGAAAAGGTTTTAATTTGTTTGGCAAAGGTGAACTTTCAGAGAGCTTTATTTAATGGCTGCCACATTAACAGGAGTTACAAACTTTATTTTATCCTCTTGCAACTTGTTAATTGGAGGCCTAATAAATTGGTGCAATGGAAATAACGTAATTGTTACGGAATGATATGAACCCTTTGTTATTCTGCTTTATGGTTGCTATGGTAACAGCAGAAAATTAATAATATAACAATAAATTTGCCTTTCTGGAAAACATACCAATGCTTGATACTTAGTAATTACAGCAAGCTTGTAAAATTTAAATTATTCCAAATTTCCAAGATTTATGTTTATACATAGTTTGTCTATCTGATATTGCTGACATACTATCCAACTGAAGATCATAATTCAGATGAACTGTCTCAAGATTGACTCTTTGTCTCAAAGAATTTCCTAATCAAAGTACATGATGTTGAGATGGGATATATTGAGTCACAAAGGAAAGGTAATTACATCCATCTCCAATATTACATACAGACTTCACATTAAAATATCATTTCTCTATCATTTTGTCTGAAGGACATATTGCAAAAAAAAGTAAGCTTCCTATAAATATGTCAAAAGAATGTAACCAATAATTTTACTTCATAGTGATCATTGTACATTTAGGTAATGATTTTTCATATTCTTTTAGAAAAAAGTAATTTCTTGATTTATTTCCAACTATTTAAACTACACAGACAAATTTTTACAACTTCATTCACTTTGCCACAATTTGGTGACTCTCCACTGACCCACTAGGCTCTAATTGAGAGGTGCAAACAAACTGTGGCCCTTTAGAGTAATCTCTGTCTATGTAAAAAGAAGCTTCTTTGTGTTAGGCATGTGGTGATGTGATAGAGAAATGTCCACCATAGGTTCCAATGTGTTAACACTTTTTACCAGTGAGTGGTGCTGTTGAGTTCTTGCTATCACCACCAGTTTTTTATATGGAAAAAATGATTTTTGTATTCACAGCTGTAATTACAGGTTAGTATGTATAGATTCTTGTCTCTCTGTGTCATATCCACTTTGTACACATGCAAACTAATATAACAAGCTATTTCTTTGTCAAAAATCATAGGATGCCTGTAATCTTGTCCAGCTCTTATTGAAATGTAACATTCACACTCTCAGATATTTGGAAATAAAGAAAAATATGCCGCTATGTGTGCATGTACATGAAAATGTATATATATATGGAGAGAGAGAGAGAGAGAGAGAGAGAGAGAGAGAGAGAGAGAGAGAGAGAGAGAGAGAGAGACTCCTGAATAAAATTGCTCCCTTTGTTTGAGGATGAGGGAAACTTAAATAAACTGTGCTCTTTTCCTTTTTTCTACTTTTTAAAAAATTCTATGGAATATTCTTTATTGCAGCAAAGAAAAGAATTAGGATCCAAAGTAATTTTCTTCTTCTTCTTCTTCTTTTTTTTTTGTCTGTGATTAACATGTATCAAACAGTCTCTTCTGCCAAAAAGCTCTTAACCCTGGCTAAAATTAAAACAAAGAATAAACAAACAGAAGTTTGGAGGAATCTTGGATCAGGCAAAGAAGTTGGCATTCGAAGTGCCAGGTTCTTAAAGAGAATGGAAAAAAGGTGATAAAAATTTTAAATTTACCATGCTTTTGGTTTTTTGTTTTGTTTTGATTTTGTTTTTCCATTCTAGACATATAAAGTTCCCAGGTTAGGACAAAGAAGCTGAACAAAAAGTACTGTAACACAAGTATTTTCCAGATTCACTAGGATAGAAATGGCAAACTATTAACTGACATGGGTACTAAGGCAATAAGATACTTAAGGTGCCAACTTGAGTAAGAAAAAAGTCAGAGAAATCAAGTAATGAAGTTACACCTAATATACATTGAACCTTTGCATTTTCCAACTCCTATCATTTGCCTGAATTGAAAATTAATTAATCCTCTTCCATTCAGAAAAGCACCGGGGTAGCTAGGGCACAGGGTCGGCTGACACTCACCAGCTACCCACAACACCCGCCACAGGATCTTAAGACTTCTGGTGAGTGGAACACAGCTTCTGCTCCAATCCAATTGCGCGCGGGACCTGAGACTGCATTAGTTAGGGAAGCAGAAACCGGCCTGAGTAGGGCCACAGGCCTCATCCGGCCGGAACAGCACCGGTGTAGCTAGAGCGCAGGGTCGGCTGACACCCGCCAGCTACCCACGACCCCTGCCACAGGATTTTGATACTGCTGGTGAGTGGAACACAGCTTCTGCTCCAATCTTTAAATAGTGACAATGACAACAACTAACCCCAGAGATTACCAGATGGCGAAAGGTAAACGTAATAATCATACTAACAGAAACCAAGACCACTCACCATCATCAGAACCCAGTACTCCCACTTCGCCCAGTCCAGGGCACCCCAACACACCGGACAAGCTAGACACGGATCTAAAAGCATATCTCCTGATGATGGTAGAGGACTTCAAGAAGGACTTTAATAACATACTTAAAGAAATACAGGAGAACACTGCTAAACAGGTAGAAGACATTAAAGAGGAAGCACAAAAATCCCTTAAAGAATTGCAGGAGAACACTGCTAAAGAGTTACAAATCCTTAAAGAAAAACAGGATAACCTAATCAAACAGGTAGAAGTGCTTAATGAAAAACAGGAAAACACATCCAAACAGATGAGGGAAATGAACAAAACCATACTAGACCTAAAAAGGAAAGTAGACACAATAAAGAAAACCCAAAATGAGGCAACACTGGAGATAGAAACCCTAGGAAAGAAATCTGGAACCATA
This sequence comes from Mus caroli, assembly GCF_978045245.1. Taxonomy (NCBI): domain Eukaryota; kingdom Metazoa; phylum Chordata; class Mammalia; order Rodentia; family Muridae; genus Mus; species Mus caroli. The sequence continues at coordinate 16,215,129 of NW_028227272.1, forward strand.
GATACCAGCATCAGCAACAGAATACAAGAGATGGAAGAGAGAATCTCAGGTGCAGAAGATTCCATAGAGAACATCGGCACAACAATCAAGGAAAATGTAAAATGCAAAAAGATCCTAACTCAAAACATCCAAGAAATACAGGACACAATGAGAAGACCAAACCTACGGATAATAGGAGTGGATGAGAATGAAGATTTTCAACTCAAAGGACCAGCAAACATCTTCAACAAAATTATAGAAGAAAACTTTCCAAATCTAAAGAAAGAGATGCCCATGAACATACAAGAAGCCTACAGAACTCCAAATAGACTGGACCAGAAAAGAAATACCACCCGACACATAATAATCAGAACAACAAATGCTCTAAATAAAGATAGAATACTAAAAGCAGTAAGAGAAAAAGGCCAAGTAACATATAAAGGCAAGCCTATCAGAATTACACCAGATTTTTCACCAGAGACTATGAAAGCCAGAAGATCCTGGACGGATGTTATACAGACACTAAAAGAACACAAATTCCAGCCCAGGCTACTATACCCAGCCAAACTCAATTAACATAGATGGAGAAACCAAAGTATTCCACGACAAAACCAAATTCACACATTATCTCTCCACGAATCCAGCCCTTCAAAGGATAATAACAGAAAAAAACCAATACAAGGACAGGAACCACGCCCTAGAAACTACAAGAAGGTAATCCCTCAACAAACCTAAAAGAAGACAGCCAAAAGAACAGAATGCCAACTTTAACAACAAAAATAACAGGAAACAACAATTACTTTTCCTTAATATCTCTTAATATCAATGGACTCAACTCCCCGATAAAAAGACATAGACTAACAAACTGGCTACACAAACAAGACCCAACATTTTGCTGCTTACAGGAAACTCATCTCAGAGAAAAAGATAGACACTACATCAGAATGAAAGGCTGGAAAACAATTTTCCAAGCAAATGGTATGAAGAAACAAGCTGGAGTAGCCATTCTAATATCTGATAAGATTGACTTCCAACCCAAAGTCATTAAAAAAGACAGGGAGGGACACTTCATACTCATCAAAGGTAAAATCCTACAAGAGGAAATATCAATCCTGAATATCTATGCTCCAAATACAAAGGCAGCCACATTCATTAAAAAACTTTAGTAAATCTCAAAGCACACTTTGCACCTCATACAATAATAGTGGGAGACTTCAACACACCACTTTCACCAATGGACAGATCGTGGAAACAGAAACTAAACAGGGACACAGTGAAACTAACAGAAGTTATGAATAAAATGGATCTGGCAGATATCTACAGAACATGCTATCCTAAAACAAAAGGATATAACTTCTTCTCAGCACCTCATGGTACTTTCTCCAAAATTGACCACATAATTGGTCACAAAACAGGCCTCAACAGATACAAAAATATTGAAATTGTCCCATGCATCCTATCAGATCACCATGGACTAAGGCTGATCTTCAATAACAAAATAAATAATAGAAAGCCAACCTTCACGTGGAAACTGAACAACACTCTTCTCAATGATACCTTGGTCAAGGAAGGAATAAAGAAAGAAATTAAGGACTTTTTAGAGTTCAATGAAAATGAAGCCACAACATACCCAAACTTATGGGACGCAATGAAAGCATTTCTAAGAGGAAAACTCATAGCTCTGAGTGCCTCCAAAAGGAAACTAGAGAGAGCACACATTAGCAGCTTGACAACATACCTAAAAGCACTAGAACAAAAGGAAGCAAATTCACCCAAGAGGAGTAGACGGCAGGAAATAATCAAACTCAGGGGCAAAATCAACCAAGTGGAAACAAGAAGAACTATTCAAAGAATCAACCAATCAAGGAGCTGGTTCTTTGAGAAAATCAACAAGATAGATAAACCCTTAGCCAGACTCACTAGAGGGCACAGGGAAAGCATCCTAATTAACAAAATCAGAAATGAAAAAGGAGACATAACAACAGATCCTGAAGACATCCAAAACACCATCAGATCCTTCTACCAAAGGCTATACTCAACAAAACTGGAGAACCTGGATGAAATGGAGAAGTTCCTAGACAGATACCAGGTACCAAAGTTGAATCAAGATCAGGTTAATGATCTAAACAGCCCTATATCCCCCAAAGAAATAGAAGCAGTCATTAATAGTCTCCCAACTAAAAAAAGCCCAGGACCAGATGGGTTTAGTGCAGAGTTCTATCAGACCTTCAAAGAAGATCTAATCCCAGTTCTTCACAAACTATTCCACAAAATAGAAACAGAAGGTACTCTACCCAACTCATTCTATGAAGCCACAATTACTCTGATACCTAAACCACAAAAAGACCCAACAAAGATAGAAAACTTCAGACCAATATCCCTTATGAATATTGATGCAAAAATCCTCAATAAAGTTCTTGCTAACCGAATCCAAGAACACATCAAAACAATCATCCATCCTGACCAAGTAGATTTCATCCCAGGGATGCAGGGATGGTTCAATATACGGAAATCCATCAACGTAATCCAGTATATAAACAAACTCAAAGACAAAAACCACATGGTCATCTCCTTAGATGCGGAAAAAGCATTTGACAAGATCCAACACCCATTCATGATAAAAGTCTTGGAAAGATCAGGAATTCAAGGCCCATACCTAAACATGATAAAAGCAATCTACAGCAAACCAGTAGCCAACATCAAAGTAAATGGTGAGAAGCTTGAAGCAATCCCTCTAAAATCAGGGACTAGACAAGGCTGTCCACTTTCTCCATACCTATTCAACATTGTACTTGAAGTCCTAGCCAGAGCAATTCGACAACAAAAGGAGATCAAAGGGATACAAATTGGAAAAGATGAAGTCAAAATATCACTTTTTGCAGATGATATGATAGTATATATAAGTGACCCTAAAAATTCCACCAGAGAACTCCTAAGCCTGATAAACAGCTTCGGTGAAGTAGCTGGATATAAAATTAGCTCAAACAAATCAATGGCCTTTCTCTACACAAAGAATAAACAGGCTGAGAAAGAAATTAGGGAAACAACACCCTTCTCAATAGTCACAAATAATATAAAATATCTTGGCGTGACTCTAACTAAGGAAGTGAAAGATCTGTATAATAAAAACTTCAAGTCTCTGAAGAAAGAAATTATAGAAGATCTCAGAAGATGGAAAGATCTCCCATGCTCATGGATTGGCAGGATCAACATTGTAAAAATGGCTATCTTGCCAAAAGCAATCTACAGATTCAATGCAATCCCCATCAAAATTCCAAATCAATTCTTCAACGAATTAGAAAGTGCAATCTGCAAATTCATCTGGAATAACAAAAAACCTAGGATAGCAAAAACTCTTCTCAAGGATAAAAGAACCTCTGGTGGAATCACCATGCCGGACCTAAAGCTCTACTACAGAGCAATTGTGATAAAAACTGCATGGTACTGGTATAGTGACAGACAAATAGACCAATGGAATAGAATTGAAGACCCAGAAATGAACCCACACACCTACGGTCACTTGATCTTCGACAAGGGAGCTAAAAACATCCAGTGGAAGAAAGACAGCATTTTCAACAAATGGTGCTGGCACAACTGGTTGTTAACATGTAGAAGAATGCGAATCGATCCATTCCTATCTCCTTGTACTAAGGTCAAGTCTAAGTGGATCAAGGAACTACACATAAAACCAGAGACACTGAAACTTATAGAGGAGAAAGTGGGGAAAAGCCTTGAAGATATGGGCACAGGGCAAAAATTCCTGATTAGAACAGTAATGGCTTGGGCTGTAAGATCGAGAATTGACAAGTGGGACCTCATGAAACTGCAAAGCTTCTGCAAGGCTAAAGACACCATCAATAAGACAAAAAAACCACCAACAGATTGGGAAAGGATCTTCACCTATCCTAAATCAGATAAGGGACTAATATCCAATATATATAAAGAACTCAAGAAGGTGGACTCCAGAAAGTCAAATAACCCCATTTAAAAATGGGGCTCAGAACTGAACAAAGAATTCTCACCTGAGGAATACCGAATGGCAGAGAAGCACCTGAAAAAATGTTCAACATCCTTAATCATCAGGGAAATGCAAATCAAAACAACCCTGAGATTCCACCTCACACCAGTCAGAATGGCTAAGATCAAAAATTCAGGTGACAGCAGATGCTGGCGAGGATGTGGAGAAAGAGGAACACTCCTCCATTGTTGGTGGGATTGCAAGCTTGTACAACCACTCTGGAAATCAGTCTGGCGGTTCCTCAGAAAATTGGACATAGTACTACCGGAGGATCCAGCAATACCTCTCCTGGGCATATATCCAGAAGATGTCCCAACCGGTAAAAAGGACACATGCTCCACTATATTCATAGCAGCCCTATTTATAATAGCCAGAAGCTGGAAAGAACCCAGATGTCCCTCAACAGAGGAATGGATACAGAAATTATGGTACATTTACACAATGGAGTACTACTCAGCTATTAAAAAGAATGAATTTATGAAATTCCTAGCCAAATGGATGGACCTGGAGGGCATCATCTTGAGTGAAGTAACACAATCACAAAAGAACTCACACAATATGTATTCACTGATAAGTGGATATTAGCCCAAAACTTAGGATACCCAAGATATGAGATACAATTTGCTAAACGCATGAAACTCAAGAAGAATGAAGACCAAAGTGTGGACACTGTGCCCCTTCTTAGAATTGGGAACAAAACACCCAGGGAAGGAGTTACAGAGACAAAGTTCGTAGTTGTGATGAAAGGATGGACCATTTAGAGACTGCAGTATCCAGGGATCCATCCCATAAGCAGCTTCTAAACGCTGACACCATTGCATACACTAGCAAGATTTTGCTGAAAGGACCCAAATATAGCTGTCTCTTGTGAGACGATGCCGGGGCCTAGCAAACACAGGAGTGGATGTTCACAGTCAGCTATTGGATGTATCACAGGGCTCCCAATGGAGAAGCTAGAGAAAGTACCCAAGGAGCTAAAGGGATCTGCAACCCTATTGTTGGAACAACATGATGTACTAACCAGAACACCGGAGCTCTTGTCTCTAGCTGCATATGTATCGAAAGATGGCCTAGTCGGCCATCAATGGAAAGAGAGGCCCATTGGACTTGCAAACTTTATATGCCCCAATATAGGGGAATGCCAGGGCCAAAAGAATGGGAATGGGTGGGTAGGGAATTGGGGGGCGCTATGGGGGACTTTTGGGATAACATTGGAAATGTAATTGAGGAAAATATGTAATAAAAATATTAAAAATTAAAAAAAGAAAATTAATTAATAAAAGACATTCAGGCAATTTGGAAAGAAATTTAAAATCAACAAAACTAAATGTTGATTTTATAGATCTAAGTTAAAGGAATAAAAATCAATTCCTTCTATCCACCAAAATGAAAAAGATTTAAAGGGCTTCTGATTTAAGGCCACTGAAAACATATCCTGTAGCTATAAGAACCAAGTCAGAAGAGATCATCTATGCCAAAGCCTAAATCCATCCAAAAGTTTTTAACCAAATTGGATCAAGGCAATCTGTTTATAAAACATATACTTAATAGTTGAATAAATTACCTCTGGGCAAAGGCAAAATTACTAAAAATATATTTTTATCATTGCCCACAATAATTGACATTCAGTTGACATCAGTCTCAGAACAAGAATACATATCACAGAATGAAGCAGTGTTAATCTGCATTTCCCTGACTGCTAAGGATGTTGAACATTTGTTAAAGTGTTTACCAGCCAATTTTATTTCCTTATTTAGTAACTTTATGTTCATTTCCTAAGCCTATTTTTATTTATAATAAACTACTTTAATATTTATGATTTACTCCATGAAGGAAGTTATAAAAGTATCAACAGGTGTACAATTTGCTCCAATGACACTGTCAGAAAATTCACAGAGTTGTAAAGTCCTACCAGGATATCACAGAACTGTCTAACATCTTATCAGTGAGCTTCCAGTATAACAAAGCAGCTCAAAGCCAAAAAGTCAGGTAGATGCATTCTTCTTGTGTTGTATAGGATCTGTAGATTCTCCTGGGCAACCCTCATCTGGAATTTTTGTGGCCTGAATCAGAATGAGCTATTTTCTTTTTTTTTTTTTCCCATTTCTTATAAAGGACAATATTTAATTGAGGCTGGCTTACAAGTTCAGAGGTTCAGTCCAGTATCATCAAGGCAGGATCATGGCAGCCTACAGGCAGGCCTGGTGCAGAAAGAACTGAGAATTCAATATCTTCATCTGAAGGCTGCTAGCAGAATACTTGCTTCTAGACAGCTAGGATGAGGACTTTTTTTATTGCATAATTTCTTATTTACATATCAAGTGTCATGCCTTTTCCAGATCAACCCCCCAACACCTACCCCATCCCTCCTCCCCCTGCTTCTGTGAGGGAATTCCGTTACCCACACACCCAGTCCTTCTTCCTGGCCCTGGCATTCCTCTACATTGGGGCATAGAGCCTTCACAGGACCAAGGGCCTCTCCTTCTATTCGTGCCTGACAAGGATATCCTCTGCTACATATGTGCCTGGAGCCACGGGTCTCTCATGTATACTCTTTGGTTGGTGGTTTAGTTCATGGGAGGTCTGAGGGGTCTGGTTGATTGATATTATTGTTCTTCCTATGGGGTTGCAAAACCTTCAGCTCCTTCAGTCCTTTATCTAATTCCTCCACTAGGGACCCCATGTTGGCTGCCAGATTCTGCCTCTGTATTTGTCAGGCTCTGGTAGAACCTCTCCTGAGACAGTTGTATCAGGCTCTTGTCAGCAAGCACTTCTTTGCATCCACAACAATGTCTGGAGTTGGTGATGGTATATGGGATGGATCCCCATTGGGGGAAATCTCTAAATGGCTTTTCCTTCACTTTCTTCTCCACACTTTGTCTCTGTATTATCTCCCATGAGTATTTTGTTCCCCCTTCTAAGAAGGACTGAAGCATCCACACTTTGGTCTTCCGTGATCTTGAGCTTCAGATGGTTTGTGAATTGTATCTTGCATATTCAGTGACTGCATACCATGTATGTTCTTTTGTGACTGGGAGATCTCGCTCAGAATGATGTTTTCTAGTCCCATTCATTTGCCTAAAATTTCATAAAGTCATTATATTTTAAAAGCTGAGTAGTATTCCATTGTGTAAATGTATCACATTTTCTGTATTCATTTCTCTGTTGAAGGACATATGTGTTGTTTTTCTTCTGCTTATTATAAATAAGGCTGCTTCTTGAGTTGTTTGTATATGTTGGGTATTAGCCCTCTATCAGATATAGGGTTGATAAAGATCTTTTCCCAATCTTTTGGTTGTTGTTTTTTCCTGTTGACAGGGTCCTTTGCCTTACAGAAGCTTTGCGATTTTATGACATTTGTCAATTCTTGATTTCTGAACATAAGCCATTGGTGTTTTATTCAGGAAACTTTCCCTGTGCCCATGTATTTGAGGCTCTTCCCGACTTTCCCTTCTAGAAATTGAACAAAACCATCCAGAATCTAAACAATAAAGTAATCACAAAGGGAAACAAGTCTGGAGGTAGAAATCCTAGGAAAGAAATCAGAAACCATATAATGTGAGCATCAGCAACATAATACAAGAAATGGAAGAGAGAATCTCAAGTGCAGAAGATTCCATCGAAAACATGGAAACAACAATCAAAGAAAATGCAAAATGCAAAAAGATCCTAACTCAAAACATCCAGGAAATCCAGGACACAATGAGAAGACAAAACCTAAAGATAATAAGTATAAATGAGAATGAAGACTTTCAACTTAAAGGGCCAGTAAATATCTTCAACAAAATTATAGAAGAAAACTTTCCTAACCTAAAGAGAGAGGTGCCCATGAACATACAAGAGGCCTACAGAACTCCAGATAAACTGGACCAGAAAAGAAATTCCTCCTAACACATAATAATCAGAACAACAAATGCACTAGATAAGGATAGAATATTAAAAGCAGTAAGGGAAAAAGGTCAAGTAACATATAAAGGCAAACCTATTAGAATTACAACAGACTTCTCACCAAAGACTATGAAAGCCAGAAGATCATGGACAGATGTTATACAGAACCTAAGAGAACACAAATGCCATGAGTATAGGCTACTATATTCAGCAAAACTCTCATTTATCATAGATGGAAAAACTATGTATCATAGTATTCCCTGACAAAACCAAATTCACACAATATCTTTCCATGAATCCAGCCCTTCAAGATGAATAAAGGAAAAACTCCAACACAAGGAGGGAAAAGATGCCCTAGAAAAGGTAAGAAACTAATTGTTCAACAAAACTAAAAGAAGATAGCTGCAAGAACAGAATCCCAACAAAAAAAATTAACAGGATTGCCTCTGAATATCTCTTAATGTCAATGGACTCATATCCCCCAAAAAAGAAATAGACTAACAGACTGGCTACATAAACAGGACCCAACATTTTGCTGCATACAAGAAACGCACCTCAGGGACAAACACAGACACTACCTCAGAGTAAAAGGCTGGAAAACAATTTTCAAAGCAAATGGTCTGAAGAAACAAGCTGGAGTAGCCATTCTAATATCAAATAAAATTGACATTCAACACAAAGTTATGAAAAAAAGACAAGGAAGGGCACTTTATACTGGTAAAATCTACCAAGATAAACTCTCAATTATGAATATCTATGTTCCAAATGCAAGTGAATCCATATTCATTAAAGAAACTTTAGTAAAGCTCAAAGCACACATTGCAACACACACTAATAGTGGGAGACAGGAACACCCCACTCTCATCAATGGACAGATCCTGGAAACAGAAACTAAAACAGAGACAAAGTGAAACTAACAGAAGTTATGAAAGAAATGGATTTAATAGATATCTACAGAATATTTTAGCCTAAAACAAAAGGATATACCTTCTTCTCAGCACCTCATGGTACCTTCTCCAAAATTGACCATATAATTGGTCATAAAACAGGCCTCAACAGATACAAAAATATTGAAATTATCCCATGCATCCTATCAGATCACCATGGACTAAGGCTGATCTTCAATAACAATATAAATAATAGAAATCCAACATTCACGTGGAAGATGAACAACACTCGACTCAATGATTCCTTGGTCAATGATAAAATAAAGAAAAATAAACAGATTAAAGACTTCTTAGAGATTAATGAAAATGAAGCCACTACACAACCAAACTTATGGGACACAATGAACGCATTTCTAAGAGGAAAACTCATAGCTTTGAGTGCCTCCAAAAAGAAACTAGAAATAGCACACACTAGCAGCCTGACAGCACACCTTGAAGCTCTAGAACTAAAGGAAGCAAATTCACCAAAGTGGAGAACACAGCAGGAAATAATCAAACTCAGGGCTGAAATCAACCAAGTGGAAACAAAAAGAACTATTCAAAGAATCAACCAAACCAGGAGCTGGTTCTTTGAGAAAATCAACAAGATAGATAAACCCTTAACCAGACTAACTAGAGGGCACAGGGACAGTATCCTAATTAACAAAATCAGAAATGAAAAGGGAGACATAACTACAGAACCTGAGGAAATCTAAAACATCATCATATCCTACTACAGAAGCCTATACTCAACAAAACTGGAAAAACTGTATGAAATTGACAATTTCCTAGATAGATACCAAGTATCAAAGTTAAATCAGGATCAGATTAACAATCTAAACAATCCCATTTCTCCTAAAGAAATAGAAGCAGTCATTAATAGTCTCCCCCGGCCCAAGAAAAGCCCATGACTGGATGGGTTTAGTGCAGAGTTCCTTCAGACCTTCAAATAGACCTAATTCCAATTCTCCTTAAACTATTTCACAAAATAGTAACAGAAAGTACTCTACCCAATTCATTCTATGAAGCCACAATTACTTTGATACCTAAACCACACAAAGACTCAACAAAGAAAGAGAACTTCAGACCAATTTCCCTTATGAATATGGATGCAAAAATATCAATAAAATTCTCACAAACAAAATCCAAGAACACATCAAAATGATGATGCATCATTATCAAGTAGGCTTAATCCCAGGGATGCAGGGATTGTTTAATATATAGAAATCCATCAATGTAATCAACTATATAAATAAAATCAATGACAAAAACCACATGATCATCTCGTTAGATGCTAAGAAAGCATTTGACAAAATCCAATACCCCTTCATGATAATAGTCTTGGAAAGATCAGGAATTCATGGCCCATACTAAACATAATATAAGCAATATAGAGCAATCCAGTAGCCAATGTCAAACTAAATGGAGAGAAACTTGAAGCAATCCCATTAAAATCAAGGATTAGACAAGGCTGCTCACTTTCTTCCTACCTACTCAATATAGTACTTGAAATCCTAGCCAGAGCAATTCGACAACGGGGATACAAATTGGAAAGGAAGAAGTCAAAATATCACTATTTGCCAATGTTATGATAGTATATATAAGTGACCCTAAAAGCTCCACCAGAGAACGCCTAAACCTGATAAACAGCTTCCGTGCAATAGCTATTTATCCAGCTGGATAAAAAATTAACTCAAACAAATCAGTGTTTTGTTTATACAAAGGTAAACAGGATGAGAAAGAAATTAGGGAAACAATACCCTTCACAATAGTCACAAATAAAATAAAATACAGTTGTGTGACTCTAACTAAGGAAGTTAAAGATCTTCAAGTGATAAGAACTTCAAGTCTCTGAAGAAAGAAATAAAAGATCTCAGAACATGGAAAGATCTCCCATGCTTATGGATTGGCAGGATTAATATAGTAAAAATGGTTATCCAGCCGAAAGCAATCTACAGATTCAATGCAAACCCCATCAAAATCCCAACTCAATTCTTAGCAGAGTTAGGAAGGGCAATTTGCAAATTCATCTGGAATAACAAAAAACCTAGGATAGCAAAAGCTATTCTCAACAATAAAAGAACCTCTGGTGGAATCACCATGCCTGACCTCAAGCTGTACTACAAAGCAGTTGTGAGAAAACTGCATGGTAATGGTACAGCAACAGACAGGTAAATCAATGAAATAGAATTGAAGACCCAGAAATGATCCCACACACCTATGGTTACTTGATTTTTGACAAGGGAGGTAAAACCATCCAGTGGAAAAATGACAGCATTTTCAACAAATGGTGCTGCCACAACTGGCAATTAGCATGTAGAAGAATGTGAATTGATCCATTCCTATCTCCTTGTACAAAGATCAAGTCTAAGTTGATCAAGGAACTCCATATAAAACCAGGGACATTGAAACTTATAGAGGAGAAAGTGGCAAAAATCCTCTACGATATGGGCACAGGGGAAAAATTCCTGAACATAACAATGGCTTGTGCTGACAAATGGAACCTAATAAAATTGCAAAGCTTCTGTAAGTCAAAAGACACTGTTAATAATACAAAAAGGCCACCAACAGATAGGGAAAGGATCTTTACCAATCCTAAATCCAATAGAGGACTAATATTCAAGATATACAGAAAGAAGCTGGACTCCAGAAAATCAAGTAACCCTATTAAAAAATGGGGCTCAGAGCTAAACAAAGAATTCTTACCTGAGGAATACCAAATGGCTGAGAAGCACCTGAAACAATGTTCAGCATCCTTAATCATCAGGGAAATGAAAATCAAAACAACCCTGAGATTCCACCTCACACCAGTCAGAATGGCTAAGTTAAAAAATTCAGGTGACAGCAGATGCTGGCAAGGATGTAGAGAAAGAGAAACACTCCTCCATTGCTGGTGGGATGGCAAGCTGGTACAACAACTGTGGAAATCAGTCTTGCAGTTACTGAGAAAATTAGACATAATACTACTGGAAGATTCAGCAGTACCTCTCCTGGGCATATACCCAGAAGATGTTCCAACTTGTTATAAGGACACATGCTCTACTATGTTCATAGCAGCCTTATTTATAATAGCCAGTATCTGGAAAGAACCCAGATGTCCCTCAACAGAGGAATGAATACAGAGAAATGTGGTACATTTACACAATGGAGTACTATTCAGCCATTAAAAACAATGAATTTATGAAATTCTTAGGCAAATGGACAGATCTGGAGGACATCATCCTGAGTTAAGTAACCCATTCACAAAAGAACACACATGATATGCATTCATTGATAAGTAGATATTAGCCCAGAAACTTAGAAGACCCAAGATACAATTTGCAAAACACATGAAACTAAAGAAGAATAAAGAGCAAAGTGTGGATACTTCATTCCTTCTTAGAATGGGGAACAAAATACCCAAGGAAGGAGTTACAAAGTTCAGAGCAGAGTGTGAAGGAACGACCATCCAGAGACTACCCCACTTGGGGATCCATCCCATAAACAACCACCATATCCATATACTAGGCAGTTACCAACAAGAGACTGCTGACAGGAGCCTGATATAGCTGTCTCCTGTGAAGCTTTGCCAGTGGCTGGTAAAATACAGAAGTGGATGCTCACAGTCATCCATTGGATGAAGCACAAGGTCCCTAATGAAGGAGCCAGAGAAATACCCAGGGAGCTGAAGGGGACTGAAGCCCCATAGGAGGAACATCAATATGTACTAACTAGTACTCCCAGAGCTCCTTGGAACTATACCACCAATCAAAGAAAGCACATGGTGGAACTTGTGCCTCTAGCTATATATGTAGCAGAGGATGGCCTAATCAGTCATCAGTGGGAGGAGAGGCCCTAGTTTCTGTGAAGGTTCTATGCCCCAGTATAGAGGAATATCAGGACCAGGAATGGGAGTGGGTGGGTTGGAGAGCAGGGGGAAAGGGGTAGAAAATTTTTGGAGGGTATACTAGGAAATGGGATAACATTTGAAATGTAATTAAAGAAAATATCTAATAAAAAAGGTATAAATAAATAAATGATGTTTTTTCTCCCCCCCAAAAAAATTTTTTTGATTGTATTTTAAAACAATTTTAATAGATATTTTCTTCATTTACACTTTAAATGTAATCCCCTTTCCTGGTTCTCCCTGCAACCCCCCCCCCAAGGCCTCCCTCCTCCACCTGCTCACCAACCTACCCACTCCCACTTCCTGCCCTTTTCATTTGCCTATACTGGGGCATAGAATCGTCACAAGACTAATGGCCTCTCTTCCCATTGATGGCCGACTAGGCCATCGTCTGCTACATATGCAGCTAGAGACACAAGTCCCACCATGTGCTTTCTTTGATTTGGTGGTTTAGTCCCAGGGAGCTCTGGGGGTACTGGTTAGTTCATATTGTTTTTCCTCCTATAGGGCTACAAACCCCTTCAGCTCCTTGGTTACTTTCTCTAACTCCTTCACTGGGGGACCCTGAGCTCTGTCTAATGGATGACTGGGAGCATCCACTTCTGTATTTGTCAGGCACTGGCAGAGTCTCTCAGGAGACAGCTATATCAGGCTCCTGATAGCCAAAGCTTGTTGGCATCCACAATAGTGTCTGGGTTTGGTGGATGGATATGAAATGGATCCTCATGTGGAGCAGTCTCTGGATGGTCATTCCTTCATTCTCTCCTCCACTCTTTGTCTCTGTAATTCCTTCCATTGATATTTTGTTCCCCCTTCTAAAAAGGATAGAAGCATCCACACTTTGGTCTTCTTTTTTCTTGAGTTTCATATGTTTTGCGAATTGTATCTTGGATATTCTGAGCTTCTGGGCTAATATTCACTTATCAGTGAATGTATATTATTGTGAGTTCTTTTATGATTGGGATAACTTACTCAGGATGATGTCCTCCAGATCCATCCTTTTGCCTAAGAATTTCATAAATTTGTTGTTTTTAACAGCTGAGGAGTGCTCAACTGTGAATGTACCACATTTTCTTTATCCATTCCTCTGTTGAGGGGCATCTGGTTTGTTTCTGGCTTCTGGCTATTATAAATATGGATGCTATGAACATAGTGGAGTATGTGCCCTTTTAATATGTTGGAGCATTTTGGGGGTATAAATCCAAGAGTGGTATACTTGCATCCTCAGGTAATACTTTGTCCAATTTTCTGAGGTATTGCCAAACCGACTTCCAGAATGTTTGTACCAGCTTGCAATCCCACCAGTAATGGAGGAGTTTTCCACTTTCTCCACATCCTTGCCAGCATCTGCTGCCACCTGAATTTTTTATCTTGGCCATTCTGACTGGTATGATGTGGAATCTCTGGGTTGTTTTGATTCCCCAATGACTAATTCTATTCCACTGATCTACCTGCCTGTCACCTCATCAATACCATACAGTTTTTATCACTATTGCTCTGTACTACAGCTTGAGCTCAGGGATGGTGATTCCCCCAGCTCTTTTATTGTTGAGAATGATTTTTGCTATCCTGGGTTTTTTTTTTATTCCAAATAAATTCAATAATTGCTCTTTCTAACTCTATGAAGAATTGAGTTGTAATTTTGATGGGAATTGCATTGAATCTGTAGATTGCTTTCAGCAAGGTGAGGCAATTTTACTTTTTAAAATTTATTGGAGTTTTTAAAGGTGAACCTCATTATGCATCTCCTTTGTCTGAGGTTACTCTTCCCCAGAGGAGAATTCCAAGATCTAGGTGCTGTTAATTCCAGACATTCTCATAATATTACATTTGTCGAAGATCAAAGAAGCTGCTGAAGGTTAGATATTGTTATTAAAATTTTTAATTTGCTTATCAAGTTTAAATACTTTATTAATTCTTTCATAACTTATACAATGTGCTTTGATCATAGTCACCCCTTCAGAACTCTTCGCAGTTCTACCTTCACTGCTTCACTTACCCACCTTCCAGTATTCCTTTTTTATAAATCAATGGGTCCAATTTGTTTTACCCAACTAATATTACAAGTAGAGGCAACCTTGTGGTGTGCATGGTTGTCTACCAGCATTAAAGAATACTGACTTTTAGCCAGGCATGGTGGCGCACACCTTTAATCCCAGCACTCGGCAGGCAGAGGCAGGCGGATTTCTGAGTTCGAGGCCAGCCTGGTCTACAAAGTGAGTTCCAGGACAGCCAGGGCTATACAGAGAAACCCTGTCTCAAAAAACCAAAAAAAAAAAAGAATACTGACTTTTTCTGTTCAATAGTTTCTTTACTAGGGGTAGATTTTCTGCTGACCTTCTCCACTCCATACAGGGATTTTGTCTGGCTTGAGCTCACTAGTCCTCTGTTTTGCTGATACAATCACTACAAAACCATATGTACAACTGCAAAGTTGTGCTCAGAAAATAATTTCTTTGAAGCTGTCTATGACCTCTGACTCTTACTGGAATCTGTGAAGATTCTTGAACCTTTAGGAAGATTATATGCATCTTCTACTTAGGATTGAGTGATACACAGTTTTATAATTGTCTGCACATTGCATAATTAATTTGTTTCTCTATTAATTTCCATCAACTACAAGAAGACACTTCTCTAAAGACACTTGAGCAATGCACTCACTGTTCTATGTCTATAATAATAAGTCAATAGAAATTATTTTGATAGTATGTCCATTTAGCAGAATAATACTAGTAGGTTTTCTCATAGGGCCTATCTAGTCACATTTTTGCTCCATCTAACAAAGCTTATATGGGTTCCATTTTATGGAGATTGCCTGATGTCCAGTCAGAAAATGGAGCTATAACATTTGTAGTTCCAGTGGGTATATATGCTCTTGAAAGAGGAAAATTACTGGACACCTGAACATTTCTTGAACTCTCTTACCCCTCCCATCCAGAGACTGTTCCCGGAGCACTCCTGAACTTTTTACCCCAAGGTACCCCCTCCCAATTGGAAACTGTTCCAGGAACATTTTTTAGATAAAGGGTCTCCTGGAACAAACCTAGTCCTACCCCTCCTAACTGAGGACTGTTCCAAGAACATTTTTGAGATAGGGGCCTCCTGGTACTACCCCAGAATGTTCCAATAGATCAAGTACATTGCCAAAATATAGGACACGACCCCTTGGTGACATAAAACTTGTACTTTTCCCCTGGCTATTTCCTATAAAAGCCTGTGACAAGTCTGGGCCAATTGTCGATTCTCCTCTGCACCTTGCTGGCTGCATGAGTTTCGACCCCAGATATCTGGTATATGTGCTTTTTATGTGCTTTCTTGTCGTTGCTGTATTAAATCTTACTCTCTATACATCTTAAGTTCGGTCTCAGTGTCTTCTTGGGTGCGCGGCTGCCCCGAGGCTTGAGTGAGTGTCTCCCTTTGGGAGTCTTAGAGTCTTTCATTTGGTGCGTTGGCCGGGAATCAGCGCGACCACCCAGAAGTCCTGGACCCACTCAGAAGTAAGATTTACTGTTCTGCTTTGGTCTGGTGTCTGTGTTCTGATCGTGGGTTCGAGTCCCACCTCGTGCTTTGGTTTTTTTCTTTTTTGTCTCAGTCTTGTATCTGCTTTTGTTGTGTCTGCTGTTATTCTAAAAATAGGACAATTTGCCAGAACGGGAGTAAATGTAAAATCTCGCCCCCGTCAGGACAGTGTTCTTTCTGCCAGGGCGGGAGTGAATGTGGAGTCCCACCCCAGTCAGAGAAAGGGAGTCGATGTGGAATCCGACCCCATCAAAAAGTGGCGTTTGGCTGGTTGTGTTTTGGTCACGTGACAGACAGACTGTGTGTGTGTGTGTTAACCCTTTGTCGACTGTAGACTTGGACTGACGTCAGGACAGAATTTGTCAGCAATGGTTTTAAAAAAAAAAGAGAGAGAAAAAAGAACCATCAGGCCGGTTCTGCCCACCGCGCTCTCGGCGAGGCAGTGCTGGCGGCTCGCAGCGGTCGGGCAGCGCCGGCCGGCCTTGCTGCGGGGCCATCGCGGGGCAAGACCGGCTGCCACCGGCCGACAAAGGCAGCGCACGGTCCGCACTCGGCTGGGGAGCCCCAGGCTGTTCAAAAGAGAACCTAGATGCAGAGCCGGCTTTGGCGGCGCAGTTATGCTGGTGGCGAGTGCGGCGGCCTGCCGGTTCCGCCTGGCGCCCTGGAGTGGCCGTGAAGCCTGCCACAGCTGGGGAGAGGCCGACTGCGGCCGCCGTCCCTCCTTTGGCGGGGCACACAGAGAAGTGTAGTCGTTGTCCCCCGCCCTGCCGCGCAGGCGCCTTGCGTTTCCAAAGCTCGGGAGGCCGCCGTTGCCTCCGGCCAAAAGAGCTCCGTGGATGCCTGTGTGCGGGGTGGCGGGCCCCTGTCGCCGCCGCCTCCAAGGGCTCAAGCCATGCCGGAAAACAAGTGGTTAAATTGCCCCTCATTTGGCTCCTCCCAGAGTCTGCACACAGGTGCCCGCCCACACTCCTTCCCTTGTGTCCGCCACCCGCGCCGCCGCCGCAGCTGCCCCCACCGCAGCCGCCGCCGCCCGACTGGCGGCGGGGCCGTTTCGCAGGAGGAGGCTGCTGTCTGCGCTCCGCCAGGCCCGCCGCCGCCTCCAGGCCATGCGGGAGGACAGTGCAGAGAGTACCAGATGTCTAACAAGTGGTTAAATCCCCCCTCCCTGCCAGTGTTTGTTTGCCACTCCCAGAAGTTTGGGTCACATTTCCCGCGCCACGGCGCGCGGCGGAGACTCGGCGCTGGGCTCTTCACATCAAAGGATCTGTTTTCAGCCTTTGCCTGCCTCCTGGGTGGGAGAAAGGCTCATTCTCCTGTCCCCTGTATCCTGTCTCTTGCTAACTGTTAACAGAAAAAATTGTGTTCATTTAAAAATATCAGTGGTCTGGTGCAGCCAAATAGAGCTGCACTCCCTTCTCTGCCCCATGTGTTTTCTCTTCTCAGGCACTGCCCTGAGCTGCTGACAGTGAGTCTGTGAGGGAGATATCCAAGGTAAGGAACACCTGCGAGTCTAACTGCCAGGCTCTAATGAGGGTCTAGTCTCTGTGGGACTAGAAAGTGCCCCAACAATCTGACCTAGGTAAAAGAATAGAAGTCTGAAAAAAAAAAAAAAAAAAGAGCTAAGAGCAAAGCTTCAGCAGACTCAGAAGAGATAGGTTAACAGTAAAAAGAGGTAAACTATGAAAAAAGTTAAGTGACAGAATATAGATGTAATAATTAGATAACATTCAAAGTAAGCAAGGACAGGGAAGAGACACAAAAAGATATATTTATAGATAGAGAGAGAGACATTATATGAGATCTCCATTGCAGTTAAGAAACAGGAGTAAAGAGAGATAAATGACAAAGACTAGAACCTAGCAAAGTGACACTTGCTAATAATACTAGCACTTAGAAATGATCTGTAAAAAATGCTGGTCACAAACGTCAGGGAAACTAGAAAACTTAGTACCTGGCAACAAAAAAAAGCTTTTGGCTAAAGATCAAAGTGTTTACTGTTAAGAAGAGAAGAGCACTGGGTGAGAGACTGTCCTAACAAAAAGAAGAGGAGCCCCCCTCATGACCAAACCCTTCACCTGCTCGTGGCTAAAAGTAAAGAAATAGCAAAAGGGGTGCTAACACAGAAGCTGAGTCCTTAAAAGAGACCGGTAGCCTACCTGTTGAAGCAGCTAAAAAGAGACTGTGTTTCATATTCCTCCACTGACCAATGCAAAGCAAGTTTAAAAGGTTCCTGGACACTGCAGGCCTTTGCAGACTGTGGATTCCAGGTTTTGCTGAATTAAAAAGATAAACAGCCCTTCGTATAAGAAATAAAGAACAACCTTGGATGGCCTTAGATGCTATTGAGACTGCCCTAATGTTGTCCCCAACTTTGGGACTCCTAAATGTGACTGAGAACAAAAGTATTGCCAAAGAGGTTCTTACTCAGAGATTGGGACCCTAAAAGACCAGTGGCACTTGAAAAAATTAGACCTGGTGACTGAGAGATGGCCTGCTTGTCTGCACATAGTGGCTTTTGGTCAGGGACACATGATCCAATTGTTTCCCTGACTGATGGACACATTATTAGAGCTTTTTGTTGACAGAACAAGTGACCTTCGCTTCCCCTACTAACCTGCTGAGTCTTCACCTACTCATCATTGCTCTGACATTCTGGCAGAAGGAACTTCGGCTCAGAAGGCTGAACTCTTGGCGCTAACCCAAGCCCTGCGGTTGGCTGAAGGCAGAGACATCAAAGACAAAGAAGAAATTCTGGCCCTCCTAGAAGCTCCTGAATGAACTGGGTGAGTTGGGGTACCGGGTATCGGCTAAGAAAGCTCAGCTATGCCGCACCGAGGTGACCTACTTAGGGTACACCCTCCGGGAAGGAAAGCGGTGGCTCACCGAGGCCAGGAAAAAAAAAAAGACTGTGATGCTGATCCCAACCCCCACCACCCCGCGCCAAGTACGTGAGTTTCTGGGGACGGCGGGCTTTTGCAGACTCTGGATACCAGGGTTCACCTGGACTGAGGAACACCAAAAAGCCTTTGACAGCATAAAGGCAGCCCTGCTTGCAGCCCCCGCTCTGGCTTTGCCAGATTTGACTAAGCCTTTTACCCTATATGTTGATGAGCTGCAATGGCCCTGCTTGTTAAAGACCCTGACAAGCTTACCCTGGGTCAGCATGTGACTATACCCACTACCAGAGTTTGTTGCTAAATGATCGAGTAACTTTTGCTCCACCTGCTATCCTCAATCCTGCTACCCTTCTCCCCTTGGCGGATGACTCCACTCCTGTACATCAATGTGCTGATGTCCTGGCTGAAAAAACTGGAACAAGGAGAGATCTGACTGATCAGCCTTGGCCAGGTGTGCCTGCCTGGTACACAGATGGCAGCAGCTTTGTCACAGGAGCAGCAGTAGTAGATGGAAAGCAGCTCATATCCATGGGACCATCTACCAACAGAGGGGGCTACTTACCTCGGCAGGTAAAGATCAAATCAGCCTTGGCCTGAAAGTTTAAACTGGTACACGGATGGCAGTAGCCTCATGGTTAAAGGTAAGCGGAAGGCAGGGACAGCAGTGCAGCGGTGGACAAAAAGCAAGTGATCTAGGCCAGCAGCCTCCCTAAAGAGACTTCAGCCCAGAAAGCTGAATTTGTGGTTTTGATACAAGCTTTATAAATGACAAAAAGAAAAGTCTACACTGACAGCAGGTATGCTTTTGCCACTGTATGGAACAATATACAGACAAAGAAAGCTGTTGACATTTGCAGAAAAAGACCTAAGATGCTGTGAACAGAAGAAATCAGATGGCAGATCTAACCGCCAAACAGGCATCCCAAAGAACAATAATCCTGTTGCCCAGGTAAGTCAGGGTGTGGCCAAGTATTCAGAGGTCAAAAATTACATTGTGTGTATAGACCTCAGAGCTCAGGATAGATAAAAATTAGTTTAAAACTCTAAGACAGACCTTGACAAAATTAATCGTGGAGACTGGCATGGACTTGGTGTTCCTTCCCTATGCCCTATTTCTTGATTCAGTTTTACTCTTTTTAAGATCTTTTATGAGACTCCTATGCCCATCATAGTCTCAAATGATGTGTTTAAACCTATGTTGTGATAATAATGCTCTGTATGTTAAGTTAAAAGGCTTGCAGGTGGTCTGGTCACAACTGAAAAGGATCGGACTGAGTACGCGGACGACATCGCGCCAGGGATCCCAACAGCCGAGACAGTGAACGAGCTGGGTACCCCAAGGACATCTCACCAGTTCCAGCCAGAGATCTGATCTACGTGCACCTGCATCATGCCCAGACCCTCAAGCCTCGCTAAAAGGGCCCCTGCCTAGTTCTGTTTACTAATGCTTCTTGTTCTGTTTTTGTTCCTATGTTAAAATAGAGTCTTTCAGGTCCTCCAGGAGGCCAAGACCCCGCTCTAAGATTAGAGCTATTCACTAGAAGAAGGGGGGAATGAAAGAGGAAAATTACTGGACACCTGAACTTTTCCTGAACTCTCTTACCCCTCCCATCCAGAGACTGTTCCCGGAGCACTCCTGAACTTTTTACCCCAAGGTACCCCCTCCCAATTGGAAACTGTTCCAGGAACATTTTTTAGATAAAGGGTCTCCTGGAACAAACCTAGTCCTACCCCTCCTAACTGAGGACTGTTCCAAGAACATTTTTGAGATAGGGGCCTCCTGGTACTACCCCAGAATGTTCCAATAGATCAAGTACATTGCCAAAATATAGGACACGACCCCTTGGTGACATAAAACTTGTACTTTTCCCCTGGCTATTTCCTATAAAAGCCTGTGACAAGTCTGGGCCAATTGTCGATTCTCCTCTGCACCTTGCTGGCTGCATGAGTTTCGACCCCAGATATCTGGTATATGTGCTTTTTATGTGCTTTCTTGTCGTTGCTGTATTAAATCTTACTCTCTATACATCTTAAGTTCGGTCTCAGTGTCTTCTTGGGTGCGCGGCTGCCCCGAGGCTTGAGTGAGTGTCTCCCTTTGGAAGTCTTAGAGTCTTTCACTCTCAGGCCATTAATTACTATAACCTGCATGGATTGTAGACAGGTGACACTGATGGTTACAGTTTTCCTTTAGTAGGCTAAGTAGCATTCTAGAGTATTATGAAATCATTTTCTTTTTTATTTTCCCCATTTATTGAAACATTTATTCTTTTCTCATACAGTATATCTTGTATGGTTGCAGTTCCCCACCCTCTAATGCCCTAAGTTCCTCCCCAGCATCCCTTCCATCCTGATCCACTTCTTTTCTGTCTCTCATTGGGAAAAAAAAACAAACAAACATGGACTTCTAAGAGATAACCTAACACAATAAAATGAACTGAATAAAGAGAAGGCAAAGAGCATCACATCGTGGTCGATCAATGCAAACCAACAGAAGAGAAGTCGCAAGAAAAGGCGGTGGCACAACAGACTCCAGGGTCACTGATTCAGGAATCCCATGAAAACACAAAACTAAAAGCTCTACATAGAGAACCTGGTTTAGCCTCCTCTCAGCCTTATGCTTGCTGCTCCAGTCTCTGAGTTCATATGAGGTTTGCTCAGTTGATTTAGAGGGCCTTGATTTCCTGGTGTCCTCCATCTGACTCTTACAGTCTTTCCATGCCCTCTTCTGTGGGATTTCCTGAGCTCTAATGGGAGGGATTTGATGGAGACATCCCATTTAGATCTGTGTGTTCCAAGATTTCTCATTGAGTAATAACTGGTCAAGGGTCTCTGTATTTGTTTTTATCTGCTCCAGGAAAAGGCTTTTCTGAGGATGAGAATATTCTGCTATATATAGATGAATAAAGCTCTGGTCTATGTATATCAGAGTATCATTAGGAATTATTTTATTGTTACTTTTTTTTAATTAGGTATTTTCCTCATTTACATTTGCAATGTTATCCCAAAAGTCATACCCTCCTCCCAACTCCCCTCCCCACCCACTCCCACTTTTTGGCCCTGGCATTCCCCAGTACTGGGGAATATAAAGTTTGCAAGTCCAATGGGCCTCTCTTTCCAGTGATGGCCGACTAGGCATTCTTTTGATACATATGCAGCTAGAGTCAAGAGCTCCGGGGTACTGGTTAGTTCATAATGTTGTTCCACCTATAGGGTTGCAGATCCCTTTAGCTCCTTAGGTACTTCCTCTAGCTCCTCCATTGGGGGCCCTGTGATCCATCCAATAGCTGACTGTGAGCATGCACTTATGTGTTTGCAAGGCCCCGGCATAGCCTCGCAAGAGACAACTATATCAGGGTCCTTTCAGCAAAATCTTGCTAGTGTATGCAATGGTGTCAGCATTTGGAGGCTGATTATGGGATGGATCCCTGGATATGACAGTCTCTAGATGGTCCATCCTTTTGTCGCAGCTCCAAACTTGTATCTGTAACTTCTTCCATGGGTGTTTTGTTCCCAATTCTAAGAAGGGGCAAAGTGTCCAAACTTTGGTCTTCGTTCTTCTTCAGTTTCATGTGTTTTGCAAATTGTACCTTATATCTTGGGTATTCTAAGTTTCTGGGCTAATATCCACTTATCAGTGAGTACATATCATTTGAGTTCTTTTGTGATTGGGTTACCTCACTCAGGATAATGCCCTCCAGGTCCAACCATTTGCCTAGAAATATCATAAATTCATTCTTTTTAATAGCTGAGTAGTACTCCATTGTGTAAATGTTCCACATTTTTTGTATCCATTCCTCTGTTGAGGGGCATCTGGGTTCTTTCCAGCTTCTGGCTATTGTAAATAAGGCTGCTATGAACATAGTGAAGCATGTTTCTTTCTTACTAGTTGGAACATATTCTGGATATATGCCCAGGAGAGGTATTGCGGGATCCTCTGGTAGTACCATGTCTGAGGAACCACCAGAGCGATTTCCAGAGTGGTTGCTCAAGTTTGCAATCAAACCAACAATGGAGGAGTGTTCCTCTTTCTCCGCATCCTCACCAGCATCTGCTGTCACCTGAACTTTTGATCTTAGCCATTCTGACTAGTGTGAGATGGAATCTCAGGGTTGTTTTGATTTTCATTTCCCTGATAATTAAGGATGCTGAACATTTTTTCAGGTGTTTCTCAGCCATTCGGTATTCCTCAGGTGAGAATTCTTTGTTTAGCTCTGAGCCCCATTTTTAATGGGGTTATTTGATTTTCTGGAGTTCACCTTCTTGAGTTCTTTATATATATTCGATATTAGTCCTCTATCTCATTTAGTATAGGTAAAGATCCTTTCCCAATCTGTTGGTGGCCTTTTTGTCTTATTGACGGTGTCTTTTGCCTTACAGAAGCATTGCAGTTTCATGATGTCCCATTTGTGAATTCTTGATCTTACATCACAAGCCGTTCTTGTACTATTCAGGAATTTTCCCCCTGTGCCAATATCTTCGAGGCTTTTCCCCACTTTCTCCTCTATAAGTTTCAGTGTCTCTGGTATTATGTGGAGCTCCTTGATTCACTTAGATTTGACCTTAGTACAAAGAGATAGGATGTATCAATTCGCATTCATCTACATGATAACTGACAGTTGTGACAGCACCATTTGTTGAAAATGCTGTCTTTTTTCCACTGGATGGTTTTAGCTCCCTTGTCGAAGATCAAGTGACCATAGGTGTGTGAGTTTATTACTGGGTCTTCAATTGTATTCCATTGGTCTACTTGTCTGTCACTATACTAATACCATGCAGTTTTTATCACAATTGCTCTGTAGTACAGCTTTAGGTCAGGCATGGTGATTCCACCAGAGGTTCATTTATCCTTGAGAAGAGTTTTTGCTATCCTAGGTTTTTTGTTGTTCCAGATGAATTTGCAGATTGCCCTTTCTAATTCGTTGAAGAATTGAGTTGGAATTTTGATGGGGATTGCATTGAATCTGTAGATTGCTTTTGGCAAGATAGCCATTTTTACAATGTTGATCCTGCCAATCCATGAGCATGGGAGTTCTTTCCATCTTCTGAGATCTTCTTTAATTTCTTTCTTCAGAGACTTGAAGTTCTTATCATACAGATCTTTCACTTCCTTAGTTAGAGTCATGCCAGTGTATTTTATATTATTTGTGACTATTGAGAAGGGTGTTGTTTCCCTAATTTCTTTCTCAGCCTATTCTTTGTGTAGGGAAAGGCCATTGACTTTTATGCTGAATGGGTGTTGGATTTTGTCAAATGCTTTTTCCGCATCTAACGAGATGACCATGTGTTTTTTGTCTTTGAGTTTGTTTATATACTGGATTACATTGATGGATCTCCCTATATTGAACCATCCCTGCATCCCTGGGATGAAACCTACTTGGTCAGGATGGATGATTGTTTTGATGTGTTCTTGGATTGGGTTAGCGAGTACTTTATTGAGGATTTTTGCATCGATATTCATAAGGGAAATTGGTCTGAAGTTCTCTATCTTTGTTAGGTCTTTTTGTGGTTTAGGTATCAGAGTAATTGTGGCTTCATAGAATGAGTTGGGTAGAGTACCTTCTGATTGTATTTTGTGGAATAGTTTGTGAAGAACTGGGATTAGATCTTCTTTGATGGTCTGATAGAACGCTGCACTAAACACATCTGGTCCTGGGCTTTTTTTTTTCTTTTTTCTTTTGGTTGGGAGACTACTAATGACTGCTTCTATTTCTTTAGGGGATATAGGACTGTTGAGATCATTAACCTGATCTTGATTTAACTTTGGTACCTGGTATCTGTCTAGAAACTTGACCATTTCATCCAGGTTCTCCAGTTTTGTTAAGTATAGCCTTTTCTAAAAGGATCTGGTGGTGTTTTGGATTTCTTCAGGAGCTGTTGTTATGTCTCCCTTTTCATTTCTGATTTTGTTAATTAGAATGCTGTTCCTGTGCCCTTTAGTCAGTCTGGCTAAGGGTTTATCTATCTTGTTGATTTTCTCAGAGAACCAGCTCCTCGTTTGGTTGACTCTTTGAATAGTTCTTCTTGTTTCCTCTTGATTGGTTTCGCCCCTGAGTTTGATTATTTCCTGCTGTCTACTCCTCTTGGGTGAATTTGCTTCCTTTTTTCTAGAGCTTTTAGGTGTGTTGTCAAGCTGCTAGTGTGTGCTCTCTCTAGTTTCTTTTTGGAGGCACTCAGATCTATGAGTTTCCCTCTTAGAAATGCTTTCATAGTGTCCCATAAGTTTGGGTATGTTGTGGCTTCATTTTACAATTAAACTCCAAAAAGTCTTTAATTTCTTTCTTTATTGCTTCCTTGATCAAGTTACCATTGAGAAGAGTGTTGTTCATTTTCCACTTGAATATTGGCTTTCCATTATTTATGTTGTTATTGAAGATGATCCTTAGACTATGGTGGTCTGCTTGGATGCATGGGACAATTTCAATGTTTTTGTATATGTTAAGGCCTGTTTTGTGACCAATTATATGGTCAGTTTTGCAGAAGGTACCATGAGGTGCTGAGAAGAAGGTATATTCTTTTGTTTTAGGATAAAATGTTCTGTAGATATTAGTTAAGTCCATTTGTTTCATCACTTCTGTTAGTTTCACTGTGTCCCTGTTTAGTTTCTGTTTCCACGATCTTTCCATTGATAAAAGTGGTGTGTTGAACTCTCCCACTCTTATTGTTTGAGGTACCATATGTGCTTTGAGCTTTACTAAATTTTTTTAATGAATGTGGCTGCCCTTGCATTTGGAGCATAGATATTCAGAATTGAGAATTCCTCTTGGAGGATTTTACCTTTGATGAGTATGAAGTGTCCCTCCTTGTCTTTTTTGATAACTTTGGGTTTCTAAGTTAATTTTATTTGATATTAGAATGGCTACTCCAGCTTCTTTCTTCAGACCCTTTGTTTGGAAAATTGTTTTCCAGCCTTTCACTATGAGGTAGTTTCTGTCTTTTTCCCTGAGATGGGTTTCCTGTAAGCAGCAGAATGTTGGGTCCTGTTTGTGTAGCCAGTCTTTTAGCCCATGTCTTTTTATTGGGGAATTGAGTCCATTGATATTAAGAGATATTAAGGAAAAGTAATTGTTGCTTCCTATTATTTTTGTTGTTAAAGTTGGCATTCTGTTCTTGTGGCTGTCTTCTTTTTGGTTTGTTGAGGGATTACTTTCTTGTTTTTTCTAGGGTGTGGTTTCGTCCTTGTATTGTTTTTTGTTGTTGTTGTTGTTGTTGTTATCCTTTGAAGGGCTGGACTCATGGAAAGATAATGTGTGAATTTGGTTTTGTCGTGGAAAACTTTGGCTTCTCCATCTATGGTAATTGAGTGTTTGGCTGGATATAGTAGCCTGGGCTGGCATTTGTGTTCTCTTAGTGTCTGTATAACATCTGTCCAGGATCTTCTGGCTTTCATAGTCTCTGGTGAAAAGTCTGGTGTAATTCTGATAGGCCTGCCTTTATATGTTACTTGACCTTTTTCCCTTACTACTTTTAATATTCTTTTTTTTTATTAGGTAATTTCCTCAATTACATTTCCAATGCTATCCAAAAAGTCCCCAATACACTCCCTCCCAGTCCCCCACCCACCCACCCCCACCCCTTGGCCTTGGCATTCCCCTGTACTGGGGCATATAAAGTTGGCAAGTCCAATGGGCCTCTCTTTCCAGTGATGGCCTACTAGGCCATCTTTTGATACAAATGCAGCTAGAGACAATAGCTCTGGGGTACTGGTTAGTTCATAATAATGATCCACCTATGGGGTTGCAGTTCCCTTTAGCTCCTTGGGTACTTTCTCTAGCTCCTCCATTGGGGGCCCTGTGATCCATCCAATAGCTGACTGTGAGCATCCACTTCTGTGTTTGCTAGGCCCCGGCATTGTCTCACAAGAGACAGCTATGTCTGGGTCCTTTCAGCAAAATCTTGCTAGTGTATGCAATGGTGTCAGCGTTTGGAAGCTGATTATGGGATGGATCCCTGGATATGGCAGTCTTTAGATGGTCCATCCTTTCTTCACAGCTCCAAACTTTATCTCTGTAACTCTTTCCATGGGTGTTTTGTTCCCAATTCCAAGAAGGGGCACAGTGTCCACACTTTGGTCTTCGTTCTTCTTGAGTTTCATGCGTTTAACAAATTGTATCTTATATCTTGGGTATCCTAAGTTTTTGGGCTAATATCCACTTATCAGTGAGTACATATTGTGTGAGTTCCTTTGTGAATATGTTACCTCTCTCAGAATGATGCCCTCCAGACCCATCCATTTGCCTAGGAATTTCATAAATTCATTCCTTTTAATAGCTGAGTAGTACTCCATTGTGTAAATGTACCACATTTTCTATATCCATTCCTCTGTTGAGGGACATCTGGGTTCTTTTCAGCTTCTGGCTATTATAAATAAGGCTTCTATGAACAGAGTGGAGCATGCGTCCTTCTTACCGGTTGGAACATCTTCTGGATATATGCCCAGGAGAGGTATTGCTGGATCCTCTGGTAGTATTATGTCCAATTTTCTGAGGAACCGCCAAACTGATTTCCAGAGTGGTTGTACCAGCTTGCAATCCCACCAACAATGAAGGAGTGTTCCTCTTTCTCCACATCCTCACCAGCATCTGCTGTCACCTGAATTTTTGATCTTAGCCATTCTGACTGGTGTGAGGTGGAATCTCAGGGTTGTTTTGATTTGCATTTCCCTGATGATTAAGGATGTTGAACATTTTTTCAGGTGCTTCTCTGCCATTCAGTATTCCTCAGGTGAGAATTCTTTGTTCAGTTCTGAGCCCCATTTTTTAACGGGGTTATTTGATTTTCTGGAGTCCACCTTCTTGAGTTCCTTATATATATTGGATATTAGTCCCCTATCTGATTTCGGATAGGTAAAGATCCTTTCCCAATCTGTTGATGGTCTTTTTGTCTTATTGACGGTGTCTTTTGCCTTGCAGAAGCTTTGCAACTTTATGAGGTCCCATTTATCGATTCTCGATCTTACAGCGCAAGCCTTTGCTGTTCTATTCAGGAATTTTTTCCCCTGTACCCATATCTTCGAGGCTTTTCCCTACTTTCTCCTCTATAAGTTTCAGTGTCTCTGGTTTTATGTGGAGTTCCTTAATCCACTTAGATTTGACCTTGGTACAAGGAGATAGGAATGGATCAATTTGCATTCTTCTACATGATAACCGCCAGTTGAGCCAGCACCATTTGTTGAAAATGCTGTCTTTTTTCCACTGGATGGTTTTTGCTCCCTTGTCAAAGATCAAGTGACCATAGGTATGTGGGTTGATATCAGGGTCTTCAATTCTGTTCTATTTGTCTATTTGTCTGTCGTTATACCAGTACCATGCAGTTTTTTCACAATTGCTCTGTAGTACAGCTTTAGGTCAGGCATGGTGATTCCTCCAGAGGTTCTTTTATCCTTGAGAAGAGTTTTTGCTATCCTAGGTTTTTTTTTGTTGTTCCAGATGAATTTGCAGATTGCCCTTTCCAATTCGTTGAAGAATTGAGTTGGAATTTTGATGGGGATTGCATTGAATCTGTAGATTGCTTTTGGCAAGATAGCCATTTTTACAATGTTGATCCTGCCAATCCATGAGCATGGGAGGTTTTTCCATCTTCTGAGATCTTCTTTAATTTCTTTCTTCAGGGACTTGAAGTTCTTGTCATACAGATCTTTCACTTCCTTAGTTAGAGTCACGCCAAGGTATTTTATATTGTTTGTGACTATTGAGAAGGGTGTTGTTTCCCTAATTTCCTTCTCTGCTTGTTTATCCTTTGTGTACAGAAAGGCCATTGACTTGCTTGAGTTAATTTTATATCCAGCTACTTCACCGAAGCTATTTATCAGGATTAGGAGTTCTCTGATGGAATTTTTAGGGTCACTTGTGTATACTATCATATCATCTTCAAAAAGCGATATTTTGACTTCTTCTTTTCCGATTTGTATCCCCTTGATCTCCTTTTGTTGTCTAATTGCTCTGGCTAGGACTTCAAGTACAATGTTGAATAGGTAGGGAGAGAGTGGGCAGTCTTGTCTAGTCCCTGATTTTAGTGGGATTGCTTCAAGCTTCTCACCATTTACTTTGATGTTGGCTACTAGTTTGCTGTATATTGCTTTTATCATGGTTAGGTATGGGCCTTGAATTCCTGATCTTTCCAAGACTTTTATCATGAATGGGTGTTGGATTTTGTCAAATGCTTTTTCAGCATCTAACGAGATGATCATGTGGTTTTTGTCTTTTCGTATATTGATCCATCCTTGCATCCCTGGGATGAATCCTACTTGGTCAGGATGGATGATTGTTCTGATGTGTTTTTGAATTCTGCTATCGAGAACTTTATTGAGGATTTTTGCATCAATATTCATAAGGGAAATTCGTCTGAAGTTCTCTATTTTTGTTGGGTCTTTATGTGGTTTAGGTATCAGAGTAATTGTGGCTTCATAGAATGAGTTGGGTAGAGTACCTTCTGATTGTATTTTGTGGAATAGTTTGTGAAGAACTGGGATTAGTTCTTCTTTGAAGGTTTGATAGAACTCTGCACTAAACCCATCTGGTCCTGGGCTTTTCTTGGTTGGGAGACTATTAATGACTGCTTCTATTTCTTTAGGGGATATGGGACTGTTTAGGTCATTAACCTGATCTTGTTTTAACTTTGGTACCTGGTATCTGTCTAGAAACTTGTCCATTTCATCCAGGCTCTCCAGTTTTGTTGAGTATAGCCTTTTGTAGAATGATCTGATGGTGTTTTGGATTTCTTCAGGGTCTGTTGTTATGTCTCCCTTTTCATTTCTGATTTTGTTAATTAGAGTACTTTCCCTATGCCCTCTAGTGAGTCTGGCTAAGGGTTTATCTATCCTGTTGATTTTCTCAAAGAACCAGCTCCTCGATTGATTGATTCTTTGAATTGTTCTTCTTGTTTCCACTTGGTTGATTTCACCCCTGAGTTTGATTATTTCTTGCCGTCTACTCCTCTTGGGTGAATTTGCTTCCTTTCGTTCTAGAGCTTTTAGGTGTGTTGTCAAGCTGCTAATGTGTGCTCTCTCTAGTTTCTTTTTGGAGGCACTCAGAGCTATGAGTTTTCCTCTTAGAAATGCTTTCATTGTGTCCCATAAGTTTGGGTATGTTGTGGCTTCATTTTCATTAAACTCCAGAAAGTCCTTAATTTCTTTCTTTTTTTTTTTCTTATAAAACAACATTTAATTGGGGCTGGCTTACAGGTTCAGAGGTTCAGTCCATTATCATCAAGGTGGGAGCATGGCAGTGTCCAGGCAGGCATGGTGCAGGCAGAGCTGAGAGTTCTACGTCTTCATCCAAAGGCTGCTAGTGGAAGGCTGACTTCCAGGCAACTAGGGTGAGAGTCTTAAGCCCACACCCATAGTGACACACCTATTCCAACCAGGCCACACCTCCAGATGGTGCCACTCCCCGGTCCAAGAATATACAAACCATCACAGAAAGTATGTAACAAAAAGTGATATAAATAGAGAAAAGAGAAGGTAGAGACAGAAAGAGGAGAGGAAGAAAAAGGATAAGGAGTAGATCCTTGGGTCATAAAACAAATTTCAGATGTTGCTGTAATGCAAGCATACATGCTTTGAACATCAGAAGTGTACCCATTTTAATAACTGAAAGTAACTACAGAATAAGTTTAGTTGGAAATGAAATTATCATAACATTAACCACTCTAGAAATATCAGCATAAGTGTTATGTTGATGTACATGTTATGATTATTACTCATTTCATGTACTCATTTCATGTACATATACTACATAGGAAGAAGATTTGAATCTTCGATAAAACACCTATAGATACTGTTTTGATATAACTACATTTGATTGTTCTGGATAAGAATAATTGGGGTTAAGGCATATTTCAGTACAGCAATTGTAGGAATATGCAAAGCATGACTTGTTGTCTTGAGAATTTTCTGAAAGCCATCATAATTTGTGAGCCACATACGACAAGTAAGAAGGGCACAAACATCTGCTTTGTCACTAGCTGTGGTCAACTGGTAGAACAGGTAAGTTGAGCTCCTCAGGAAATCCTGGATTGTTGCAGTGCTGCTTCCTGTCAACAGAAGCAGAACAATGTTGTCCATGCTCCTTAGCCTGGTGTGTCCTGGTGAGCTCTGCTGGGAATGAAGGGTATAGAATACCATGGTGAAAATATCAGCCTGGGTGGCTGTATCCTTCCACAGCAGTGAGTGTGACTTCCATACAATGGTGGATATTGGCACATGAGTTCATCCTTACTGAGTGAGCTCTGACATCTCATTTACAGAGCCCAGTAGAGTCAGGGGGACAGAAAGCCAGGTTATTGGAAGGAGATATATCATCTATCCTGGGTCTTTCTTTCCAGGATTTTCCTTGTTCCAGAGGACATGGGCACAAGTGAGTAAGTCTGACACCAAATCATGCAGTGCTTCTTTTTTTTTTTTTTTTATTTGATAACTTTGGGTTGGATTTTATTCGATATTAGAATGGCTACTCCAGCTTGTTTCTTCAGACCATTTGCTTGTAAAATTGTTTTCCAGCCTTTCACTCTGAGGTAGTGTCTGTCTTTTTCCCTGAGATGAGTTTTCTGTAAGCAGCAGAATTTTGGGTCCTGTTTGTGTAGCCAGTCTGTTAGTCTATGTCTTTTTATTGGGGAATTGAGTCCATTGATATTAAGAGATATTAAGGAAAAGTGGTGTATTATCAACAGCCATGGCCTTTTGGCTTGTTCCTCTGTCTTAGATTGGTATGATTCCGTGATCTGGTTGCCTGTCATTGCCTGTCAAGCCCTCATAGCACACCATACTCCCAATCAGACCAAAGCCACAATATGTACTTAGAATGCTTCTTGATGGAGAATAATAATAACTGCCACCTACATTGTTGGAAGCAAGGTTTTACTCTTGCTGCAGTCAGGCTGAATGGTGTTGACTGACCTGCTTGAGAAACAAAGGTGGGACAGTGAAAAGCAACAGTATAAAAGCTTCTTTGAAGAAGTCCAGGTACTCCATTCAGTTGCAAATTAGCAACGACCAAGCTCAGGCTCTAGCCTCCGGGTGTGGGGGAGCTGGCTTTGAGAATTAGCAGAAAGGCCAGAGATTCTCTGGAAGTGGAGGCTGAGCTCCAAATTAACTTTGCTAGGTAATTAAGAATTTTAGCTATCTTCAATAGGAATCTCTAATATTGGAATTATTACTAGACTAGTCTAAGATTGAGTTAGAATAACTGGTCACATTGAAGAAAAGAGAAAAATCATTATGACTCTATTATATGACTAATCTTTCTAAGTCAGAATACACAGTCTTTGATGTTCTTTATACCATAAAGTTAAAAAGCTTGAAGCAAGGCAGCTTTGCTTGTCCAAACTGGAAAAATGGCAAGCAATGATGGGTTGAAACCATGTACCCAATTTAGCTTCCTTGTCACTAAAGTCAGGGCACTGAGCCAACTCTCCTGCCAGCTTGTCACTGGAATTAGCCATCATGCTTCTGCAGCATTCTGTGGAGAGAACCTATGCTTTTCCCTTTCCTAATAGGGTAGCTGTTCAGGATCAAGCCATATGCCAATAAGTAAGATACTATAAAGCATTTATTGAGTTCTTTGGCATCTAAATTTCAAAATTCTAAAATAAAAGTATGATTTAAACAATGTGCACAGGAATGCACTAAATAATATGCACAGGGATATAATTTCCCCCTTCTTTGTCTTTTAAGAAGTTAAAGTTTTAAAGTTCCACAATACCTTGTCCTTGAGAATTAATAATTTGTTAACAAAACATCTCAAATACTTGACTGTTATAGTCAGTTTTAATGTAACATGGGCAGTGACTAATAGCACTTTCAATTGTTTCTCTTGAAGAGCGGTTGTAACTAGAAAGCTTGAAAAGCTATTAATAGTCACATGTGCATAATTTATTTATTCATTAATCAGAAATAGGAGCATTAATTTGCAGCAATTTATTAAGTATAAGTCCTCAAGAATTAACACTATTGTGTGGAAATGATTCTATTCCATTGGTCTACTTGTCTGTCACTATACCAGTACCACGCAGTTTTTATCACAATTGCTCTGTAGTAAAGCTTTAGGTCCGACATGGTGATTCCACCAGAGGTTCTTTTATCCTTGAGAAGAGGTTTTGCTATCCTAGGTTTTTTGTTATTCCAGATGAACTTGCAAATTGCCCTTTCTATCTCAATGAAGAATTGCGTTGGAATTTTGATGGGGATTGCATTGAATCTGTAGATTGCTTTTTCAAGATAGCCATTTTTACAATGTTGATCCTGCCAATCCATGAGCATGGGAGATCTTTCCATCTTCTGAGATCTTCTATAATTTCTTTCTTCAGAGACTTGAAGTTTTTATTATACAGATCTTTCACTTCCCTAGAGTCACGACAAGATATTTCATATTATTTATGACTATTGAGAAGGGTTTTGAATCCCTAATTTCTTTCTCAGCCTGTTTATTCTTTGTGTAGAGAAAGGCCATTGATTTGTTTGAGCTAATTTTATATCCAGCTACTTCACCGAAGCTGTTTATCAGGCTTAGGAGTTCTCTGGTGGAATTTTTAGGGTCACTTATATATACTATCATATCATCTGCAAAAAGTGATATTTTGACTTCATCTTTTCCAATTTGTATCCCTTTGATCTCCTTTTGTTGTCGAATTGCTCTGGCTAGGACTTCAAGTACAATGTTGAATAGGTATGGAGAAAGTGGACAGCCTTGTCTAGTCCCTGATTTTAGAGGGATTGCTTCAAGCTTCTCACCATTTACTTTGATGTTGGCTACTGGTTTGCTGTAGATTGCTTTTATCATGTTTAGGTATAGGCCTTGAATTCCTGATCTTTCCAAGACTTTTATCATGAATGGGTGTTGGATCGTGTTGAATGCTTTTTCCGCATCTAACGAGATGATCATGTGGTTTTTATCTTTGAGTTTGTTTATATACTGGATTACGTTGATGGATTTCCGTATATTGAACCATCCCTGCATCCCTGGGATGAAATCTACTTGGTCAGGAAGGATGATTGTCTTGATGTGTTCTTGGATTCGGTTATCAACAACTTTATTGAGGATTTTGCATCAATATTCATAAGGGATATTGGTCTGAAGTTTTCTATCTTTGTTGGGTCTTTTTGTGGTTTAGTTATCAGAGTAATTGTGGCTTCATAGAATGAGTTAGGTAGAGTACCTTCCATTTCTTTTTTGTGGAATAGTTTGTGAAGAACTGGGATTAGATCTTCTTTGAAGGTCTGATAGAACTCTGCACTAAACCCATCTGGTCCTGGGCTTTTTTTTGGTTGGGAAACTATTAATGAGTGCTTCTATTTCTTTGGGGGATATAGGGCTGTTTAGATTGTTAACCTGATCTTGATTCAACTTTGGTACCTGGTATCTGTCTAGAAACTTCTCCGTTTCATCCAGGCTCTCCAGTTTTGTTGAGTATAGCCTTTTGTAGAAGGATCTGATGGTGTTTTGGATGTCTTCAGGATCTGTTGTTATGTCTCTTTTTTCTTTTCTGATTTTGTTAATTAGAATGCTTTCCCTGTGCGCTCTAGTGATTCTGGCTAAGGGTTTATCTATCTTGTTGATTTTCTCAAAGAACCAGCTCCTTGATTGGTTGATTCTTTGAATAGTTCTTCTTGTTTCCACTTGGTTGATTTCGCCCCTGAGTTTGATTATTTCCTGCCATCTACTCCTCTTGGGTGAATTTGCTTCCTTTTGTTCTAGTGCTTTTAGGTGTGTTGTCAAGCTGCTAATGTGTGCTCTCTCTAGTTTCTTTTTGGAGGCACTCAGAGCTATGAGTTTTCCTCTTAGAAATGCTTTCATTGTGTCCCATAAGTTTGGGTATGTTGTAGCTTCATTTTCATTGAACTCTAAAAAGTCCTTAATTTCTTTCTTTATTCCTTCCTTGACCAAGGTATCAATGAGAAGAGTGTTGTTCAGTTTCCACGTGAATGTTAGCTTTCTATTATTTATTTTGTTATTGAAGATCAGCCTTAGTCCATGGTGATCTGATAGGATGCATGGGACAATTTCAATATTATTGTATCTGTTGAGGCCTGTTTTGTGACCAATTATGTGGTCAATTTTGGAGAAGGTACCATGAGGTGCTGAGAAGAAGGTATATCCTTTTGTTTTAGGATAGAATGTTCTGTGGATATCTGCCAGATCCATTTGATTCATAACTTCTGTTAGTTTCACTGTGTCCCTGTTTAGTTTCTGTTTCCATGATCTGTCCACTGGCGAAAGTGGTGTGTTGAAGTCTCCCACTACTATTGTGTGAGGTGCAATGTGTGCTTTGAGCTTTACTAAAGTTTCTTTAATGAATGTGGCTGCCTTTGTATTTGGAGCATAGATATTCAGAATTGTGAATTCCTCTTGGAGGATTTTACCTTTGATGAGTATGAAGTGCCCCTCCCTGTCTTTTTTGATGACTTTGGGTTGGAAGTCAATCTTATCAGATATTAGAATGGCTACTCCAGCTTGTTTCTTCATACCATTTGCTTGGAAAATTGTTTTCCAGCCTTTCATTCTG
Source organism: Mus caroli (assembly GCF_978045245.1). Lineage (NCBI taxonomy): Eukaryota > Metazoa > Chordata > Mammalia > Rodentia > Muridae > Mus > Mus caroli. Next base: position 16,250,739 of record NW_028227272.1, read on the forward strand.
AGGTAGTGTCTATCTTTTTCTCTGAGATGAGTTTCCTGTAAGCAGCAAAATGTTGGGTCTTGTTTGTGTAGCCAGTTGTTAGTCTATGTCTTTTTATTGGGGAGTTGAGTCCATTGATTTTAAGAGATATTAAGGAAAAGTAATTGTTGCTTCCTGCTATTTTTGTTGTTAAAGTTGGCATTCTGTTCTTGTGGCTATCTTCTTTTAGGTTTGTTAAGGGATTACCTTCTTGTTTTTTCTAAGGCGTGGTTCCCATCCTTGTATTGTTTTTTTTCTGTTATTATCCTTTGAAGGGCTGGATTCGTGGAAAGATAATGTGTGAATTTGGTTTTGTTGTGGAATACTTTGGTTTCTCCATCTATGTTAATTGAGTTTGGCTGGGTATAGTAGCCTGGGCTGGAATTTGTGTTCTTTTAGTGTCTGTATAACATCTGTCCAGGATCTTCTGGCTTTCATAGTCTCTGGTGAAAAATCTGGTGTAATTCTGATAGGCTTGCCTTTATATGTTACTTGGCCTTTTTCTCTTACTGCTTTTAGTATTCTATCTTTATTTAGTGCATTTGTTGTTCTGATTATTATGTGTTGGGAGGTATTTCTTTTCTGGTCCAGTCTATTTGGAGTTCTGTAGGCTTCTTGTATGTTCATGGGCATCTCTTTCTTTAGATTTGGGAAGCTTTCTTCTATAATTTTGTTGAAGATGTTTACTGGTCCTTTGAGTTGAAAATCTTCATTCTCATCCACTCCTATTATCTGTAGGTTTGGTCTTCTCATTGTGTCCTGGATTTCCTGGATGGTTTGAGTTAGGATCTTTTTGCAGTTTCCATTTTCTTTGATTGTTGTGCTGATGTTCTCTATGGAATCTTCTGCACCTGAGATTCTTTCTTCCTTCTCTTGTATTCTCTTGCTGATGCTCGCATCTATGGTTCCAGATTTCTTTCCTAGGGTTTCTATCTCCAGTGTTGCCTCTTTTTGGGTTTTCTTTATTGTGTCTACTTCCCTTTTTAGGTCTAGTATGGTTTTGTTCATTTCCATCACCTGTTTGGATCTGTTTTCCTGTTTTGCTTTAAGGACTTCTACCTGTTTGATTGTGTTATCCTGTTTTTCTTTAAGTACTTGTAACTCTTTAGCAATGTTCTCCTGTAATTCTTTAAGTGAGTTATTAAATTCCTTCTTGATGTCCTCTACCATCATCATGAGATATGCTTTTAAATCCAGGTCTAGCTTTTCAGGTGTTTTGTGGTGTCCTGGACTGGGCGAAGTGGGAGTGCTGGGTTCTGATGATGGTGAGTGGTCTTGGTTTCTGTTAGTAAGATTCTTATGTTTACCTTTCACCATCTGGTAATTTCTGGAGTTAGTTGTTATAATAGTCTCTGTTTAGAGATTGTTCTTCTGGTGATTATGATTAACGTCTATCAGCAGACCTGGGAGACTGGCTCTCTCCTCTGAGTTTCAGTGGTTAGAGCACTCTCTGTTGGCAAGCTCTCCTCTTACAGGGAAGGTGCACAGATATCTGGTGTTTGGACCTCCTCCTGGCTGAAGAAGAAGGCCCAAAACAGGACCTTTCCCAGATGCTGTGTTGCTTTGGCAGGTCACACAAGCTGTCAGCTTCTGTGGTGCACACTCTCACCTGTGCAGACTAAGTTCCTAAGTTCGGTGGAGTCCCAGAACCAAGATGGCGCTCCCTGCTCCTGAGGCAGAGGGCTCCCGTGCAGGGCAGACCACTGTCCTCCGGCTGGGAGGGTGCCGGATGTCTGCGGCCCCAAAAGGGTGCTGCCTCAGCGGCTCTGTGGCTCCTGCCTGTCCCAGAAGCTGTCTGCCTCTGTAGTGCACACTCTCACCAGTGCAGACTAAATTCCTAAGTTCGGCGGAGTCCCGGAACAAGATGTCGCTTCCTGCTCCTGAGGCAGAGGACTCCCGTCTGTCCTTAAGACTTATCTCACTAAATTATCAAATAGTCTAGGAATTCCCATCAGAAATACAGAATGACATGGAATGTACACAGGTTTTTATCAGTCAGTCAGAGGACCACTATTGTACATACAAAAAGTAAATATTTTGATAGTACCCCAGATATGTAAATAATTGTTTGCTAGTTTGGAATTTTAAAATATCCATTTGTGCTAACTCTTTCCTTTTCATTTCTTTTTCTTTCTTTTCTTTTTTTTTTTTATTTTTAAGGGGGTCGTTTTTGTAGTTGCTGTTGCTGCTCTTGGTTGTGTTTTGGTTCAGTTTTATTTGGTTTTTGAATTTTGATGTTATTCTGTTTTCTTTGATGTTTTTGGTTGCTTGTTTGTTTGTTGAGGCAGGGTTTTACTATGTAACCCTGGATAAACTAAAAGTTGCTATGTTAACCAGGATAGACTCAAACTCACAGAGATCTGTCTTTCTCCTCTCTGATGAGATTAAAACTCAGTGTTGTGCTCACTTTTTGAATGGACCAAGTCTAAAACCTTTATTCTGGGCCACTAAACACTAGCTTCCAGGACTACTAGAATGAAAGGTCTTATAGGTTTCCCTGGGCAGAGGTGTCCCAAAAAACTCTCTCTTATGCTGGTGCTATTGAACATAGAATAGGATTTAGTGAAGACACACAGTTCACAGAAGGATGATATCTAAAAGAGAATAGGAAATAAGCAGTGAATTCTTAAAACACTTATAATGTAGAGATAGGAAAACAGTCAGATGAAAGGTTTTTGGAATAGTTGCGATGTAGAAAGACATAAGAAGTCTTATCCAAAGTGATCTCTGGAATACAGTGAATTACCACTCCCCAGCAAAAAGTATGTAAGCTTTAATGCATAGAGTTGGTATAAGGAATATTCCAAGAAAAATTATGAACCAGACTTGTTATGTCCCAATTAGGTTGAATTTCCTTATAAAATGAATTTAACAATACTTATTTTTTTTACAAGAATGATGTTAAGGCAAGCTGCTGGACTCTATTGTCAGAGGACTTCCTAATGTAGGGATGTTATATCACATACAGATATAAGCAATTAATTAGATACTTATGAAGTTAACATAGCTCAAGAAGTTTGGAGTAGCAACATTAACCATCTTCATCTGCTGAAGTTAATCACTGAAGTTCCAATCAAAGAGAGGCTTCATTTTATGTTATGTTTAATTTGTTTCCTTTCTTGACCAAGAAACATGTTTTGTATATGCCAGGTTAAAATGTTTGTACAACATTTCTACAGGGTTCATTCCTAGGGTATGATAAGATGAGGTTAAATGTCCGGAGCCATCTAGGAAAGGCTAAAGCTAGAAGGTAGTCTTCACAGAGGAGGCCCACTTTTACATGGGCTAAGATGGGTGAGCTCTGAGAGACAAGGTCCAAAGAGACTTCATCTCAAGTATACCTGTTGCAACATACATACCTTTCCTGTCACTATTATACAGCCGAATTCCTGGACATTAGCTAACCCTATTGATCCAATTTGCTGCATATCACCATAAAGATGAATATTCATGAATTAATAATGTTCAGATGAGTTAATGATTTTATAGAATTCCTGATGTGATTCAAATAATTTTAGGAAGAGATAATTTTAGTTGTTTTACCGGAAAGATACAATGAAATTAGTATCAAGAATTGAATGCACCCTCTTCTCATAGAATGCTAAATAAAGGCTGCATAATATAGAAAACAACAAGCTACCATGATTACACTAAAAAGGGGAATATTCTTGGGACAAATCTGTGATCAAGAAAAAACATTCTAACTCAGATCCAAGGATAAAGCCACTGGTGTGCATTATGGTAAAGCAAGGCCATAAGAAACTGTTGCTTTGAACTTAAAACGAGCATGTATAATGAAACACTGATTTGAACTTAATATCAACATCTTTCTGCAACTCATATTTTCTGTAAAATTTTATCTATGATGTAATTTTCTACAGAACTATTATCTAAGAAGATACAAAAATGCCAGAGAAAAGAAGTAAGGTTAATGACTTGAGGGTCTCTACCTCACCCATCCTTCCATCTACCATTGTATAGAGGTATATGTCTGTTTGTCTATGTATAAGTGTATGTATGAACACTTGTGGAGTGAAACTATCATCCTCAGTGAGGTAACACAGTCCCAAAAGGACAAAGATGGTATGTACTCATGTATAAGTAGATATTAGCCACAAAATAAAGGTATGATGCTTCACCCCACATATCCAAAGAACCTAAACAAGAAGGAAAACCTAATCAAGGAAGCTTGAATCTCACTTAGAAGTGGGGATAAAATAGACATAAGAGGCAGGTGGAGGTAGGTAAATATGGGGTTCAGAATCAAGTATGCAGAAGGACAGATGGCCATGAAGATTAATGGAAATCTGTAACTGATGGGACTGAGGAGATGGGAGTCATCTCTTGGACTAAATAGAGATCTGGGATAAGACAGCCACCCAAGAATCAATGAGCATGGCCTTAGCTGTAACACTCAAAATTGGGTATATGGAACCTAAAGAGGCCACCTCCTGTCGCCAGGCAGGAACCCCAGTGGAGCAATGGAGACAGCAACCACCACAAATCTTCCAAACCTAAATTTATCCTGTCTACAAGAAAGGCAGGCATGGAGGATGGAGCAGAGACTGGGGGAATGGCCAAACAATAACCAGTCCAACTTAAGACCCATCTAATGGGCAAACACCAATCATTTACACTATTAATGATACTCTAGTATGCTTGACGCCATGATCATATTGTCCTGTGAGAGGTTTCACTCAGCAGCTGACTCAGACAGATATAGGTACCCACAGCCAAACAGTGGATGGAAATTGAGGACTCTTATGAAAGAATAGGAGGAAAAATTGTGGGCACCAAAGGGGAGAGCAACTCTACAGGAAACCAACAGAGTCAACCTGGACCCTTGGGGCTCTCAGAGTCTGAACCACCAATCAAAGCACTTACAAGGGCTGAACCTAGTCCTCCTTGAACATATGTAGCAGATGTGCAGTGTGGAATTTGTCCTTCTAGCTGTGCAGCCTTGTTGGGCCTCAGTGGGAGAGGAAGAACCTAGCTCCTATCCTTTAAGATATTTCAAGTACCTGAAGAAATTGATTAAATAAAAAAAGTAATGAAACTATTAACAAATTAAAAAAGATGGCTCACTAGATCCTTGGTCCAACTAATCAAAAGTTACAAAAAAAAAAAAAAAAAAAGACCCAAATTAATAGCAACAGAATTGAACAGAAAAAATTTTTTACAACAAATAATGAAGAGATGGATGACTTACTTGCTTCATCCAAGCTACCAAACTTAAACAAAGAAGAGATCAGTACCCTATACAAACCTGAGGAGAATGAGTGGATTTAAATAGTGAAATGACACCATGCAAGAATAAATATAATCAAAAACAAATATGGGAAGGTGGAGGATCTGTGAGGAGTTAGGGGATGGCAGAAGTCATCAAAATATATTGCATGAAAAATACTTTTTAAAAAACATACTTAAAGCCGGGTGTGGTGGCGCACGCCTTTAATCCCAGCACTCGGGAGGCAGAGGCAGGTGGATTTCTGAGTTCGAGGCCAGCCTGGTCTACAAAGTGAGTTCCAGGACAGCCAGGGCTATACAGAAAAACCCTGTCTCGAAAAACCAAAAAAAAAAAAAAAACATACTTAAAAATAGTAAAAAACAAACAACAAAAAAAAAGAAGAAGAAGAAAAAAAAAAAAACCTTCCTACTAAAATAGAACCCAGACCCAGATGAATTCAGAGCAGAATTCTACCAGACCTTCAGGAAGATATTTATCTTAAAGCAGTTACCTTTCTTTTTATACCTTCTTTATCAAATATGTTATAGACCTCTGATTTTATATTATTTTTGTTTACTTGTTGCCTATCTCTTTTGTTATTTTATTTATAAAATCTTATAAACACATTTTTCTCAATGAAAAGCCTATATTAGATAAGACCTAGGAAATTATATCAGAAATACAGAAAACTTAAACATTATACCAAAAATACTTAACAATCACAAATACACATAAAAGATATTAAACCTTGAGACACAGAGATATATTGTTATCACATATTTGGGAGTTATTCATGATATAAATGAGATTATGATATAATAAAACTCATTATGATCATTTGGAAACACTAAGCTGTCTTTTTATGTCTCCAAGCAGATTAATCAAGGTTTCAAATTACCATTGAAGCATGCATACTTTTAAGCCACAATAGTATCTTAACTTGGAATTACAAAAGACAGTGTTAACTGCTGCACTAGAACCCTGTATAGGTATGAATATGGGATCACTCACTGGGAATGGGCAAGCCACTAGAAGTGAATTATTCATCTCATGCCGCAGACCCTCTGGGCCCCTTTGTCTGCATGGAACGGGTCTCTAGTCGTGGGTGGGCAAAGCGTCAGATGAATTGACAGACAGATGCACACAGGAGAGGTTGTGTAGAATCTGAATGTAATTTGTCAAATCGAGCATCAAACTTTTTATACAGAAGACAATAAGAAGTTGGGTGACACACTCGCAAGGTACAAAGAGGTTACTGGATTCTTACAAAAAAACAGAGGAATGCAAACACAGAAGGTCTAACAGGAACCACCTGGGATAGAATTCATTGTTAACAACTGGGATCAACAAGGGCTCCACCTAAGATTCACTTAATCTTAGAAGCCAGGGTCAAGGGCTTCATGCCCTTGTCATAGTTCCTATTTTAGTCTATTGTATAGTCCACCTTCCCCTTAGGCCATTGAAAATACGTGTGTATGGGTGTAACTCAGCTATAGCTCTAAGTATCTATTCTGGTTTCTCCTTCAGTCTGAAACTTCCTTCTTCCTTGGTGATGGTAAATTCCTGTGTAGGGCAGTGACTTAGCTTTTATTCAAAGTGATAGTGTAGTGCCAGAGGCAATTCTGAATGTCACTGAATAGCAACATTCTTACTGAATTTCCAAGCCCATGGTCTTGCTCAAGGACTTTTTAGGACTGTTGGAACACTGAAGAAGGCTTTAGCTATGTCAGAATTCAATCTTAAAAGGCACTTATAATAGGATAATACTAAAAGAGAGCACGTGGATCCATACACTAGACTAACTCGGGAATGGAAAATTAATGTATGGGTTAGAGAGAACGCCAGACTCCAGGAGTGAGTTTCCATGAAACTCTTTTGTCTCGTGAGTAGCTTCCAAGCCTCTCAGCTTGTCAAGCTGACTCGACCAGAGTGCGTGGCAATCTCATATCATGAATGGAAGTCAAGACAGGGATTCCAGGTAAGATCCTGAAAACAAGTGCTTATGTAGAGGTCATGGAAGGATGCTGCTTATTGACTTGATCTTCTTGGCTTGCTCGACCTTCTTTCTTAGAGAATCCAGGACAACTTGATGAGGAATGACACCATCCACAAGAGCTAGATCCTCCCACATTAATCACTAATTTTAAAAAGCTCCTCAGGGTTACCCACAGTCCAATATTGTGTGTGTGTGGCGGGGTTGGGGGGGTATGTTCCTTAAGGTTCTCTTTTCTCAAATAACCCTAGCATGTATCAAGTTAACAAAAATCTAACTAGGACAGTAGGACATTGGCAGAACTTCCTGATCCATGACAGAATTTTAACTGGCTTTATTTCTTGGTAGTCTTGTGCCTTGTGTAGTAATTTATGGTGGTGTGAGTTGAAGTATACCTTGTCATGCCTTGTCCAAAATTTAGCATTTTGTATCAGCATTTTGTATTTCTTCTCTTCAACTGCCAGATGTTACATTCTTTGCCACTTCTCTCACAGAGTGCTGACCTTTGGATGAGTGTGCTTGGTGCACTGCTTCATCCTTTACCAAGCACTCACTGATACCCTACATTTTGACCAGTTGTGAGTCTGCATTAACTACCTACTGCCAAAGAGAAAATTTTCTGACCAAGTTGGTAACAACACAGATCTATGGGTTAAGAATAAATATTTAGAAGGCAATTTGACAAGATAATTTATAAAAACAATAGTCTATTGCCCTGCATAACCAATGGTGTCAACAGCCAAGGGATTTTGACCAGTGCCAGGCATGAAATCCCTCCTTTTTAATAGGACTGCTGTCCAATCATAAAGTATTGTTACTCTATAACTGCTGGACCACACTTGACATATCTTTCATGAGAGCTCAGTATTTTAAAGGGCAGGGCCTTTACTGGGTGAAACTCTTGGTATCTTTTCTTATGCATCAGTCTACATTGCACTTTACAGAATTTAAGATATCCAACAAAGGAAAAGTTGCCTTCTCAGTTTAAGCATATTTTAGTATATCCAAAGTGAATGCTAGCTATAGCAATAGGGACTCATCTTGCTATGGTGGGCAAGAAAAAGCAATAGCAATATTATGTGCTATTTAGGGTGCATCTGTGGCTATAAAGGCCAATAACTCATAGGTAGGTATCCCTTGCCAGGCAGCAAGATTTTCCCTTATTAGCCATGTCTTCTAGAAGCAGCATTGTCCACCCAGGCAGGAAACTTCTTTTTTATTTATTTTTTTTATTTTTTTATTTTTTTTGGTTTTTCGAGACAGGGTTTCTCTGTGTAGCCCTGGCTGTCCTGGCACTCACTTTGTAGACCGGGCTGGCCTCGAACTCAGAAATCCGCCTGCCTCTGCCTCCCGAGTGCTGGGATTAAAGGCGTGCGCCACCACGCCCGGCTTGGCAGGAAACTTCTGTTCAAACTCCTTTTCAAAATATTTTATATATTTTGAGTAGTTTAAAAAGCAGATTTCTGTGAATCTTCATATATGTACAGTTTTGGTTAACCTACTCTTCTCTCCACAACTTCCTTGTCCCACTTTAACTCTAAAAATTTGCTCTCCTCTCACTTCTTGTCAACTTCATTTTACTATTTCACTTAATTTCTTTACCTTAAATTAGAAGAACATAGGTTTCCATATAGTTTTCCATGCATACTTGATCTTGGATAAGCCTGTTACCCTCTCTTCATGATCTCCAAACTTTCTTCATGCTTGAATTTTTCTGCCCCCAGTATGATTCTTCTCTACTTTCATTTTACTATATTTTACTATCTCCCCTGTTTTAATGCCTCTACTATCCTTTTCCTTTTCTAGTTTCTTGGCTTTTATATGTACTCTGATTTAAACATACAAAACAAAATTCCTGAAAGTAGAAACTCTGTGTAAAATAGACCACGTGATATTTGTCCATTTGTCACAAGTAGATATTCATTCAGATCCAATGATTCACCTGAAATTTTCATGGCTTCATTTTTCTATATAGCCAAGTAAGAATGTATTGTGTATGTGTGTCATAGTTTCATTGTACATTCCCCATCTGATGTACAATTTGGTAAAATAAATTTCTTAGCTACTGTGACTAAATCTACAAGGAACCGTGTGCAAATATCACTATATTTCTAGAATGGTATAGCTGGGTGACATGATAGTACTATTTCTAGTTCTTATTTTTATTTAGAAAATGATAAAATGAGTTCCAAACTTGTTGTATGCAATTACACTCCCAACATCAGTGTATAAAAGTTCTTCTTCACCCATGCCCATACCACTAGTGTTGTCATCCATCTTCTTGATGGTAGTCATTTTGAAAAGACTAAGTTTTCTTTTTTGTCCTGTTTATCCTGAAACACTCTCTGTAGACCAGGTTGGCCTCAAACTCAGAAATCTACATGTCTCTGCCTTCCAAATGTGGGGTTAAAGACATGTGCCATTATTGCCCAGATGATATAGTATGTTTTAACTTTTTATTGATTCTTTGTAAGTTTCATATCATGTGTCCCCTCATGCTCATCTCTCTGTCCCCTTATATCTGCCTTTTGCCCTTGCAACCCTCCCAACAAAATTCACACACATACACACACACACACACATACACGCACACACACAAACACAGAAAGAGAGGGGGGAGGAAGAAGGGAGGGAGAAAAAGGGAGGGAGAAAGAGAGAGAAAGAGAGAGAGAGAGAGAGAAGGAGGGAGGGAGAGAGAGAGAGAGAGAGAGAGAGAGAGAGAGAGAGAGAGAGAGAGAGAGAGAGAGAGAATGGAAAAAAAACATGTCATTGTGGACACACACACAAACACAGAGAGAGAGGGGGGAGGAAGAAGGGAGTGAGGGAAAGGGAGGGAGAAAGAGAGAGAAAGACAGACAGACAGAGAGAGAGAGAGAGAGAGAGAGAGAGAGAGAGAGAGAGAGAGAGAGAATGGAAAACAAACATGTCAGAGAGAGAGAGAGAATGGAAAACAAACATGTCATTGTGGACACACACACAAATACAGTAAGAGAGGGGGGAGGAAGAAGGGAGGGAGAAAGAGAGAGAGAAAGAGAGAGAGAGAGAGAAAGAGAGAGAGAGAGAGAGAGAGAGAGAGAGAGAATGGAAAACAAAACAAACATGTCATTGTGGACACACACACACACACAAACACAGAAAGAGGGGGGGAGGAAGAGAGAGAAAGAGAGAGGGAGAGAGAGAGAGGGAGAGAGAGAGAGAGAGAGAGAGAGAGAGAGAGAGAGAGAGAGAGAGAGAGAGAGAGAGAATGGAAAACAAACATGTCATTGTGGAAACTATAGTATGTCACAATGGGTCACATAGTATATCCCTCTGTCCACACATCTTCACCTGGAAAATATTCATTGCAATGTGCCATTGGTATGGTACAAGATCTCTGGCTTCTGTGACACTATCAATATTAGATCTTCACCAGGCCTCCTCCCAGTTTTCCTATCATTTCCTTGTGTCATGGAGATCCTGCAGCTTTGGATCATCAGGACTGACCTTTTCACAAGTCCCAGGCATTCTCAGATGATATAGATTTTCAAGTAAGTCAACTCAGAGCCCTGTATCTGGGCCTGGATGGTAGCTGAGTTGGTCAGCCTGTAGTCTCCATCTTATTCATACAACCAGGGCAAGCTATCCAGCATGGTTCTGGATAGGCTACCCAATGCCTCCATCTGCAGGAAGCAGGTTCAGCTCTCCTGCACTCATGCCTTTGGGACATGTATGCCTGTACCCATACCTCCAGAGCCACTGGACTGCCCAGTCAAGGTGCAGGGCCCTCTCTTTCAGGTGCTGCAGCTTGAAAGGGGCTGCTCCACCTCTCTCATGCTCAGACTCTGGGGGCTTGCTCACCCATGATGGTTTTTTTTAGAATTTTACTGCTATGAAGAGACACCATGACCCAAGCAACTCTTATAAATACAAATATTTAATTGGAACTGGCTTACAGTTTCAGAGGTTTCGTCCATTATCATCAAGGCAGGAAGCATAGCATTATCCAGGCAGACTTGGTTCTGGAGAAGCTGTGAGTTCTACATTTTGATCTCAATACAGCTAAGAAAAGACTAACTTTTCCACCCTTGGTGGAGCTTATGCATAAGACCTCAAAGCCCAAACTCACAGTAACACATTTCTTCCAACAAGATCATACCTTTTCCAAGGACATGACTCCCAATAGTGTCACTCCCTGTGAACCAAGTGTTCAAATGTGAGTTTATGGAGGCCAAACCACTACACATGCCTTCCCCACCAGTGCCAGCTCCACTGTGTTACCTAGGAAAGGTGCCCCTCTCCTGAGTGGTACATTAAGTGAAGGGGCAGAACCAGCTCTCCTGACTACCATGGATGATGGGCAGAAAGGAAAGAATGGCATGATTTCCACACCCAGGCCATCTCATGGCAGAATAGTGTTGTAGCCAACTCTTTGTGCTCTGTGTGTGCCCCCTCTTTCAGTACCAGCTCTATTCTGCTGCCCGAGAGGAATACAGCACCCACTCTCCCAAGTGATGGAGCCAGAGAGGGACAGAACCAGCTCATCCA